>NW_028274822.1:8669166-9330555 GCF_037043125.1 Eumetopias jubatus
ACAAATGCAAACACTCTAAAGATTCAGAATTTTTTGACATATCTTAATGTTAGCTAACAGGAGATTTCCTTTTTCCTATAAATTGGTTTTTAAAAATCTGTCATTTTCATTTTCAGTGAAATTCAAAATTCTTATTTGTAGTGCACGCAAATATGGGATAAAGAAAGAGACCCCATACATAGCTTAAAGAATTCCAGTGGTGACAAAGCATCCAAAATGGAATGTCATTCTTTAACATTCAGTGAAATGTAAGAAGAATTGTCAATTGTAACTTTTAGTAGTATAATTTCATAAGAAATCACAAAAGGAAAGAAAGTGTATGTGTTACTGTTTTAAGAATTCTTTTGAAAAGTGGGAGAATTATTGCCATAAGATAATAAGTAAAACAATTCAATATAAGGCTTAAATTACATTAAGTGTAATAAGAAATTCATTTTTTTAAATAATGAGAACTGTCTGAAAATAGAATATAATTCCTTGTGAAATAGTGAGTTCCCCAGGACTAGAAGGATATAAGTGCAGGTGACGTTATCAGAGGGATTATTACATCAACATGATGATTGGATAGGTAATCTTGGTGGTTTTTTCTAGTTTCAATTCTCTAAGATTATTTTTTTGAATATTTTGGTTCTCTATTCAACCTCCAAGTGTTGATTTTGAAAACTTTCTTTCTGAAGTTAAATATATTTCTTCATTAATTCAGTGACCATGTGCGTAGCCCCTATTATAGACCATATAGAGGCAGGGTACATACAGTGATAAATAGGGACATCCCTGCCCTCAAGATGCTTACACCTGGCAGAAAATATAGATGTTAAAGAAAAGCATATACCTATATACAAATAGGAAGTCGCACTTGGTATGGGGCTAGACTTAAAATATCAGGTTGCTGTGAGTTTAAGGGTAAAGTTCAATGTGATCGCAAAATGCCTCACCAGGGAAGTGACACTTCAGTTGTCACCTAAAACAAGAGAAAGAAGTCAGGGGAAGAATAATGAGTGTAATGTCATGGCCATAAAAAATAGACTGCGCTAAAATATAGTTATGGGTAGAGCTTTGCAGTTTCAGGAAATTAAAAAAAATAATGCTTCTGAAACATAAGGGGGGGACAAAGAAGTGCAAAGAAAATTTCAGGGGCTTACATCATCCCAAGTTTTAGAGGTTATTGAAAGAGTTCAAATATTCTAAGTTTAATGAAAAGCTATTGAAAAGTTTTCACCTGGAGAGTGACATAATATAAATTGTGTTTCTAGAATCCCATTCTTTACTGTAGAGGATGTTCTGGAACTGGAGATGGAGGTTGGAAGCTAGTGCAGGAATGCAAGGAAGAGAGAATAATGTTCTAGACCTGAGTAGTAGCAGAGTGCTGGAGAGGAAGTTTAAAGTTCCAAAGAAGATTTAATTGAATTTTCTGATTTGTTAGGGGAGGGGCTGAATGATGTCAAGAACTTAATACTTTCTGAACAAGACAAACTAGCCGGCATCAGATTGATCCAAGGGTTGTGAACAATTATAAATATGGGGCAAAAATGTACAAAAACATATTTGAAAGCAATGGACTATACTAGGAATTTTAAGAGAGGAAAGCCCATGAAGGGAGACCCAGATTAACCCTGGATTTCTCACTGGGGGAATTTTTCAAAATGCTGCCCAGACCATTAGACCAGACAAAGAGCACTTGCCTTGCCGAGTGTAGAAAATGTGATCAGAGTCCCATGGGGGCTGTGGAAGTGCCTGGGAGTTGAATGGCAAAATCTCAGAGAATAGAAAAGAACAGAGAAGTGCTCTAAACACCTGCACAGACATGCTCTCTGCCCCGTGATGGTTCCTAAGCTGAATATGTGCAAAGCAAGATTCTAGAAGGTCAAGCAGAAAAGCAAGCTAAGGGTTTCAGAGGTCTCACAGTACTGGAAAGATGTTGAAGGTCCTTCCCAGGCATGCTGGACAGAACTTGGTGCACACATTAGGCGCCAAGACACCAGAAACACTGTTCCCTACAAGTAAAATCATGCCCTAGTAGTAAAGGCTCTGCTCTAACAGGATAAATGAAAATACATCTGTGCTAAAATGGATTAAAACCAAGCATCAACAGTGTCTTAGTCTATTCAGGCTTGCTAGAACAAAATACCACAACTGGGTAGATTATAAAGAACAGAACTTGCCGATGTGGCTTAGAATTCATGAACCTTATAAAATTTGAGGGCTGTATGAGATACACTTAAATTTGAGTAACTCATAATTTGATAATTCTGCATTTAACTATTTGTAAACAATGTACTGTATTATGCTATTGACATGCAGAATTTCCTTTCCATACAATAAATTTTTTTTCAAAAAACAGACATCCCAGAAAGTCACTGATAATAATAAAACAATAGGAACAGTGTTAAGACCAATAATATTTATCAGTACAAATGTAAGCAATCAGAGAATTTCATTTATAAGCTCAAATTTTAGAGGGATGACTCTAGAGCCAGAGCTTCAAAGAGAAGGATGATGGGTAATGTGTGGCTTGGGGTGGAAAATGACCATTGTAACTAGTCCAGGTGGACCCTAAAGATGACTATAAAGGACCATAAAATTTTAAAAGATCGCAAAACTTCCCAAACATGAGTGATGAGATTGTCATTTTGCGGGCCTCCATCTTCCACACTTTAGTCCTTGAAAAGGCAAAGGTCAATGGAATCAGAATAGTTTAACAGGGAAAATATATTTTCACTCTATATGTTAGCAATATTCACTTAGTTTTGGGGACAATATATTGCTGACAAGAAATTAGGGGAAAACCTGTAATAATGTGATATCCAAAATCTTATTCCAATGATTTTCCTTAATTATTGACCCAGAGAATTCCATTACACATAAGTAAAACATAAAAAGCATAGACAATCTAGGGGCGCCTGGGTGGCTCAGTTGGTTAATCGGCTGCCTTCGGCTCCGGTCATGGTCCTGGAGTCCCGCATCAGGCTCCCCGCTCAGCAGGGAGTCTGCTTCTTCCTCTGACCCTCTTCCGTCTCGTGCTCTCTATCTCAAATAAATAAATAAAATCTTTTTTAAAAAAGCATAGACAGTCTTTCATAAACTCATTAAGCAGATCATTTTTTAAAAGATTATTGTGAAGATTATTAAAATTAATGTATGTGAAGACATTGGTTTGCTGGCTCAATACATAGTCATCAAGAGTGGTCACTATTCCTTCCTTTAACTTATTTTCCCAGAGATCCTCTTGTGTCAACAGGCTCTTTGTCAAGTTTCATCTTGATGCTGTCTATTCTTAATTTTCTATTATGTTAATTATAAAGTAAGTGCCAGAGACTATGCCAGTTCTTATATTATTTCCAATCTCCATAACAACCACAAAATCAGTATTACATTTTTTAAAAAAGAATTTGTCCAAGACCAAATAACAATAACTTCTAGAATTAAAATTGAAATTAAGCTGAAATCTTTCACTCGAGCCTGCCGTAAATAATGTAAAATGAAGCTATTTTGAAGGGTTACAGCCAATGATATGTGAAATTTAAAAACATGTGAGTATTCTCCTACTAAAAATGCCTAGAAGTATTATAATCTCCCAGAAAGCCATCTAGTTAACTTAGTTCATTCAGAATAAACTATGACTATATTTTTTTGCTCTTCTCCTTTTAAAATTATTGTCCGTTGAAATAGCTTTATGTGGGATAGAGTTTGTATAAAAGTAAATCTTGCTTTTTTCTCAAATGTTTATTACTATTTGTAGAAGGAAGGAGTTTAAATATCTTTGACTCAAAGGTTACTTCTGTACTTTCCAATGTGGTAGCCCTAAGCCGCATATTGCTATTAAGCAATAGTGATATGGGTGGTACAAATACAGATGTGCTGCTCGAAGTAGAAAATGCCTTTTAAAAATTGCAAATACCTCATTTTTAAATTGAGGTATAATCAACATGCAACTTATTAGTTTCAGGTGTATAACATAACGATACAATATTTGTTCATATTACAAAGTGATCACCACAGTCTAATTTTTTTTTTAAGATTTTATTTATTTATTTGAGAGAGAGAGAGAATGAGAGATAGAAAGCAAGAGAGGGAAGAGGGTTGCAGGGAGAAGCAGACTCCCTGCTGAGCAGGGAGCCCGATGCGGGACTCGATCCCGGGACTCCAGGATCATGACCTGAGCCGAAGGCAGTCGCTTAACCAACTGAGCCACCCAGGCGCCCAGATCACCACAGTCTAATTAATATCTGTCATCATAGTTACAAATTTTTTTTCTTGTGATACCTTAAGATCTACTTTCAACAAAGAAATGCAAGACAGTATTAACTGTAGTCACCATGCCGAACATCATATCTCCATGAATTATTTATTTTATAACTGGAAGTTTGTACTTTTTGACCCTCTTCACCCATTTTGCAGACCTCTATCCCCTGCCTGTGGTAATCATGATCATGTTCTCTGTATCTCTGAGCTCAGTTTGTTTGTTTGTTTAGAGACTACATATAAGTGATGTAACAGTTCCATTCTCTCTACATCTTCACCAATACTTGTTATTTCTTCTCTTTTTTATAATAGCTATTCTAACTCCTGTGAGGTGATATCTCATTGTGATTTTGATTTGCATTTCTGTGATAATTCGTGATCTTGAGCATCTTTTCATGTGTCTGTTGGCCATCTGTGTCACCTCTGGAAAAATGTCTATTCGTTTCCTTTGTCCATTTTTTAATTGGGTTATTTGGGATTTTTGGTATTGTATAAGTTCTTTATATATTTTGGATACTATATCTTTGCAAATATCTTCTCCCCTTCAGGAGGTTGCTTTGTCATTTTGTTGGTTTCCTTCACTGTGCAAAAGCTTTCTTATTTTGGTGTAGTCCCAGTAGTTTATTTTTGCTTTTGTTTCCCTTGCCTGAGGAGACATATCTAGAAAAATGTTTCTGTGGATGATGTCAGGAAAATTACCGCCTGTGCTCTCTCCTAGGATTTTTATGGTTTCAGGTATCACATTTAGGTCCTTAATCCATTTTGAGTTTATTTTTATGTATGGTGTAAGCAAGTGGTCCAGTTTCATTCTTTTGCATGTAGCTGTCCTGTTATTTTTTGTTTTGTTTTGTTTTGCTTTTGAATCATATGAGGGTTATTTTAATTTTATATTTTGGATGTTGACCTCTTATCACATACATGATTTGCGAATATTTTTCTCCCATTCTGTAGATTGACTTTTCATTTTGCTGATGGTTTCCTTTGCTGTGCGGGAGCTTTTTAGTTTGATGCTGTTCTACTTGTTTATTTTTGCTTTTGTTGCCTTTGCTTTTGGTGTCAGATACAAAAAAAAAAAAAATCATTGCCAAGAACAGTGTCAAGGAGCTTACTCCCTATGCTTTCTTCTAGGGGTTTTATGGTTTCAGGTCTTACATTCAAGTCTTTAATCCATTTTGAGTTGATTTTTGTATATGGTGTAAGATAGTGGGCCAGTTTCATTCTTTTGCATGTGGCTGTCCAGTTTTCCCAACACCATTTATTGGAGAGATATACTCTTGCCTCCTTTGTCATATATTAAGTGACCATTTATGTGTGGAATATTTCTGAGCTCTCCATTCTATTACACTGATCTGTGTCTGTTATTATGCTAATACCATACCATTTTGATTACTATTGGTCTGGAATATAATTTGAAATCAGATAACATGATGTCTCCAGTTCTGTTCTTTTTTCTCAATATGGTTTTGGTTATTTGAGGTCTTTTGTGGTTCCACACAAATTTTAGAATTTTTTTTCTACTTCTGGGAAAAATTCCTTTGAAATTTTGATAGGGGTTGCATTGCATCTGCAGATTGCACTGGGGAGTATGGACATCTTAACAACACCAGTTCTTCCAATCTATGAGCACAGAATATCTTTCCATTTATTTATCTCATTTTTTATATTTATTGCATGCTGATAATGATATATTGGATATGTTAGGTTAAACAAAATATATTACAGTTAATTTCATCAACTTCTTTTTTCCTTTTTTTAATGTGGCTCATATCTGGCTTACATTGTATTTCTGCTGCCCAGTGTTGTTTAAAATTTTAGTTTTCAGGGAGCCTGGGTGGCTCAGATGGTTAGGCGTCTGCCTTCAGCTCAGGTCATGATCCCAGGGTTCTGGGATCGAGCCCCACATCAGTCTCCTGGCTCAGCAGGAGGCCCGTTTCTCCCTCTACCTCTTCCTCTTCCCCTGCTCATGCTCTCTCTCTCTATCTCTGTGTCTCAAATGAATAAATAAAATCTTAAAAAAAATAAAACTTTAGTTTTCAATGTTAGAAATTGAGTGGGAGAAAATGGATATTTTTCGGATCAGCTCCTTTTCAGAGAACTTTAAATATTCTTTAGTGATGAAAATCTGCTGATCTGTTGTAGAAGCCTCAAGGAAAGTCATAGAAATAAAAGATAATTCTGCACATTGAACAATTTTCTGTATTTGTGTTAAGGATAATTTATTACACTGTTTTATTATCAACTATTCTGTGTTGGTAATTCACTGTATTAAATCCCAAGTAACATTTAATTGACTTATAGCAACCACAGCACAATTCTGACCACAAACGTCTGAAAAAACATGTCAGTTGATTGTATGACATTTACACATTTATAGCTATAAAAGACTCAAAGTACAGAACTTGGATTATTATAAGATAGTATAGAAATTTTGGTGCAAAGCACACCATAATCAGAGCGAAGTAGGAAGCCTTTAACACATGGGGTCTGAAGTCAACTACGTGTGTACGCCATATATCCTGAAGTAGTTCATATTCTTTTTTTTCCTTGCCAAGAGCTCCTGTTAGAACAGGAGGAGAGAATTACTTTGGCAGAAAAGGATAGAGAGCAAAGGTGGAAAGTGGAAATCATTCATTTGGCAAATATAAGAGCTGCCAAATAAAATGAGGCACACTCTTCTGAAATGAAGGGTGAAGAAAAATTGCAAGTAAGAGAGAAAGCAGACACAGTAAATAGGGATTTATGTGGGACAGAGCTAGAGAGAAAGAAACCAAAAACTCGGGACACCTGGGTGGCTCAGTTGGCTAAGCGGCTGCCTTCGGCTCAGGTCATGATTCTGGGGTCGTGGGATTGAGCCCCACGTCTGGCTCCCTGCTCGGCAGAGAGCCTGCTTCTCCCTCCCCCTCTGCCTGCCACTCTCCCTACTTGTGTTCTCTATCTCTCTGTCAAATAAATACATAAAATCCTTAAAAAAAAAAACCAAAAACTCAAATTATGCTTGAGCTGGGCACTCAGACCCTGCCACCTCCTGACATACACTCTATTCTCTCTCCATACCAAAAATATTACAGTGTATTTTTTTCCTACTGAAACGTTTTAAGATTGTGCACTGTTTAATAGGTATTTTAATAGGAAGGTGTCAGAGCATTTCAAGTAAGGCTAACATAGTGCTGCAAAATTGCTACAGATCCCATTGCTTGAAAATCAACAGCTGGAACAAATTTTATTATTATCCCTAGCCCCTGTGAGTCACTGTCTAAATTGTCAAGGTAACTGTCATTTTTATTATAAGTTTGAGGTAGTCATGTTTCCTCTATTCCATTTGGATCACATATTATGAATGCTACAAAATTTTTAGAAAATGAATTCATAATAATGTAGGTAACCCTACCTGAATAAATATCCCTCATATAAGAAAAATTAAATAGACAAAACAGAAAAAAATAAACAGCAAGGACATGTAATGAAAGAAAACTATCGTATCAGGAAAGGAAATAGTATTGTTAGAAGAAAGTAAGTATTCAAAGAAAACCTAAATTTTGAAATTATGTGTGTGTGAGAGAAAGAGAGAGAGAGTGTGTGTGTGTGTGTGTGTGTGTGTGTGTGTGTGTGTGTGTGTGTTTATTCAGTTAGGCATCTCCTACAAGATGCAATGTAAAATGGCCTTTATGACGAAGGCATGAGACATTATAAGGAAAGGCTGTGTGTAGCTAATGGCTAAAATGAAAATAGACAAATGTAAAAGGAAATCTGTAAAGCTGATTTTAAAATTGTTCTGAATGCAGAGTACTAGCAGCCATGAGAATATAACAAACTTGAAAAGCTTTCCCAGAACTCAGGGGAAAAGAAATCTAAGAGTTGAAAATCCTGGGTGAGAATATCACTGACTAACACAAGTGCGCAAAACAGAGAGGGCAAATGTGTACTGGCATTGCTGAAGGGATGACTAATGATCAAGAGGTGGAAAGAAAACACAGAAAAATGAAAACACAGAGGAAAAATATTGCATTCAAAGCTTCCTCCGCTGAAATGTAAAGACGAGCACACACACATGTAATTTTTACAATTACATTAAAATTATTAACTCATGTTTGCAACAGGATATATTCTGTTCTCATTTTAATTAGTTGCAAGGCTAATTTTAGTACTTTGGCAGAAAAAAAAAAAAACACTATACTTCCAAGGGGCAAACATTAAAATGATGGTGGTATCTTTTCTGTAACACCAAGATAGTAGGATTGTGTTTATCGAGGGCAAAATGTTGTGAACTTAGAAATCTGTGCAATCCAAGTTGTTCTTCATGTGTGGAAGGATAGGACCTGCTTATTATTCTTATTATTCTTGGAGAAAAATACTGAAATATTAAGAGTTCAAATAAAAGTATTTTATAGGTTTTTATTTAAAAAATTCAAAAACCAAAAACATTTAAAAATACATATATGGTCAAAAAATAAAAATAGTGACTCTAATCCCCACTAAAAATAATAATAAACATGATTTGGGAGTATAAATCTTATGAGAAGTTTAAAAGTATATGAGATTGTAACTTTGTTTAACTGGGAGGAAAAGATTAAAAAAGTACTCAAGGAACTGTACCATACACACCAAAAGACTTCAAAAGTGACAAATTTGAGGAATCATCAAAACTGTTATATAGGTTGACAATTTGTGAACATCACGAAGGATTACTCATTAATTTAAATCTAAAGCATAACATTTACAAACTGAAAGTGTAAAATAAAATTTAATAACACTGAATTTATATCTACTGTTAACATATTTTTACTCAGGTAATTTCTAGAAGAGCAGGAAGAACAAAGGGCAAACATAAGGTAAACAAGTCTTCATATGGGGGGGTATTTTAAAAATGTAATTTTATTCTTAATTACAGGGATGTAATTAAGAAATTCCAGATTTTAAAAATAAATGACTCTTAGTAGAAACAAAATCAAGATCTATAGCTCCCAAACCAAGGGCAGAGGACAAAACGTAAAAGCAGTGCCATACAGCATAATCCCTACAGGAAAACAGAAATGCATAGAGAACATCAGGCATGCAAAAGCAATAAAAAAAGAAAGCATACTAATTTTTTATTTATGACATTGTTGTTAATATTTTAAACCCTTTTATAAAAGATAAAACCCTCAGATTAAGTTAAAGTAATACCCATTTATATTCTGTGTCAAAGAGGCACAGAATGGGAGATGCCAATTTGGGTCAGACCCTGTGCAGCTGCTCATCTTTGCCTGGCTTCCGGCCTCTTTTCCCTCCAGACCGCCCCTCCCTGCTCTGTAATAACACAATGTTGTGGCACAAATGTGCAGCTCCTAGAGGTCACGTTTCAATTTCTACCAGAATTCTGGGAGTGCAAACCAGTGTGGGATCACGTGGCCAATGAACTGGGTAGTGGAGTGGAAATAAAATGCAGACTTGGCTCCTTGGCAGCTGGAGGCTGGAGGGGTGGGGGGGTTGGGGTGGGCGGGAGGGTGGGTGGTCTAATTCCCTATAGCAGGTCCTAGCTCAGCCATCTTTGAGTCCCAGATGGAATCTGCATGTGCCTCCCTGTGGCTTTCATTCCTAAGCAGCCCTTCTAAACCTGAGGGCTTAGTGAATTTAAGGGGAATAGTATTTGTCATTTGCCTGTCTCAAAATCTTCATGCTTGGGAGAGAGATATGACTTGAGTATATAGGCATCCAAGAGTAGGAGAGCTCTCTTCTCACAACTCCTCAATCTAAGAGTTCTTTGAGATCTCAACACACTGTTAGAGCAGAGCCTGTTGGGCCTTCCGTGAGCATCTGGTTTTCTACAGCTGAATGACTTCAGTATCCTCCCAGGAGATGTTGCTGAGGGGATGAAAAAATCATATCCAAAATGTGGTCAAGAGTAGTATTTTAATTAGAAGAAAGAATAATGCTATAAGGATGAAATCAGAATGTGAAAATTACATTTTGTTAACTAGAAAAATTTACAGAATAACTTTAAATTTGATGAGACTCCTCTTCAAAATATGAGATAATACATCAGCCCATGCCAAGGCTACTGCCAACAACAACAAGGAAAAAATGGCCAAATTCAAAAGCCATATTTTTAAAGGCATCTGAAATGTGTAAGTGCAACAAAGGAAGAGGGACTACAACTTCAGAGAGAAGAGAGCAATTCAGATCTGATCTGACAAGCACCAGTCACTCCTTATCTTCTATTTCCCTGGAGAATCAGCTAATTCTGATGGAGGCTTGGCTCCGACAGAGAACCATTACTGGGTGGGGATGGGGAGGAAGCAAGCAATGCTGTTAGGGACTACACACGGCTGGGATGACAAACTCAAGATGTGAGGGCCAGCTTTCCAAGACATTCCTGAGTTCTCAGGCTGTTGGGTAGGCTAAAGAGTTAAGCTAAAAGCTTCCAAAAAGAAAAGAATCTCCCATAATTCCACCAGGGACAAAGCCCTGGAAATAGAGCAAGCAAGAGATGACAGCCTGGGAGGAAGCCAAGATTTACCCATGGACCCTACCAATCCAGGTGGAGCTAGAAACATGAGAATAGCAGAGGTTGAAATCAACAAACAAGAAAATGGTGGTTAAGAGGAAAGAAACAAAAACAACAGGAAAAAATAAAAGTAAATATTTACCTATTCACGGAGGTCAGCAAGAACACTGCATTCATAAGACATAAAGACATTTAAAATAATGACGGGAGACTGCTTAAGTTAAAAGTAGCGTAAAATTTGTATCTTGCATAATGTTATTTTTATTAAGTGACTAGTGATATATATAAATGGATAGGTAAACACTAAAGATAAAAACAAGGAATTTAGGAATGCTGGGAAAGGTACATTCCCAATTGATAGAGCTGTACCTAAACAGGAATCCCTCCCAATGGTAAACAATACCATTGTTTATTTGGAATTAAGTGGTTCAACAGTAAAGGTAGTCTGAAAAAAAAAATGGGTACTTACAAAAATATACAAGTAAATAAAAATAAGCAACGATTAAGTTGAAAGGAACCAACATGCCAGACACTTAATTATAGTCCACCCCTAGGCTCTGCCAGAAACAAGTTGAACATTCTCCTGAAGGTGTAATTCATTTGACTCTGAATTTGTTATATACTCGGTTGTCATGAAGAGATAGAAGAGGCGTGGAGATTGGGGCATTTAAGAGTTCAAGCTAGAGCTTCATCTACTGTAGTGAATTCTCAAGAGATATTATTTAAAAAAAAGTAAGGAAAGCATATGCTATAGTAACGTGAAGATAAGTAGCAGGAAAAACACTAACATATTTAAAAGCAGTTGCCTCTGGGGAATGAAACTTTGGTTAAAATGAAGTATATTAGAAAATTTCATAAAATCAAATATAACACTATGCTTACAACTGGAATGAAAATAATTAGAAAAAAATTTCATAATGTTAAATATGTTATAATTTATAGCTTCTGAGATTTGTGTTTTCTTAAAAAGGTCTTCCCCAAATAACAACAACAAAATCTATTTTCTTGTAAGACTTTCAGAGTTTACTTTTGTTTTTTAATATCTCTTTTATCTACTTGCAGTTTAATTGTGTATGATTTGGTATAGGTTTTTTTAGAAATTTCTTTAAAAGCTTTATTCTTAGAGAGAGAGTGCACGTGTGAGTGGGGGGAGGGGCAGAGGGAAAGAATCTCAAGCAGACTCCCCACTGAGTGCAGAGTCCCATATGGGGCTTGATCTCAAGATTCAGAGATCATGACCCGAATTGAAGTAAGAGTTGGACACTCAACCAACTGAGCCACCCAAGCGCTCCTAAGAAAAAAAATTTTTTTATCTAACTCTATACTTTGACAGATTTATTTTTAATGTTACTAATTTAAATAAACATAGGGAGATAGCTAATAGACTCATGTACTCTGTGCAAAGTCTTAATTTCATTGTGTTGTAGTGAAGAAACTATGTAAAATTTTAATGTTTTAGACATCATCTTATAGATGTCTTAAATGTTACACATGCCATTGTTTCCCCAAATAGAATTTAGTTAAATCAGCACAACTATCTACTTTCTCTTCTACTTTTTGTAGTTATCACAGACTTTGAATTTTACGCACTTTTTTTAAGTTTTTATTTAAATTCCAGTTAGTTAAAAGTGTCATATTAGTTTCAGGTGTACAATACAATTCCATACAACATTCAGTGCTCATCACAAGTGCCCTCCTTAATCCCCATCACCTATTTAACCCATCCCCCCACCCCCACATCCCCTGTGATAACCATCAGTTTGTTCTCCGCAGTTAAGAGTCTGTTTCTTGGTCTGTCTCATTCTCTCCCTCTCTTTACATATAAAAGGAACTTCATGCCAGAGGAATTAGTAATCCTTCTTAAAGATTTCACTATAGTTCTCAGTGGACTACTACAGTAGTTTCTCACATTGATCAAGTATCAGAGGAATAATAAAATCTGACTGAAGTATTATTCATACTTCCTCTCTAGACCTGTTCCAGTCTCTGAGACTCGGGCATTGGACAGCACTGGCCCCATCACCATGTCACAAGCACTGATATCCAAGCACGGGGTATATTCAATCCACTCCTCACAGAGTCTTGGCAACAGGAAATGTATACTGCTAAAATGAAACATTCATGCTTTTCTTTGATTCTGAAATTCCTGTTGTTAAATGTTATTTTACAGTTTTTTTTAATTTTTTATTGTTATGTTAATCACCATATATTACATCATTTTTTTTTTTACAGTTTTTTAAATGCTCTGATGAATTTCTGGAATAATATAAAAAAAAAAAAAAACACCCAAGTACCTCAGCGTTAGTCAAGACATATGTTGACTGATTTTCCAGTTCCCAAATATTTGTGGTAACTACCTCTGCTCTTGGTGGTGTCCCTGAGAGAAAGCACCAGCTTATGATTAGAATCACTGAGTTACTGGAATCCTCTGAAATTATTCTCATTCCTACCCTTGATTTTAAATAAGTACTGCCTTTCTTATATTTTCAGAAATTATCTCATCCTCTGTTACTACTGTCTGTAGAGCATCTGGGCTCAGAGCAGGGGGACTGTGATGTGTGTACGCATGTGAGCGTTTTGTAGTCTCCAAATATTTTGTTTTCCTTTTCTAAATAATGAATTGGATTCTGGAAACTTTAGCCCAACCATAGCATAGCAGGAATCACTTAAAGTTCTACTCAGTAGTTGAACTAAAGCAGTCACCTTTTAAATGTCACATTTAAGATAAGGGCATTTAGTCCAAAATATATTTCATCCCTAGAGAAATTAAGTTAATTAAAGATTTATGTAAAAAGCTGCATTTCCATTAAATCATAATATTCTCTGAGCTATATTATCCAATCATTCACAGGAAATAAAAATAGACCTAAAAGCAAGCTAAAAAGAACTGATATATTCTGATTTTATTTAACTGAATGAATATGTCTAAGAGTATAGAAACATATTCATCCACAAAATTACAATTTATAGATCTGAATACTATTTTCTTACTCTATATCCCAAGTTTCAGCTTAATGTTAAAATGAAAGATCTTTTTAGTTTTAAGTTCACATTCTTCTCTTAGTCATCCCTTGGTACAGAGGATTGCCTAGTATCTTTCTCTGAACAAAATTTGACTTGTTCGATAACAAACTGGAGTGACCATTAAGAGAAAAGAACCCCAATTCCTTCTCTTATCTCTTTATGGGAAACAGTCTCAAACCTATTCATCACTGTTGTTCTTCTTGAGATCCTTTCATTCTCATTTTTGGTCACCATTTTGGTGACCAAAAATGAAAAGTGTAGTCACTTTTAAATACTAATAAAATAAATATGAAATGAATTAATAAAAAAATGATTAGTGAAATCCTGGCCAATGAAAAACATTTTATTGGTGTATATCTCAACTACAGTTAATCTGTCCTTAATTGAAGCTTCATAAAATAATCATAAAAATGTTGGCCTTCTTCAAAATGGCAGGATTTTCATATCATCAGTTATGGCTACAAGCTCACAATTAAACGGCTATTATCCTCTCCATTTTACAGGTGAAAAAACAGATTTCAAAATACCAACTGATTTGCTCAAATGTCTTGTGCATGTCTGATGGTTTCCAAAACCTATAATTCTGGGAGGTCAATAAAGAAGAGGGTCTGGAACCAGGAGAGATGATGGACTCTGAAAAACAAACTGAGGTTTCTGGAGGGGAGGAGGGTGGGGGGATGGGTTAGCCTGGTGATGGGTATTGAGGAGGGCACATTCTGCATGGAGCACTGGGTGTTATGAACAAACAATGAATCATGGAACACTACACCAAAACAAATTATGTGATATATGGTGATTAACATAACAATAAAAAATAAAAAAAAAGAATTCACGTCACCCTAAAAAAAAAAAAAAAAAAAGAGGGTCTGTCCAATCCACAGACATGCATATGCCACTTAAGCAAATCATATACTCATTGAAGCCACTGTTTCTCCCCTGTAAAGTGCTGATACTGTTTCTCCCCTGTGAAGTGTAGATTCCAATATCTACAGCTCAAAGCAGGTAGAGTAGTGATTGTTGCATTGTGGGGGCAGGAATGAGAGCCATTGTTCCTATTATGTTTGTGCTTCAGCTGTCCTCCTTCAGCTGTCTTTAAATTTGTTTCCTATTATGTTCTCTTCCTTTAGGGCCACTTTTATTTCTACTTCTCTTCTAATACAAAATAATATAGAATTATATATTGCTGTTTCTCTGTTTCTTTATCCAGCTCGTCATTGTGGCTTTTGGATAGCTTATTTCGGACAAATCTCTTTCACATCCCTCCTGCCATTAATTGGTAACACACCCCCATAATTATGGTTCAACTTGGACTTGAGTATTTTCTCCAGATAGAACACATTCAAATATAAGACATGTTTCTCTTGTATTTTAGAGGTCCAAATAAGAACATTATTACATTCAATATCAAACTGTTTTCCTATTTAAACTTCTCAAGCTATTATTGCAGAAAATAATTATACTGGTCTGGTAGAGTTTCCTTTTGAATACACCTCTTTCCTGTTTATTAGTTTCTTTGGTGAATATGGTGGATATAGATGCATAGAACACATCCCTAAAAATTACTCTTTTTTAACCAGAAGAATCATCCTCCATGAAAGTGTAGCCTTTCAAATGTTCCTTCATTAGTTATGTCCCCAAATGAATTTAGTCTTCATTTGAAGGCATAGAAACCAGATCTTTTGAGTTTATTTCCAAAAATATTACTGTCCTGACAATAATATATCATGGGAAGAAACTTTTTATCCATTCTCACTTAGAAATGGATCATGTCAACAAGATAAAAATGTATTAAAATTAGAAATAATCATTCTCATGCTTGCCACTCCATCTGGTGTGATGTGCCCCATGTTCAGCCACAGAGAGGAGATCTGTTTGTCTACCAAGGCAAGGGGCTTTGGAGATTTTTTCATTTCCCACACCGATCACAGTCTACATTTTTGTTCCTAAGAATAAGCAAGGGTTGGGACAGGCCAGGACACAGAAGGCCTTTGCATCTTGGAGGAAAATGCGCATGATGTGTATGTTCATTCTACACTAATCTTTAAAGTCTATGTAGAAGCTCCTTTTGGGATATGGAGACAAAACTGTTTTCAACATTTCGATTTAAAGTCAACTAACAGCTCCTTTCTTCCATACATTTGTATTAACCTCTGTAATGGCAGCATCATAAGGTAGGCATTATTGGAAGCATGAATAAACAAGGCTATTTTCCATATGTATCACTTCACGTTTTACATAAATGTTACACTTCACAATAAAATGTTCAACTTTCTTTATTGTGATATCTCTTTCTTTAGGCTGTTCAGTATAAACTATGCTTAAGTTATTATAGTTCTGTTTTAAAATATTTATGTCTGAAGTTGATCAGTATAATAAAAAGAATGAAAAGGGGTATTTTCAAAACAATATTGATTTTCAGGGCACCTGGGTGGCTCAGTCAGTTAAGTGTCTGCCTTTGGCTCAGGTCATGATCTCAGGGTCCGGGGATCGAGCTCCGTGTTCAGCTCTGTGCTCAGTGGGGAGTCTGCTTGAGAATTCTCTCTCTCCCTCTCCTTTTGCCACTCCCCATGCTTGTGCTTTTGCTCTCTCTCTAAATAAGTGTTTAAAAATATATTGTTTTTTAAATTAATGTGGCTATGTGTATTCTAATTTAAGGAAAACATTTAGATTACTATTTTCTTTTATTCTCAGTGTTTTCTAGTATTTACAATTCTAAATGTTTTCCTTAAAATTACAAATAATAACATTTGAAGAGAAAAATTCAGACCTTTATTTTATTGGTTAATGCCTATGTTTTTATATTATACTATTGTGTCCCTGACATTTTTTTAGTCTAATATATAAGAGTTTCAGGTGTTATCAAGATTTTTATTATAAAATGATGTTTAGTAGAGATGTAAGTAATTTCATCGAGATTTCAAAAGAGATAAGGCCACATAGCCAATAAAAGGATACAGGTTTAAGTATTTAAAATCAACAGCAAGCATTATTACAATTTTAGAATTTTGTGTGAGGCATTTCCAAGATTTCTTAAAAAGTGCACTTTCCTTTTTGCACAGAAAATTTACTTTCTAAATATACTTGTTCTGAGGGAAATTATCTCTTAAAAAGTACAGGGAGGTGAATAAACCTCTATTTGTTAAATATCAATGTCAGGTATGAGGTCAGATAGTTCTCATATACTATTTCATTCAGTCTTTGAGGGAGTGTGATATAATTCTATTATAAGTAACACGCTCAAGGTCACAGAAATGATAAATAGGAAAGTCTACCTTCTGATCTAGTTGGAGGAATATGAGCACAAGCAAAACAAATCAGAAGTTATTGTATTTGTGGTGAATTGTCTGCAAACATGAATGGTGACAACTTCTAGGACATCCCTGTGTGTGCATATGGCTCTTTCCATAAAGCCATGGGGCCAGTTTCCTCTTCTCTTGAATAAATCCACATACTCTGGAATGGCCCTTTGACCTTCTTTTACCAGTAGAATCTGGAGGGGTGTACATTGTGTGACTCCCCAGGAATCTTCCTGAAAGTCAATGTCCATATGAAGAAAGTCAAGCCTGACTACTTGAAGCCAGCCAGAGGCCTAGCCAACAAATTGCCACTCCTCAACCCCTGTAAGGTTGAGATGGGATCAGAGATGGGAATGAGGTCATTTTGGACACTGGCCCCAGTGATCTCTCTGTGGAATGTGCTGCTGGAGTAACCACAGCCACCTCCATTTAAAACACAAAACCAACCCACTGAACCCAGCAAACCCGCAGAACTGTGATAAACAATTTATAAATTTTGTAGGCAATTAAATATTTGGGTAATTCATTTTGCATCAAGAGCTATCTCAAACATGCACTGGTCCCTGGAAGTGAGGTGCTGCCATAACAAAACCCTAGAATCAGTGGCATTGGATTAGGGACCATGGACAAGTAATGCCAAAAGGACAGCGAAGAGATTGTCAGTGATGGCTGCGAGATCGGGAACAAGATTGTTACTGGAGGCTGGAGAAAAGGAGACCCATGGAATGCCCGGTTGTAACCATTAGCAATCGTGTTACCCGTGAAACATGGAAAACCTAACCCTGCGTAATAAACTTGTGAGCCTAACAAGATTTCCAGCCAGAATGTTAAAGTGACAAATGTCTTCTGTTAGCCATGTGTGATAAGCAGTTGTATGAGGAAAAAGAAGCTAAAAATTTAGTTTTCATGCATATTTTACAGGAAATAGAGAAGGGAGTCTCAAAGTAAGATTGTCTCCAGGTGCAGATAAAATCAAACTGACAATAACACCTTTTATTAAGAACTAAAAAAGACTTAAGGCAGGGCTTAATAGCAGTTCATAGGTAGACAGACAAAGAATACAAAAATCTTAGGAGTATTATGTATAGCAGCCTGACAAGCACCGAGAAGAGAGAAATCTGTCTCAAAAGGACAGTAGCTATGGTGTGTGGGACATAGCTGTAGCAAGTACTGATAAGGTTCATATAAAACTCTTAAAGGTTTAAAGGAGGTACTACCAGGAAAATCACCACCAGGTTGAACTAAAATAAAGAGTTAAAAATGAAAAGAGGCCTCTACTTTCCCAGTATTCTATGGTGACGCTGTGGGAGAAGAGCTAATTGACAGCAAACTTGACCCTTTCTTTGAAAGAAGGATGATTATGCGGGCAAGCAAGGGTCTAGAGTATAAAGCGACAATCATGCTATCTCTTGGGAACTAGTTACCATTTAAGAAGCACAGACTGTGCTACCGAGTGGTGAGAAATGAACGACATGGGGGAAAATGCCTGGGCCACAGAAACCCCAGCCCCTCCAGGGATCTGAGTGAAGCCACCTTGGACATCCCAGCCACAGTCAGACTCCCAGTTCAATGTAACCACAGACCCATATCACACAGGGAAAAACAACTTTTCAGCATGGTCTACCCACCAAAACCTGGGCAGTGAGAAATCACTGCTGTTCCAGCCACTGAGTTTTGGAATAATTTGCTGCATAGCAAGCTAGAATTAAAACAAAAATTTTGTTCCCAACATTTAGTAAGGAAATCAGCGAGGCAACTGACAGTCCAAAACCATTACCTGGACAAATCAAATGTCCACTATGCAAATCCCAATCCTGAGGAGGATTTACCTAGAAAGCTGGGTGTGCTTTCTTCCACAATCCTTTCCACGTAACCAACTGTACCTCCATTTCTTCACTTGGTTCATGAGGATAATAACAGGTCCCGTCACATAACTCTTACGGAGATTAAATGAGTTGACCCATATGAAGCACCTAGAATAATGCTTTGCATACAGTAGCCCTGTAAGTGGTAGCTGTCAGTAAGAGTCTGTATCGAGATCCTAGATTGCTGCCTCATCTGCCTATCATAATAGTTGAGCTCTAGAGTAGAAAAAGGACATGATATGATGAGAATAGAAAAGCCCACTTCTTTTTAGCTCTGGGAGCCAAATTTTAAGAAAAAATTTTCAGTTCTCCTTTATGTGCTTCAGTATGGAGATGGATTGTGTGTAAGCAACTGCTACAGAACATAAATCTGAATTGAGGGAGGGAGGTGGGGAGACTCTTGTTTTTTACAAGCATCTGGGCTCTCAGGAGGAAGATAGCTCACCTGGGACACAACTACAGAAAAACTGAGAAACGTGGTCAGGCAGAGGGAGGTGCTAATATTTAACTTCTCGAAACTGCATTCAGTTCTCATAGGGGTTGCAGCTCAAAGGAGAGCCCATCCTGGGGCCCACACTGAAGGTTCCATTGGATGAATCACTCAGTCTGTTGGTTCATAGGGAATGTGCTGGGATACAACTCAAGTTGTACCAGAAAGAGTCAAGATGGGGCCAGTTTAGAAAGACGAATGATGAGCAAAAAGAAGTGAGTTCACATTTCGGCATCACAGTGCTGCAGAGCATCCAGGGACAAAACGGACTAAATCTCACCATACAGACCAACAGACACCCACCAGTGCAGGCTTAAGGGCCAGCATAAGGCTGACAGCTAGCCTCTGTGCCCCAGATCTCTGAGTCCCCCTTAGTCACGTCTTCCCCAGCATTAGAGCAAGAAACAGGGATAAAAGGGAAGGATGGGTGAACAGGACTTACTTACAAAAGTAAGCTTCATTCACTAATCACTTAGTTTTCATTTTTTCCCCACTAATTGAGAGATAAACACCATGTATATTATTTACTGTTACATTTTATAAGTCTGCTCCATTTGGAAGTAGCTATCTAGGATTCCATAGTGGGATTTTTAAAAGTAAATTTCTTTATCTTAAAACCTAACTTAAATATAAAGTAGTTAACTGTACTATATAAAAACATTTTAAAGACCTATTCCTCTAAGTAAAAGTTCATACTTTGTTCATACCACTCACAGGGATATCACAGCTTTATTTCAGAGTGATTTATACCTAGATAAAATACTTTTCAATACTGGTGGACTTTTCTATGATTTTACTGCAAAATGACGGTCCAGATAAAAGCCAGAAGCCTTCTTACTTTCTCAGAGGTACTTATAGCTTTTCCATAGCTTCAATCACAGGTGATCTATTACTTTTCTGAGAGTATTTGTATCAATACGAGTGTAAATCTTAGCTTGCTCTGTCAGTCTCCCTATAATACAGATCATGATGTTTGATACCTCTGCCCACTTTTGCCATGAAGATCCTTTTGACTTTCAGAAATTTTACACCTTTTAGAAATTGTTTTTAAATGACTTTTAAATTGTGTTTACCATAACATGAAACATTTATTGGACAAAATAATAAAGGCTAAGAAGTCCATCAATTCAGGGCTCCTGGGTAGCTCAGTCAGTTAAGTGTCTGCCTTTGGCTCAAGTCATTCTGCTTCTCCCTCTCCCTTTGCCTCTTCCCTTTGCTCGTGCTCTCTCTCTCTCAAATAAATCTTTTTTTAAAAAGTCCATCAATTCAAATATTAGGTGACTTTGAGTTTCTTTCATTGATATTTCTAATTAATGAAAATGTTATTGATATATAAGAAAATATGGAAAAAAGGATAGCAGTATTTTCTTATCTAAGGGTTCTTTTTTTTTTTTTTTTTTAGATTTTATGTGTTTATTTGACAGAGAGAGAGAGAGTGAGCACGAGTAGCAGGGAAAGACAGAGGGAGGGGGAGAAGCAGTTTCCCCACTGAGCAGGGAGCCCGATGTGGAGCTTGATTCCAGGACTCTGGGATCATGACCTGAGCCAAAGGTAGACGCCCAACTAACTGAGCCACCCAGGCGCCCCTAAGGGTTCATTCTTGAAATCAACGTATTTTCTGAAATAATTTGTAAGTGCCCGAGTTTGCTTTCCAAGTTTTCATTTGTCTCTGTTCATCTTGAGATCCCTGGAGCTTATAGATCTGATTCAGGAAATCATCAAGCTGAAAGCAAAGCAGAAAATGTTTGACTTACAATGATTGAAATGAGAAAATCCTTTTAAAAACAAATTCAGTTTTTATGTGATATTCTTTTAAAAAAAATTTTTTTTAACATTGAGTATAGTTGATCACAATGCCACATTAGTTTCCGGTATCCAACGTAGTGATTCAACAACTCTGTATATTAGGCTACAAGTATGGCTCCCATCTGTCACCATACAACGCTATCACAACACAATTAACTATATCCCCTGTGCTATATCTTTTATATCTGTGACTTGTTGCATAACAGGAAACCTGTATTTCCAACTCTCCTTCACCCATTTTGCCCATCCCCCTACTTGCCTCCCCTCTGGCAAGCAACCCTTCTCTTTATAAGTCTGATTCTGCTTTTTGTTTGTGTATTCATTTAGATTCCACCTATAAGTGAAATCATATGGTATTTGCTTTTGACTTACTTCATTTAGCACAAATACCCTCTTGGTCCATTCATGTTGTTGTGAATGGCAAATCTCATCCTTTTTTAAGGCCGAATAATATCCCATTAGGTATATGTACTACCACTTGTTTTTCTTTTCACTTATGAATGAACATACATGGAGTTGCTTCCATATCTTGGCAATTGTAAATAATGCTATAATAAATAGAGGAGTGTATATATCTTTTTAGATTAGTGTTTCCATATTCTCTGGGTGAATACTCAGTAGTGGAATTACTGGATCCTATGGTAATTCTTTTTAATTATACTTTAATTTATTGGATAATATATAATATAAATATGGATAATATATTTAGTTATCCACACTGTTTTCCATGTGGCTGCAGCAGTTCTCATTCCCACCAACAGTGCCTGGGAGTTCCTTTTTCTCCACATCCTCGCCAATACTTGTTGTTTCTTCTGTTCTTGAGTTTGGCCATTTTGACAAGTGTGAGTTGTTCTCTCACTGTGATTTTGATTTGCATTTCCCTGATGATGAGTGATGTTGAAATCTTTTCATGTGTCTGTTGACTATCTGTATGTCATCTTTGGAGAAATGTCTGTATATGTCTTCTGCCCATTCTTATTTTTTTTTTATGTTAATCACCATACATTACATCATTAGTTTTTGATGTAGTGTTCCATGATTCATTGATTGTATATAACACCCAGTGCTCCAAGCAGTACATGCCCTCTTTAATAACCATCACCAGGATAGCCCATCCCCCCACCTCAGTTTGTTTCTCAGAGTCCATAGTCTCTCATGGGTCGTCTACCCCTGATTTCCCCCCTTCATTTTTCCCTTCCTGCTATCTTCTTCTTCTTCTTTTTTAACATTTAATGTAGTATTTGTTTCAGAGGTACAGGTCTGTGATTCAACAGCCTTGCACAATTCACAGCACTCACCATAGCACATACCCTCCCCAATGTCTATCACCCAGCCACCCCATCCCTCCCACCCCACACCACTCCAACAACCCTCAGTTTGTTTCCTGAGATTAAGAATTCCTCATATCAGTGAGGTCATATGATACCTGTCTTTCTCTGATTGACTTATTTCACTCAGCATAATACCCTCCAGTTCCATCCATGTCGTTGCAAATGGCAAGATTTCATTCCTTTTGATGGCTACATAATATTCCATTGTATATATATACCACATATTCTTTACCCATTCATCTGTCGATGGACATCTTGGCTCTTTCCACAGTTTGGCTATTGTGAACATTGCTGCTATAAACATCGGGGTGCACATACCCCGTCAGATCCCTACATTTGTATCTTTGGGGTAAATACTCAGTAGTGCAATTGCTGGGTCGTAGGGTAGCTCTATTTTCAACTTTTTGAGGAACCACCATACTGTTTTCCAGAGGGGTTGCACCAGCTTGCATTCCCACCAACAGTGTAGGAGGGTTCCCCTTTCTCCGCATCCCAGCCAACATCTGTCATTTCCTGACTTCTTAATTTTAGCCATTCTGACTGGTGTGAGGTGTTATCTCATTGAGGTTTTTTTTTTTTTTTTTAATTATGTTAGTCACCATACAATACATCATTAGTTTTTGATGTAGTGATCCACGATCCATTGTTTTCGTATAACACCCAGTGCTCCATGCAGTACATGCCCTCCTTAATACCCATCACCGGGCTAACCCATCCCCCCACCCCCCTCCCCTCTAGAACCCTGTTTGCTTCTCAGAGTCCATAGTCTCTCATGGTTCATCTCTCCCTCCAATTTCCCCCCCTTCATTTTCCCCTTCCTTCTCCTAATGTCCTCCATGCTATTCTTTATGTTCCACAAATAAGTGGAACCATATGATGATTGACTTTCTCTGCTTGACTTATTTCACTTAGCATAATCTCCTCCAGTCCCAAACATGTTGATGTAAAAGTTGGGTATTCATCCTTTCGGATGGCTGAGTAATATTCCATTGTATATATGGACCACATCTTCTTTATCCATTCATCTGTTGAAGGGCATCTCGGCTCTTTCCACAGTTTGGCTATTGCAGACATTGCTGCTATGAACATTGGGGTGCATATGGCCCTTCTTTTCACTACATCCATGTCTTTGGGGTAAATACCCAGGAGTGCAATTGCTGGGTCATAGGGTAGCTCTATTTTTAATTTTCTGAGGCACCTCCACACTGTTTTCCAAAGTGGCTGCACCAACTTGCATTCCCACCAACATTGTAAGAGGGTTAACCTTTCTCCACAACCTCTCCAAAATTTGTTGTTTCTTACCGTGTCCATTTTTGCCATTCTAACTGGTTTAAGGTGGTATCTCAATGTGGTTTTGATTTGAATTTCCCTGATGGCTAATGATGATGAACATTTTTTCATGTGTCTGTTAGCCATTTGTATGTCTTCTTCAGAGATGTGTCTTTTCATATCTTCTGCCCATTTTTTGACTTGATTATTTTTTTTGGGTGTTGAGTTTGAGAAGTTCTTTATAGATCTTGGATACCAGCCCTTTATCTGTAGTGTCATTGGCAAATATTTTCTCCCATTCTGTGGGTTGCCTCTTTGTTTTGTTGACTGTTTCCTTTGCTGTGCAAAAGGTTTTTATCTTGATGAAGTCCCAAAAGTTCATTTTTGCTTTTGTTTCACTAGCTTTTGGAGATGTATCTTGAAAGAAGTTGCTGTGGTGATGTCAAAGATGTTACTGCCTATGTTTTCCTCTAGGATTTTGATGGATTCCTGTCTCACCTTGAGGTCTTTCATCCATTTTGAGTTTATCTTTGTGTATGGTGTTAGAGAATGGTCGAGGTTCATTCTGAATGTGGCTGTCCAATTTTCCCAGCACCATTTATTGAAGAGACTGTCTTTTTTCCATTGCATGTTTTTTTCCTGCTTTGTCAAAGATTATTTGACCATAGATTGAGGGTCCAGATCTGGGCTCTTTATTCTGTTCCATTGGTCTATATGTCTGTTTTTGTGCCGGTACCATGCTGTCTTGGTGATCACTGCTTTGTAATATAGCTTGAAATCGGGCAACGTGATGCCCCCCAGCTTTGTTTTTCTTTTTCAACATTTCCTTGGTGATTTGGGGTCTTTTCTGATTCCATACAAATTTTAGGATTGTTTGTTCCAGCACTTTGGAAAAATGACATTGGAATTTTGATTGGGATGGCACTGACGGTATAGATTGCTCTGGGTAGCATAGACATTTTAACAATGTTTATTCTTCCAATCCATGAGCATGGAATATTTTTCTATCTTTTTGTGTCTTCTTCAATTTCTTTCATGAGTGTTCTGTAGTTCCTAGAGTATAGATTCTTTACCTCTTTGGTTAGGTTGATTCTGAGGTATCTTATGGTTTTTCGTGCTATTGTAAATGGAACTGTTTCTCTAATTTCTCTTTCTACCATTGCGTTGTTAGTGTATAAGAAAGCAACTGATTTCTGTGAATTCATTTTGTATCCTGCCACATTACTGAATTGTTGTATGAGTTCTAATAATTTGGGGGTGGAGTCTTTTGGGTTTTCCATATAAAGTATCATGTAGTCTGCACAAAGAGAGAGTTTGATTTCTTCCTTGCCAATTTGAATACCTTTTATTATTTTTGTTGTCTGATTGCTGTTGCTAGGACTTCTAGTACTATGTTGAACAATAGCGGCAAGAGTGGGCATCCTTGACGTATTCCTGATCTTAAGGGAAAGGCTTTCAGCTTTTCCCCATTGAGGATGATATTTGCTGTGGGCTTTTCATAGATGGATTTTATGAACTTGAGGAATGTTCCCTCTATACCTATACTCTGAAGAGTTTTAATCAGGAAAGGATGTTGTATTTTGTCAAATGCTTTTTCTGCGTCAATTGAGAGGACCCTATGGTTCTTCTCCCTCCTCTTATTAATGTGCTCTATCACATTGATTGATTTGCGAATGCTGAACCACCCTTGCATCTCGGGGATAAATCCCACTTGGTCGTGGTGGATGATCCTTTTAATGTATTGTTGGATCCTATTAGCTAGGATTTTGTTGAGGATTTTGGAATCCATATTCATCAGGGATATCGGTCTGAAATTTCCTTTTTGATGGGGTCTTTGCCTGGTTTGGGGATTAAGGTAATGCTGGCCTCATAGAATGAGTTTGGAGGTTTTCCTTCTGTTTCTATTTTTTGAAACAGCTTCAGTAGAATAGGTATTATTTCTTCTTTGAATGTTTGATAGAATTCCCCAGGGAATCCATCAGGACCTGGACTCTTGTTTTTTGGGAGGTTTTTGATCACTGCTTCAATCTCGTTACTGGTTATTGGCCTATTCAGGTTGTCAATTTCTTCCTGTTTCAGTCTTAGCTTGTAGGTTTCCAGGAAGGCCTCCATTTCATCAAGATTGCTCAGTTTATTGGCATATAGTTGTTGATAATAACTTCTAATAATTATTTCTATTTCCTTGGTGTTGGTCGTGATCTCGCCCCTTTCATCCATAATTTTATTAATTTGGGTCCTTTCTCTTTTCTTTTGGATAAGTCTGGCCAGTGGTTTATTGATCTTATTAATTCTTTCAAAGAACCAACTTCTAGTTTCATTGATCTGATCTATTGTGTTTCTGGTTTCTAATTCATTGATCTCTGCTCTAATTTTAATTATTTCTCTTCTAATGCGTGGCTTAGGCATCATTTGTTGCTTTTTCTCTAGTTCTTTAAGGTGGAGAGTTAGTTGGTGAATTCAGGATTTTCCTTTTTTAAATTTTAATTTATTATTTTTTATTTAGTGATTCATCACTTAATGTATAACACCCAGTGCTGCTCATAAAAAGTGCCCTCCTTAATGCCCATTACCCATCTAGCCCATCCCCCACCCACCTCCCTCCGTCACCTCTCAGTTTGTTCTCTATAGTTAAGAGTCTCTTATGGTTTGCCCCTCTCTCTCTCTCTCTCTTTTTAAATTTTTTATGATGTTAATCACCATACATTACATCATTAGTTTTTGATGTAGTGTTCCATGATTCATTGTTTGTGCATAACACCCAGTGCTCCATGCAGAACATGCCCTCTTTAATACCCATTGCCAGGCTAACCCATCCCCCCACCCCCTCCCCTCTAGAACCCTCAGTTTGTTTTTCAGAGTCCGTCGTCTCTCATGGTTCGTCTCCCCCTCTGATTTACTCCCCTTCCTTCTTCCCCTCCTTCCATCTTCTTCTTTTTTTTCTTGACATATATTGCATTATTTGTTTCAGAGGTACAGATCTGTGATTCAACAGCCTTGCACAACTCACAGCACTCACCATAGCACATACCCTCCCCAGTGTCTATCACCCAGCCACCCCATCCCTCCCACCCCCCTACCAGTCCAGCAATGTTTATAGCAGCAATGTCCACAATAGCCAAACTGTGGAAAGAGACAAGATGTCCATGAACAGATGAATGGATAAAGAAGAGGTGGTATATATACACAATGGAATATTATGCAGCCATCAAAAGGAATGAGATCTTGCCATTTGCAATGACATGGATGGAACTGGAGGGGGTTATGCTGAGTGAAATAAGTCAATCAGAGAAAGACATGTATCGTATGACCTCATTGATATGAGGAATTCTTAATCTCAGGAAACAAACTGAGGATTTTTCTATTTTTTTGAGTGATGCTTGGATGGCTATGTATTTCCCCCTTAGGACCGCCTTTGCAGTATCCCATAGGTTTTGGACCAATGTGTTTTCATTCTCGTTGATTTCCATGAATTGTTTAAGTTCATCTTTGATTTCCTGGTTGACCCAAACATTCTTGAGCAGAGTGGTCTTTAGCTTCCAAGTGTTTGAATTTCTGCCAAATTTTTTCTTGTGACTGAGTTCCAGTTTTAAAGCACTGTGGTCTGAGAATATGCAGGAAATAATCTCAGTCTTTTGGTGTCGGTTGAGACCTTATTTGTGACCCAGTATGTGGTCTATTCTGGAGAAAGTTCCATATGCACTCGAGAAGAATGAGTATTCTTCTTCTGTTGTTTTAGGGTGGAATGTTCTGTAAATATCTATGAGGTCCATCTGGTCCAGGGTATCATTCAAAGCTCTTGTTTCCTTGTTGATTTTCGGCTTACATGATCTGTCCGTTGCTGAGAGTGGAGTATTGAGGTCTGCTACAATTAACATATTTTTATCAGTATGACTCTTTATTTTGATTAACAGTTGGCTTATGTAGATGACTGCTCCCATGTTGGGGGCATAGATATTTACAGTTGTTAGATCTTCTTGTTGGATAGACCCTTCAAGAACGATATAATGTCCTTCTGTGTCTCTAATTACAGACTTTAGCTTAAAATCTAATTTGTCTGATATAAAAATTGCTACCCCAGCTTTCTTTTGATGTCTGCTGGCATGGAAGATGGATCTCCATCCCTTCACTTTCAGTCTGGATGTATCTTTAGGTTCAAGATGAGTCTCTTGTAGGCAGCATATGGATGGGTCCTGTCTTTTTATCCAATCTGCAACCCTGTGCCATTTTATGGGAGCATTTAGGCCATTCACGTTGAGAGTGATTATTGAAAGATACAAATTAATTGTCATCTTGTTGCCTGTGAAGACATTTTTATAGATTGTCCCTGTAAATTTCTGTTGTATATCACTGTTGGGGTCTTTCTCCTTTTATAGAACCCCCCTTAATATTTCTTGCAGGGCCGGCTTAGTGGTCACATATTCTTTCAGTTTCTGTCAGTTGTGGAAGCTCTGCATCTCTCCATCCATTCTAAATGACAGCTTTGCCAGATAAAGTATTCTTGGCTGCATGTTCTTCTCATTTAGTACCCTGAATATGTCTTGCCAGGCCTTTCTGGCTTGCCAGGTCTCTGTGGATAGGTCTGACGTTATTCTGATGTTCCTCCCTCTGTACGTAAGGAATCTCTTCCCCCTAACTGCCCTTAAGATGGTTTCCTTCGTTCTAAGATTTGCAAATTTTAATATTAAATGCCAGGGTGTTGGCCTGTTTTCCTTAATCTTGGGAGGGGTCCTCTCTGCCTCTAGGATGCGAATGTTTGTTTCATTCCCCAGATGAGAGAAGTTCTCAGCTATGATTTGCTCAAATATATCTTCTAGTCCTCTCTCTCTCTCTCCACTCCCCCCGGGATTCCAATTATACTGACATTGGAACACTTCATGGTGTCACTTATTTCTCTGATTCTATCCTCATGGATTCTCAGTTGTTTTTCCCTGGCCTCATCTTTTCCCTTTTTATCTATTATATTGTCTTCCAGGTCGCTTATTCGTTCTTCTGCCTCACTTACCCTAGCTGTTAGATTATCTAGATTGGATTGGATCTCATTGATAGCATTTTTAAGTTCTGCCAATTCAGCTTTCATTTCTGCCCTTAGAGACTCTATGTTGCCATTACTTGATTTCTCCATTCTAGCTATTGTCTTCACAATTGCTAGCCTGAATTCCATCTCTGACATCTTGGTTATATCTGCATCCATTTGTAAATCTGTAGCATAAGTCATAATCTCTGAGTCTTTTCTATTTTGGGGGTTCCTCCACCTAGTCATTCTGTTGATGGGTGGTTGAGGGAATGTATAGAGTCCAGATTATTGACCAGAACCCAAGCAAGATGCACCTGTTTTATAGGGACCTTAGGATTGCTGGCCTCTTATTTTCCCAGACTGTCTTCTGGGGAAGGGGCCTGCCGCACTGTTACTCAGGCAATCCTGTTGGGGTGGGGTTGCCCTGCCCCCCTATGGCAGGGGATGGGCTTAGTGGGAATCAGTTTTGGGGGCTTTTGTTCTCTGGCGGCTTTCCCTGGTGGGAAGCCCAGGTAGTATCTTTAAAATCATCATTCTGAACTCTAGTTCTGACATCTTACTAATGTCCATATTGATTTGGTCCCTTCCAGTTTGTACTGCCTCTTGTTCTTTTTGTGTGTGTGTGGTGATTTTTTCCGTCTTGTCATTTTGTCCAGAGGAGAATAGGTGAATGAGAGAACAAAATGTTAACAGGGTAACATGACCCCAGAAAAATATACACTAAACAATTCAGAAGAGACCTGAAACCAGGGGAAATGAAGGGGAAAGAAAGAAATAAGAAAAAGAAAAAAAAAGATAAAAGCAAACAAACAAAAAAAACAGAATATGATCAAATATGATCAGGCTGGTGCATAGGTCAGTGCCACACACTAGATTTTGGGGATCCTTTGGTCTGTTAGAAGACAGTGCCTCCCAAGTTTTACAGAAAGAAAAACTTATATGTGAACAAAATAAGGGTAAATAGGATGAAGGGATGGAATATGACTGTAAAGATGAAAATTATAAAAGACTGTATAAAAGGAATTGATAAGTTGGTTGAAAAAAGAAAGGAGAGGGGGCACCTGGGTGGCTCAGTTGGTTAAGCCACTGCCTTTGGCTCCAGTCATGAACCTGGAGTCCCTGGATCGAGTCCCGCATCGGGCTCCCTGCTCAGAAGGGAGTTTGCTTCTCCCTCTGACCCTCCCCCCTCTCATGCTCTCATTCTGTCTCTCAAATAAATAAATAAAATCTTAAAAAAATAATAGGTATTGTTTAAAAAAAAAAAAGGAGAGGGTTTAAAAAAAGCGGGGGAGAGATTGTGATCAGGCAGGAGACTAGAACTAAGCCATAGACTAGAGAGTTAGGGTGTATTTTGGTCTGTTAGAAGAAACTGTATCCCAAAATTTTAAAGAGAGAACTTATATACCAAAAATAAGGTTAAGTACTCTGAAGGGATAGAATATGACTCTAAAAATGAAAAATAAAAAAGATTTTTTTAAAAAAAGGGGTTGATAAGATGGTTGAAAAAGGGAAAAAGAAAAATTAAAAAGTTAAAAAAAATTCACTTTGAAAGACTAAAGAATCATGGGGAAAAAGCCATGAATTCTATGTGCTGTATTCCCCTAGCGCTGGAGTTCTGCCATTCTCATTGATCCGGTAAACTTGGTCTTGGTTGGCTGTTCTTGCTGATCTTCTAGGGGAGGGGCCTGTTGCCGTGGTTCCCAAATGTCTTTGCCGGAGGCGGAATTGCCCTGCCCCTGCCGGCGGGTTAAGTAATCTGCTCAGGTTTGCTCCTGGGAGCTTTTGTTCCCTACAGCCTTTCCCTACAGCTTTCGAGGAAGAGAGTGAAAATGGTGGCCTCCCAATTTCTGCCCGGTAGGAGCCAAGAACTCAGGGCCCCGCTCCTCAGTGCGCCCCCAGAGAAAAGCAGTCAATCACTCCCATCTCCCCGGTCTCCGGCTGCACTCTGTGCTCACCGGGCCTAGGACCCAGCGTTTCTATCTCTGGCACCCGACCCCGTGTGGAGTCTCCAAACCCAGCAGATCCCTGCAGTGCGCTCCTGCACCTCTCCTCCTGGGGAAGGGAGGGGAGTCTCCCTGGATCTGCTCCTTGTTGGATCCCTGCTGGAGGAGCAGTGGCCTGACTGTGCTGTGGATCACAGTTTATGACAGCCCCCAGCTGAGAGCCCGCGCCTCGGCTCTGTCTCTGCAGCCGGCTTCCCCACTCCGATACCTGGGAGCTCTGCCACACTCAGGCACCCCCGGTCTTTCTGTGACCCCGAGGGTCCTGAGACCACACTGTCCCAGCGAGGGTTCCACCCCCGCTTAGCCACTAGAGCAATGTCCCTCAGCAGAGCAGACTTGTAAAAGTTCCGATTTTGCGCTCCACTGTTGTATCACTTGCCAGCAGCGGCTGATGGAGGCTCCCTCCCCCGCCATCTGTCTTCCTGAATATTTCCTCGGATTCACTTCTCTGCAAGTCCTACCTTCCAGAAAGTGGTCACTTTTCTGTTCAGAGAGTTGCTATTCTTTTTTTCAATCTCCTGTTGAGTTCGTAGGTGTTCAGAATGGTTTGATCCATATCTAGCTGAATTCCTGGGACCAGACAAAATTTAGGTCTCCTACTCCTCTGCCATCTTGCTCCTCCCACTGCCCATTTTTAAATTGTATTATTTTTTTTGTGTTGAGTTGTATAAGTTCTTTATTTATTGTATACTAACCCCTTATCAAATGTCATTTGCAAAAATCTCCTCCCATTTAGTAGGTTGCCTTTTTGTTTTGTTGATTCCTTTGTCATGCAGAAGCTTTTTATTTTGATATAGTCCCAGTAGTTTATTTTTGCTTTTGTTTCTCTTGTTTTAGGAGACATCTAGAAAAATGTTGCTATAGCTGATTCCATAGAAATTCCCGCCTATGCTTTCTTTGGGGAGTTAATAGTTTCAGGTCTCACATTTAGGTCTTTCAGCCGTTTTGAGTTAATTTTTGTGTATAGCGTAAGAAAGTCCAATTTCATTATTTTGCATGTAGCTGCCAGTTTTTCCAGCATCATTTAAAAAAAGATTTTATTTATTTATTTGACAGAGAGAGAGAGAGAACACAAGCAGGGGGAGTGGCAGAGAGAGAGGGAGAAGCAGGCTCGCCGCTGAGCAGAGAGTCCAATGTGGGACTCAGTCCCAGGACCCTGGGTCATGACCTGAGCCGAAGGCAGACGCTTAACTAACTGAGCCACCCAGGCGCCCCAATTCTAGCACCATTTATTAAAGAGACTATATTTTCCTCATTGTATATTCTAGCTTCCTTTGTCATAGATTAACTGATCAAAACGTAGGTTTCTTTCTGGGCTTTCTAGTCTATTCCATTAATACACATGCCTATTTTTGTGCCAGTACCATAATGTTTTGATTACTACAACTTTGTAGTATATCATGAAGTCTGGAATTGTGATACCCCCAGTTATGTTCTTATGATTGCTTTGGCTATTTGGGGTCTTTGTGGTTCCATACAAATTTTAGGATTTTTTGTTTAGTTCTGTGAAAAATGCTGTTGGTATTTAGATAGGGATTACATTGAATCTGGAGATTGCTTTGGGTAGTATAGACATTTTAACAATAGTCTTCCATCCATGAGCATGGGATATCTTCCCATTTATGTCATCTTTAATTTCTTTCATCAGTGTTTTATGGTTTCCAGAATACAGGTCTTTCACTTCCTTGTTTAAGTTTATTCCTAGGTATTTTATTCTTTTTGGTGCAGTTGTAAATGAAATTTTCTTAATTTCTCTTTCTACTGCTTCATTTTTAGTGTTTGTAAATGCAACTGGTTTATGGATATTAATTTTGTATCCTGCAACTTTACTGAATTCATATATTACTTCTAATAGTATTTTGGTGGAATCTTTAGGGTTTTCTGTATAGTATCATGTCTTCTGCAAATAGCAATGGTTTAACTTCTTCCTTTCCAATATGGATGCCTTTCTTTTTTCTTTTTTTAATATAATTACCAGGGCTAGGACTTCCAGTACGGTGTTGAATAAAAGTGGAAAGAGTGGACATCATTGTCCTGTTCCTGATCTTAGAGAAAAAACTATGTTTTTCACTTTTGAGTATGATGTTAGCTGTAGGTTTTTCATATAGGGACTTTATTATGTTGAATTATGTTCCCTCTAACCCACTGTGTTGAGAGTTTTTATCATGAACAGATGCTGACTTTTGTCAAATGCTGCTTCTGCTTTGACTGAGATGATATGGTTTTTATCATTTGTGTTGTTGATGTGGTATATCATGTTAATTGATTTTCAATTGTTGAACGATCCTTGCATCCCTGGAATAAATCCCATTTGATCATGATGAATGATCCTTTTAATGTATTGTTGGATTTAGTTTGCTAATATTTTGTTCATTTTTGCATCTGTGTTCATCAGGGATATTGGTCTGTAGTTTTCTTTTTTTGTAGTCTCTTTGTTTTGATACCAGGGTAATGCTGGCCTTGTAGAATGTATTTGGAAGCTTTCCTTCCTTTTCTATTTTTTGAAATAACTTGAGGGCAATAGGTATTAGCTCTTTAAATGTTTGGTAGGAGTCACATATGAATCTATCTGGTCCTGGAATTTTATTTTTTGGTGTTTTTCTGGTTGCTTGATTCCATTTTGTTACTAGTAATAAGTCTGTTCAGGTTTTCTATTTCTTGATTCAGTTTTGGAAGATTGTATACTTTTAGGACTTCATTCATTTCTTCTAGGTTGTCTAATTTGTTGGCATACAATTTTTCACAGTAGTCCATTTAGTCCTTTGTATTTCTCTGGTGTCAGTTTTTGCTTATCTTTGTTTTTGTTTATTTGGGTCCTCTCTTCTTTTTTAGTGTGGCTGAAGATTGTTATCTTTTCAAAGAACCAGCTCCTGGTTTCATTGATCTTTTCTATTTTTTAAAAAAGTTGTCATTTACTTCTCTGATCCTTATTTTCTTCCTTCTCACCTTTTTTTTTTTTCTAGTTCCTTTAAGTTTATATTATCTGAGATATTTCCTATTTTTTGAGCTAGGCCTGTTTTGCTATATATTTCCCTCTTAAAACTGCTTTTTCTGTGTCCCAAAGATTTTGGACTGTGTGTTTTCATTTTCATTTTCCTCCATCTATTTTTTTAATTTTTACCTTGTTGATGCATTTGTTGTTTAGTATCATGTTCTTTAACCTCCACGTTTGTATTTTTTTCCAGTTTTTTCCATGTGATTGATTTGTCATTTCATGCCATTGTGGTTGAAAAAGATGCATGATATGATTCAACCTTCTTATATTTACTGAGACTTGTTTTGAGGCCTAACATATGATCTATCCTGGAGAATGTTCCACGTGCACTTATAAAGAATGTGTATTCTGTTTTTTGGAGATGGAATGTTCTGTATATATCTGTTATGTCCATCTAGTCTAAAGTGTTGTTTGAAGGCACTATTGTATGACACACTCTTATGCATGAGTTTCTTTTATATATATACATGAGTATATAAGAATATTCATTTACTTTCAATAACAGAATTAATGTATGTATTCAGCAATAAAATAAACATCTATGTGGAGTCTAGAATATTTGAACAAATCTTCTTTATTTAGGCACTCTTTCTCCTTTCCTCCCCTAAGTCAGTCACTAGACTGCAACTTGTACTTACTATTCCCATGATTTTGAAAATATATGGTTTTAACATGTATAAATATATATTTAGATATATTTAAACATAACATGTATATACATACATACACATATGCTATGTAATGTTTCCTTTAGTTGTTTTTAACTTCAATACACAAAAATTTGATTATCATGCTGTATGCAATCTTTAGATACTTGTTTTTTAATTCAGTTGCTAAAACTTATTTATATTTGTGTCTCACTGTAGTCTATTTGTTGTATATGTTTTGCATTATAGCGCTACATAAATATGCCATGATATTAAACCACCCTCCTGTCCATCAGTGTTAGTTTGTAGCCTGTGTTGCTCTAAATATTCTTGTATATGCCTCCTAATGCATATGGCAAAGTTTTCTTTTGAGACAACTAGTAGAATTACAAGTTATAACTTTATAATATTTAATTTTATAAGATTATACCATCATGTCTCCTAAAATGGCTGAGTAATTTACCTCTCATGAACAATAACAAGTTGTGAGATACTAAAACTTTGCCTATCTGATTAATAACATGTTTGATACATCTTTAATATTTTTCTTTTGTGTTTATGCTCATTCTATTTGGAGATTTTCCTTTTTTTCTCATCTGTACATTATTACATTACAATCTTGGAACACTTATAACAAAGAATGAAAATAAAGTGTCTCCACCTAGTGTATATCAACTTTATAACTTATCTTTCCATTTTATTTAAGAATCTTTGAGGAATATTTTGTTAAAATTTGTCAATATTTTCTTATTTTAGAATGTATTTAAAAATGCTAAAAATACTTCCCTACTCAGTTTAGAGAAATATTAATCTGTATTTTGTACTAAAATTTGTTAACGTTTTGCATTTGTCATTTGAGAGCGAGCGAGCACAGGGGGAGGGGCAGAGAGGTGGAGAGAGAGTCTTAATCAGATTCTGCATTCAGCATGGAGCCTGATGCAGGGTTTGATCTTAAGACCCTGAGATCACAACCTGAGCCAAAACGAAGAGTCAGATGCTTAATTGACCCATCTAGGTGCCCCAGGTTAATTTTTTTTTAAAGATTTTATTTATTTATTTGAAAGAGAGAGAGAGAAAGTACATGAGGGGGGGGAGGGTCAGAGGGAGAAGCAGACTCCCCGCTGAGCAGGGAGCCCGATGCAGGACTTGATCCAGGGACTCCAGGATCATGACCTGAGCCAAAGGCAGTCGCTTAACCAACTGAGCCACCCAGGCGCCCCCTGGGTTAATTTTTTATACATGAGGTAAGATAGATATCCAATCTACTTTTCTATATAGAAGAAATATTTTGATAGGTATATGTATTGAATAAACTTTTTCCTATTGACCTGACTAATCTGTCAGATATAAAAATTCTATATATTCTGTGCATCAGATTTCCTTTATGAAATCTATGGATCTGGTTTTGGGGGTTACTTTATTTGTCCTTTTATCCTATAAATTTCTAGGGCCTTCATTATAAACCTTTATATGTAATAGGGTAGGCTCCCTTCTCCCAGCTTTTTTTCCTCAGAAATATAAAAGGTATTCTTGATTCTTCATAATTTTGGAAACAACATAGTGAATTCATGTTTCCATGAACAACCTGATTTGTATTTAGCCCATAATTATATTAATTCTATAGGATAATTTGACATTATTTCAATATTTAATGTTTTAATGTCCATGAACATAGTATGTTTAAAATATTTTAGGCCATCCTTAAATTCTAAGTATTATAACTTATTCATTAGAAATTTTGTACATTTTGATTTATTTCTAGGAATTTTATATTTATGGTATTAAATGGGATATTTAAATTTTTTTCTAAATTTTATTGATGTATAGTATTAATTAAAACTTAATTGAATTATTTTATAAAACTTACATCTTGCTAAACATTCCTTGTATTCCTAAAAATTAGTTGATATTTTCCTTTTTTCTGATATAAGGTTATTATTTTAAAAGTTTCATTTTGAAATGTGATTTTAAGCTTTGAGATGAAACCATCCATATTACCTTTTTTTATTTGTGTAATACAGCAAGTTTCTTATGCACAGAGTCTCAAATTCCTCTTGTTTAGGGTTATAATACTAGCACTTATTTTACGGGCTTGTTAAGAAGATGAAGTAAGATATTACATATAAAGCACATTGTGTGGTACTGAGTATGCAGTAAGTATTCAATATATGTTAACTAATCTAAACTTGTTTTATTAGAAGCATAATCATGATTAAAATCTAGAGTAATTCTTGGGGCACCTGGATGGCACCGTTGGTTCAGCATCTAACTCTTGGTTTCAGCTCAGATCATGACCTCAGTGTCCTGAGACCAAGCCCTGCGTCAGGCTCCATGCTCAGCGTGGAGTCTGCTTAAGAATCTCTCTCCCCCTCTGCCACCTCCCCATAAAATAAATAAATAAATCTTTAAAGTCTAGAGTTCCTCTGAGTCCTGCACTTATGAGTAATGCTTAGCTACCATATGGCATCATCATGACTGGGAATGCTAATGCAGTAAAATAAGCACATAAAACTAAAATGTGGAAGTCACTTTAAAGGCAGAATTTCAGCAAAGTAAAAGTAGATAGAGCAAGACTTAATCTAAGCTGATGCCTAGAATGTAACAGAAATGGTAGAATCAGAAATTAGACATTTTCAAGAAGTGCAGCACACATGACGACCTAATCCTACTCAAATTTTATTTTCTCTCTGTAGTTACAAGTTAAAATGCTCAAGCCTTGTGAGTTGAAGGACAAACCTGTGTACAAGAGTCTCCTTCAACTCTTGTTTCATAGGCAATATCAAGTTCCTGGAAATGCAACCTTAAGCAATGGACCATGGTGCACACTGAACAAGGTGTGAGTTCTTGGCTTTGAAATAAAAATGTATCTTCTTCAAATATTATTGAGTTTCTCCAATTTAAAAATTATTTTTAGTTTTACCATCCTTTTTGTCACAATAATTGCTAGCAACCCTATTCCTTCAATGGAATATTTCAAAATCTTATGGAGATTTCCATGCATATGCAACTTTCAAGACAAAAATTTTGCCTTTCTAAGCAGATTTCTGCTCTATTGTACCATAGAAAATAAAATTAATAATTTTGGTATTTAAAAATTGTAAGGATAATCAAATCCTCCTTATTATGTACAAAGTCAGAGTACTCCTAAAAACCTGGTCCCAATTCCCTAATCCCTTAGGCCAGTGTTATTCAAGTTAAATCACTTTAAATATTAGAAAGAATTATATATAGTCAAGTTCGTATTATTATTTTCCAGGGAGAATAAAAAAGCTATTTTCTTCATACCCTCATGGGGTAATACCTTTCTATAAGCTCTTTTTATCAATTATTTGTGCCCATGGAATGAACATTTTTGTTAAAGTATATAAAAATGAACACTCAAATATTGTTTCTAAATTTCAAACATTCAGACATTTTTAGTAATACCCATTTTATTGACACCCACAATTCTTAAGTTCATATGCACCTAATATAACTACTTTTATATAATCTAAGTTTACTTTTTACCATAAAAGTTCTCCCTTTAACTTGCATAGATCTTTGCAGACCTCACTTTTTTTAGTTTCCAATTTATATAAATATTGAATTAAAAATTTTTATAGAACTGTTACATTTCTGCAGTTCTAATTTTGTCTGCATTTGTTAATATAACATTTATTTGTTAATATGTTAGGCTTATGTTGCATTTTAGTCATATTTTACCTAAAGTTATACAAATCAATAGACAGTCTTGTCAATTTAATAGGTAAAGGTGACAAAAATATGTGAGTGCAATTATATACTATCTACTACCTAAGTGTTTTTATAAAATTCTGGTAGGCTAAGCATACAGACTATTCTAATTTTTCTCTTGATCATATAAATAAAGTAATAGGCTAATAATGTTTGCCTAATAACATTCTGGAACCTCAGATTACTTCACATTTTAATCTTCTTTCCTAAATATCTACTTGGCTCAACAGCACTTATTTGGCATTACAGTGCAAGTTCCAAGGACAGTTCCTAAATAACATAATTATGAATGAGAAATATTATCTTTGAAATTTTCTTTAATGCATAATTTTTAGCTTGTACGCTTTCATTTTAGATTTCAATATATGAATAGTAATATGGGATATATGGTAACTACTTAGAAAGTTTAATCACAGACTGGTATTATTAGTTTAAGAAATATTGTAGTTCAACTACTTAAAAAAAAGTTTGAGTACAGTATGATATTATAATACATAAAAGTTATATTCAAATTAGAGTACCTGGAGTAAATAAGTTTTGTGATTGGTTTTGGAAATGTATGCCAAAAATGATGTGTTTTTTTTATCATTTAGTGAAATGTCTGAAAAATATCAGAAAAACATAAAAGCTCTCTTAGTACAAATGTTTTTCAATATGATCATGAAAAAGTCAGGTTGACCTGAATGGTTACTAAAAGTATTACATTTAATTATAGTCCCTCATTCTGATAGAACATTCTGTAGACTTTAAAAAGTTTAATTAGCTTTTATAAATCCTTATAATATTGTATGACATTTCTCATGTTAAACAAAATTTGATATTTTCTAAATCTGTGCCACGCTTTCATAAAATTTACAGTAAAAAATAAAAAAGAAAACTTTTAAGTAACTTCAAGGATGTTTTAAGTGCAATGGAAAGTGCCCAAGGTGTAATCCAGGCCTTCATAATCCCTCATCTGGCTACCTCAAAGACTTGGCTAAAATGCAGACCACATTGCCCCACTAGACAAATCCCTTAATAGCCTCCAGTACCTACAGAATGTATCTCAGTGACCAGGTTAGCCCGTAAATCCTCTTCTATTTTCCTCTCTCACATTACCTCCTCCCAGGGTAAATGCAGATTTTTTTGTTTTGTTTTGTTTTGTTTTGTTCCTTCAGCAACCCTGAACTTTCTGCAGTTCTTAGCATACAACACAGAGGGTTTGGTGGTAGCAATGGTGGGTATGTTCTCTTTTTTTCTTTTCCAAGGCCTTTACTTACATTCTATCTTCTCTCTGGAATGGACCACCCTACTCCTAAGATCCTTTAAAACAGACTTCTTAAACTTTTAACATCTTTATGAATTACCTTAATGTCCTGTTAAAATGCAAATAATTCAGTTGGTCTCAGGTAAGCCTCAAGATTTTTGCATTTTGCCAAGTTCCCAGATGATACTGATGATGATCGTCCTTGGCATAATCTGTAAGTAAAAGTCAATACAATTATACATGTCTGAATGCTGTAGCTTTCCTTAGATACTCAATTATACCTGTTATTTATATACTTATCAAACTATTGTGATCATTTTCTGTCTCTTTCTCTCAGACTGTGAACTTCTTGATAATGTTGTAGTCATATATTGTATGAGCATGTGTATACATATATATGGGGTGTGTCTATATACACACAATTTATATAAATACTAAAGTATATATATACTTAACTTTCTCTGCCCCCAGCTATGCACTAGATCCCATTTTCTTTCACCTGCTCAAGAATGTACATAGCTGCATCAATATGTAGTGCTTGGTCATATATCATCTGGTTTCTTTCCCTATTTTATCATTCCCACCCAGGGCTTTCTACTGATTCTTCCTCCTGCCTAGAATCTTCTTTCAACAGATATTTGAATGCTTAAAATCTTCATATTTAATATTGCAACCTGTTCCCAAAGCAAGAACACTGATTTTTTTTCTAACAGTTATATAATTTATATATTAGCTTAGTCTCTCTCCACTGGAATGTAAATTGCATGCAGAAAATATATTCATTTTATTCATGTACATATTTCTAGTGCTTGGAATAGTGTTTGCATGATAAAAATAAGAGAATAAATGGATGATTGACGGGTTAAAGCAACAGATGCCCTTCCCCTCTTGTTAAAAGTCTTTGCCAAGAAAGTAGGCTATAATTTAAAAAATTCTGTATTAATAGTATCCTAAAACTTTTATATGCTAGATAAATCCAATTCAACATATATTGTGAATAGGGAATAATTGCTTTGTTCCTACTGCTACTCTGTCAAAGCTCCAGGCAGTCTGGCTAAAACCTGGGTAGCTTCCCAAAAATTTATGATTCAAGAAAAATATGTTCAAACCATATCTTTATAATCTGATCAAACTGGCAATATAACCAGGTCCAAGCTATAGTCCAAACCTTGGTAATATGGAGACAATGATTTCAGCCAGGAAAAAAATAAAAAAGTCTGCAATTTCTGGAAAATACTCATTTCTACCATTGCAAAGAAAGGAAAATAATACAAAGGCTAGAAAAGGAAAGCTTGTTAGATGTTGCACATGGCAGCACATAAATCCTATTTTTACTTGTATTATAAATCTTTATCTAAATCTAACTGAAAACAGTTGATAATCAGTTTTGATGCATCCTTCTGTTAGCAACTGAACAGGACGGTGATACTGTGATTCCTGTCACAGAAATTTAACTGACATGTTGAGCATGGAGTATTCTGGCAAGTCGTCCTGGCAAATCTGGTCCAATTCTGCTCCAGGGCATCCACAGTGGGATGTCTTTATAATCTTTCCAGGCTGGAATTTGATGAAGGTAAGAAGGAATGATGGCACAAATTCAAGTAAATATGCTATTCACAAATTCCCTAAATCCAACTCATGTAATGCAGAGCCTTTGTAAGGAATGAGTGGGTGTGACAACTTGCCAACTTCAAATAATTAACAGACTAAATCTTGTACAGCTATTTATAATTGGAACTGAAGTATTCTGAACCATTTTATTAAGGATTATACCACAATATGTTCTTCTCCTTTAAAAAAATAGGCAAAATCAATAGAAATATTTTACTAAAACTTCTCTCAGTGATCTCTAATGGAAAGTGGTTGCATTTTGAGAAGTTTATAGTTTGTTTATAGTTTGATTCCACCTATTTTTCAATGTTAACTTCAAGTCTTTAAATGTAATAATGCATTTCTACCTGTATAGAAATTATTGAATGATTTAAATTCAGTGACTTCAAATTACCAAGGTATTCAAAAATTGAGATCTCATTTTATTCAAATAAATGTTTATTTATGATCTAATGTGATCTCATTTTGATAGACTATAAAATGTGTGATTTTATAACCTGTGATGTGTGATTTACCAGAATTGTTTCCTTACTGACTTTTTTATACATATATCATTGAATTTCATAGAATTTTCAAGCTTCATGAAACTGGTTGCTAAATTTCTACCAAGTTTTTTCCATGTAAAGTAAGTAGCTTCACTGTCTCCTGGACAGTTGTTAAGATGCTTGAGAAAAGTGAAGCCAGCACTGGATATATGCACTGCTGAAATAATTTATTGACCTTTGAGGTTCTATAAACTATAACTTTTCTAATGAGCTAAGGTGACAATGTAATTTTTAATATAAGGTTAGTGAAACTAATATGAGTATATCTCAGCTAAATAACCTAAAGTTTTTTAGAGCAAAAAGTATAATTTCTGCTTATAAATACATTGGTTTAATCCCCACAAGGTTCAGATCTGAGATATTCCCATTTTAATGAAACTGTATTTTTGGAAACCTGAAGACCATGAGAGCCTTATAGTGAATGCAGTGATGAGAAGAACATTTCCAATAATTTGAACCAATCATTTCTCCAGAGGTAGTTTTACCTCAGCAACAAAAGCCAAAATAATTTCCAAGTGGTTGTGCTATAGTGCCAGTGTTTCTTTCTCTTTGGAGGCACATGTGGATAAATCTGTAATAAACCTGAACATTCTTAATCAAAAAAAAAGTATGAAAATAGAACAATAGAAGAATTAGAAAACAATAATAAATTTGGAGAACTGCCACTTCCTGGTTTTAACACTTACTCAAAAACTATAGGATTCACAGCTTTTAACTGGTAGGATACACATTTAGGTCAATGGAATAAAATTTGTGTCCACAGACCAGAAAGAAACTTACATTTGTGGTTTACTGGATATTGGCATGTTATTTCAATAAGAAAGAATAATCGTTTCAACAAATAGTTCTGGGCCAACTAGATATCCACAAGCAAAATATTGAAGTTGAACCCCTACCTCACCTCAACTCATTTATAAAAATTAACTCAGAATGTACTATACATCTAAATATAATACCTAAAACTATAAAACTCTTAGGACAAAATATGGCAGTAAATCTCCATTGCATTGAATTAGGCAGTATTTTTTATATGTAAAACCAAAACACAACAGAAAAAAGATTTTTGATGAAACCAATTTGTTTTATGCTTTAAATAAAAGTGCCAAGAATTTGAAAAGACAATCTACATAATGAAAAAATACTTGCAAATCCTCTGAGAAGGGACTTGTGTCCAGAATATACAAAAACAAAACTAAAACAACCCAATTAGAAATGGGCAAAGTATCTGGATATATTTTTCCCAAGAAAATATGCAAGTGACCATTTAGTATATGAAAACATGATCAGCATCATTAGTTATTACAAAATTCAAATCAAAGCCACAAGATACCATGTCACCTCTACCAGGATAGCTATAATGAAAACGATGGACTCTAACAAGTTGGTGAGAATGTGGAGAAATTAGAACCCCCAAACATTGCTTGTGAGAATATAAAATATTGCAGCCACTTTTGGAAGTAGTTTGACATTCATTAAAAATGTAAACATAAGAAGTGTCATATGATCCAGGAATTCCAAGGGAAATAAAAACATACATCTACACAAAAACTTGTATATAAATATTCATAGCACCATTTTCATAATAGCCAAAAACTGAAAACAACCCAAATACTCATCAACTGAAGAATGAGAAAGATAGGTGGTATATCCATATAATGGAATATTATTTGGTAATAAAAAGAATTGATCCATACTACAATGTGGATGAACCTTGAAAACATCATACTAAGTGAAAGAAACATCATACTAAGTGAAAGAAACCAGTCACAAAAGGTTATATGTTCTATGATTCCATTTACATGAAATGTCCCAAATAGGTAGATCCATAGAGACAGAAAGTAGATTAGTGGTTAGTAAGGGAGAATGGGCAATGGCTGCTGGTGGGTAGGTAGTTTCTTTTTGGGATGATGACAAATCTTTTAAAATTAGATTATAGTAATTGTTGCACAACTCTGATTTTACTAAAAGCCATTGAATTGAGCACTTTAAATGAATGAATTTTGTGGTATGTGAATTAGATACCAATTATTCTTAAAGCAAACAAACAGAAATAAATATTAAGCCAAATAAAAATTAGTTTTAGGGTACCTACAAAAGTCGATTGAATATAAACAGTGATTCCAAAATTCTTAAGAGTATTATCTTAAATAATTGCATCAGTTGAATCTAGAATATCTCATTGCTTTATCTCTATATAATGAACTTTTGAAATACTCAAGATTTGGGAGTTTAAATGGATATTGACATTGCTTTAAAATGTTTCAACCCAGATAATCTTATATGATTATTGGTATTTATATACAAAGGATTCTATTAAACAGTTTATTCCAGCTCAGAGCTAGTTTTCTTTTCAATAAATTAAACCAGCATCATGACCAGTGGGAGCTAAGCACTTGACATCCTACAATACTGGTGTTTCTTAATTTATGCCCTGAGGGACTAATACTGAGAATATGTTCAGGGTACCATAGCAACTGCAGAATCAAAGCAATGATATCATATGGCAAGTTTGTAGCTGACAGAACACTTCAGGATTCTATGGGATCACCTGGGGCAGCAATATTACAAGTGTTCATGGTGTGGCATCTTGATAAGGGACACTTAATTGGTGTTAATTTTATCCAAATTGAAGACAATATAGAGCATCTCTTTCCATAGAGTAGAATTGTCTCATAAAGATGTGTTACAAAACATTAAGGATGTTTAATTTGTAATAGTGTTTCACAAGGGTTTTGATATGGATCTTTATCAAAACTGACTTCAAGTTGCTTTAGCCTTAGTAATATGCTAAAATGTTTGTTCAGGGAATAACAATGTGTCTAACATCAAAGGAAGACAAAACATTGTCAACTAATATCAATACTAATTTTAATGACAACAGCAGTTGTATTTGATCATCACCTGATATACATATTCCCCACTTTTCTCTTTGAGAATATGTATAGTGAGAACACTAATAAAGTACCCAGGGAACCAACAATCCCTCCCTTCCTATTTCATTTTACTCAATTAACATACAACAGATGTCAGCTTTCAGAAGAAGCTTTTTAAGAGCAGTGGGCTATGTGCCTCTTTGCCTTTGGATATTGGAATGAATTCCACCATCATGAAACTCAATGAAAGAAATAAAATTGCCATTTCCCCCAATTTCCAATCTGTTATCACATATCATGAGCCACCAAGCTTAATCTCCAACTAGTGTTGAATACAGGTATAAAAATCCAGTTATTTCTCCTTATTCTCTTAATCCAAAAAAAAGGAAATTATGAAAACATTAGTTATAAAAATCAAAGGTGAAATAGGACTAAAATTATGAAGCTCTCTAAAGGAATTTAAACATTAAGAACAAGAGGATTCAGTACAAAATACTCAATTTTACTTATTAAAACATGATTTGGGGGTGCCTCAATGGGTTAAGCGTCTAACTCGAACTCTGCTCAGGTCTTGATCTCAGGATCATGAGCCCAGCATGGAGCCCACTTAAAAAAAAAAGAAACATGATTCGGAAACTCTCTTGACTCTGTACTCTAGCAATTCAGTCGAGTTAGTAAGACTGTCCTCTGTGTAGGTGGCCTATAGTATGGCAGGCACTATCTGACAGAAATCTGTTTCTACAACGAGGTGGAATTTTATTAAGAACCCCATGACCTGTGTCCAAAAAAAATGAAGGAAAAACAAGTTAGGAACTAATGGAATATTTAAAAGCCAGTAAGTAGCCTTAATTAATCGATTACAACTAATGTTCATGCTATTAATACAAAAATTAGATATCCAAAATTAGTAAGAGAAATATCAATTTCATTTTGAAATAACTAAAGTGGAAAAGGTCTTCAAAAAGGTGTTTTATAAACAAGTAGACTGCAAAATAATACAGAAATGAATACAAATTAAGGGGAAACAATAATCAAAGGACTAATCCTTAGCTTCCCACAGAGGAAAGAAAAGATATTGTAATGTAATATTCATTTTTTTAAATTTAAAAGTGAACCCCTAAATCTCTAAAAGGAACTATAATGAAAGATGGGTAATGTATGATAACAGGAAGAAATATTTTCTTCCACAATACACATATTTTTCCAGTTTATAATTTCCAAAATGACAAAAGCATACAGGTGAAGTTACTTACCCTGCAACTTCTTGAATGAATACCCTTAGGTCAGAGGTACCTAAAAGCTTTTATATGGGCTTCTTTCCTGGAACAGAAAATAAGACAGGACAAACTAAATCTTTCTTCCATTGAATAAGATTCAAAAAGAAAACCTTATACTGAAATATATACCCTTCCATTTTAAGAAAAGATTCATACGGACCTGTAATTGAACTTTTGCATGTATAACCTGTGAGCATGATTATTGGATACATTCCCATGAAAGTTTCAAAGAACCATAAGGGATTCCAAAACTGCAATGTTTCTAAACCTGTTTTGGAAACAGATATGGACACCTCATTGTTTGTTGAATTACATTTAAGCTTCTGAGCTCCAAAATTCCTGCATTTGTCTACTATAATTTTGATTATTATGTAACTGGACCTATAGCCATATCTTTCCAGATAATTCCTCAAGAAACTTCCATTAATTTCCTCTGAATAATGTTGATGACTGCTATCTGGAATAATTAGCATTTGCCGCAGTAACTAAATTGCTGAAGACAAGAGAAAAGAGGAGTTAACTGGCACATTAGGGTAAGTGTTTAAATGTAAAGAATGTTTAAGTATTTTACATATTCCTAGTAAAAATAAGTTCATAATTTTTCCCTGTTGTCATGGTTAAGCTGCTTTGACAACAAGAAATAGTAAATGGAAAATGTAGTCATGTTTTACAAAAGTTTTTGCAGTCTTTAAATATAAAGAAAACATTTCTTCCACTAAATAATAAGTAGAATAAAGTTGGCATATTTTAATTTCAACACATGACTTCCAGTCATAGCATTAGTGATATTACAAAAATCAAAGGAGACTCATTAGTGCTGATAGGATAAAGACAGATGGCCAGTACATAAAGCATATTCCTTAAAATGAAAATCCAATTCTGACACATGAAAACTAATGATAAAATAGTAAGCATTCTTTCAGTAGAGTAATATGCATTCCAAAATTTCAAAATATTTCTTTGCACATTTCTTTGAGCATAATCTCTCCTACAATCTGAGTCACTGGAACCAACTGCCCTGCTATTTATTTTGAGCTATCAATTCAAAGTCAATATAATGAAAAGAGTGAAAAACATCTTTAAATTATTTAAAAGTAGTTTTGACCTCACAGAACCTCCAGAAAGATTCTGTAGGACCACCAGGGTTGGGAATTCCTAGTTTGAAGGATGTTTTCTCAATACAATACATTCCAAGTTGGATGAGCTCTTAACATATTTAGTTTACTTTGCATTGGGCTAGAAGTTACTAGAGACAGCATGGAATAAACATCCTCATGTATCTGATACAAACTTCCTTGCATGTAGGTTACATGGAAATGGAGAAGCATGTCATCCAACCTGCTGGGGAATGAAGGCTTCTCATGTTAAGAATGCCACACAACAATACCTGCTTTAAAAGACAACAGCTTATGAAGCACTATGTTGTAGACCTGAAACTATTACTACACTATATGTTAACTCACTGAAATTTAAATGAAAACTTAAAAAGTAAAAAGAGCATTAAAAAACCCTAGCTTGGAATGCTGCTATTCAATTCATCTAAGACTACCTGTATAAAGTTTTGGAGATTTCTTCCATTAATAGTGTGCAAGTCCTACCACATTTAGCCTCTTAATAAAGAACCAAAGATAAGTGAGTAAATGAAAGCAAACAAATATGCCTTAAGTGCACATACATGAAGTGGGATATGGATTGGAAAAATTCCTGAGTGCTACTGGTGATCTTGTTTACACACATGCACTTTGCCCTCCACACCTAGGCCACTGAGTGGACACATTCTATGTGGAGAGGCCAGTGTAAAATTTTCTACATCTATTTAGTGAGATAAAAATCATGTAACTCTTTGGAATTCTAATTTTTCCTACATTTGAGTAAATATAAACTGATGAAGCTATTATTAAATATTTTACATTAAGATTATGATGGATATTTTTATGTAATAGAAATTGTAAACATCAAAGAAATGTTGTATTAGCTAAGGACTAGAATGTCCTGGGCTATTAGTTCACTCTCTGTTATTCAGGGAATTTTGTGAAAAATAGCCATCACTATAGAACACCAGTTATTATACTTATATAAGACAACACTACTTATACATCTAAATTTAGTAATGTGAGTATATTTCTCCTTTTGAAGATTATTCATTAAAATTGAGCGTTTTTTTTTTACCCCCAAAGACCATATTCTTCTAGAAGCAATATGCCATGAAGTGTTTAATTTTGTTTGCTTAGTACTTAAAATGCAGTTTGGTAGTATAGGTACTGAAGTAAATGCTATAATGCTAGAGATGTTTAATAGAATTTTAGCATGTAGGAGTTTTAGGGACTCTTAGCAGACTTTATTTTCTAGAGCAGTTTTAGGTTTACACAAAAATTGAAGGGAAAGTAAAGAATTCTCATGTAACCCCTCTGTTGCCCACCTCCCCCACCCCACTTTCTCCTATTAACATCTTGTGTTAGTGTGTAATAGACAAAAGATAATGGTGTCTTGAGCAAGACTGGCAGTCATGAGGTTGGTGATAAGTGGTCACATTTGTGATATATTAGAAATAAGAGACTTCAAGAATGTGTGGATCAATTTTATATGGAGTAGGGGAGAAAGAAGAGCTAAAAATGAGTCAACTATTTTGCCTGAGCACTGGAATAGCTAGAGATGCAAGTTTGAAGATATAAATTTGAGAGTGATCAACATAAAGATGGATTCTGAAGCCATGAGGGTTAAAGAAAACCTCTCTGGGGTGAGTGTAACAAAAACAGAGGGATAACTTTGGAGACTCTCAGGCATGCCAAATTGGAGACATGAAGAGAAATCAACAGAGATCAACAAGTACAACAGAAGGTTGTACAAGAAACAAGAAACATTACTTTTTCTAGAATCCAGGTAAGTAAATTAGCTTAAGAAGGTGACTGACTGGGTGTATCAAATCATGATATTTTCAGAAAGATGAAGACTGAGAATGAACCATTGGCTTTAGATGTATGGGAAACATTTGTGATCCTGACATCTTTTCCTTGGTAAAGAGGAACTAGTCAGACTATCACTGCTGGGATTTAGAAAGAGAATGAAGTAAAGCTAAATAAATATATTTCTTTAAAGGATTTTTGTTGTGAAGGGATGGATTGAAATTTTTAGTAGCAGCAATGGAATGTGTGCTTAAAGGAAGCTCATTTATTTTAGACATTTTATACATAAAATCCTTATGCATGTATGTGTATAAATACATATGTATGTTTATATGTGTGTATGCACATCTATACCATAAATACATCTCAGATATATATTTATATATATCAGATATGTATATCTCTATTACTGAGATATATAATCAGATATATGTATAGATATCACCATTGCATTTTTACATCATCATTGTATCATTGCTACTTAATTAGGACCTGGTACTTGGTAAGAACTCAGTACAGAGTAGCTTTTCATGCAAAAATTCATGTGTAGGATGAATGACAATTCACTTATTGGTATTTTATGTCATAGTCCCTGGTTATCTGTCAATCACAGCACTACTGCACATATGTACTGCTTAAGGCAAAAGAAATTCTATCATTGAATATGGAATACTTTTACTATGAAGTAGTTTTAATTTGACTAAAACTTAAAGATTACCTTCTCCATCAATCTGCCACTAGTCTAAAGTTTTGCTGATGTCATACAGTGTAACACTGCACATTGAACAAGATTTTAAACTGCCAGAGCTTTAAAGCTCCCCTCTAGAACCTCAGTTCGTTTCTCAGAGTCCATAGTCTCTCATGGTTCATCTCCCCCTCCAATTTCGCCCCCTTCATTTTTCCCTTCCTAATTTTTTTTTTTTAACATATACTGTATTATTTGTTTCAGAGGTACAGGTCTGTGATTCAACAGTCTTACACAATTCACAGCACTCACCATAGCCCATACCCTCCCCAATTTCTATCACCCAGCCACCCCATCCCTCCCACCCCCACCACTCCAGCAACCCTCAGTTTGTTTCCTGAGATTAAGAATTCCTCATATCAGTGAGGTCATGTGATACATATCATGTTTAGAAAACCCCTTTTGGAATTATCTTGTGTGGATTGCCTACCAAAATAATTTCAATCTAGGTTTGACATTCTAGCTCTGGCTTACCTCCATTCTGACATGATTTATGGATCTCAACTCTCTTATTCAGCTCTACTCTTTGACTCTTCCAGAGCTATGTCCAGTTGTGTCCTGAAATATGATAATCAGCCCTGGAACATACAAAATGGAATTCAAGGTACTACTTTAACTCTGAAAAACATTTTTGATTTATAGAGCATGACACCAACAAGATGGCAATATAAGTCATTCCTGACTTTGTTCCCCCCTCACAAGAAGAGTAACTATTTATGGCCAAAACACCACAGAGAGAATCCTGGAACATGGAAATGAGGCTGAAGCACCACCCTGCAGCACGGAGACCAAGACAGACTGCTTTAGAAAGTAAGAAGAATGACTAATGGAAACTAACAAAGTTCTAATAACTGATCATAAAGAAATGGAGATATATGAACTGTCAGACAAAAATTCAGAATAATCCTCTTAAAGAATTGTAGTAAACTTACAAGAACACATAGTCAACTAAATAAAAAGGAAAATAATGAATCAACAAAATGAGAAGTTTGACAAAGAAATAGAAACCATAAAAAAAGGAGAAATCCTAGAGTTGAAAAACACACTGAACTGAAGAATTCAATGGAGAACTTCAGAAGCAGACTTGACCATGCTGAAGAAAGAATCAATGACCTGGAAGATAAGGGGTTTTAAATTATCCACCAGAGCAAAAAGAAAAAAGAAGAAAGCCTCGGGACACAATGAAAAAAAAATTCACATTATGGGAATTCCAGGAGAAGAGAAAAAGGGAACAATACTTAAAGCAATAAAATGGCTGAAAACTTTGCAAACCCAAGAGAGAAAAGGACATCCAGATCCAAGAGGCCTAAAAAATTCCAAATAGGTTGAACCCAAATAGGGCTACACCAAGACACATAATTGTCAAATCAAAGCTTATTTTAAAGGCAGCAAAAGAGAGAAGTTACATACAAGGGGACCCTATAAGACAATAGGTAGATTTCTCAACAACTTTTCATTCCAGAAGAGAATGGGATGACATATTCAAAATATTGAAAGGGAATGACTTTCAGGGACAAATAAATGCTGAGGAAATTCATCACCACTAGCTAAAAGGAGTTCCATGAGTGGAAATAAAAGGATGTTAGTTAACATCATAATTAACATCATAAAAACATAAGGTAATATAAAACTCACCAGTAATGGTATATATATAGTTGGATTCTGTAATATGGTAATGGTGGAGCATTAAGCATTTAACAACTCTAAATGTTAAAAGAGTAAAAATAACCATAACCATAATAAACGGTTATTGTGCAATATAAAAAATATGTAAACTATAACACTGATAACCTAAAACATGAGGGAGAGAAGAAGTAAAAGTGTAAAGCTTAGGTATTAATCTAAAATAGGGTGTTATAATTTAAAAATATTTTAGGTAACCCTCATCATAGCCACAAGGGAAAAACCTGGAGTACTCACACATAAGAACATGTTAAAGAAGTCAAAGGATATTGATCTCACGTGGCATCAAAACATACACACACACACAAGACAGAAGAAATAAGAACAATGGATCTGTAAGACAACCAGAAAACAATGAACAAAACAGCAATAGAAAGTTCCTATCAATAATTACCTCAAATAAAAGCATATTCTATAATCAAAAGACATAGAATGGCTGAATGAATTTTTAAAAAAAGATTAAAGGATATGTTTCATACAGGACACTGACTTTATCCATAAAGACACAAATAAGCACAGATAGCTATCCAAATATCAGACAAAATAGGTTTTGAAAAGAGACAAGGAAGGTCATTATATAATGATGAAAGGGTCAATATATCAAGAAGATAATAATTGTTAGTATCTATGTACCTAACATCAGAGAACATAAATGCGTAAAGCAAAGCCAGAAATAAACAGCAATACAATAATTGGAAATTTTATTTTATTATTTTATGTTAATCACCACATTATTAGTTTTTGATGTGGTGTTTCATGATTCATTGTTTGCGTATAACACCCAGTGCTCCATTCAATACGTGCCCTCTTTAATACCCATCACCAGGCTAACCCATCGCCCCACCCCCCCTCCCCTCTAGAACCCTCAGTTTGTTTCTCAGAGTCCATAGTCCCTCATGGTTCATCTCCCCCTCCAATTTCCCCCCTTTCATTTTTCCCTTCCTACCTCTGAAACAAATAAATAATACATTATATGTTAAAAAAAAGATTGTAGGAATAGTTGGAAGTTTTAATACCCCATGTTCAATAATGGACAGATCATCCAGTCAAATAATCTGTAAGGAAATGGTGAATTTGAATAACATTGTAAATAATTTGATTTTGCAAGAGCAGAATACATATTCTTAAGTTCACATGGAATATTTTCTAGGATAGACCATAGGTTAAGCCACAAAACAAATATTAGCAAATTCAAGATTGAAATCATACCATCAAAAGATACCAAGTGTCTTCTATGACCACACTAGTATAAAACTTGAAATCAACAGAGGAAAATTGTTTAATTTCCATGTATTTGTGAATTTTCCAACAGTCTCTTGAGTAACCAATGGAACAAAAAATAAAGGGGGAAACAAAGCAACTTGAGATGAACAAAAATGAAAACACAAATAACTGGGGTGCCTGGGTAATTCAGTCAGTTAAGCATCTGACTCTTGGTTTAGGCTCCAGTCATGATCTCGGAGTTGAGCCCCACATTGGGCTCCGTCCGGGCTTGGTGCGGAGTCTGCTTGGAATTCGCTCCCTCTAAACCTCTCCTCACTAGCTCGCTCTCTCTCTCTCTCTCTCTCTCTCTCTCTCTCTCTCTCTCTCTCAGGTAAATAAACAAAATCTTAAAAAAAAGGAAAACACAAATACCAAAACTTATCGGATGCAGCAAAAGCAGGTCTTAGAGGGAAGTTGATAGCAATAAATGCCCACATTAAGAAGCAAGAAAGATCCCAAACAACCTAATTCTACACCTTAAGGAACTAGAAAAAGAAACTGAGCCCAATGTTTGTTAGTAGAAGAAAGGAATAAGGAATAGAACAGAAAAAAATGAAATAGGGAAAAGGAAATCAATAGATGAGACTAACCAAACTAAGTCGGTTCTTTGAGAAGATAAAATTGACAAAATTTTACTAGACTTACTAAAGGGGGGGGGGACAAAAACAGAAATCAACAAAATTATAAATGAAAGAGGAAACAGTACAAATGACATCACAGAAATACAAAGAATCTTGAGTTTACTATGAACAACTGTACTCCAACAAACTGGACAACCTAGAATAAATGGAAAAAAATTCTTAAACTATGAAGACTTAGGAAGAAATAGAAAGTCTGGATAGATCAATTAATACTAACAATATTGAATCAGTAATCAAAAATCTCCCAATGAAGAAAAACCCAAGACTAAATGGTTTTTACACTCATTTTATCAGGCCAGCATCACCCTGATACCAAAGCCAGAGAAAGACACTACCAGAAAACAACAGAACAATATTCCTGATAAATATAGATGCAAAAATTCTCAGTAAAATACTAGCAAACCAAATTCAGCAGCATATTAAAAGGATCATTCACCACAATCAAGTGGAATTATCCATGGGATGCCAGGATAGTTTGACATAATCAAATCAAGCAATGTGATACATTAATAGAATGAAAGAAAAATCATATGATCATCTCAATAGACACATTCGAAAAAGTGAAACATCCATTCATGATAAAAACGCTAAACAAATTAGGTACAGACGGAATATACCTAAACATAATAAAGGCCATATATGATAAGTCCACAGCTTTCATCATACTAAATAGTGAAAGGTTGAAAGATTATCTTCTAAGAACAGGAAGAAAACAAGTGTGCCTAATCTCAGCACTCCTATACATCGTAATACCAGAAGTCCTAGCTTGAGCAACCAAGAAAAGAAAAAGAAAGGCATCAGAACTGGAATAGAAGTAAAATTGTCTTCATTTGCATGTGGCATAACCTTATATAGGGAAATCCTAAAAACTCCACAAAAAAATTGTTAGATCTAATCAATAAATTCAATAGTTTCAGGATAAAAAATTACCATAAAAATTGGTGGCATTTCCAGACATTAACAACAAATTATCTGAAAAAGAAATAAGAAAAAAAATCCCATTTACAATAGCATCAAAAACAATAAAATATTTAGGAATGAACTTAGCCAAAGAGGGAAAAGATCTCTATTTGAAAACTACAAGATACTGAAGGGAATAAAAGACACAAATAAATGGAAAGGTATCCCATGTTCATAGATTGGAAGAATTCATATTTTTAGAGCTTTCATACTACCAAAAGTAGGTTCAATAGAAACATTATAACGATTTGAATACCATTATTTACAGAAGCAGAAAAAACAATTATAAAATTTATATGGAATCACAATAGATCCCAAATAGCCTAAAGAATCCTGAGAAAGAAGAACAAAGGGGAAAGGCATCACACTTCCTAATTTTAAGCTGTATTAATCGAAACCGTGTGATACTGGCATAAAAACAGACAATAGATCAATGGAACAAAATTGAGAGCCCAGAAATAAACCTAAGCATATAGTCACCTTATATTTGACGAGGGAGACCAGAATACTCAGTAGAGAAAAGACAATCTTTTCAATAAATTATGCTGGAAAAATTGGATATTCACAAGTAAAAGAATGAAGCTTAGACCTCTGTGTTATAACACTTACATAAATTAACTAGAAATGGATTAAAGATTTAAATATAAGACCTGAACCATGAAACTCCTTAAAGAAAACAGAGGAATAAAAGCTCCTAACATGGTCTTGGCAGTGATTCTTTAGATATGATACTTAAAACACAAGCAACAAAATAAAAATAAACAACTAGGACTATATAAAACTAAAAAGCTTCTGCACAGCAAAAGGAACAAAGTGAAAGACAATGATAATGGGAAAGAAGTACTTGCAAATCATATCTGATAAGGTGTTAATAGCCCAAATATACACCACATATAACTCAATATACAGTATTTAAAAATATTTATATAAATCTTTATAAAAATTATGTTTATTCAATACTTAAAAAAATATTTATTGAGCTTTCCCTAAAATTCTCAGTACTGGTGATACAAGGAAAAACTGAATATTCATAAATTTCTACTATAGGAAACATCCTATGCTTATAATTATTATTCATATATCTTTATTCAAATGTAATTAGTCCAGTTTATACATATTTTAAAATATAAAATCAGGTATATTTATCCATCTTGAATTTAAAAAACCTACTTAGTAATTTTTCCTCCCACAAATAGAAAAAACAAAACTGTTCAGTATTTCTTGATAATTTGTGCCAATATAAATTTTTGTCTTATATTTATAGTCCTAGAATTCTTGCCACTTGCGACATGAATGGATCTAGAATGTATAATGCTAAGTGAAACAAGCCCATCAGAGAAAGACAAATACCATATGATTTCACTCACATGTTGAATTTAAGAAATAAAACAAAGGAAAAGACAGACAAAAACAGGAAAAAGACTCAACTCTATAGAACTGATGGTTACCAGAAGGGAGGAGGGTGGGGGATGGGTGAAATAGGTGATGGGGATTAAGAGTGCACTTATCATGATGAGCACTGAGTAATTTATAGAGCTGTTGTATCACTATATTGTACACCTGAAACTAATATACCAACATATGTTAACTCTGCTAGAATTAAATTTTTTTTTAAATTTCATAGGCTTAAAGCTCTGAGTTTTTAAATACAAGTAGTCATTCCTTTTATTTTTTTAAAATATTTTATTTATTTATTTGAGAGAGAGAGAATGAGAGATAGCACGAGAGGGAAGAGGGTCAGAGGGAGAAGCAGACTCCCCGCCGAGCAGGGAGCCCGATACAGGACTCGATCCCGGGACTCCAGGATCATGACCTGAGCCGAAGGCAGTCGCTTAACCAACTGAGCCACCCAGGCACCCCAAGTAGTCATTCCTTTTAAAAATAGTTCTAGATTGAGCAACACTAAAAATAAATAATTTAACTTTCTATATTAGTTAGGTAACCAAAATGTCTTCTAATAAAAAGCTCTGACAAATCTTTAAAAAAGATACAATTTAAAATATCACTGGTGAGGGGCGCCTGGGTGGCTCAGTTGGTTAAGCAACTGCCTTCGGCTCGGGTCATGATCCTGGAGTCCCAGGATCGAGTCCCACATTGGGCTCCCTGCTCGGCGGGGAGTCTGCTTCTCCCTCTGACCCTCCTCCCTCTCATGCTCTGTCTCTCTCTCTCTCTCAAATAAATAAAAAAAATTAAAAAAAATATCACTGGTGAAAACTAATGATTTTTACTTTAGAAAGTTAGAAAACATTTAAATCTAAGTCTACCTTTGACATTTGTTTTCTTTTTTCTTTAAGATTTTATTCATTTATTTGAGAGAGAGAGAATGAAAGATAGAGAGCACAAGAGGGAAGAGGGTCAGAGGGAGAAGCAGACTCCCCGCCGAGCAGGGAGCCCGATGTGGGACTCGATCCCGGGACTCCAGGATCATGACCTGAGCTGAAGGCAGTCGCCTAACCAACTGAGCCACCCAGGCGCCCTTGACATTTGTTTTCTTTTGAACATAACTTCAATACCCTACAGATGTCACTATTTCCTATTATATATTGTGTATAAGAAAACTTAGAATTTTACTTCCGGCAACATGATAAACTGTCCCTTGTTTTATTTTCATCTTACTGGAACATTATTTGAACTATTTTATTATTGAAATCAATTCTGATTTTTGCATGAAGAGAACATTCTGATTACAACAGAAAAAAAAAAAAATGTCCGTAAGTATTCCCTTTGAATGGCTCACCAGGAATATGGAACACCAATCTTTTATCAAAATGCTTGGTAATCGAACATGAAAGCCAAGATACTGAATAATGTTTTCTTTTTAAATTTTCATTTGCAGGGAAAAATAGCTGAACCCACATAATAAGTATTGTCACCATGTAAAGAAAATGATAATATATAAAAACAGAATATGTTTTTACATGTTTTAACAATACCCAAGTTGGTATCTGAACTCTTCCTTACCCATCTGTGACCAGGGTCTTGTTATATACTTGCTTAAATCTCAAATTTTTGTAATTACTAAAATTATAGTACCTAATTTCAAAGTTGTAGTAAAACTTACATGAAATCATTATATTAATATTTATATTGATAAATTATGATCACAGCCATTAGAAGTTTATAATAAAAATTAGGTTAAATATTTTATGTTAAATACTGGAATATTCAATTAAGCACTGTTACATACTGTAACATTAAATTAAATGTGGAATATTTGACCCAAGACCTAGTTAGATCACTTATTCATATTTTTTCATATTTAAGGTATAGTGTTTCTTTCCTCCCCTCCAAGGTTTTATTAAAAAATCTACGCACATTTCAGTGGTTAAATTTAGGTAATCTTATACATTATTCTTCGTTTTATAGATGAGGAACGTGTATCTCAAAAAGGCTAAATGCCAAGATCACACCATTAGTAAAAGCCTACATCAGTTTACTTTCACATCTAACTCCATTTCATCTTGCCAACTATACCATACATTGTGACAAAATTTCAGAACCTAGAGGGAGTTTATAATTTTCTCCTGCCTTTTTTTAACATTATTCAATCACAGGCACAGATCTGGAAAATACTTAAAAAAAAAAAAAAATCTCCTTCTCTAGTTTCACTAAGCATGGTTTCTAAAATCCTGCAGCATTACGGTGTGTTTTTGTGTAATCTGCTGTGAAGTAGAGTACTCCATGGTGCAGCTACACAGATTTACTCTGTTTGCTCTCCCAGTGAGCAAGGCCCAGCTGCACTCCTCTCTCAGCCCTTAGAAACAATCCTGCCACAAATACTCTGTACCTGTCCCGTCTTGGCTCTGTGTGAGAATTTCCCTGGGATATGGCCAGGAACAGGGTTAGCATAAATTAAAATACATACACATAAAACAAAGGACATAGTGTGAAACAACACACTTAAATGATACACAAAAACCTCATTCAAACGGCTGCACATGGTGGGAGGGGAATGAGATGTGAGTATGAAAGGAAATATGTAAGTAAAGAGAATGGATTTGCATGGCAGAATGAATGTGCCAAGAAATAAGTGACATTAACTAAATCTTCAGCACCAGAGTCCCAAAGAAGGAAAAAAAAAAAACTGCTCTCTGCTGAGTTGCCTTTTAATAGAATGAGGTCCATCACGTCCATCAATTTTCATAGCATATATGAGTAGATAACAATAGAGCTGAATAAGGGGGTAAACTATCAAATGTTGTTCAAAAGAAAAAAATATAAGAGGTTAAAGGATGGTAGGCTAATGAATGCTGTGCCTACATTTAAAAGGAGAGGAAAAACAGAAGATCATGGTAAACCTTTCCATAAACCCCGGAGAATATTTAGCAGAGGATAGAGCATGCATGCGAGGTTTGGTTTGTTATAAGGTTCTGAAGGACAGCAGAAGGGCTACACAATGGAGGTGGCTGGTAAAGGAGAACAAGATCATGATAAAGGATTGCAAGAAAGGGTAACCTTCAAGTTATCCAGGAAAGTAGAAGGGAATTATTAGAGTGACTTAGATTAGAAATATATAGAGACCGAATTGCTGGACTTCTGTCTGCGTTGTTGTGTCTATGATGTCTTCATTTTAGAGAACTCTGGACAGCTCTGTGGAACGTTGTCACGTTTAGAGGCACAGACTGTGTGGTCCTTACCCATATACTCCAGTTGGGGTGTCAGACAAGAAATAATTAAACACATAATTACAACTAGCCCTTAAGCACTGGAAAAGAAATATGACAAATTATTTCTGGTGCATCCTGTGAATGAATGTCACCATCCTGACTTTTATTTTGTCACATTTAACTTCCTGTATTTCGGTTTCAATATCCCCTGGCACACTAAAACCTGTTCTTGGGAAGAACTCAAGTATGTTCTAACATCTAACATATCAGTTGGGAAGTCATAAATATTAAATGAACTGGTCTGGTTGTTCCATTCAATTCAGATCCTGGGTCTGTGGTCACTTCCTGTGTCCCCATGAGAACCTACAGATTGGCCTCTTTATTATTTTAACCCACCTTACCTGAAACACTTACAACATCTTTTTTCATAGATAAATGTGAATTTCAGTCTGTCACTCTTCTCACAATCTTAAAATTAGTGAGGTGCAAATTAATGAGATTTTAGGACTAGGAAAGGATTTCTGTGTCCTTCCAAATTAAGGCTTGTTTAAAAATTAGCTGTTTATTTCGATAAGTACTGTTTTGTAAGTTTAAACAAAGTGTGTCTCACATTCATCATCGCTGATAATATCAGACTTTCGAAAAGATTCACCTTTTGACACCAGAAGGCATTAAAATGTGAGGCCAGAATTAGCTAAACTGTAATAAAGTGATAATTGCTAAGTGAAAAGCCACAGAAACAGTGTATTTAACTAAACACTAACACTTTTAGTGTGAACTTACAATGCTCAGTGGTATCTTATTTTTTCCATCTGTCCAAGCGATTTTGCATCTTTTGATTTTTCTCAAACTAGAAGACATTACATTAATTTTGCATATTATAATACTAAAAGGCACAAACTGCAATGGAATAAGAAATTCTTTAGCTGCAAGCCATTTTATTTAATGCTTTACTGGTAAAATCTATTATCACAAATATATATACGTTCAATGGGAACCAAAGTTATGAATTTGAGTCTCACTAATGGCAGGTTTTTCTCATCAGATCAGTGGTTCTGAAAGTTGGCTAGACATTAGAATCATTTGAGAAGCTTTTTAAAATACTCCTGCACAGCCCAAACCCCCCTTAACAATTGGCTCAGACTGTGTAGTTGAGATTTGAATATTAGTATTTTAAAAATCTTCCAAAGTGTTTCTATTGTGCAGATGGGTTAGAAATCAATGTGAGACATTAAACCTTATGCTGGCAATATATTTTACCTCTATATTCTTTCTCCCAAAACTGTACTGAGTACCTAGATTCCTGAATGTTAGTTTGATAAATCCATAAATTACTTAAAGCATGAATATCATTTTAAAGTTAGGCAATTCTTCTTCCCTTTACCATAGGAATTTTATTTTTCAATTACTATATCTTAACTCTTATCCCCTGCATCTTGATTTTTGTGTTATAGGCATCGAGAAGCTAGGCACAACTTGATCCCTGAATTTACATCTCTTTAACATAAAATATTCACACGGTGTTTTGAAAGTCCTTTTATATAGAGAAGGTATTACTAAAAAATAGAGAAAACAAACCGAGAGTAAGTATTGAATTACACTAGGGGAAAAGAGCTCAACAAAAGGAAGAAACTGAAATTAAAAGTATATCCAATTAGCAACTCAGCAAATTGATTAAACTCATAATAATTTTGTAAGTAAATCATTTGAGGTTTAACTGACTTTTGCATCATTTAAAATGCAGTTAAGGTTTTGATTAGACAATAAACATTTCCACAATTTGACCTATCATTGGGAAGCACAGAAAATTGCGAATGCTGGGTATATAAAGATCCATATCATATTCATATCCTTTAACCAATGATTACACCTAGAAAACTTTATCCAATGGGAAAAGAAGACCTATAGAAAAAAAATCCAAATGACCTTTCATAAGGGAAGATTGGTTAATTAAATAAATTCATATTCAAGGAAATATTACACATTCCCTTGAAATGCCAACTCTTAAAACTACACAGCAACATGAAAACTGGTTATAATAATTGATAAGAGTATATTATTTGCAAACAATGACTGCAATTATGCAGAAAATTACCTAAATGTTTGAAATCAATGCACTGAAGGATACACAGTGCAGTGGATAATTGACTTTTTCCCAGTTATTTTTTCTTATGTAAAATGATACTGCTTTACAAATTTTAAAATATTCTTTGGCCACCTTATATCATTCATCCTTTAGCCTTCCTGACACTAGTTCTGCAATGTGAGCATCCATGTGTCTTCATAATTATTTTATACTCCTTGCTTCTTAGGTACTAGAAGCATAATCTTGTAAATTCAGACACTTGTTCTGTCTCTAATCACTTTATTTTTTACTATATTATTCATTAGACTTTTCTTCCACCATATTTATTAAAGTGGTCAGTTATTTTGGTATTTTTTTTAAGATTTTATTTTGGTATTTTAATGTGACTATAGATGCTATTAGTCCTGAACTATGGGAGTGAAGTCTCAAATTTCACAAATTACATATTTTGAAATCATATATTCACAGATGAAATAAGAATGTTTACCTCCTAACAAATATACATCAAATTGGGTTTTTTTTTGTAAATATGCCTTGAGCAACTCATCCAAAACAATTTTTCAATTTGCTCATTTAAGCCCTAGGTTTTCTCCTATGAGCCCCCAAATATCTATTCTCTCTATAATATAGAGGATTAATATTTCACTTTCATTTATTAAAATCTGTTGAGTTGGGGGAGTTGGAAACTTTGTATTTGAGGGTTTCAATTAAACATTAATTTCAACTAATTATACTTTAAAGAATTTGCTACTAAAAAATTAAAAATATGAGCAGTGAAAATGACAGAATTTCCTTTGCTCCCAATGAAAAGTCAAACTGTGGAAGTATTGATTGCCATTTCAAAATCTTATTTCCATGAGGAATATTTTCATTTCCATCCACCAGAAACAGTAATGACCTTTCATCAGAGAAAAACTGAAGATTTGACAACTGCAATCAAATAATCCAAATTACAATATTCATATGAGTTGATAGTGCTTTGGGTCAATCCTCTCTGGTGCTCAACTGCTTGGATGTAGAGGTGCAGAACATTGAAATATTTTGTGTGTTGAATGCATATTTCAATACATCTATTTCTAGGCTTCAAAGAGGAAATGTTCCCAAATAGTTTTCCATATGGAACTATGGTTCCTAAAGTTTCTGTTGGGAAGCAGCACAAATTCCCTTTGCCAAATAAATCACAGGATCGTGTTCACCATTTTTGCTTGAGATTATATTCTTCCCACAGAAAAGGGTAGCAAGGATTAAAATATGACCATACTCATTCCCATACAATATAACACAGTCCATCCTCTTGATCACAAAGTATTTGTTTGCCTCCCTTCTTCATTCAAAATTTTTTACTCTCTCCCCAAGGGAAATAACTCAAGCAAACTTCCTCAAAGTCAAAGATCCTATGATAATGTGTACATCAGATCTCTGTATGTCTTCTCTTGCTCCAGAAGTCTATGTACACAAAAGGCAAGTGATTTACACACCTCCCCTCCCCTCAGACCCAATATAATATAGTGAAAGTAGGACAACAAACAACACTTCCATATAGAAAGGAGATATAGAAAATATTTATGAAATCTAACTCTATTATGCCTGTGGAAATGCCTCTTTATTTGGCTCAGGTTCTGCCCCCTGAAAATAGTTGCTCAGTCTGTAATTTTCCATGGTCTTTGGCTTTTACTTTCTAGGACATACATATACCTATACACATACATATACATATATAAATACATATATATACATACGTATATACACATATACATACATATATACACATATATATATGCTGTGTCCACATTTGAATGGCAATGGATATTATGGACATTATTCCTTCTCAAGATGTTGACAGCATGCTCAGCCAGCTTCCTGCTTGTGGAAGTTTAGAGGAATGAGGGATGATGAATTCATTCAAATCTTGACAAATCATTCTTTTATCCCAGACTGGAGGCTCATTTGCCAGTATAACTTTCACAAAAACCTAGTAATTTTTTTCTAGTAAATTCCACAGGTCAGTTGTCATATCTGCAATTCTTTTGGAGACATTCCATTACCTCTGAACTATTCACACTTACCTTAACTTTGGGAGATGTTCTGGTAGAAGCAAAATATCAATCTCCTTGTGTCATTTTGTTCAGTGAAAAATATTTACAGGTAACAAAATTTAATAGATTAAGAGCTCTTAACAGGCTTGATGGCCATACCATTGATTTGATCCTTGCCAGAAAGCTAAACTTTGACATTTATTTTTCAAATAAAGATTAACAAGAATGAGATCTTGCCATTTGTGACAACATGGATGCCCCTAGAGAGTAATGTGCTATGTGAAGTAAGTCAGAGAAAGACAAATAAATGATTTCAACTTGTATTTGGAATCTTAAAATGTGAGACCTGAAATCATAAAACTAAAAGAAAACATAGGCAGTAATCTCTCGGATTTGAGCCTTGGCAACATATTTACGGAGCTGTTTCCTCAAGCAAAGGAAACAAAAGCAAAAATAAGCAATTGGGACTGCACAAAATATTATTTATTAATAATATAGCTGATAAAGGGTTAGTATCCAAAATATATGAAGAACTCATACAACTTAAAGCAGAAAAGCAATCAAATTGAAAAATGGGCAGAAGACTTAGACATTTTTCCAAAGATAACACAGGTGGTCAACAGGCACATGAAAAGATGTTCAACATCACTCATCATCAGGGAAATACAAATCAAAACCACAATGAGATATCATTTTACACCAGCCAAAATGGCTAAAATCAAAAAGAAGAAATAAGTTGGTGAGGATGTGGAGAAAAGGGAACCTTCATGCAGTTTTGGTGTGAATGCAAACTGGTGCAGCCATTGTGGAAAACAGTACGGAGGTTCCTCAAAATATTAAAAATAGGAATATCATATGATTCGGTAATTCCACTACTGGATATTTACCAAAATAAAACAAAAACATTAATTTAGAAAGATATGCCTTCCTTTTATTGCAGCATATTTACAATAGTCAAGATATGGAAGCAATCCAAATGTCCATCAATAGATGAATGGATAAAGATGAGTACACACACACACACAAAAGAATGTTATTCAGCCATAAAAAAAGAATGAACTCTTGCCATTTGCAACAACATGGATTAAGTTAGAGTGTATAATGCTAAGGGAAATAAGCCAGTTAGAGAAAGACAAATACCATGTGATTTCATTCCTATGTAGAATTTAAGAAACAAACGAGCAAAGGGAAGAAAAAGGAGAGGCAAACCAAGAAACAGACCCTTAACTATAGAGAATAAACTGATGGTTACCAAAGGGGAGGTGGGTAGGGGGATGGGTGAAATAGGTGATGGGGATTAAAGAGTACACTTAATCATGATGAGCACTGAGTAAGGTATGGAACGGTTAAATCACTGTATTGTACACCTGAAATTAATCTAACACCATATGGTAACTATACTGGAGTTTTAAAAAATAAAACACACACACACACACACACACACACACAAACACACACACACACACACTGGACTGTTTCTCAGCCATAAAAAGAATGGGACTTTGCCATTTGTAGATGGATCTTGAGGGTATTATATGCTTAGTGAAATTCAGAGAAAAATATATAATTTTACTTATATGTGGAATCTAAAAAAAATGAACAAACAAAAAGCAGAAACAGACTCATAAATACAGAAAACAAATTGGTGGTAGCCAAGGGCGAGTGGGGGGGAAGGTTAGGGAATAGCAAAATAGATGTAGGGGATTAAGGAGAAAAAAAAGGGATCAAAGATAAAATGTCCACCAAAAAGTCACTGCTAGTAAGAGCAGGGGACAATGTATGAGCCTTCCTGGCCAATGATTCTGTTTTCACGTGCTTTATTAGAGAAGAAATTCTAGTTTGCCTGACTAGAATAGTATTGATTAAAAATAAAACCTCAAAATGTGGAATGTGTTCTGTTACAGAATTACCACTTGGATAAATAATTCAGTTTTTTTTTTTTTTTTTATTTCTAAGTGTTTGGCATTATCAGGAAACATCCTTACTAACCGGGGAACTGATGTTTTTTACCTCCTAAGTTGTCCAACAGGAGCAGATGCAGCGACTGGAACTCCATCTGAACTAGCTGCTGCCATGTGGTACCAGATACAATCCCATTAACATCGGAGACAGTTTCCTTCCAGAAAAAAAAAAAAAAAAAAATCTTTGTGGTTTGTAATTGCAGCTGAAATCACTTCCTCATTGCAGGTGTGCAGGACATCCCACCAAGGCCTCTACCTTCCAGAAATCTCTTAAATACTCCATGGGCCAGTAACAAGTCGACCTTACATAACAAAGGTGCCTACATTCTTTTCAACATCAGAGAATATGTATCATAGTATCAAATATGGGGAGAATATGTATCACAGTATCGAATCATAACATACATCCTATTGCTCTGATCTATAGGCTTAAAGCTGAAAACATCAAGCTTTCATGATACTGTGCCTGTAAGTAAACACACACAGAGGACCATGCTCAACCATATTCAGAGTTACAGAACGCACAGAAAAAATACACTATTCGCATCACAAAGATGAGCATATTGTCTATGGAGTATTTTCTTTCCTTATTTTTTATTGATTCTAGTTTTTTAAGTGTGAAGATTTTTATCTCAATGAAGCCATATGTTAATAGGGGAGAAAATGCTTTATAGAAGCTATAAAATGCTACTTTGACTCTATCCAACAGGTGCTCATGTATAAGGTATCTCCTCTTCCTGTTGGCTGAGCCCTGTTTTGGTTCTTCCACTGGAAGTCTGTTTCTTTACCTCAGCTTTGTTTAGATCCACACAGTTTGCGTCAGTTCCGCTATTTTTGCCTGCTTAGTTTATAGTGCGCATGTTGAAAGCCCAACAATTCTTTTTAAAAGAAAACAGAAATTCCCTTATTCATAATTTGCTCTGATAAGGTCAGAAGAATGGCAACTTCTTTTGATAAAGGAGAAAAAACATTTTTGGAAGAATTCAGATGAGGCATCTCTTCATCTGGGACTCTATTTCTGCAATTAAGTAGGATTAGCATATAACCGTAAATGGAAGATGTATTTTTGCGTGCTTGGAATGGCTAAAACAAAAACGTAACTCTGTGTTCTTGAATGAGCGATCCGTTTTCTATGTTATGCAAATTTGGTTTTTAGGTAGGCTGTCCACAAGAGGAAATCGCATATCCATAAGTGAAGAATAAAATAATAAAAATAAATGCAAAAATAACTGTTCATCGGCTCAATCAGATGATTTAGTGAGCTATCTGCTTTTAATTATTTTTCTAAGAGAAAAGGTTTTATGCTGCAAGTCGTGCTGTGAACAGCACCCTTCTGAAACCACATGCTTTTGGCTCAGAGACCTGGAGTAAGGGGCCCATCCTGTGAAGAAACCGAATAAACCCATCATGAAATGATTGGATCTCCAACAAATCTTGTTGTAAATATCATACAAGATATGAATTAACAGATTACATTAATTGGCCTCAGATTGTTACTAACGGAGCTTCTCATAAAGTGTGCTGAGCCAAGTTACCAAAACTGTCATTGCAGAAAGCATCTAGCTTTTAATAATGTAATCCTTTAAGGAAAATCTAAGGATGTTTCTTTAAATTTCAGAAAAATACTGTCATAATACTTTATGAAAACCACATAAAATGACACTAAAGATTAAGTTAAATTATTTTCCAAAAATTGGGTGGGTAACTGAAAATGGGATTCCTTCCCACATCTTATACCACCACTACTACTGGTCCTATTACTACCACTTACTACTAAAGAGAGACTCAGTAGTAAAAAATAGAGCCATAAAATATTGGAAAATACTGGAAAAAATTTGGACACTTTTTTATTACCAAATTGGAAAGTTTATCTAAGTATGATCTCAAATCATGAGGTCATAGAATTATAAATGTAATCAAATAAGGATACAATTTGTGTATAGCAATAAAATATGTCCTACACAGAAAATGTAACATGTAATATGAAAAGTTATATCAATTCTATGCATTTGATATAAAATATGGAAGGACAGAGTTCACAAGAAAGAAAACAGAGTATCTCTTAAATATTGAGAGCTATTTGGCTTCACTCAAAATTAGGGAAAAACTTTTCCAATTTATATAACATTTAATATATACTCCCACTTTATCCATTCAACTACCGATGGACACTTGGGTTTCTTCCATATCTTGGCTATGGTAAATAATGCTGCAATAAACATAAGAGAGCATGTATCCTTTCAAATTAATGTTTTTGTATTCTTTGGGTAAAGGACCAGTGGTGGAATTACTGGATCATAGGGCAGTTCTACTTTTGTCTGAGGAACCGTTTTCCATACTGTTTTCCACAGTGGCTGCACCAGTTAGCCTTCCCACCAACAGTGCACCAGGGTTCCTCTCCACATCCTCACCAACACTTCTTTCTTGTGTTTTTGAGTTTGGCCATTCTGACAGGTGTGAGGTGATATCTCGTTGTGGTTTTGATTTGCGTTCCTCTGATGACGAGTGATGTTGACTAGCTTTTCATGTATCCCTTGGCCATCTGTATGTGCTTTACCAAATTACATCACAAATTACATTTAAAATGCAAACAGGTTTCTTGTTTCTTCTCTCCAGAATATGTTTCAAATGCCAAATTATATACCTTATTCTTTTACAGAGAGATACATATGATAGGGAACACAATTCTATTATTAGGAATGACAAAGGAACATTGTATGAAAGATTTTCTTGATCTGTCAAAGAATTTGCCACAGAAATAATATAGAGCTTAACAGAAGGTTATATTTGTAAAATGATGTTTTTATTCAGGAATTATGCACCTAATTACAACTACTTAGATACCTTTCTGATTTATCAAAAATTTTCGTGGATAGTAAATGATTTGTCATTAGACTTGTACAATTCACTTTATTTTTTTTTAATTCTAGTGTAATTATTCTATGGTGTTATATTAGTTTTAGGGGTACATTATAGTGATTCAACAATTCTATCTGTTATTACATCTTTTCTTTGGAGAATGTTCTTCTGCCCATTTTTAATTAGATTTTTTTTTGGTATTGAGTTATAAGAGTTCTTTATATATTTTGGATACAAACCGTTTATCAAATATCTTATTTGCAACTATCTTCTCCCATTCAGTAGGATTTTAGTTTTGTTGATTGTCTCTTGTTTCAGAACTTTCAATTTTGATGTTGATCCAATAGTTTATTTTTGCTTTTTTTTCCCTTGCCTCAGGAGACCTATGTAGAAAGTTGTTGTTACAGCCAATGTCAAAGAGACTATTGCCTGTGGCTTTTTCTAGAATTTTTATGGTTTCTGGTCTCACATTTCAGTCCTTAATCCATTTTGAGTTTATTTTTGTGGATGGTGTAATAAAGTGGTCTAGTTTCATTATTGTACATGTAGCTCTTCAGTTTTTCCACCACCATTTGTTGAAGAGATTGTCTTTTTTCCCATTGCATATTTTTTGCCTCCTTTGTCAAAGATTAATTGACCATATAATCATGGGTTTATATTTGGGCTCTCTATACTGTTACATTGATATACATGTCTATTTTTGTGTGAGTACCATGGTGTTTTGATTACTACAGCTGTTTTTAATTATGTTCAGTTAGCCAACATACTAGTTTTTGATGTAGTGTTCAACGATTCATTAGTTGTGCATAACACCCAGTGCTCATCAAAACACATGCCCTCCTTAATACCCATCACCTCATCAACCAGCTACCCCGTCCCCCCACCCCCTCCCTTCTGTAACTCTCAGTTTGTAGTACATCCAAGTGGGATCGTGATACCGCCAGCTTTGTTTTTTCTTTTTTAGATTGTTTCAGCTATTTGGGGTCTTTTGTGATTACACAGAAATTTTAGGATTATTTGTTCTAGTTCTGTGAAAAATGCTATTGGTATTTTGATAGGGTTGCATTAAATGTGTAGATCGCTTTGGGTAGTAGGGACATTTCGACAATATATTTTCTCCCAATCAATGAGCATAGGATATCTTTTCATTAGTTTATGTCATCTTCAATTTTTTCATCAGTTTTATACTTTTCATTGTACAGGTCTTTTACCTCCTTGCTTAAGTTTATTCCTAGGTATTCTTTTTGGTGCAATTGTAAATGGGATTGTTTTCTTAATTTCTCTTTCTGCTCCTTATTTTTAGTGTATAGAAATGCAGTGAATTTCTGCATATCGATTTTGCATCCTCTGACCTTACTGAACCATTTATCAGTTCTAGTAGTTTTTTGGTGGAGTCCTTAGGGTTTTCCATATATAGTATCATGTCATCTGCAAATAGCAAGTTTTACTCCTCTTTTACCAATTTGGATGCCTTTTATTCCTTTTTCTTGTCTGATTTGTATGGCTGGGACTTCCAGTATGATATTGAATAAAAGTGGTGAGAATGGACACCCTTGTCCTGTTCCTGACCTTAGGAGAAGAGCTCTAAATGTTTCACTATTGGGTATGATGTTAGCTTTGGGTTTTTCACTTCATATATGGCCTTAATTATGTTGAGGTATTTTCCATCTAAACCTACTTTGTTGAGGGTTTTTATCATGAATGGATATTGTACTTTGTCACATGCTTTTTCTGCAACTATTGAAATGATTGTACGGTTTTTATCCTTTTTCTTGTTGATGTTATGTATCACATCAGCTGATTTGCAAATATTAAATCACCCTTGTATCCCAGGAATAAATCCTACTTGATCATGGTGAATGATTTTTTAATGTATTATTGGATTTGGTTTGCAAATATTTTGTTGAGGATTTTTGCATCTATGTTCATCAGAGATACTGGCCTGTAGTTTTTTTTTTACGGTGTCTTTATCTGGTTTTGGAATCAGGGTATGCTGGCCTCGTAGAATGTATTTGAAATCTTTCCTTCCTCCTCTATTCTTTGGAATAGTTTGGGGAAAATAGGCATTAACTCTTCTTTAACTGGTAGAATTCACCTGTGAAGCCATCTGGTCCTGGACTTTTGATTTTGGGAGGTTTTGTTTGTTTGTTTTTTATGGATTCAGTTTCTTTGCTGGTAGTAGGTCTTTCAAATTTTTCTGTTTCTTCCTGATTCAGCTTTGGGAGGTTATATGTTTCTAGGAATTTACCCATTTCTTCTGAGTTGTCCAATTTGTTGGCATATAATTTCTCATAATATTCTCCTACAATCATTTGTATTTCTGTGGTGTCAGTTGTTATTTTTCTCCTTTCATTTGTTATTTTGTTTGAGGTTTTTTTTTTTTCTTGATGAGTTGGCTAAAAGCTTATCAATTTTTTTGAATTTTTTATAGAATCACCTCCTGATTTTTTTTTTTTTTTTTTTTTTTTTAGTTTGTATTTGTTTATGTCTGCTCTAGTCTTCATTATCTCCTTCTTTCTATTGATATAAGGTTTTATTGTTCTTCTTTGCTAGCTGCTTCGGGTGTAAGGTTTGGTGGTTTGAGATTTTTCTTGCTTCTTGAGGTGGGCCTGTATTGCTATAAACTTTCCTCTTAGACCAGTTTTTGCTGCATCTCAAAGATTTTGGACCATTGTGTTTTCATTTTCTTTTGTCTCCATGTATTTTTTTTTTAACTTCCTCTTTGATTTCTTGGTTAACCAATTCATTGTTTAGTAGCATGTCATTTAACCTCCATGTATTTGTGTTCTTCCTAGATATTTTTCTTGTGGTTGATTTCAAGTTTCATAGCATTGTGGCCAGAAAAGATGCATCATATGACTTCAATCTTTTTCAGTTTGTTGAGACTTGTTTTGTGGCCTATTCCGTTTTGTGATCTATTGTGGAGAATGTTCCACATGCACTTGAAAAGAATGTGTATTATGCTGTTTTAGGATAGAATGTTTTTAATATATCTGTTAAATCCATCTGGTCCAATGTGTCGTTCAAAGCTATTGTTTCCTTGTTGATTTTCTGTTTGATTTATCCATTGATGTAAGTAGGGTGTTAAAGCCCTCTATAATTATATGATTGTTACTTCCTTTTTGTTTGTTATAACTGCTTTATATATTTGGGTGCCTTCTTGTTGGATGCATATTTAGTTCTTATATCTTCCTATTGGATTGTTTCTTTTATGATTATGTAGCGTCCTTGTCTCTTATTACAGCCTTTAAGTCTATTTTATCTGATGTCAGTATTGCTAGCCTGGCTTTCTTTTCACCTCCCTTTGTATAATTTTTTTCTCATCACCTTCACTTTTAGTCTGTATGTTTCTTTAGGTTTGAAATGAGTCTCTTGTAGGCAGCAGATAGATAGGTCTTGAGTTTTTATCCATTCCATCACCCTATGTCTTTTGATTGGAGTATTTAATCCATTTAAATTAAAAGTAATTATTGATAAGCATGTACTTGTTGCCATTTGGTTACTTTTTAAACGGTTTTTGCAGTTCTTCTCTGTTCCTTTCTTCTCTTACTCTCTTCCCTCATAGATTGCTGGCTTTCTTTAGTGATATACTTGGATTCCTTTCTCTTTAATTGTTGCATATCTATTACCAGATTTTCACTTGTGGTTACCATTTAGGTTTATATGTAACATCTTTTGCATATATTCTATATTAAGTTGATGGTTGATTAAGTTTAATCCCATTCTAAAAGCTCTAAACATTTATTCCTCTCCCCACCACACACATTTTAAGCATATGGCAATATACTTCATATCCTTTTTATTTCATAAATCCCTTGATTCATTTTTATAGATATAACAATTTTACTGCTTTTGTGCTTCCTACTTTTCTTACTCCTGTTTATGGTTTTTCCTTTCCACTCAAAGAATCCCCTTCAGCATTTCTTGTAGGGGTGGCTTAGTTGTGATGAATTCCTTTAAGTTTTGTATGTCTAGGGAAACTCTTTATCCCTCCTTCCGTTCTGAATGTTAGATTTGCTGGATAGAGTATTCTTGCTGCAGGTTTTTTTTCTTTCAGCACTTTGAATATATCATACCACTCTCTTCTTGCCTGCAAAGTTTTTGCTGAAAAATCAGTTGATAGCTTTATATACCCTTGTATATGACTGTTTTGTTTCCTCTGGCTGCTTTCAAAATTCTCTCTTTATCAGCACTTTTTACTGTTTTAATTACTATGTCTCTTGGTGTCAATCTCCTTGCGTTGCTTTTGTTAAGGGTTTTCTGTGCCTCCTGGATCTGGATTTGTTTCCTTCCTCAGATTTGGGAAGTTTTTAGCTATGATTTCTTCACATACATTTTCTGCCCCCTTTACTCTTTGTTTTTTTTTTTTTTTTTTTTTTCCTTCTGGGATCCCTATAGTGTGAATGTTATGCTTATGTCCCAAAGTTCCCTTAATCTATTCTTATTTTTTTTTAATTTTTTTTCTTCTTTTCAGCTGATTGCTCTCCATTACTCTGGATTCCACATCCCTGATATATTCTTTGGCTTCCTCTAGTCTACTCTTTTTCCTGTCTAGTGTATTTTTAATTTCAGTTATTGAATTCTTTATCTCTGGTTGGTTCATTTTAATGTTTTCTAGCTCTTTGTTGAGGGTCTCACTGAGATCTCCCCCTCTTTGCTCAAGTCCAAAAAGTATCTTTATGACCAATACCTTAAGTTCTCTATCAGGCATATTATTTATCTCCATTTCATTTGGCTCTCTTGCTATGATTTTATCCTAATTCTTTCATTTGGGACATATTCCTTTGTCTCCTCATTTTGTCTAACTCTGTTTCTATGTGTTAGGATAGTCAGCTACATCTCCTGCTGTTGAAAGTAGTTGCCTTATGAAGAAGAGGTCCTGTAGTGTCCTGTAGTACAGTGTCCCCTGTTCACCCAAACCTGGTGTTTCATGGATGTCTCCTTGTGTGTTGCATGCACCCTACTTTTGTGGGTAAGCTGTGTTTGCCTTCAATCCAGTCATCTGCAATGGCTCTCTTTGCCTGTTGTACACAGGGTTTGGTCCCTGTGTTGTTAATGGGCAGTCTGAGGCCACCATTGTCTTGAGTTGGGTCAGACCAGATATTTGCCAGATCTATGATTGCATCAAACTGCAAGGTGCTCTTCCTGTGTTGTCCCCTGAGAAGCTTTCTTTGGTAGGTAGGGTCTGTAGTCAGACCGGATGCCCGCCCCCAGCCCACTGCTAGGGCCATAGTTGAACTGGTGTATGTGGTTATCTACCCCCTCTCCCTAGGGCAGAAGTTACTTTGGAGTGATGCTGGCCCTTGTTGGATTTGCTTGCACACTGCCCTGCTTGTGGTGCTGCTTTGGATGGACTCCTGCTGAAGGCCTGTTGGAGTGGGCTGGTCAACAGGAGAATGTGTAGGAGGGTACACAGTGTTAGCAAGGTTTACATGGGTCTACTGTGGAGGGGAACTGTAGGTGCTTTGGAAAATTTTCCAGTACTGGTTGGAGGTGGCAGGTTGCAGGAGAATGCAGAGGTGGGGCACACTGGTTAGTAAGCTAGGTGGAGAGTGTTTAGTCTATGCTGGTTCCAGCATGTGTCCATGTATCTGGCCTGGGGAGCAGGGCAGGGAAATGGGACCCCCTCCCCAGCTCTTTTATTCTCAGAGAAGTCTCCTACTAAAGATCACTGCTCCTATAGCACACATTCAGAGATCAGTCAATAAATCTTCTCATATACACTAGGGGTTTTTCAAACTGCTGCTTCAATGCTGTATCTCAGTGGGGCTGTTAGTTATGCTTTCTCTTTAAGGGTGGGGACTCAATTTTTATTGCCTTCTGGATTTCAGAGCCAAGCTGCTGATTTTTAATGTTCCAGCTGTTAAGCTTCACCAATTATAAGAACTCAGAAGTTAACCAATCTGGTTTTCAAAGCCAAATCTTATGGGGATGCATTTTCTCAGTGCAGGTTCCCCATGCCTGGGGTCCCTGGTGCAGGTTCTGCTCCTCTCCTCTCTCTGCTCCTGCAGTGTCCCTCCCTTCTGCAGATAGTCCCATGAGTCCAACCATGTCTCTGCCCTTCCTCTTCTCTATAGTTATAGGAAGTGTTCTATCGGTCTTTCAGTCATTGTCTGAGTTATTTACACTGACGTGGGTATTATCTAGGTATATCCATGGGATGAGGCGAGCTTAGGATACTCCTACTCTGCTATCTTCCCTGGAAGTCTCACTTGTTTACTTAACTCTCTTTAAAGAAAACTAACAAAAACAACTTTGAGAAGGGCATATAGAAAGTAAAAAAAAAAATAAAATAAAGGAGGAAGGATGGAAGAAGTGAAGAAAAAGGGAGAGAATGATAAGGAGAGAAGGAAGAGAAGAAGGCAAGAGGGAGGGGAAAAAAGGAAAGAAGGGGAAAACACTACAATTTGTCAACAAAAATTGCACCTGAACCATGTGTCACCCTTGCAGGCAGAGCCCCTAGCATTCACATTCTACAGCTTGGCCCTTTGCTTAGGGAAGGTTCACCTATTCTCAGGACCAGAGGGGGCTATGTATTATTGGCCAAAATCTACTCTCAATCCATGATCTTCAACCTGCAGCGTCAGCATCACCTAGGAATTCCATCCAAGACCAACTGAATCAGAAACTCAGGGGTTGGGGCCCAGCAACCTTGGGTTTAACAAGCTCTCTGTGTGTTTCTGATTCAGCTTAAAGTTTGGGGACCATTAGTATATGCCAGTTGTAGTAAGATTTACTCTTGCCAAGTGCTTTTTTAGGAAAGTAGATATAACCTAACTGAGCAATAAAATATTGGGTGGTAGGAGATGATCTAGAATTTTTAGCATTTGAATATGTAAATGGAAGATATATGCTTGTAGGCACTGCAACAATGTAGGCCAAAAGGGGAATCCTGCTTACAGATGAGTTTCGCAGACCTGGTCTGGCCTGGGCATGTTTTGTTACATGAGCAAATATACCAAATTTTATCTACAAACACATTTTAATTATATTTATTGCATAATTTTTTACTTTTACTTTCTATTCTAATAAAGATGAAAACTGGATTTCACTTTAGGAGAAAAAGATTATTTCATTAATACAAAGATGTTTTTAAAAGTCAGTTTAGGGTAAAAGGAATTAGTATTAGCCAAGTACATACTATAATGCCAAACTCTTCATGTACCTTCTTCTCTCTCTCTCTTTTTTTTTTTTAAAAGACTGTATTTGAGAGAGAGAACAAGTTGGGGGTGGAGAGGCAGAGGCAGAGGGAGAAGCAGACTCCACAGGGAGCCTAACACAGGGATCTAGCTCAGGACCCTGAGATAATGACCTGAGCCCAAGGCAGACACTTAACTGACTGAGCCACCCAGGCACCCCAACATACCTTCTCTTTATTACCATTTTCCCTATTCAGTCTTAGAGAGGTTAAGTCAATTGCTTATAGTCAACCTAGTTGTAAATTACTCCTGCACTTTTCATTTTATCAGAACACTGTCTCAAAGCTGGCTTTAATCTTGTTATCAGGCCTTATCTATCAAGACTTCACAAGTTCTTTGACATTTTAAGACACTAATTCTCTACAATCCGCATTTGACTTTCTGGAAAGAGATGCATTTCTTTTTTAATTCTCAAAGCTCTGGCCTTTGCTACTCGTATATCTAATTTTTTGTTATTCTTGTAATGAGTCCTCCCCCTTTCCAGTTCTTTCTTTGAATACACATTACTGTAAAGGATGAAGGCTCTTAGGATCACAAATCATAGTCCCATGCATATGTTTAATGCCTTTATCTGAAATATCTATTTCCCTGTAAATTGCTTATAAATGTTCGATTGGAAGACATCCAAATATATGTTTATTTAAAGAGTTAATGGTTTGCATTTGAAAAGAGAATTAAATGGATAATAAAGATTCTTATGGACATTTAGAGCATGCTTATCCTAATATATTTTAATGGTAAAATACATAAAGCCATGATGTAGTATATCTATATTTTATTTTGGAAGAGAAAAATCTGAATGGAAATCAAACATATGTAAAGGATATATACAGTACTACAGATTTTTGTCAGTGTGCAATCCTCTATAAATCTAAAGCTATAAAACTGAACAGTAAATATAATTCACAATCCTTTTATAAGTGGCTATGAATAATGATACTGGGTCTTGCTATAGAAAATAAACGTAAATAATGTGTTTATCTAAGATATTTTGATGGGATAAGACTAGCTTCTAAAATAAATTGACTGTTTCTAGTGATGTAAAGGATTTGATTTAAATTTTGTATATGGTATTTTTGAACTCATGCATTAGTTTATGTTCTTGTAAGTAAGAATATTGCTTTCTACCTAGGAATTAATCTTATATCTGATACATCAAGTATTGAGGCTTACATGCTTTTGATTGTGGCAAGCTGACAGAACTAATACATTTCTTATAACTTAAAATGACATGAGACGCTGGTAAAAATTAATCACATACATTTAGAAGCATCTATTTGAAGGAAAACAAAATAACATGCAGCAGATTTGAAAGTATTACTGTTATTTTTCTTTGCTCAATTTTTTAAATCTACAGAAAATTAGAAATTTTTGCATCTGTAATATCAAATATTCATAATAGTGTATTGACATGTATAAATCTGAAATTCACAATGTAATATATAGTTCAACTATATTTAATAGAGAGAAACACTTGGAAAATTGGAAATAACTTGCTCATGGTCTGTTCATAGCCTTCCTAGCAGTATTACACACAGCTGGAGTCTATCAACAAGAGCAGATTTTTCTCAAAGTTGACTCAGATAGATTGGACAATAAGATCAAATCCATCTACTTAAATACATTAAGGAACTCACAGTCTCATCCAAATTAAGCATATTCTAAAAATTTCTTTTACCACTTGCCTATTTCTTATGATAAATGTCAATATCCATATCTATATATACAATAATTCTTACATCAAGAAATTAGAAATCAAAGAAATATATTTCAACAGAAATAAATTCAATGTTATTCATAAACATATTTATGAGGCTTGGTGACATTACTTTAAGAGCATTGTGGTTCTAAGTAGCATCTTTGGAGGGTTCATTTAATATCTCATATGTTAAATATAAATAGAGTATTTTAGTGCTAGCTATTGAGTTGACACATTATCAGTCATTCAGTCAACAAGCATCCACTGAGTATCTACTATGTGCCAGTGACTTGGCTATGCATTCTATGTATAATAGTAAACAAGCAGACACAATCTCTAACCTTATAGAGCCTACAAGCCAGTAGAGGTCATGGATTAAAGATAGTCTAATAAGCAAATTTTCCAATTGTGACAAGTACTAAGAAATAGTCAAATGAGTTAAGATAGGGAATTGGGAATAAATCATGAGGGGGTAGATGAGAAGTATGGATGATCTGGTGCCAAGGAATGCTGTCCTGTGCCCTTCAGAGCCACCTTCAGGATGGGAGAATGTATTCTACCAGTAGCTGGAAATGTAATACCACTCTTTCCCTTTGGGGTCAAAGATCTTTCTCCCTAAGTCCACATCCCCCGCCTGGGGCAGCCTGACCAATTTAGAAATAGAAACAACTGATTTTCTCACTTTGATTAGGCACACTCCACAGGTTCATGCTGGCTTCAGAACTGTGCAGAGGTCAGCAGAATTATTGTTATCTCTCATTCCAGTCCCAACTCTCCCTCTGCCCTACACTGCCTGTTCCCTTCCCCCATAGACATTATAACCCCAATAAACTTCCTGTATGTTGTTATCTGTCTCAGAATCTGCCTCCTGCATAACACATACTTCAACAGCCAGTGCCCCATGGCTGTGACTTGGGGAGATCTACCATAGAGAATTAAATATCATAGGAAAAAGGCCATGGATGGAAAAACAGAGGATAGAAACTTTGCTGACAAAGATATGTAAAAAGGGTGTGAAGATGCAGTAGCATATTCACTAATATTGTTTGTATATATTAATAAACCTAAGTAATTGAGGAATAGACTTGAGTTTATTTGGAAGGGAATATTGGAATATAAATTATGAGTTCATTAAATATCACGCTAAGTCACTTGAGACTTATTCAATAAGCAAAAGAGTGTTTTTTGAGGAAGAACAAAAATATTCATACCAGAGTTTCAAAGATAGACTTAATAAAGAGTAGAGGAAATGAGTAAGTTAAAAATACATTGCAGTCATTGGTCAAAGTGAGAAATTATGAAACTATGGACTGGAGTAGCAAATATAGATAAGTAGCAGTAGAAAAATATTACACATTTTTTGGAGGCAGGTTTCACAAATATGTGGTTAGTTCAGGGTAAAGAGTAAGTCAAAATTAAATTTGCTTCCTATAAGATTGGAAAGATGTTGCTTAAATTAGCCCAGGCAAAAACAGTGGTCAAAGAGACAAGTTTGAGAAATAAGGAAAGGTAATGAGTTCAATTTTGTCATGTTGTTTTGAGGCAATAGTGGGCCATCCTTGTGCATATTTATGCCGAGATAAAAATTCTCATCTCTAAGTCGGAAGAGAGACTATATCTGGAACTGTCTATACAGAGACCATGCTTGAATATGTGTGAATATGATGAGGTGAAGCCCACACAATGAAAATCAAATGTTAGAGTATGACTTTGTGTTTATTCAATGCCATAGATAATTAAGCAATTGACTAAAAAATGTTTGTTGAGCACCCCGTAAGGTCTTTATCTAGTTACTCAGGTCAATATTCCCAATAATATTCAAGTTGGAGAAAATATGGAAAAGCTTCAGTAATTTTAACTTCTAAGTCCTAGTTTCCTCGTCTATAAAAATGCATATAGCAACTTCACAGAATTGTAGCTTTAGATGATATAATATGTGTAAGTCATTTCTGATACATTAATTAAACATAAAGAAGAAATGAACAGTCTTGCTAAGATAGATGGGTTAGTTTTTATCAAATGCAATAATAAGGCTAGGGGTAATACAGAGCAGATAGAGAGCAAACACCATCAAGGACTGGGCCATTTTCATCTTTCTGTGTTGCCGCCCTTAGCTCATCCTTAAGGGCTTTTTCCTTAAGCTTGTTGTATTATAATCACAGAATATCTGCTGCATCTTGCCGGGCAGGAAATAGGAGGGGAAGGATCAATGATAAAAATGGTTTTCTTCTAGTGAGATTCTGCCTTTTTGTTGATTAGACAGCCTCCCAATGCTATGTTATAGGGGGAAAAATGATAAAGAGGAAAACATTGCACAAAATATTGAGATGGGTATGTAAAAATATATTCAAAGCCAGACATGTCGTAGACAAACAGAAACAACAAAGGCTAAAAGAGCTTTTTAAAGCACAAACAGAATGGGAGAAACCAAAAACATGTAAAGAAATGAACTAATATTTATAATCTTTAACAGTAAGAAATGTTATTAAATAAAAGAATGTCTTCAGTTGCTGAATAACCTAGAATTCTAAACCCAGGTAAACTAATATGTGAGACGCAGGGCAAAATCAATTGTAGTTTTAGGCAAAGGCAGGATTTTCCATTCTTGATGAAAGAACTCGGGATATTCTTCAGGAATTTACCTTTTTACAGTTTTGGATGACTCAAATCCTTTCCTTCCTCAGAGTACTCAGACATGCTCTTGCTTTCGCCCTGCAAAGAGCTTTTACAACTCTACACTAATATGACTCCTAATATCACTTGGGTCCTAGGTTAAATAGGATTTGTTCTGAGAAGCTTTCTTGATTACCCAAATCTGAATAATGATTCAGAGTATTATTTTTAATAATCTTTTGCATGACCTGTTCATTTCTCTTCATAGTCTTGCTCACATGTTGAAATGTATACCTGTTTATACATCAAGAGGAGGGCAGTGGATGAGGAGATGGACACTGAGCAAACAGAAATGTCTGTTATCCATGCATGACTTTTTTCTGTACTTCCTCCTTTCCTTTCTCCCTCTCTCCCTCCTTCCCTTTTCCATTCTCATTCTATCCATTCATTCATTCACAAATATTTATTGAGAACCAGCTATGTACTTGACACTACAGTAAGCACCAAGGATAGAGATATAAAAATCAACCCATAGATGTGTTTGCAGAGAAAAAAAAAAAACAGAAAAATTAAACATTCATCTTGGAAAGAACTAGTTGGGGTATGCTCAAAAAGAGATATACAGAGCAGCTAACAGCATGGGGGAAAGAAAGCATTATTTCCCAGCGAAAGGAACATTGAATCTGAAATTTGAGAGTTCATTAAAAATCACTACGTGAAGAGGAAATATTGAGAGGAAATCTCTCCGGGCAAAAAAGACTTTTTCTACTATATTATATGTAATATACACATACCTCAAAGGAATATTCTGCATAGTAAATTAGGGAGACAAACCATAAGAGACTCAACTACAGGAAACAAACTGAGGGTTGCTGGAGGGGAAGGGGGTTGGGGGATGGGGTAACTGGGTGATGAGCATTAAGGAGGGCACTTGATGTAATGAGCACGGGTTGTTATATGCAACTAATGAATCACTAAACTACTTCTCTACCTCTGAGACTAAATAAATAAATAAAGTAAATAAAATATATCTCAAATACAAATTTGTTGTCTTATACATAGTTATTATTGTTACTATCAAGAATAAACTACCTTCACTGTGCTCTAATCATTGGCTGCACATATCCAATGATTGGAAGAACTAAAAAAAAAAAAAATTAAAAGTCAATACGTGTAAATTTTGTTTGGAGTAAGTAGAACTTTCCTCCATGTATTTCTTTTTTACAATTCCCAGAGGGCATGTTTCTTTAGGAAACAATATATACTTTTTGTCTCCAATCATAAATAAGTGTTCCTGCTAAAGTGGTTTAAAAACACAAATACACTTATCTTGCATTCTGACACACTGCTAGATGCTGATGGTAAATGTGAACAAAAGTCATTGTTTCTACCCTCACAGATGAAGTTTTAGATGCGGGCATATGAACAAGTAATAGAAGCAGAGTTTAGTGAGTACAAGGAAATGTGTAAGAGGGGCACATTTGAAGGTAAAGTAAGACAAACACAAAGGATTTGGGAAGACTTAGATATTCACTCAACATAAAACTTAACCAAGAACCTTGCATCAAAACAAACAGAAACCTTGTTTGATTCTATGCCCAATGCAAGACATATAGTCCATTTCTCTATTGCCCTTCAAGGTAAAACTTTCTAAAATAATTTTTTTGTGTTTGTTTTATGTACTTCTCCATCAATAATTTAACTCTTCCCATTATTACTTATTCACATGATTCCAGAAAAACTCTTCTTGTCAAGGTTACCAATGGCTTCTAGATAGTCAAACACATTGCTTACCTTCCAGTCTTTAATTTTTTTTTAAAGATTTTATTTATTTATTTGAGAGAGAGAGAGAGAATGAGAGATAGAAAGCACGAGAGGGAAGAGGGTCAGAGGGAGAAGCAGATTCCCCGCTGAGCAGGGAGCCCGATGTGGGACTCGATCCCGGGACTCCAGGATCATGACCTGAGCCGAAGGCAGTCGCTTAACCAACTGAGCCACCCAGGCGCCCTACCTTCCAGTCTTTAAACTGAACTCTCAAAAATGTTCTCTATTTTGTGAAAATTATAATTTTACACACACACACACACACACACACACACCCAATTCAATTGACTACTGAGCTCTGGACTTGTATACCCAACTGTCTACTTGGTATCTACATTTGGACGTCTAATAGACATTTTAAACGTAAAAAGATTTATTGCTCTAATAATTCCAATGATATAGGAAATTTAATCAACACCCCTTTTACTACAAATACACAGAAATGTCATTACAACCTAAGGAAATAAAGAATAGGACCAAGATACAAGCCCTAACTTCTAATGGTTGGGTTTTTAACACTCATATTAGCACAGGAGATGTGATATTAAGCTCAAGTGAAAAATGAAGCCTGCTTCTGCCCACAACAGAGTATAAACAAATTACACTCCTAGGAAAGAAAAGAAAGAAAAGAAAAGAAAAGAAAGAAAATAAGGAAAAGAAAAGAAAAGAAAGAAAGAAAAACGAAAAGAAAAAAGAAAGAAATGAAAACTCAGACTTGGGCAGGGGCTGACGTGGAGGAGCTAAGTAATCACCAAGTTGGAAAATCAACCTAATTGCCAGTGAAACCTTTGGAATATGTAGAAGAAATAAACCAAATGACCCAAGAGCCTGGAGGCCTATAGAAAAGTCAATCTGATAGGAATATTAGCTCAAAACCAAAATTTCAAAGCATTAATAAGAACGATTCAATGTGAGGGGGAGTAAACAAATACAACAGGAAAATTAGCACCCCAAGAACTTGAGTTACGGCAATCTGAAAATGCTACAAAATAATCACAATATCTTTAAAAGATAAAAGATATAAGGGGAGGTTAAAAATATATTAAGGTCCAGACTTGCATATCCAACTCTTTACTAGATATATAAACCATAATAATATTTTAACAAGCCCCCAGTGACCAACCCTGAAGTACAGCCATCACATCTATCCACATTCCTTTGGCCACAAGTTAGGCACATGGTCACCTATCAGTAACGGGTGTCCAGAAAGAGGAGAAAATAGGTTCTATGTGCACATGCAAGGCTCTACCAAAAGAGCAACAAATAAAAATAGTAACTATATAGAATATTTGAATAGCAAAATTGAAAGTTTGATCTATAAAATATATGGGTGGGGATGGGGGGTATGTCCATATATCCCTTAAAAAAAAGAACCAGTAACAAGGGAACACATCCTTTTCTAAATATAATATATTTCAGCAAATAGGATATTTACAAGATTGCTGATATACTTGCTTGCAAAGAAGTCTTAGCAAATTCCAACAACCTTCCATCTCGACAAATTTCAACAAATTATAGATGACATTTTGCAGTCATAAAGCAACTAAGGTAGAAATATATTTTTATAAATAATTTAAAAATTATTTGGAAATGTATGTGAGTTAAACAAAATTATAATAAACTGCAAAAAAAAAAAGTTCTATATATTCACTGTGCAGTATTCAACTAACCCAGTGTTTAGAGGTCAGTTTATAGCTTTGGATACATTTAGTAAATGACATGAAGAGTAAAAAGAAATTAATTAAATTAGAAATTGTGAAACTTGAGACAGTAAAAGTAGATTTTTGAAAATTGGAAGCAGAAAAACAAGGATTAACAAAAATAATGAAAGTAAAGAGAAAAAAATTCCTTTAAAAATTACATATAAATTGAATAAAACACAAGGTTGACTTGAAAAAATGATAAAGGAAAACAATATCAGAAATGGATGCAGATAGAGTAGATATTTGTAAATGATTTGAAAACACTATTATGCCAAAACATATGAAGACATAACAAAATAAAATGGACAACTTTTTAGGAAAACATACTCTATCAAAAATTGAATTGAGTAAAACTAGAAAATTAGAGTGAATGCATGACCATTAAAAAATTGAACAATCAAGACACAAACACTTTGGGTAGGTTTAACCAAATTTTAAAGGAAAAGATAATCTTGTTCCATATTATTTCAGAGAATGCCCAAAGATCTACAAAATTTGCATTAGAATATTTATATGGATATAAAATATCTATAAAATTATATTTAAAATGTGAGGGCGCCTGGGTGGCTCAGTTGGTTAAGCAGCTGCCTTCGGCTCAGGTCATGATCCTGGAGTCCCGGGATCGAGTCCCACATCGGGCCCCCTGCCAAGCAGGGAGTCTGCTTCTCCCTCTGACCCTCTTCCCTCCCGTGCTCTCTCTCTCTCATTCTCTCTCTCAAATAAATAAATAAAATCTTTAAAAAAAAATAATAAAATAAAATAAAATGTGATAACCAGTCTAGATGCACACTGGAAGGGGATGTAAGTTGGCTAAACACTTGGGAAAGCAGTTTGTTGATATCTATCAAGTCTGAAGAGATACATAAACAGCAGTTCCCTGGACCAAGTGAAGAGAAATGGAAGAAGCAGAAATGGACAGGTGGAGTCCAGCCAGAAGACTTCTTCACAAATCTAAAAGATGACTCTGACCTTCCCCCTGAATTCATTGTCAATATTTTTCTTACTTAGAATGGTGTAAGGGTAGTGGCTGATAACCATTAATTATCTGTATGAATGAAACAATGAAAGAGCATAATGAAAATATGTGGGGCCCTATTATGTATGTCAAATGGAGTCCAAATGGGAAGTCCCTGCCCCTTTTTCAAGCAATAATCTGGATTATTTAGATGTCAGTACACAGTTACTGCTGGTTATTTCCTTTTAACCAAAAAAACCATATCAATGGGAAAGCAAAACAGACAAAGAAAAACAATCAGGGTATTCTAACATGCAAAAGTAAGGCTAGATCAGTTTTCAAATGTACCTGGAAATACTGCAGAGAAAAGTTACAGGGCCTCATTAGGAAAATTATATTTGTTTTCCATCATGCTTACATATGTGTTTATATACGTGTACATTTCGAGGGTATCTCATATGTGGCTCATGCACAGATATATATTAGTTCTTATAAGACAGGCTAAATAAAAATATCTCATTAGACTCATATTCTTTTAATTGCATGCATTACCATCAATTAAATCTAAGCACAATAAAATTCTATAACAGTAGGCAATACATTTCATCTATTATAATACATATCCTGACTGTGTGATATTTGAAGATTTCTAAAGAATTGCAAATATGGCTATTAACCCTACAGCTAAACCATAACTATAAGTTACAAATATAATTTAGTATTCATGTAGCATTCTGTGTCTCTAAAGAACATATAAATATTAAGTTAAATCTTTAATGGTTAGCCACCAAAATTATAGATGGAATCATAAGTTCTTTTTCTATTTTATAGGCCTCCGTGGGGAAAAGAGCTATCACTGACTCATTCTCAGTGGGGGAATGCATACACCTACATAGTTTTTCTCTTAAAGCCAGGCACACTTAGCTAAGTAATGCCTTATAACTAAAGTTTGCAAGCTTCTCTATACCCACACTCAGCACTCTGTAATTGCACAAAGCTACAAATATTCAGAGAAAGTACTTTTTGTTGAAAATGCTTAATTTCATTTAATAAATCAGGCTTTTCCAAGTCCCCAGGCAGCCCTTTTATATGAAAGTGGTTCCACACACAGCAAACTTTGCTGGTACAGCTAAGGCTATTGCTTTTGGTCATAATTCTAGAGAAATAAATAAATTAGTAGACTTGCTTATTGAGTTTTACAGACCTGATATCCAAACAATTCCTACTTTTATTTATATAAAAAGAACAGAGGAGCCATTAAGGAGAGAATAAGGAAGTGACCAGAAAGGCAAGTAGAAATAAAACTGTATTTAGTGTTCCTAAAAATTAATAGGAAATAATCCAGAGGCTAAGACAAAGATACACAAAGGAAAGAAAATTCACAGAAAAGGAAACCCAAAAAATGAAAAAAATATTCATAAGTATATTAATACATAAATGGTAAGAAACACACTCATATAGTGCTGAAGGAAAATGTAAATTTTCATGACAGTGGGAGAGAAGATAATTTACTAAAATATATCAACAGTTCTTAAATCTGTACTATATTTTATAACAAGAAAATTATTCTAGGAAAATACCAAGATATATATGAAAGCTTTCTGTTAAAAACATATTCACTCTGCATTATTTATAATAGCAACAATAATAAAAATTGGGAATAATCTATAAAACTGGGCCCTTACAGAATAAATTATAATTATCCTTACAGTGTAATATTATATGCCTTTAAATTATATGGAAAGAGTTTTGGTAACACAAAAATGAGGCACTAACATAATGAGGAATAAAAAAGCACACTGCACAATTTTATATACATAATGATTCTAATTATGAATGTAGATACCACATAAATACAGGGTAGCAAGATATTCAAAATATATGATGAAATGGGGCTTTTCCTTTTCTCCAGTTTTACCCAAGTCTTCAACATGGAAAACAAAGGATTCTTAGGTACCTCTCCTAAAACAGATATCAGAATGACCAGAAAGAAAACCAAAAGGCTGGGAGGAGAGAAACCTTGTCCTGTACCCATTAGGTCCTCCCACATCTGGAGGGAGTGTAGATCAAGAGGGCATTTTCCACTGACAGGGAGACATTGGAAAGTCCTATAATCTGAGCCCTGAGGTACTTCCTCTCCTCTTTTCCTGAGAAGCAAAGGGAGGTTACCCACACCCACCTGAAACCAAATCAAGCCGACTCCAGGAGACAATCTTAACACACGTCCCTTGGAGGCGGCGGTGGAGGTGAGGGGGAGATTGGTTCCTCAATCACATCAGAAAAATAGAAAGCAGCCTGTTGTTACAGAGCCAGGAGATGGTGCTCTACTAGTAATCGCCTGTACTTTCAGGCAATTTGTTGGGACAAGAATGAATGAATGTTTGGGATGGATCATGAGTGGACCCAGGAGAGGTACTGGACTTGCATCATTTAAACAAACAACTCATCCTATAGGATCAGCTTGGATGGGTGTGGTTGGTACCTAGAGAAGAACTCTCTATGGAAGGGACTCGGAGAACACAAGACAGACGGCAGAGTGACTAGTGGCTAAATGGGAGAGGAGTGCCATGACAGACAGGGCTGGCACCTGACCATCTAATGACCAGAGAAGCAGGCGTGGCCAAAGCAATGTGCCTGTCCATAGGAGCTTCCCTCTATCCTCTCTCCCAGCCATCTACTCTAGCCCTGAAAAATGTGAGGCAGCCAAGTGAGTCAGGGAGACAGAGTGGGAGAGCAATATGGAAGAGAGAGAAGCAGGCATTGCCCATTCTCCCTGCAGGCTTCCCAGCCTGAGGCCAGACTGAAGGAATGCAAAAGCTTTGACTCAGCTGAGAGACTGAAACTTTGATAATTGATGGGATTGGATTCCTTAACCAGTGATACAATAGACCATTTGTTAGCATCCAATGATAATGTGCAAAAGCTCTGGTAGTCCTAGATTTTAGTGAGGAATGAAGAACAAAACTTGTCCTAGGCAGCAGTATGAAGAAAATATAATTACTTCCCTTCCCATTTGCAGCTTGTTCAAGTAACCAAACACTCCAAAATGTAGAGTGTTTTTTCTATAAAGTCTAGAATTAAGATGATCTTCATTGTACTTTGTATATTAATCTTCACCTTCAAAGTATTTTAGGACAGCAAGAAATTCAACATATTTTTTTTGTCTAAGGATGTCAGTCTTTCAAAGGGAATCAATCATTTCAAATGATCCAGAAATGTAGACAAGTATCAACACTGAAAATGTGAGTTGCATAGGACACCTAGGCGTTCGTTAGTTAATTGCGAGCAGATACTTTCAGAGGAATGGGATAAGATATAGATTTCCAAGAATTAAATATGGAATTAAATTAAATTAAAATTAAATTATGGAATAGTCAGCACGGTTTGTCAAAAGTGTCAAAAACGGCAATGAGAGGAAGCGAGGTGAGTAATGCCTGACCAAGGAGAAAGAAGTGATTAAGCTGTTAGATACGAGTACCTGATTCCATCAAACATGTACAAGGTCTTGATATCACAGGACTGATCCATCAAAGGAAGCACCTAACTTGTGGTATGTGTTATCTTTTTTTTTTTTTTTAAGATTTTATTTATTTATTTGACAGAGAGAGACACAGCGAGAGAGAGAACACAAACGGAGGAGTGGGAGAGGGAGAAGCAGGCTCCCCGCCGAGCAGGGAGCCCGACGCGGGGCTCGATCCCACGACCCTGGGATCATGACCTGAGCCGAAGGCAGACGCTTAACGACTGAGCCACCCAGGTGCCCCTGTGGTATGCGTTATCTTTTGACACATGTCCACATGGATGTGCTACCATAGTTTGCCACTTAAGAGGTCCAAAACCAACCTGAGTTTAATCTTTCCTAAACTAGAAGCCTATATTCCCCAAGATAAAATGATACAGTTGTTCTCCCACAAAAATGATGCTGACACACCTTAGTGTGAAATATCTTCAATGACATAGTCATGCAGATTTTACTCTCAACTCTATCATTGACTCCAGTATTGTCTTTCTTAAGTATTTTATTTGTTTAGTTTATGCCTGTTGTCTTGGAGTACTTATTAAAAGTCCCCCCATACATTCTTTTTTTTAAGATTTTATTATTTATTTATTTATTTATTTGAGGGAGGGGAGAATGCCACTCACAGAGGGGGAAGGAGAGGGAGAGAGAACCTTGAGCAGACTCTGAGCTGAGCATGGAGCCTGACTTGGGGCTCGATCTCACGACCCTGAGACCCTGACCTGAGCTGAAACCAAGGGTAGGATGCTTAACCACCTGAGCCACCCAGGCACCCCCCACACACACCTTCTTTAAAATCCTGAGGTTTTAGATGATAAACAATATATCCATTTTAATCTTGACCCACATCACATGCCATCTACTCTATCAGTTTACATTTTTCCTTCAGTGTATCACCTGAGCAATTCTTTTATACTTTTCCCATGGCTTTTCCCATGCTCCACTGTACTAGTTATTTGACTATCTGTGCTGCTTGGCCACTTGTTGATCTGCTCTCAGATATATTCCTCCCTCCTCCCCGCTCTGGTTTGTACGCGCCTTTCCCAGGCCCCCTGCCAGCGGCTTCCAGGTAGCTTCCACCAATGGGGGATCCTGATGCCGGAGGGCAGGTGGAGGGGAGAATCCAGAGCTCTTCTTGCTCTGTCTAGAGTTGTAGCTCTCATGCAGTTGCTGATCCACTGTGGTTCCTACCCCTATCTGATGGCCATCCCTTGGAGAAGGGACGTATCAATAGTAGTTTTAGTTCTTATCATGCTGTTTCTGTCTCCCCCAGCAGCCTCTCCCACTGTTGCTTGGCTAGCTTCCAAATTCTTCAATTACTCTGTAACCAATTCCCTACATCTGATCTCCTCTGTGTGTAGACCTAGGGTATTTTCTATTTACTTGACTGAAACCTCACTGATATCAAGTATAAGTCTTATGAGGGAAGTGGTTTCATTTTACTCATTTTGTGTCTTTTTCAGCATCTATAATGTATTACATGTATATGTTATTTAAAACGGAGTATATCAAATTGAAATATGAATTGCTGATGTAGAGCATTTCTTGGTATTACAGTGAGGCCAAGCATTCTTAAAAATGTTTTATAGTTAAATATATATCATCCTCGAGAAGTTTACTTTTCCATGCAATACCAAATGCGCCATAATTTTTAAAAGAACATTTGCCTTGGGAGCAAGGTGAGGTATTACAGGTATACAAATCCAGTGGGCCTCTCAGCCTTTTACTTTCTATTGAAATAACCAAACTTTGATATAGGACCAGGAAGCTAACTCAGTTTTTCAATCTAAGACAAGTAGTGCATATTTTATCCACAAATTCAGGTAATCTCACGCCACAGGAATTAGACACCTGCTCATAGCCTTTATTTAACATTTAATTCTCCAGAGAGCCTCCATATCCAGAAATCAATATCTATTACCTAATGGAATTATCAAACTATCCTATAGATAGTACCACTAATTGGTACTCTAAGGTAGTCTCATAGGGAGTCTGGAAATATTAAAGGGTTCAATGTAAATTAAGAAAAATAAGTCCGTCAATATGGACTGCTTGGGTTTCATCTCTCTTCTCTGTGTTGGGTGTTTCTAAAGGAGAGGCATTGGAGGCCAAAGTCAGGCAAAACCTTAAAATAAAATTGGGAAAACAAGTCTCTCAAAAACTAAATATATCCCCATACCTAATTTATAAGGGTTGCCTGCTGGGCAAAGTAGGTCCCTTTGTGGATGCTAGCCTCAGTTTTGCTCCAGGGCTAGTAAGCACTTCAATAACACAGTACTGTGTGCATTAAGGAATAGAGTTTCTTGGGGGGGGGGGTAAAAGCCGAGTTAGGAAAGCTTAGGTCAGCAAAAACACAAAAGGAATAGGTTCCACATGTTTCAGGGGAAACTGCTAGAGTTGGATGCTCTGCTGGAAACATCATGTCCTCCAGGAAACTGACACCCCGCTTCCTACTGCCCTGTTCAGCAGCACCTGGTGATTGGAATCTGTGTGCTAGCTGTTCACACAAACAGTCCCCAAATGCCAGTTGCCCGTAATCTGGGGAGTTTAGGGCCTGTCAGAACAGGAGTGCGTTGGAGCCTGCCTGGAGTGGCTCAGACAGAGCCCATTGTTTACTTTTTAAAATTTTGCAAGCTCCTGTGTTACAAAAGTAACAGTCCTAGCCTTAGGGAACTCATGTTCAATAAGATGAAATGAGTTAATGTACATTAAAATGGAACATGATGAGGGCTACAGTAGGTCTGAGAATGGTTGCTGCAGATAAACAGAGTGGAGAGAATCTTATTAACTTTCCTACACGGGGAATATACTCTAGAGCCTGTTGTTCATATTAATTTTACCTGCGTGAGTGGTAGCTATAATTTCTTTTATCTTCTTTCTTTTTGATGGTTAAAAGCAGGAATTTAAATGATTTCAATATCTATCACTATGCAATAAATGCCATTTATACACATGCTTGTTGTCTTTGCAATAGGAAAAGGCCTAAGACTCTGGGGGGAAAAAGTAAATTTAGAAATATGCTCTTGATTTTTTATTGGCAGCTGTAAATATCCTCCCCAAGTCCCTAATTGAAAATCGGGCTACAGATACTGGTTTTGTATTCTTTTTTTATATTTCAATGCCATAGCTATTAAGGTTATGCATGCAAACTTTTCAATAAAACGCTTTACATACAAAGTTGAATAGGGTTAAAGAGTCTTACCCCAAACATTACACAAAGCATTCTGAGCTCGAAATATTGCTTTTTCTGCACTATTCATATGGCTTAAGTATACTTTCTCTTAAAATACTTTATCGATTTAAATATGCTGTCAGTAGACTCCATACATATAATTTGTGTATTGAGGATCAAATATTTATCCCATAATTATAATGGAATTCTGTCCATAATCTTTTAACTCAGTGGTGTGAAGTATGGTTATTTCAGTCCGTTTAAGCCCAAGTGTTACATAAACAGATATTGTCTAACACTGGCTAACACAATTTCAAGAAAAAAAACTTTTTTCATCATGAAAACAGTATATTTCTGCCAAAGGCACAAATGTACTTACAAACGCAAGAGTAGAGCCATGATAAATGCAATTCTGGTACAGGAGAAGCAATTTCCTTCTAAATTCCTTTATTTGAAGTTTTTCTTTAAAATGCTATAAAAATTATTGGAATTTATTTTGTCATTTTAGTTATAACTTTTGTATTATACTCCAAAATATTTTTTCATTCCTTAAAACATATAGCTATAATTATTCCCCAGTTAATAACTGTACAAGATCAGTTTCACACCATCCAAAAATCAGATGAGACTAACATTTTATTAAATTCAACCTGTAAGTATGAGAGAAAGTTCATAATAAGCCTAAAAAAGAAAATTCAGTGAAAAGCTCTCCTCTGAGTTTATTCACCAATAATAAATGTTAGCTCCTAGTAAACACCTTGTAAGGTATATTTTACTTGATACTTCATTAAATAAAATTATTTTTTTCTGACTTTCACCTCAAATCATGAAAGTAGGCGACTTTGTTATATGTAGCATATGTAGTTAAGAAGATATATGCATATTTTTGCATATGTAGTGAAGATGGATCCAACCTATCTGATACAGATTGGTAAAATAAAAGTCAGAGACATTTGCCTGAGTTCATATGTCCAACTACTCCAGTTTTCTGTGAACTGTGTGGGTCAGTTCACACAAGGTGAATCAACTATCCTTGCGGTTGCATCAAGACTTTCGATCCATTAAGACCTTAGTAAAACTGCCAAGTGACATTTTTTTTCTGCATAATACCGTCTGGTGTCTGCATTGATCAAATTAACTGGTCACTTGCCAAATGTCTACTTCACTTTGGCAGTCAGATAAGATTATGGGAATGATTTACTAAATGACTGAAAGAGTTCATATATTCACCCAAATTACATAAATTATACTCAAAAAATAACTTAATCACCCCTAGGATTCCTCTCAAAATAATGAATACTTCCAATTATAAGGAAAAAAAGTATGATACTAAAAATGGAAATTGAATAAAATAGACACAAATAACCAGATGATAAAAGCACTTATTTTAAAAACTATATTTTATCTATGGTACACACATTTGTGGTTTGTGCAAATACTTGTGGTTTATGATGTTAACTAGAAAAGGTATGAATACATTTTTAAATTTTTTTTAAAGATTTTATTTATTTATTTGAGAAAGAGAGAGGAAGCATGAGCAGAGGGAGGGACAGAGGGAGAATCAGGCTCCCCTCTGGGTGGGAACCCAACAAAGCGGGGCTCAATCCCAGGACCCTGGGATCCTTTTTTTTTTTTTTTAATTTTTTTTTAAAGATTTTATTTTTATTTAATTGAGAGAGAGAGAGAGAAACAGCATGAGAGGGGAGAAGGTCAGAGGGAGAAGCAGGCTCCCCGCTGAGCCGGGAGCCTGATGTGGGACTCGATCCCAGGACTCCGGGATCATGACCTGAGCCGAAGGCAGCTGCTTAACCAACTGAGCCACCCAGGCACCCGGACCCTGGGATCCCGACCTGAGCCGAAGGCAAGTGCTTAACCAACTGACCTACCCAGGTGCCCCACATTTTAAAATTTCTATCTACGAAATAATTATGTAAAATTTTGAAAGAAAATAGATATGCAATACATTTGAAGATTAAGAAATAGGTTATTAAATTGTTGCTGTGATATTACACTAGGTTCTTAGTCACTTAAATATTTTTCACTGACTACTACTCTCTAGACATTTTATTTCTTATGGAAGAAGAGTAGAGTGTAGAAGGAGAGAGAACATATTCTAACAAATAAAATACAATGAAGAGGAAAGCAAATTAGCTTTGTAACAAAAAAATAGAAATTGTTTTCCAGTCTCATCCATATAAAATTAAAATTTAATCACCTATTTTATTAAACATCAAGTTTTTGAAAAATGTACTGGAAAATAAAATCTGCACTCCTATGTTGGAGAAGAGAATTAGATACATCTGTTCTCTTTCAGGAGGGATGTACTCTGCAAATGAGTGTGTTGGGTTATAGATTGGAAGGAGAAAATATGACAACCAATGTGTTTGGATGTACACGTGTGTGTGTGTGTAATCTTTAAATTATCACATATGTATATATGCACACTTACATATATATGTATAATATAAACATATTATGTGTATTAAATATATATAGTCCATAAATTCTAATGCCTGATAAAATATCCACATGTTGGTTTTGTTTTTACACTGTTAGGGATAAATGAAGACAACGTTTTTGAGAGTATTCCACTATAGCTTTTAATATCGCACGTTTTAATCAGAGAAAATTCTGCATGGATTTTTCTCAAGGACAGGGTATTATCTTATCATCAAAGACAATGTTGATATCTCACACCCCATAACTTCCAGCTCCCTGGCTTTGTTTCTCATCCTGAAAACCTACTCACTTTAGAGCTTCAGCTCAAATGTCACTTTTTTTTATCCCTTTAGCAAGTGTCATAGGTTATGATATAATCTCAGAAATCTCTGTATTGGTTCTTTAATGCACTAATGAAATGCCAAACTTCATTAGGCCGAGGGCCTTGTGTGTTTGTTCACCGCCACGTTTCTGGCACCCGCCATGAAAGCAGTTAGAATAGGCACTAAAAGATGCATATTTCATTAATGAGTTAATGGCTTCATCATAATAAATCTTGATTTCAACTATCTCTGGTCCTAACTATGGAGTTCTCCCATTCTCATATTCCCATGTCGCATGTTCTCTGACTTGATCAAGACCTCCAAATCACCTACTCTGTCAATCATCAATCATTTATTTTTCTTTACATTTCTTTTGCCTCCACATCTTTTCTTCACAAGCATAAGTGAAAAGTGTTCTAATAAAACATTTCCCTTGCAAACAAGACTTAGTCCCAAGTCTTCCTCTCTGTTGGCTTGGCATTTTGCACTTGCTGCTCACTCCACATTACTAGTAAATCCACTTCTTCAATTTTGAAGACACTTTCTTATCAAATTTCCACTTCTCTTCACTCTCACTAGTCACCTAGCTGGGTACATCATAGAGGAGTGGAAGCAGACAAGCACCACACATTTTTGCCCTCAATTTCAACACCCAACCTGCACCTGCTTCTTCACCTTCTGTCTTCTTTCTTGAGACAAAGGAAAGTACGCGTCTCTTCCTATTTAAGACCAACCTCTCTACTGCCTCCCCATGGTCTTCCCAGGGACTCACTCTTCAGCAGAGCCCCGTTCTCACCTGCAACATCTATTTTTCATATCTCAGTAGGCCAATCCCATTGGCAAACAGAGTATCTTTAATATTTTAAAATATGTTAAGGATATTTAAATATAGTTGATATCTAAGTATACTAAGATCTTGATATCATTAAATATTTTAAGATATCAAAACAGCCCTGCAAACACCATTCTGGTTTCCCATTCATATTATAACAAAACTTCTGGAATATAAGTTTGTGTATGTGTGTGTGTTAATATATATAATTACATATTCTATATGTAACATATGTAATATCATATTTTTTCCACTGTTACCACTATATTACCTCCAATTATATTCTCAACACCGATCAGGTTTTATTCTCTCTTCTCCACCAAAACAACTCTTAATCAGGTCACCAAAGTGTTACAGCCAGCCAAGACACTGTGGACAATTATCTGTCCTTCTTAAAGGATCTTTTTTTCTTGTTTCCTGGGGGCAGCTCTCTTACATGGATATTCTTTGCTCTCATGTCTCCTTCCAGTTTGCTCTTTATTCTCTCTCTACCCAAATTTTGAAGGTTGCAATGCTCACTAAATTTCCCGCTACCTTGTGGTCCATTTGGACATCTGGCCAGTCCGGGCCTGATGTTTCACCACTTGGCTGAAAGGCAGGTGCCTGCCACAGTGGGCCCCATTGCTGCTCCACAGGATGAGAAGGGGGCCCCTCTCTGCAAGGGTCCCTGAGTGAATATGGGAATTAGAGCTCACCTTCCCACCCCACCAACCACACTGAGTCTGTGGAGTGAGCAAGAAATAATCCTTTGTTTTGGTAAGTCTCTGAGATGCTAAGGTTCTTATCACTGTTATCACCAGCACCGAGGCCAGCCTCACCGTATGAATTGGTACATTTTCTGGGGACTGCACTTTACTCTTAGTATGAACTTCCTTTTCTTCAGTTTCCTTTCTCTTCACTTCCCTTCTCCCCTCCCTCTCCTCTCTTTCTCCAGATGCTTTAAATTGGAACTAAATATGCCTGCCTCCTTTACCCACTTGTCTTCTTTTACCAACTATAAATTGTAACTCCTAAAAGTGCTCTTAGTATTAAGTAAATCATGCATATTATAGGGAATCTGAAGGCACGGAAAAGTAAAAACATGAAAATAAATTCAGCCATCTGGTGATAGCCACGCTACGTCCACTGCCATCAGTCTCTCCCAGATTCCAAGCTATTGCTCTCCTGGACTGTGGCAAGAATCTCCTTATAATGGGACCCATCGTGCTCATCAACAATCCGCTCTCAGCAGCTAAGTGAGCCTTGAGCCTCTTAAAACACCACTCAGATGGTACATACTCATCTCACAAAAGGCCAGTATTCTCCCCTTTCTCTGACCAAAACCCAGTGTCCTATCATCTCTCCGGCCTCATCAACCCCCACATCCTGCCTCCCTCCTGCTTCAACCACACAAGCTTCTGTGCCATTCCTCCAAAATGTCAGGTCCACTCCAATCTCTGGGCCTGGATCTAGTCATTCCCTCTGTCCCCACATATCCCCTGGCTTGCTGACTCCTATTAATCTTTGTCCAAGTGTCATCTTCTTAATGTGACTTAATCTGACCACGCTGTTGAACACTTCAAACTATGTCTCCCATGCCCCCTGGATCTCTTTCATTTTATTTTACAAAGCAAAACAAAAGAGCGAACTTTCTCAGGTAGTATTCAGTTCTAGATCTTGTTTTGTTTTCCTTTGCTGGCAACTTGGCTAACATATAAACTGTTCAATGGCAAAGATCTTTGTTTTGTTCAGTGATGTATCCCAAGTAGCCACTACTTAGGAAATTCCAAGCCCTAAGTAAATACGTGTTGAATAAATGAATGACCTTGTGTAAGATCATTATAGCATTCTGTGATGAATGAAGGAAACTGTAAGTGACTTAAGAAGAAAGGAATTTAATATAAGGGAAGAGGTGTTCATAAAATGTTTAAGATTCTAGAGGAGAGAATTCCATCGTGGATCTCCAGAATGGCACCAGCCACTGTTCTACCAGGAAGGTGGGAGAATTTCAGGACAGCTTGGAATAGAAAGCCAGGACCTAAAAAGAGTGACCACTGTTTCAATGGCCCTTGACATCCCAGAGTATAGTGCCTACAATGAAATAACACTTCAGCCCACAGCTGTTCTTGCCCACCAAGCTTGTTTGCCCACCCCAACAACAGGACAGTCAATGGCTTCTGCTTTCCTTTGGCTTCCCAAGTCTCAGAAAAATGTAGAACCTAACTAACATCCAGAACTCATGCTGTGTGGGATCTCAGAAAGTGACTTTTTGGCTTTTTGGCCTCGACAATAAAGGAAAGCATTGGAAGAGGGCAATCTATAGTATCTACCACGATCCATTCCACCCACTTGTTCTTCACTTAATAGAAGTATGTTTCCATGAAAAGTGAACACATAAGTCTTTGCAACTGTCTTTTTGAAAATTGCAGGACAGTTCATTAGATATCTGAACCATTTACCATTCCTCTGCTGAAGGAAATTGCATTTTATTCAGTCTTAATTTTCTACACTGAACTACATCCAGCATTCTCCCAAAGAAATCTGGTAAATATTATTTTCTTCACCTCCAACCCCCCAACTTTAGTGTTCCTTTAGTTCCCCATAAAGTTGGGCTAAAGACAGCAGTTTGAGTAGCTTCTTTTTTTATTCCTTTTTCTTTATCTTTGGCTTTAGTTTTATATTATTAAATCAACTAGAGAGCATTTCATTTTATTCTGGAGTCCACATTTCTCTGAAAGTATGAGACTAAAGAAAAAGAATACTTTTAAGAAAAATACTTTTAAGTCTATACATATTGCTATGATTTTCCTCTTCAGAAATATACCAATTTGCATGCCTACCTCACTGTAGAATCACCACTGTTACGTAGCATGTTGAACATATTCTAAGCTGTTTTGAAATATTTAGAATTATTTAGAACACACAATTTATATAGGATGAAGTGCATTATATCATTATTATACTGTTGGATAAACTTTTCAGAAGGCAATATGCCTGTGAGCCCACCACCCAGCTCAATATATATAATGTTGTCAATACGACAGAAGCCACCTGCATTTTTCCCTCTACCCCATCGGCAGCGGGTGTTCCTCCTATCACTACATTCTCTAAATGAAATCACATGGTCTATATTCTTTTATATCTGCTTCTTTCATTCAACATTGTCTTTGAGTGTGTCTGGTATTTCCACTGTAGGCATCTTTGCCACAAGCATTTTTGCCACAAACACTTTCTGCATCACTAATTGGCCACAGGGTAATTTTGCCATAAAAGATAAAAAAAAATATTAACTGGTTGACTGTTTGGTTTCATGTCTCCATTGACACAGTTCTCCTATTTTTGTTATATAGATTTAGTCCTCATGGGGGTCTATACAGTGGCACAGAGTTTTTAAACATCCCAAAGAACTTCTGAATGTCCATTAATGGACATTCTGCCTGCATCATGGCCTATTGTGATTTCTGACTAGAAAATTTTTGAGATTCTTAGTAAGTATTTATGTTTATTATGATTGTTTCCTTTTTTACACAAAGTCTTCATTCTTAGTTTGAAATTATAAACACTTTGAAAGGTGGTTATAGAAACCAATTTTAAGCATAAATCAATATTTTTAACACTTTAAAGACATAGCCCATTTTTAAGCACCATTCTTTCATCTTTGTGTTTCCAACTTTCATTAACTTAATCTGGGACTAGCTCTAAGTCCTATTACTTTTTATAAAATAGTTTAAAATTTAGCTATTACTTTTGTTTCAATGTTTAGCATATTTTATCCCTTGTTGAAAACAGCATAATTATTTTTATAGACAATATAGACAAGATATTAGTAAGTATTGGCCTGCTGTCCTATTAAAATAAGTTGCAAAAAAAACTTATTTTTGCATATGTCTATGTCTGCAGTTTGATTGATGGCTTTCATTGTTTCCATATGAGCTGATCTAGACAAAATAAAGATGGACAGACTGCAAGACACTGCTTTCTCTAGATACACAAATGACAAGACCCCCCTCAATCCCCATGTTGAATTTACATTATTTAAAAGCATGCAACTGCATTTGTATTTTCACCCAAATTGGTTGTGAGTTCCAAAGGCCTGTCACTAATCATAATAGAGTTTAAAGAAAGCCATATTACATTAATTCATTAATTTATATAAAATGAAATCATAACTCCTTTTCAAAAAGTCATCAAGTACATTAAGGGGTTAGTATAAATAGTGTCCAATATACTCCCACATTCAGACAGGTTTGGCTGCCACTGTGATGATGAATACATTTTCTAAGCTATTCAACAAATATTTCAAATAAAAATAAGCTTTTTAAGCTGTATATGAAAACAAATTTAAGTATAAATTGATAAATTCTGTCTATATAAAATAGTAGCAAATTGAATTTGGCAGCAAATTAAAATGAATAGTAAAACATGAAGAAAGTTTTTATTCCAGACTGGAAGAAATATAATTACTATTAGAAGGTTATTTATATAACTCACTTTATATAATACTAAACGGATGGAAAAAATCCCAAATCTTCTCAATATAAGTGCAAAGGGTATTTGAATAAAATTTAAAAATATATACTAAAAAAATTGAAATTCATAAATTAGAATGCATAAGATGATATTCATACTCATACATTCTCCATAATTCATAACCATCATATTTAATGTTAAAACATCATGCCATGTCTATAAAATCAGGAAAAAGCCTAGGATCTTTGTTTCCAACCCTATTTTTAGTGTTGCTTTTTAAATTATGGCCAAGCCAATGTTATAAAATATTTTTGTAAGTTACAAATATTACAAATATGGGGAAAAAAATCACCATTCTTCGCAGGAGTATACACAAGCAAAACCCAAGATCATAAATCGACTAATATGAAACACATTGTGGTCAATCTGGTTATATTCTACAAAATACAAACCATAACATTTCTTATAGTCCAGAATTGACCTAAGAAGAACTATAATAAAAAGGAGAGCCAACTAATATCATCCAGAAACTACAAAATATCTAAGAATAAACTGAATAGGAAATTCATAAGAATATGAAGAAAACAAAGACTCTTTTCTGAAGGGAAAGAAAGACCAGACTGCTGTAAAGAGTTATCAATGATGCAAAAGCCAATCTCTAATTCACAAATTTAATGCCATCCAAGTCGATGGGCTCATACTGGGCTTTCTTTAGGAACACAGAACAATAATCTGGAAAATTATCTGCCAGTATGAGTGTAAGAAAAGAGCCAAACTTGAAAAAGAAATGTACTGACATCCTCACTCAATGAATTAAAACAGAGGGAAGTTACAATATTTAAAAACAGGCAGTATTAGGACAAAAATAGACAAAGAGAGGAGTTTAAAGGAGGAAGAAACTAGGAAATATTTCTAAACAGTCATAGGATTTATATGTTAGTTGTCCGTTGCTAATGAAAATAAACTGATACTACTTTTTTAAAGACAACCTTTGCAGTGCAAATTTATCAGTTAAAATGTGTCCAACTTTTGACCTAGTATTGCAAAAGTAATAATTGAGTATGTGCTCAAGTGGACATAAATATCACCTACTGGTCTTCAGTTAAATGCATTACTCTGTACACATTATGAGGCATCCATTAAGAATTATTTTGCAAAAAAATATTTAATGATTTTATAAAATCTCCCCAATGTTTGTGATATTTTCTGTATTTTTCAAAATTTCTACAGGAATTCACATCATTCTTATTACCAAAATAAGACCACTAAGAGTTGTTTTTAAATGATTCATTACTATTCTGGGCATGCTTTAATTACTTTTTTTAAATTGGCAATTTTAAGATTTGTGAAAATATATTAGATCTTTAGGGAAAATTTAAGTTTTGTTAGTCAAATGGTTGTCTTTGTACAGACTTTGTACAAATGAATAGAAATCTTAAAAATCAAATACTGGAAACCAAAACCAAACCAAAGAGAATATTTTATACTTCTTAAGCTTTGTATAATTTTAGCAATAAAGAGAAAATATCATTTAACTGAGAAAAGGGAATTTTCTATGGGCACTGTCTCTTCAGAGCAAACTTCTCTGAAAGGCATCTGGATTTCTATTGAATCCTATGAACACAAAACTTCAATTAGCATTGTATGTATGAATAACAGCTAAATATTCCAGAGGAGAGAGGAAAAAATAGTGATTGTGGAGTGTGAAGAGCCTAAAGTCCCATGGTGCTGAACTATACAAATTTCATATATGGAAAAAAAATTTTTTTTAAAGATTTTATTTATTTATTTGAGAGAGAGAATGAGAGCCAGAGAGCACGAGAGGGAAGAGGGTCAGAGGGAGAAGCAGACTGCCTGCTGAACAGGGAGCCCGATGTGGAACTCGATCCCGGGACTCCAGGATCATGACCTGAGCCGAAGGCAGTTGCTTAACCAAATGAGCCACCCAGGCGCCCTAAGGAAAATTTTTTTTAAATGAGCCACTGTAGGAGATGGAATGTGCTTTTCCTCAGTACATAAAAGGTAAGTTGTTTGTTTAGAGAATAAATGAAAGAAATCACTTGCAGAATGGCCTAACACGTGAGAGTGCAAAGTCTCTAGGCAATTGCTTATGAAATCACATTATTAGGCAGCAAAAATGGTACACAGCAGGTAGATCAACCTCGGAAAATATTCCCAAACCACGCACTTCAACTTGGAAATAGACCTGGAGTTCATAGCCTTAACTCATCATTTGTTAGTATCCTCTCAATAAAGCAAACATCCAAAAGGATTTCCCGAAGGACTCAGAATCAGTTTGATTATATGCATGAGAGCAACTGTCCGAGGTAACATTAGAAAAATCAATTCACACAGAATTCTCAAACGTTATTAGAGACTGCACAAATATGTATCCGCCTCCTTCCTCAGATATTTAGTGAGAGCTTACATATACAATGAATTGTTAATCTTATTGCTTTCTTAAGTCAAAAATAATGAGTTAATACTTTAACTTGTTTTCTCTTGACCTATGGAATACTCATGAGAAAATAATGATTAGAAATTTTATCCATAAGGAGAAGAAAGGGGCATACAAAATTCCAAGAATAATCAATCCTGAAGAATTAATTTCATATATTTTGTAAGTGTAGATAGAGTTGACAGTGGTGCCCAAGATGGTTGCCTATATTTCTCCTTTGACTTTGGGCACTCTTCTTTCCATGATGACATGTTTAAAATGCTCAGCTAATTTGTACATCCATTGAGGGATATGGTGTCTTACAATTTAAATTTCTCATACCATTTAGCACAGTGGTTCTCAACATAGTGTAGGACTGAAAGATAATTTTCATAGACCATTATACTTTTCATCTACAAAAAAATCCTATCTAAATGTTTTAAATGATTTTTGGTAAACTTTATTTTTAATAATTACAGGGGAAAAGCACCACATATGTAAAGAGGTCAAGTGGGGTTCTCTTATAAATCATAGAATCTTTTTTCCTATATTCCTACATCATAATTCCACTTCTCTTTTTACTGAATCGACTTTAAAATTTTCAGATGTATTTGAATGTATAGCCTTATGGTTATAAGGGAAAATTATGTCATACCACAGTTAAAAAGCAAGTTATCTATTGCATGTGTAAGGGTTCTACCATATATAAATTAATTCTACTCCACAAACAATTTTTGTCAATAAAATAAATCAGAAAATGCCATAGGAAAAAAACGACCTCAAAGAGCTGGAGTATAACATAACATTAAAAAAAAAAAAAGTATTCAGTATTTGAATTTTATTTTAAACCTTACTCTCAAAATAGCTAAATATACAACAAATGACCAACATAACTGCTGACAAAAGCTTGTAAAATCACCAAGGATTCATAGTTAGTCCTTTATGATGAATATTTTTTAATATCATTTATATAGAGAGTGGCTTGGCCCTTGCAAAGATTTGATGCTACAGTAGTTAAAGTTGCAAAGGGTCCAATGTTTGTGGATCTTGCAAAAACAGTGAAAAGCACACTAGTGACTATTTTGTGTTAGAAAAAAAGAATTAGTCAGCATTTACGAAACTAGTTCTCAAACAATAAGCATTTTTTGCCATAATTTTGAAGGTTTTTTTCCTGAAAGAAAATGTTCTTCGTGAAAATATGCTATATATGCAAAAAGGGCTGAATCTAAATCTTGTATATTTGTGAGAGCTAGCAACTTAAGGTCTTTCTAAATAATAGTAAATATGCTTGTAAATGATGCTGTATATTAAAAAGTATATCCAGTTTTAAGCATCCTAGACAGACATCAGATACAATGCCTTTGGTTGCTAAACTTTATGTGATTTTCCTCTTAGGTCTATATCAGCGACACTTTGAATACACAGATATGTCAGCTTTGGGAGTGGCGTGGGTTACCCGCAATCAGCAACATCCTACAGTATAATAATTATTGCAAAGACAACAAAAGTGATTTACTGTCCTGTGGTTGGGTAACCATTTATATGTTTTTCTGGATCATATCTTTATTGTCTAGTTTGCTTTGTATCCTGAATTAGACATGGTCTCAATAAATGATAGGTTTGTTTTCAATTATATGGCCATTTCATAGAAAATAGGAGTGATCTGTCAATCAAAGAACTAAACAAAATGCAATACTTAAGTTAAAAAGACATTCCATATTTATGTGGCCAGGCTATTTATGGATTAGGAACTCCTTGTATACTGCAACAATATGCAAGTCAATAAGTAGACTCAATGATTTGAGTGTATTACCATTAGACTACCTACTATCAAAAACTCACTAAAAGAACATTAGAAATCTACTGCCTTTATATATATTACTTTCCAAATGAAAGCATCCCATGAGTAAAAAACTCATGAATATTCCATTTGAAATTCCAAATGTATGTTCGTTTTCCTTTACTGTTGTGGATCTTTAGAAGTAACTCATAAACTTTAAAGAAAATATCTTTGCTCAAAGAGCTAAGAAAACTACACAAAGTAGAAAGATACTGTTTTAAGAAAGAGCAAATTTCACCATGTCCTTGCTTTTTAATTAAATTTGAATATAATCATGAAAGAATCTCTAAAATTTTCATTATTAACATTCAGCTAAACTTATAGTAATATGTATGATATTAATATCTAATATCATTTCATGCGTATTTCTGAAACCAAAGGTCAACATTCTGAAATCAATTAGTTTAAAAATATATACTGGGCGCCTGGGTGGCTCAGTCAGGTAAGCATCTGACTCTTGATTTCAGCTTGGGTCCTGATCTCAGGGTCATGAGTTTGGGCCCCGCATTGGGCACCACGCTGGGTATGGAGCCTACTTAAGAAACAAACAAACAAAAAACGTGTAAAAATAGATACTGAGCATCTATCATGTCAACTTCCTCTTGAGATTTTAAGGGGACTAATAGATAACAAACCTTTTCCCAATAGTTCAGAGCCAGTTGAGGTAGACAAATAGGAACAGACAGAAATCAAAAGGTTAGAGAAAGCTCTGAGAGACTGGTTCAGTTTGAGGACAATAACCGAAATCGTAGTGAGTGTGGAAACACAGAAGCACAGATGTGCCTCGCACTCAGAAGTGTGGAGGCATGCCCCTTTAGCAGCATGACTGAGAGCCCAGGAGATGGATGTCCTGCAGGCAGACCAGAGGGACAGGCAGGTGGGGACTATGTATACCTGCTTCCTGCTGCCAACAGTACCCCTCGGGTAACTCTCTCCTCTTCTGCAGAGGAAGAGACTTACGTGGAAACATGAAGCAAGGCTAAAGAGTTAGTCCAGACCCTGAATTCCAATGTTGTCTTTGAAGGAAAGAACTCAGGATGCAATTCCAAAATTTAGCATTTGGGGATTTTTAAAAACATCTACCTTTTTAACTACTATTTTAATATTTCTAGTGACTTTCTTCTTGTGACTGAAGATATGCTTCACATCATGTTGCTTTGGCTTGGCCTCCGGTGCTAGGCATTAACTTTACCAGGTATCTTTACAGGAGACAATGTAGAGAAACACTGAAGGGGATAGAAAAAGGGGAGTGAGAAACAGGTGATCATATCTTTCAATAACAGGAGCAAATTTCAAAGTATTGACTTTTTTTTCTGTAGAAATATTTGCGTACATGTATCCCTGATTGTGACTTTACTAGATAATTGCTGGGGGGTGTGGATGAATATGTGAAAAAGAGAAATCGGACAGAAGTAGAACTGAACATAGATCTGCAAGTTAACAATGAGAGATAACCAGGTCCATAAAGCCACAATAAGATAGAGAAGTGATTTTAATTATATATAATTTGAAAATACTTTTGTGGACACACTCTTAGATCTACATACAAGTAACAAAAAGAAGTATGGAAAAATTGGACCTAATCAAAATGAATTGGATTAAAAATCTCATAAAGAATAAATTTTGATAAAAGATATTTTAAGTATGATTTATTACAGCATTCCTTTTCAAAGTTTTTGTTTCCAGATACTTATTTCACATTGTTCTTCTTGAATGTTGCCACCTTGACTACAACCAAATATTTGCTTGCTTTTATGTGTGTATCTCACATGTATATTACTACACAGTAACCTACCTTTAGTTTATTTATACCTTGAACCAAATTATGAGACTCATGTTCATAGCAAAGCATTTTTCAATATAGCATCATGATCTGGGATATAAGCATTACCTTAGTTGCTACTACCAAAATTATTACAGATGCCATATGTGTTTTATTTAACTTACTGAAGTGTTTCAGGTTGGACAATTTTATTTAAAAAAGAATAAAGCATATTGCACTCAGAAAATAATGTCAATATATTAATTACTCATGTGCTAGAGGTTGATCTACATTATTAACAAATGTGAAACCATCCAATTCTCTAAACATCCCGGTACTATTATATCACCGTTTAACAGATGAGGACATGGAGGTAAAAACAAGTTAAGTGTTCCCAAGGACAAATTGCAAGTATGTGGGAAAGATGAAATTGGAAACCAGGCAGAAAAAATAAAAGTAAATAATACAATCATAAGGATGAAGTCCATATGTAGATATTTTTAAAGAATCACACAAGAATAGTAATTCTCTAAGCATATCATTTCTCCAAGTTTGGCATGAAATAGTGTCAGTAGTTTTTTATAACAAGATATGGACATTTTTAAAAGAAGAATTATGTAAGATAAAAAAATCATGAATATTTATGCTACTTCTAATTTATAGTAGAAGTTCTTGTTCTTTATATTTTGATTTATTTCATCTAAAAATAAAGTCCTAGCTATATCCTTCCCATAGGCAATAAGGGTTAGCCAAAGAACTTGAAAGATAAAGAAATAAGTGCTCTTTAAGATTTACTACCAATATTGTATCTGTTTACTATTGAAATACAGTCAATGATTACCATAGCAATAAATATGCTAAATATTTCTCATTTGCTAATATATTTTATGAAACTCTCTCATTCTGACAGCTTAAAAGGGACCTAAATTTCTCATTCTCAAATTCAATAAGGAAAATAGCCATGGCTGATGGATTTACATGATGTAAGATTTGCTGAAAAGTAATGAAATTATATTTCAAGGCTATATAATTTGCTCTTACCAGAATAAATATGCATATGTGATTTACAAAAGTCTTGGTCAATTAAATAATTTTATAAACACTGAAAATGGGGGCTCTAATATTTTTCATGATTATGTACTTCTTACACTGATAGATAAAAAAAGAAATGCCATTCATCAAAAAAGTTTTATAGACACAAATTAATAATGCAACAAAAAATTATTATAGTTTACTATGAATAGTTTTTGTCAATCTCTAAGTTGGAAGAAAAAATAAGACCCTGAACTATAACACTAAAAAAGTGAATTTTGTGACCCATATTTTATCATTGTATTTATTATGGTAATTACAATACAGTATTGGTTCAACAAATATCGTTTTGGCATTGTGTACTTAACACTATATCGTTATGAGCAAATACAGGAATTGACCTCATAGTGCTAATAGTTGTCAACAGGAAATCAGGGGGGAGAAAAGACAAGAAACCCAAAACTCTACCCTTGTGGGAGAGGCAGGAATACATGGTCAGTCCTGCACTATATCTGAAGAACAGGCAAGGACACCTGAGCAGGATACTTTCCCAATACCCAGTTCACAGTGCCTGCATAAGACTGGGACTCACTCAGAACATCAGGGAATAATTTCCTCTCCCATCCCCTCAACACCACAATAACAAAATAACGGTCAAGCAAAGCTGGGAGAGCTGTAAGACGAGGTCCCCTCAGGGGCAGCGCAAAGTGATCAACCAAAGTCAAAGGATGATCAGATATTGAGATGAACCTCTGACATATTAACCAGCACCCAAACCACTCAAAATGTGGTTAGATGAACACTAGCTCATTCTCTAAAGGCCTAACAGGAGGAAAGGCTTGGTCATCTACAGACATGAAAAATTTGTCCAGCTTTCAACAAACTATTAGGAGGTATATAAAATGGCAAGAAAACAGCCTGGAGAGATAAAGCAATTATTGGAAGGAGACCGAGTGAAGATGTAGTTGTTGGAACTACCAGACAGGGATCACCAGTAGACTCAACATGTATTCACAGAATGAATCATGAACTTGTAGGTTATTAGAACCTAACCAAACTGAAATAGTAAGATGGAAAAGTGGGAAAATAGAACAGAGTATGCAAGATCTGTGGGAAAATATCAAACAGTGTAAAACCACACCAGAGTATCAATGGAGACCACATGATAGTAGTAACAACAAACCCCTCCACCTCTCAGTGAAATGATACCAGAAGAGGCCTAGTGGGGAGTGTGAATTCCAGCAGTAATGACGAGCCTCTCACCCATGTGTGATGACAGAGGCTGATCAGGGAAACTGGACTTTCACCCAAACCTGGAAGTACCAAGGTGGTTGCACCTCTTCATCTACTGGGGTGGTGTCAGAGCAAGCCAGATAAAACAAAAGCTTTAAATGAGATCCAGAGTCTCACAGTACCACAAATGTTCAGATTTCAATAGAAAAATCACGGATTTTTCAAGACCTGGAAAATCTCAACCTGAATGAGAAAACATAAACAGACATCAGTACTGGGATGACATAGGTGTTGGAATGATCTGAAAAGGATTTTAAAGACACCATCGTAAAACTATTTCAAAAAGCAATTACAAATGCACTAGAAACAAAAAAATAGAAACTCTAAGAAGTAGAAATTCCTAATAAAGACATAAAATATATAAAGAAGAATCCAATAGAAACTTTAGAAGTGAAAAGTACAATGATCAAAATTAAAAAAAATAATTGGATGGGGTTAACACAATAGAGGGATCAAAAGGGAAAACATAATTCCCCTTGAACATAGAAAACAGAAATTATCCAATGAACAAAAGAGAAAACAGAATGAAAAGAAATGAATTGAGTCTCTGGGACTTACCGGGCTGGTATAAAAGTCTAGCAGTCACATCACGGGAGGCTTGGAAAGAAGAGGGCACAGAGGTCAGGGCTAAAAAAGCACAATGAGGAATAATGGCAACAGCTAGAAACCTACAGATTCAAGATGAGCAAACACCAAACAAGATAAATTCAAAGCAATTCATACAAAGATACATCATAGTGAAACTTCTGGAAGTTCAAGACAAAGAGAAAATCTTAAAAGCAGCCAGAGTAAATAACCCCCTACCTATAGGGGAAAAACAATTCAAATGGCAGGTTTCTCATAAGAAGCCATCAAAGCTGATAGACTATGGCTCAACATTTTTTAAGTGCTAAAAAAAAAAAAAAAAAAGAATCATCATCCAGATTATCAAGCAAAAATATCCTTTAGGAATGGAAAATTTATGAAGACATTCTCAGGTGAAAGGAAACTATGAATCTGTCACCAGCAAACCTATGCTAAATTTTAGAACATCAAGAAAGAAGAAAGCAAAGGAGATGGAAAAGTATGGGTAAATAGTGGAGAGGTCACTTCTTTTGAGGTTTTAAAAAATTATTTATTAAAGCAAAAATTTTAACACCATCTGAGGCTCTCATGATCTATAGAGAAAATATTTACCATAGATCCCCAAGGGCTGTAAAGGCAGGGAGGTCTCTGTACCACTTGAACTGGTTAAATGGTGATACCAGGAGACTGATGCATGATGTGATTTTACCGTATGGTACCAAATTGTTCTCTAAACGAAGTCGTTCTAATTTTTCTACATTTTCATCATGCTTGTACTATGAGACTTTCAATTTCTCCTCATCTAGTAAATATGCAAGAGTACTGGATAATTATTTTAAGGATGTGCATCTCAGCTGACCACTAAAGTTAGGCATCTTTTCACATGTTGATTAGAGTTTCCTCTCATGCAGATGCTTGTTTAATCACTACACTTTCCAAAACCTGGTATTTATTACCTGGATGATGTGCATGCTCTGGTTGCTCTAGGATATCAAAAGATAAGTCTGGAATTTCTTTTTTTTTTTTTTTTAAAGATTTTATTTATTTATTTGAGAGAATGAGAAAGAGAGAGAGAGAGAGCACAAGAGGGAAGAGGGTCAGAAAGAGAAGCAGACTCCCTGCTGAGCAGGGAGCCTGATGTGGGACTCGATCCAGGGACTCCAGGATCATGACCTGAGCCGAAGGCAGTCGCTTAATCAACTGAGCCACCCAGGCGCCCCAAGTCTGGAATTTCTAAGAATTTGCATAAAGTTCATGTATCTCTGAACACCAGATTATTGTACCTCAAGTTGTAGCATCAAAACTTTCCTCATGAAACTGATGCTTATCTAGGTTACATGATTTTCTATTGGTTAATGGATTATTTTTAATCCTGTGGAAATTATACTACAACCTGTGATTAATGATCCTGAAGAAAATGAATTAATGATCCTGGAGCCCTGAACTGGTGCTACCACTTAAGAAAAGAACAGGCATGGTGAATGGTTTAAGCTTATCAATGAAAAGACAAATATTGTTAGAATGGTTATAAAAGCATGCCTCAAATATATGCTGTCTATAAGAAATTCACTTTAAATAGGTTTAAAAAAATATGGAGAAAGAATGCCATGAAAAAACTGAGCGAAAGAAAACTAGGGTTAGCTATATTAATTTCATCCACATATGATTGCTATGGACTGAATGTTTCTGCCTCTCTTTTCACATCAAATTCATATGTTGATACCCTAATGTGATGGTATTTGGAGATGAGGCCCTTGGGAAGTGATTAGGCTTAGATAGGGTCATGCCAGTGAAGCCCTCATGGTGGAACTAGTAGCTTTATAATAAGAGAACAAGATCTCTCTTGGGAGGCCTGGGCGGCTCAGTCAGTTAAGTCGTTGCCTTCGGCTCAGGTCATGATCCCAGCGTCCTGGGATGGAGTCCTGAATCGGGCTCCCTGCTCAGCAGGGAGCCTGCTTCTCCCTCTGCCCCTCCCCCTGCTCATGCTCTCTCTCTCTCTGACCAATAAATAAAATCTTTAAGGAAAAAGGAGAGAGATTTCTCTTTCTCTTTTCCCCTCTCTTTTCTCTGTCCCATTGTCCCTCTGTCCTTCTCCACACAAGGACAGAGGAAAAGCTACGTGAGTCTATGGGATTTTGCTATGACAGCCTGACCTGATTAAGGCAATCCTATAACTACAAATCTTAAACACGAAATTCACAGCCAAGATTCAATGAACAACCGAAAAAAGCCAAACCATATAGAAGCACCAAACTACAGTATTTACATCTTTTGTACATCTATCTACACTATTTACATCTCTCTGAGGTTATTAATAATATCTAAAGTTAACTTTAGAAAGTTAGGTTTTGGTCATTGAGATTAAAATTGTACAATGGGTGAGCAGAACAACAAAATGGTTATAACTGGAGTAAATTTGTTAGCTCAAAAAAGAGTCAAGGAATTACCCTAGAATGTACTGTAAATAACTTATAGAAAGCATAAAGTAAAAAAAAAATTAAAAAAGCAGAGGAATATCAAGTTTAAATATTTGCCTAAATGGATTTTCTAAACAAGAAACATTCATGGTCATATAATACACAAAGCAATACTGATGGACATTTTCTAGAACAGCAGATATCATTGGTTCTGAAAGAACCCTCTCCCCACCAGATACCAAACTTGATATCTCTGTCACAGCATATTTGAAGAAAATAGTCTTCGATGCCTGAAATCATTAGTAATACCTGAAAGTTTTGGGAGCTATCTAGAAAGTGAAGACCTTTCTTGATGCATACATTTTTATGACTCAGGATGATACCACCTATGGAGTTTATCCAGAAAAAGTAACAAGATTTACTAAAATAAGCACATGCATACATATCCAGTTGACTCTTGAACAGCCTGGGTTTGAGCTGCTCAGCCCTACTTATATGTGGATTTTTTTTTTTTTTTACAGCAAATAAGTCCTTACAGTAAGGACTATAAATGTATTTATATGACATTTTCTATTCTCTATCTTGTTTTTTGTAAGAATACAATATATAATACATATAACATACAAAATAAGTGTTCATTGACTCTCATATTGGTTAGGCTTCTCGTATTATCAGGTTACTGGTAGTTAAGTTCTTGGGGGTGTCAAAAGTTATACATAGATTTTTGATCATGTGGGGGGGTGGTACTCCTAATCCCCATGTTATTTAAGGGTTGACTGTATACATACATACCACAAAGAATTTAAGAAGAAACCACTGGATACAAAACTGTAGTCATTAGCAAGGAGCCCATGAAAACCTGCAGTAATGTCTAAAGTTGTTAGACGTTACTGAAACATCTGCTAGTTGTTGATTACAAAAAATAATCATATTCTCCAAGAAGAATCCCAGCTTATCTGAATATGGGAAGAAGTAGCCCAGAACAGATGGAGACAGGGAAGGGGTAGAAGTGAAAGTTATCTTGATGGGCAGGGAATATACTTATTAATTAACATGGGGTAAAATGTATACCTTTTATATTAATATTTAAAAGTAATCACTGGTAGAATAGATATAGGATATGTATTTTGCTCTTTTTGGGCGGTCTATTTTTCTTATCTTTTTATCTAGGTAATTTACAGGAGCACCCCTTATAGTCTATAGGGACTTTTCCCTTATTGACTTCAAAGTTGCCAATACCTTCTCCCAATCTCTGATTTGCCTTTTAAATCTCACTGATATATTCTTCATTCAACAGAAATCTTTCACTTTTATTCAAATAGGCCATTTTTTTCTTTTGATTTTTGCTTTTAAGAAGTTCTTCTTTACTACAAAATCATGAACATATTTTCCTCCTTGATTTTTATAACACTGTGGTCCTGCTATTCATAATAGATCCATGATAAATTTAAATTTTACCTTTATATATTGTGTGACTTATATTTTTCTCTACACCACCCGCTAAGAATCCTTTCTTCCCTACGTGAATTACCAGGTTTATAGTGTATCAAATTTCCACATTCACATGGATGCTCTCTGATCTTATCTACATTCATCTTTTTCTCCAGTCGTGGGCTAGTACCACACTATACCTCAAAGGACAAAAAGCCAATTCTCAAAGAGAAACGAAAAGGTTAACACATACCTGGAAAATACTCAAATTTACGAATGATCAGAGATAAAAACTTATATACTAGTTAGAGAAATCCAAGTAAACAAAGAGTTGCAAATTCTATTCAGATCAGAAAAGATGAAGAAAAAAAACTGAAAACATTGATATATACTGAAGATGAGAATAGACTGGAAGGTATTATCAAGAGTAACTTTTGTTTAGTCTATATAATTTGATTTTCTTAACACAAAACATGTGTTAATGTTTGACTAACTTATCTAAATGTAATGTGAGATTAAGTTGGCCAGTGTCTCCTCCTACCCTTTCCACAATCCTTCTTACTCTAAACCACTCAATATGCGAGGCTCACACCTATTTTGTCTATATTTAAAGCAGCCTGCCTCCCTGGAGACTCCATAACCTCCTGACTTTGTAAGTGATAAATCACTTTCTTTGGATCTTCCAAATACGGCCAGTCTCCACCAGACTGGGATAATGGGTTTACAAATCTTTTCCCAGCTAGACTGCAAGCTCCCTGAGGATAAGACAGAACCTCATCCATTGCCAATCCCCACAATGTTAAAGTAAAAATCCTGATTATATTTGTACTCAGAAATGTCACAGATGAATATACAGACACACAAACAAAAGAGTCAATCAATAAAGCAATGCTTTAACAGACAGGAAAAATAGTTTAGATTCTTCAGTATAATAGGAAACAGGGAGTCACAAAAAGTCTTTGGGGAAAAACGAAATGGCTGAGGCCAGTATGTAGGAATCACTGGAAGCAAGCCTAGAGACTGTACCATACATGGGCTTAAATTACTGATAGGAAAACAGTGCAAATTTATTTAGGTGATGGATATCAGGTAAAACATATTCATAAGGAAAATAAACAGGATTTGAATTGTATTTCCCTATTTACTTGAACTTGACTCAAACTCCATGAAGGCAATGACTTCATTAGATTTACTACTGTATATACAGTACCTAACCTAGGACCTAAACACAAGAGGTCAATATATAACTATTGAACACTGACAAGAAGAATAGATGATGTGTGAAATAATAATTGTCAATGAAAATGTAATCAGTTTCTGAAGATAGGCAATGTGATGTACAGATGATGATCCAGTAATAACTAAAATATTTTAAGTATAAAGGAAAATATTATTGTAGCTGAAAAGCATGATTAGTCTAGAAACAGAAATAAAGACTGGATGTCATATTGAGGTGTTAGTGAGTCATCCAAGGGCATTCAATTCTTGGATAATTGGAGGTAAAGGGTTGGAGTAAGCATAAGAGAACCAAGCCAAATACACAGATTTATAAGTTGCCCAAGTAGAATGCAGAACTCAACCCAAGGAGACTCCAGAGTAAATGGAGCAAATCTTTATTTGCTTTTCAAAACTGCATCACAAAACTAATGGAACATATTCCCTCAACATAATTAAAAGAAACTAAAGTAAGGCAAATAAAAGGATAGAATATATTCTAGAATATATTAGAAAACATTACAATTCTTAGGATGACATTTCTAAATACCAATTTGGCTGCTCTTTGGAAAAGCAAAAATTAATTCTCCAGGATACATTAGCAAAAACGTCTAGTGAAAGAAATGCCTATTTTATAAGACATATACTCAATATACAAAAATAATATCTGCAGTAAAATGTTCAGAGATTCTACATGTTATGAAATTTAAAAATAAATTTACAGAGTCCCACAGAGAATGAATATATAAAAGCAGGTAAAATTCTATTAAAATACATAGAGTGGTATGTTAGCTGGTGTCAAATTATACCCTTTTGGAGAATTTAAATTACCATAATATTTCTATAGAAATGTTATTTTTATATGCACATACACACAACACCACAGGCACAGAATATTCAATATGAAAAAAGCTACTATGTAATTTGTAGAATGAGAAAGAAGATAAATTTCAAAGCCTCCTTATTCCAGTAACAATTTTGTTGGCAGAAAACCTGATTATTTTATAGGTACATTCTAACTTTTTACAATAAATGATATCCTAAAATTTCTTTAAGTTTAATCATATGCTAAGAAAGTACTACTACATAAAATAATATTGTAAATTTATTTTAGGAAAATATAATGTTTGTCTTATTACCAAAGGAAAGTATGAAAATTTTATAATATCTAAGCTAGAAAATCCTCATGATCCCCCATCTAATTTTTGTAAATGTAAGATCAAACGATATAAATGTTTTTGTCATGATTGTTTCCATGTTAATGGAATGAATTTTTTATATGAAACAATTCTGTATGAAAAATAATTGCTTCTTTTATACTTTAATATTTGAGAAAATACCAATTTGCATTTATCATGTATGTCTATTTGTGTAGAAATATAACACATCCCTTGAGTTAACATTAAAATACATTTCTTTTAAAACATTAATAAAGTAGTGATACATTTGTTTTCTAATATTTCAAACCCAGATTAAAACCAACACATCTTTTTTTTTTTTTAAAGATTTTATTTATTTGAGAGAGCGAGAATGAGAGAGAGAGAAAGCACATGAGAGGGCGGAGGGTCAGAGGGAGAAGCAGACTCCCCGCTGAGCGGGGAGCCCAATGTGGGACTCGATCCCGGGACTCCAGGATCATGACCTGAGCCGAAGGCAGTCGCTTAACCAACTGAGCCACCCAGGCGCCCACCAACACGTCTTCTAAGGCACTGGAATATTTGTGCTATTGGGGCTTAATTCAGTGAAACAAAATTTGCAAAAGCAAAATGGCGTGTCATCACATTTTCCTGTGCTAATGGAAAACATATCCTTGTGTTCCTATGATAAGAGGCAGGTGAGGGTCAGTGTTGAGAAAATCCAAAGTCAGACAAGTGCACCAAGATCCAGGGAGATCAAAATATTCATTACTAAAGGACCCAGAAACTTAATTAGTATTTCACTCAGAAGAGGTTTCAGGAATGCAAGGAAATCCATGAAATTACCCCCAAGCCCCCTAAATAATTGAATAATATTTCTATTTTTTACTATATTCAAATATAAAATGTTGGAAGTGGAGAAATGGAAGGAGTTAATTTCTGACACAAGTAGCAGCTGGGATCCACACATCCTCTATGGGAAACTTATACATAGAACCTCTTATTTAAAATGATTTGGTAATGGACAATATGTAATACAAAGGCACACATAGATGTCATTAGTGTATAGAAGGCTGACTATATTGAGTCCAAACTTTCAAACTATTTCCCATTGAGTTTAAACATATTTCCCTCATTACTCCTCACATGCACACATCTTCTCAAGTAGCTATGAAAGCATTACAGATCTAGAATTCACACTTCTGGAATACTATCATGGTATGGGAAATGCTAACTATACTTAACTCCATGACATAATAACTAAAATTTAGAGTGTATTATTTTTCCAAAGAAATAAATTTGTTTTCAAATAAGAGACAATAGTTTTAACAGTAGAATGAGAAGTGTAAGGTGGTTGAATGCAATGTGTGAAGGGGAAGCAGGATTTCTCAGAGACTAAGAATTACAAACATTAAGAGATTCAGCAGCAAGAAAAACTGTCCTGCAGCTGCATGGAAGCTCAGGGTCACTGAGAGGCCACAGAGCAACCTCCTTTGTTATACATTATATAAAAGAAAACAAATTGATACTGTTCTTTCCAGCATACAAGGGGTAGAGTGAAGCAGAATAAATGGAGAGAACAACCAGTAGAAATGAAGAGGCAAAAATAGAAGGAAATACTCTGACTACCAGAAAAACAATGAATGCATTTTAAGGACTCGAATTTATGGAAGTACCCTTCATTGACTTTCCCATTGGTGATTTGAAATGGAAATTAATCACTTCTCTACCACCGTATGCATTTTTCTGAATGTATACAGATTTTTTTAAAAAGATTTTATTTATTTGACAGAGAGAGACACAGTGAGAGAGGGAACACAAGCAGGGGGAGTGGGAGAGGGAGAAGGCAGGCAGACGCTTAACGACTGAGCCACCCAGGCTCCCTGAATGTATACAGGTTTTCAGGTATTATGCTTTCCTAAATTGAGGCATATCTGGGTGTATCTTTCTACGGTACCTCAGTTAATTAAATTCATTTAAAAATAATGTTATTTTTTATCAAGTGTTTTAATTCCAGGATTGTTGGCATACAGTGTCATATTAGTTTCAGGTGCATAATACAGTGATCCAACAATTGTGCGCATTACTCAGTGCTCATCATTAATCAGTGTACGCTGAATCCCATTTACCTGTATCTTACGCACCCGTCTAACTCACCTCCCATCTGGTAACAAGGGACTTTCCTAATTCTGAATTCAAAGCCCTCTATTACAGACACTGCTTTTCTGATGAAAAAGAAGTGAGAGATATATTGGATGCATTTAAAAGTTTGTTCTTTGAGGAGGAGTCTTGTCTTATGGAAACAAACTGATCTCAGGTAGCGATTCTGAAAGGCATTCTATGGGGCAACAAAGATATTTTCACAATATTTAAGAAATACAAAAATTTTGGTCACAAATATTGAAATCTTCAGAGATAAGTTATAAAGGCATTTTTTTCTTCAGCAACATTTGGAAATGCTGAGCTTTTAACAAATGGTTAAATGGTAAGGGCAGATGGTAACTGAAGCATAAAAAAAATGAAGACATTTAAATTTGAATTCCTTGATTAGAAACGAATTCCAACAACTTACATGTATACTTATGAAAATAGCCCAGATTGTTATCTGTGCCCAATCTCTCTTCACAGTGGCATGGTGAGCAGAATCCTAATTGGTTTCAGTAGAAAAGATTTCATTCAAATTATTATTTTCCCACTGTGTAAATGTTGTTGGTATAGATCACTTGATGTTTCTAACACCCATGTTTTCCCTCTGTAAGTCAGACTGTTAATCATGGTACGATTCATAAATATTAGATTACATAATATATACAAAATGCTTTGCCACAAAATATGAAAAATAACGGATGTCTGAAAATGTGATCTTAAGTTTTCCTTCTTCCACGTAAATATTTTTGTATTACTGAAATACAAATTTGACTTTGTTATAGTCCTCATGCCTAAAGAAAATTCATATTTTAATAATTTTTAAACTGAATAAATATGAATGCATATACCACTGAAGCAATCATAGTTGACGTTTAGTCCTGTAGATATCTAGTGCATTTTCATTAGGGAGTTTTCAGACAAGTGATAAAGGTGAAATAAAGCTTTTAGAGAAGTTCTAGTCTTTGAACAGGTGGTAAGATATTTCCACAGATCAGCATTTTTTGTGGATGCTGTGTCATTGCTGTGAAGCAGTGTATCATGTCAACATTGTCACTGATATGGTCGTAATTAAGGGTTATGATGTTTTCATTTTTAAAATGTACATGAGTAACACTGCAAATATTCAAGAATGCCAATGATAATGTAATGCAATCATAAGTCAGACATTAAAAGCAGCAAGTCAATGAAAATCATTTGAGCATTTTAATGCCACATACAGATTCAAATAACACTCCAGAAGTTATAAAATTATCCTAAAAGTCAGTTTGCTATCTAAAGCTTCATGAAATCTCTTAGCACAATGGTGGCAGATATTCAGATGGAAGGAAGATTTCCTCAGGTATCATCTATTTTTACAATTTATGTGTAAATAATTATTTCTTCCGAGGAAGCATTTTTATTTTCACTTAACATATTCTACAACAGCAAATAAACGAATATAAAATAAGATTTTTAGACAAAAATAATGAATCCACTTGGTCTAAGTAGAGCATATAAAAGACCCAAGAATAAACTTCCTAATTGGTTCTTTCTTGGGGCAGGAAAATTGGTCATTTAAACAGAAATCAATTCCTGAATTTAAACATGATCCCCTTTAGTGAAGGCTATTACCCAGTAAAGGTAGTTCTTCTCCCATATAATGTGATACATAACTATAACATAGTCTTTCCCATGACATTTACTGTGGACACTAAACTCACAGGATTTTTCGTTGAAATTCGTTAATGTAATGTTAGATTCATTCAAAAGATATGAAGCATATAATGAAATGATTACCGATGCAACCAACAGATGTAAGAAGTAGAACATCACCAATTGTGTGGCTACCTGTGTGTTTGCCCCATGTCCTATCTGTCTGCCTCCTCCCCAGTGTAAACAATCCTGACTTTTACATTTATCATCCTTAAGATTTTCAAAAATTTATTCCATGTATAAATTGCATGTTACTAACAACATATTGTTTTGATTTTTATTTGTCTTTGGTATTTACAAGAATAGAATTATCCTGGACATGGTAATTTGAGGCTTGTTTTTCCACTCAGTATTATGTTTCTAAGATTCATCAGTGTCGCCACAGGCAGCTCTAATTTTTTTATTCCTCTAAAATATACCATTGTGTGTCTGCATCACTATTTTTTCCATTATATTTTTTTATAAGTATTTGGGTTGTTTTTATATTTTGCCACTTCACACAGTACTTCTATGTCTTAAGTCTACATGTACAAAAGTATTGGTATGGCTTGATGTCTAATGCTGTAATTGTTGATTCATGAGCAATGCACATTCAAACAAGATAACGCAAATTTCTTCCAAAGTGGTCGCCCCACGTTAGGTTCCCAACAATGTAGAGCAGTTTTGTTGACACAAATCCCTGATAGCAATTGGAATTGTCAAGCTTTATAATTTTTGCCAAGTAGTGATAGTAATACTCTATCTTACTGGGGTTGACCAAGGGCTTACGATTGCCCATTAGTTAGCCACTGGACTTTGGCTTGAACAAACTTTATTTCAGCCTCTCTCTGCAGGATAGGCCCTAAACTTTGGTGCGTCACCAAGTTTGATGAAGCACTAACACACATCATCCCCCACTTAATAGCTCATTCTGAGAATTTTACTTCTTCCTTCTTGGTTCATTTATCCCAGACAGATATCTACTCAATAACGTACTTCTGCTCATTCTTGCCAATGTTTTAACTGGTAAATACAATGATAAATGCTTACAAGGACATTAAATGTATAAAATCTTAAACTCCACCAAAGAGTTGTAGAGAGGGGAAAACACATGAAAACCACTAAGAAATTGCTCTGAAACAAAACACATTTTAATCTAAATAGTGATGGTTGACATTTCTTAAATATAAAGCCAAGCTGTTAAGGTGATTGATAATCTGTATGTTGTTTATGTGTTGATGCACTTAATGCTATGATGAATTGGGTGAAACAAATTGCTATTAAGTAGGAAGACACTGGTTTCCTATTTTTCTTATCAAACTTGGTTAATTTCCACAGTTAGGGAGAAAAATGCACATTTAATATCATCTGTATAAGAGAAATTTGGGGCAAGCTCATTTTTCAGGGCAAGTTCATTGGGGAGAGGAGGACATACAAAGCAACATTTTTTCTTAATACTCTTGCAATTTAAACTTAAAATTTGGATACTTTAAATTGCTGCAAATGACATGACAAAATGTTTTCTTTCCATCTCTATTAAATGATCGCTTCATTCTATCACTAAACTTCAGATTTAAAGGGTAAAAATTGATCCAAGACCCTTAAAGAGAATATTAAAAATGACTAGGTAAAATGGATCCAACGTTTCTCTAAAATTATAAAGTACTTTATTTTTTAGAACTTACAATTTAACATTTTCTAATTATTTATTAGATTGTCAAGATTTTGGAGAGTTGAAGTTAGTTGTGATTAACCCCACTTTAAGGAGGGGCATAAAATTTGACATCTTTAAATTTATATTATTTGCAAAAATCATTTCATGAGTCAGTGGAAGAGCAGAACTGAAAACTAAGTTGTCTGCCTCCTAACCTAATTGATCTATAGTAGAACAGTATAACACAGAAGAATTTGTTTTTAAAGTTTATATACATCTTTGGATACTGAAGGAAAAATTAAAAAGTTAAGAATCAGTATCTTCCTCTGGCAAAGAACCAGAATTCCAGTAAATTTGTAAAGAAATTTATGTCCATGTACCCAATGTTGTTCTACATGAGTAGAAAAATATCTGTCCCCATTGTACACCTGAAACCAATATGACACTGTATGTTAGCTATACTGGAATTAAAAAAAAGAAAAAGATGGGCCATCCAAAAGAAAAAGAGAAAGAGAGAGAGAGAGAGAGAAAAGGAACAAGTAATACTAGATTAATTTAGTCATTTCCTAACTGAATTAATTTAAAATAATTAAAAAGTGAATGTAATAGAAAATACCTATTTAATGGGGGAGAAAAGAGAAAACAAGTATTTTGTCTTAGAATTAGATTGTTTTATAATCACCTCTATTTTAAAATATTTTACCCTTTATTAGTGAAATATAGATCTTTTGGGTGATGTATTCATTAAGTGGATAAATGAAAATCTGAGGTCTTTTTACCAATCAAATTTCATTTCCCAAGATGGACTTTAAGAATCCTCAACTAGGACCAAAATCATTAGTCACCTGATTCCAAACACCCTATGTGAATTTTCATTTCTGCTTCTTTTCTAATACTGTATTTTTTTTATTTCTGGGAGCCCCTTCCCATCATCTGTGTTTATTTAAATTCTGTTCATCCCCTAGTCACAGCTAAATGGCCTCCTGAACAAACTCTTGCAGCTAACACTCTAGATGTCTATTCCTTCCCTACCACACTTGAACTCTACACAGTCTGTCTGATCAATAATTCCTTGAAAACATTACCTCTGTTCCACATGTATTTACGTTTCCAGTACTACAAAGATCATCTCTACTTAGCTGAAGATGCTGTTTTTTCCATAATACATTTTATTATGTGAAAGTACATAAATAACTTGAATTAGCTTATGTCTAAAATTTATCATTAGCATGTTTAATTTTCACATAAAAACATGATTAAAATGACTGTTCTTGTAGGTTTTTAACATATCAATTCTACAAAAAATCAACTTAGAATTTATTGCTATATTTATAAATACATAAGGTTCATGCAGAATTTTTTAAGCAATTGAAAGGCTGCAAATGGGGGAATATTTTTTCCTTCATTTCCCCCAAACTTTAAAAAAATATATTAAAAAAAGAGAAGACTCAAATAAAAATCACAAATGAAAGAGAAGAAATAACAACTGACACCACAGAAATATAAACAATTGTAAGATTATGAAAAATTATATGCTAACAAATTGGACAACTTAGAAGAAATGGATAAATTCCTAGAAACACGACCCACCAAAACTGAAGCAAAAAAAAAAAAAAATAGAAAATTTGAACAAACTTATTATCAGCAAGGAAATTGAATCAATAATCACAAACTCCCCCAAAATCCAGGACCAAATGGCTTCACAGGTGAATTCTACGAAACACTGAAAGAATTAATACCTATTCTTCTCAAACTTTTCCAAAAAATAGGAAATCTTCCAAATTTATTCTATGAGGCCAGCTTTACCATGATACCAAAATCAGATAAAAACACTACAAAAAATAAAACTACAGGCTAATATCCCTCATGAACGTAGATGCAAAAATCCTCAACAAAATATTAGCAAACCAAAATCAAAAATACATTTAAAAAAAATCATTCACCATGATCAGGGATTTATTCCTGGGATGCAAGTATGGTTCAATATTTAAAAATCAAACATGATGCATCACATCAATAACTATAAAAATGATATGATCATTTCAAAAGAGGCAGAAAAAGCATTTGACAAAGTATAACATCCATTCATGATAACCCTCAAAAAAGTAGGTCTAGAGGGAACATACCTCAACATAATAAAAACCTTATATGAAAAACCCATAGCTAATATCAGTGGGGAGAAACTGAGCACATTATCTCTAAGATCAGGAACAAGACAAGGATGTCCACTCTCAGCACTTTTATTCAACATAGTACTGGAAGACCTAGCCATAGATACCAGACAACAAAAAGAGATAATAGGCATCCTAATTGGTAAGGAAGTAGTAAAACTTTCACTGTTTGCAGAAGACATGATACTATGTATAGAAAACCCTAAAGACGCCACCAAAAAACTACTACGAATAATATATGAATTCAGTAAAGTTGCAGGATAAAAAAAATCAATGTACAGAAATCCATTGCATTTTTATACACTATTAATGAATTAGCAGAAAGGAAAATTAAGAAAACAATCCCATTTAAAACTGCACTAAACATAATAAAATACCTAGGAATAAACTTAACCAGAGGTGAAAGATCTATATTCTGAAAATTAGAAAACATTGATAAAAGAAACTGAAGATACAGAGAGACTAGAAGAACAAATATTGTTAAAATGTCTATACTACCCATAGCAATCTGCAGATTTAATGCAATCCTTATCAAAATACTAAAAGCATTTTTCACAGAACTAGAACAGATAATCCTCAAAATTTGTATGGTACCACAAAAGACCCTGAGTAGACAAAACAATTTTGAAAAAGAAAACCAAGCTGGAGGTATCACAATTCTAGACTTCAAGTTATACTACAAACCTGTAGTAATCAAAGCAGTATAGTACTAGCACAAAAATAGACATGTTTATCAGTGCAACAGAATAGAAAGCCCAGAAAGAAACCTACAATTATATGGCCAATTAATCTTTGACTCAGGGGGCAAGAATATGCAATGGGAAAAAGAATCTCTTCAACAAATGATGTTGGGGAAACTGGACAGCAACATGCAAAAGAATGAAACTGGACCACTTTCTTACACCATACCCAAAAATAAACTCAAAACGGATTAAAGACCTATATGTGAGACCTGAAACCATAAAAATCCTAGAAGAGAGCACAGGTACTAATTTCTCTAACATTGTAGCAAATGCTTTCTAGATATGTCTCCTGAGGCAAGGGAAACAAATGTAAAAATAAACTTTTGGAGTTACATCAAAATAAAAAGTTTCTGCACAGTGAAGGAGACAATCAAATAAATTAAAAAACAACCTACTGAATGGGAGAAGATATTTGCAAATATTTGCCAATGACATATCTGATAAAGGGTTAATATCCAAAATATATAAAGAAAGTCCTACAACTCAAGCCTCCAAAACAAATAATTGAATTTAAAAATGGGGAGAAGACTCAAATAGACATTTATCCAAAAAAGACATAGATGGTAAAGACACATGAAAAAATGTTCAACATCACTCATCACCATGGAAATGCAAATCAAAAGCACAATGAGATATCACCTCACACAGGTCAGCATGCTAGAATCAAAACCTCAAGAAACAACAAGTGGTGGCAAGGATGTGGAAAACAAGGAACCCTCATGCACTGTTGGTGGGAATGTGAACTGGTGTAGCCAGTGGAAGTGTGGAAGACAGTACAGAGGTTCCTCAAAAATTAAAAAATAGAACTACTCTATGATCCAGTAATTGCACTACTGGGTATTTACCCAAAGAATATGAAAACACTAATTTGTAAAGTTATATGCAGCATTATTTACAATAGCCAAATTATGGAAGCAGTCCAAGTGTCCATCAATAGAAGAATGGATAAAGAAGTGGTGGTAAATATATACATTGGAATACTATTCAGCCATAAAAAAGAATGAAATCATGCCATTTGCTGTAACATGGACGGACCTACAGAGATAATGCTAAGCAAAACAAGCCATTTAGAGAAAGAAAATACCATATGATTTCACTCATATGTTGAATTTAAGAAACAAAACAAATGAATTAAAAAAAAAGAGACAAGCCAAAAAACAGACTCTTAACTACAGAGAACAAACAGAGGGTTACCAGAGCAGGGAGGTGGGAACGGAGGGAGGAAATGAGTGTAATCAGTGAGAGGGATTAAGATTAGACTTATCATAATGAGCACTGAGTAACATACAGAATCGTTGAAGCACTATATTGTACACCTAAAACTAATATAATACTGTATGTTAACTACACTGGAATTAAAATTTTAAAAATATTTTAAAATAAAGTATATATTATAAACTTATTAATATATGCATACTATATATTTTATACTTTGGAATTACATAATATATAATATTTTATTACAGTATGAATATCTATATTTCCATTATCATGAATGTCCCCATAATCTAATGAGCCAACAGGGCACAATTTTAGAATAAATAGTAAAAATGCCATTTATAGAAAGATAACAGATATTCCAGAAAAGACAAAATTAAACAGCAAAAATTTAAAGAATGTTCTATCATTTCAAATACACTTTTATAAAGTCTGACTTATCTAATAGCATATATTATATAAATACACTAATAACATATATATAATTTCTTTCACCTATATTTTTAATACTTAGGTAAGTTCTACCACTCAGTCTTCTGGGTATAATGTAGAAGTTTTGCAGCTTTTCAAATGCTATGAAAATATATAGAAACGCAAGCAAAAAGCCTTGTAAACTGAAGATTTTAGCACTTGCAATTTACTATTGCTCACCTATTAACATTTCTGCAGATTCAGATGTGTACATTTTGAAATACTTGAGTTAAAACTTTCTCATGTCTACTTCAGATAAAAATATTTTAGAATAAAAATACTGCTAAAGAGAAGTCAGCAAGTCCTAGTCAACTCAACCCCCAAAACTAAGGATTATAAAACCATCTCCTATCTCTTGAATAGAAATCAAATACTTTAAGTTTATATGTAGGTTGTTCACTTCTTAGATATATTCATGTAATTACAAATTCATAGAAAAATAAAAACATTTTAGCAATGAAAAAAACTAGTATTCCAGTTAATGGCATTTCTTAGTTTTTGTAACCAGAAATGCTTCCTCCACTTAAACCAAGACTTGGAGTTGGTGTTTAATATAAAACATACGGTTATGCAAGGGATTTATTATTTATTAGCCATGATTTCATATTGGATGCTCTCTCAGAAGTGCAATAGCTAAAAGGGGGTATAAACTTAATCTATTTAACATTTTGTTTTATTTTATTTTTAGAACAAGAGCATGTTATAATAGGAAATATAGAGCAGTGGAAGAAGATAAAATACATAAGACACAGAATAACATGGGGCAAGATTTCTCAGTAGATGGAGATTTTATTCTTGAAGGGGGGGGTTGGCTTCCAATAGAAGGGTACTATCACTGTGACAGGAGGCAAAGAAGACAGAGTGGAAGGAATCACATCATAAACTTGGGGGGAGAAATGATTAAATATCTAAGGGATTCTGTTTCACTTATGAAACATAAAACAGTATTTTGTGCTTGTTGCTCAAATAAACTAAGCAAGATCCCACCTTAAAGTGTTACCATTTGTTACTTCTTCCATGTGAAATCTCCCCTACCTGGGAATCTGGAAGGATCACTCCTGCTCTTCCTCAACCATCAGTGCTTCCCCCAACCATCCTATCCAAAAGGCATAAGAGTCATTTTCTCTTTCTCATAATGTATTTGCAGCTTCATTGACTTATCACCATATAGCATAGTGAATACTTCATTATTTATGGATCATAATCTGCATGACAGAATGAACTCTGCATGTTTTGTTCTCAGTTATACCTAGTACCAAGAGACATCAGTGCTCTTGGCCAATACGTGCTCAATAAACATGAAAAGAATGACATTGATTCTGCTGGTGGCAGTGGTAAAGGGAGAGAAGAGATCAGAGGGTAGGCATAGCGAAACTTTCCATGTGTTGAAGAGCTCTGAAGTGGAAGGCTGTACAGAGTGCAAAAGTAATCGGACCAGAGATGGAGGGTCAGTTTTCTGGGCAATTTGAGAACCTATCTGAGGCCCCCTGGTGATGCAGTGATCATGGATTTATGGCAGAACCATAGTCCATGTTTCATTAATTTCTGCAGCTATACTTTATAATTATTTGGCCCAGCATGGAAAAAGCCATAAATTGAAGAAAATAACATAAGAAATGATAATACAAGAAAGCATACATTAGATAGCAAGTAAAAGAAAATGGCAATATCATTGAGCAACAAGCCTTCAGTAAAGCCAGCAGTGGGTACAATTTAAGTAGTGCCTGGAAGTGCATTTTAGTTATTAGAGAAAAGAGACTGGTATCTTGGGCTTGAGAGGAAAAAAACCAAACAGGTGTAAAACAATTACCCTGCATATCAACAGTGTGCTTTTACTGTAATTTCTAATTTATTTTCATTATTGTTACCATGAAAACAAATGTGCTAACTTCTTTCATATTGCCACGGAGCATTTCAGAAGCCGTAAGTTTCTAATTAGCACGTGTGTATGCACATGTGTGCACATGCGCACGCGCACACACATGCACACACTAATTAATCAAAAGTAAGTTAAAATGAGTCACGTTTTCCTAGCAGAATGAGAAATATTTATGAAGTTGTAGGATGGAGCCGGGGGAGTTGCGCAGAGGAAAAGGTGAAAAACAGAATTTATCTATTTAAGAACTAAGCCACTAAAACAAAAATTCAATGAAATATTTCAGAAAAGGACAAAAGAGAAAATGAACACACACAATGTATGCTAGAGAAGCAGAAAATAGAGTGATCATTTTAGGAAAGCCTGGATTTAAAATGCTTTTCCCACAAGCCAATCGTGTCCAAGGTCAATTGTTTTAATATCTATGAATTAGATCAGAAAATGTAGTGGTTTCAGCAATAGGCCATTACAATATCAACATGATAAAGGACAATTCTTAAAGGATCCTATCATAGGAACAAAGTGTATGGATAAGCTCTTCCTGGAATAAACAAGGACAAATTACTTTACTGCTGTTTTACAGGAGATTTTCCACAACATTTATGAGGGATACCTTGAGGTTATATTGTAACAGCATGCTTCAGTAACCAACACTATTAAAAGCAGTTTCAATCTATTATCTACTGGAAATCAACAAACTATAAAATCCTGTGCCAACCCGTAAAACAAAGTCAGGTAAAATAAACTAACATTTATATCAGCATTTGTTAATTGTGGGATTAAAATTAAGAAATTATTTGTTCTGTATCACAGATGTGGGTAGATAAATGAAGATTGCTTTGACAATTATTTGTTCATGATAAGCAAATCATATATATGACCTTGAAAATATTAATTTTGCAATTTGTTGGTTATTTAAATTGATCATTAGATTTATATTAATATAAACTAGAGTTTACAGTGCAGACTACCCACTGAGTAACTTTTTTCAAAAAGAAAGTAAATTTTTTCATGGTAAATAAAAATGAAGTGATCATTTTTCTATTTATCTAAATCATATAAACAAATGAAACAAGTAAACTTACTTGAGTGTAGGGGTGTGTGGGTGTAGCTGGGCAAGTGAGTGAATAGTTGAGTGTGTGTGTGTATGTGTGTGTGAGAGAGAGAGAGAGAGAGAGAGGGAGAGGGAGAGGGAGGGAAAGGGAGAGAAATGGGGAAAGGGAGAGAGGGAGGGGAGAGAAGAAGGAAGTGAGGAGTAGAAGAAAAGTGAGAGGGAAGGAGTAAGAGGGAAAGAGAAGAGAGAAAGGGAACACTGCCTATGGCATGTGTGAAACCAAGGCTTTCTGAAGCCAAGCAAATGTCTCTAGCTGGATCAGAGACATTTGGGGAAACTTGAATCACCAGGGATTACTGGTAATGATGGAGGAGAAAAGGACAATTCTGTTGTATTTCAGGGCAGTATCATGGGGAAATGGTCAGGACTATAGGATTTGGAGTCAGAATGGATATAAACTTCTATCTGGAACTTGCCAGCTCTGTAAGGGCAATTTTCCTAACTTTGCTAGTAATCACAGTTCATATCTGTGAAATGTGATAATACTAATCTCATGGTTATTATTATGATTAATATAGATGATTGAATCTATACAATATATGAATTCAGTGACTAGTACTCAGTAAACTGATAGATGAATGGCAACTTTCATTATTGTTTATGACTCAAAATTTTGATTATTTTCAAATTTTTAAATAAATCTACATCATGATGTTACAAAAGAAACATCTGTCAATATTATAATTATTTTACAATTGCTGTAGAGAAAACAAAAAAATGTACTCTGACAGTGTAGAAATAGTCTAGAGCCTAGAAAAGTGCCATAATGGGTAGTCAATAAAAAATTGTGACGTGAAAAGATAAAGGAAAAAAGAACCATAAAATGAGAAAACAATTAACAAAATCGCAATAATTACATACACATTGATAATTACTTTAAGTGTAACTAGGCTAAATGTTCCAATCAAAACTGGGTAGGGTGACTGGATAAAAAATACGATCCCTCTATATGCTGTGTACGAGACTCACTTCAGACCTAAAGACATATACAGAATGAAAGTGAAGGGATAGAAAAAGATTCCACAAAAATGAAAAAAGGAAACCTGGGGCAACAATACTTATATCACATAAAATAAACTTTAAAAAAAGACTGAAGAGACAAAGAAGGGCATCACATAATGATGAAGGGATTAATCCAACAAGAGGATATAATAACCGTAAATATCTATGTATCAAACATAGACGCACCCAGGTATAGAAACAGACATAAAGAGAGAAATTGACCATAATACAACAATACTAGGGGAATTTAACACCTCACAGTAATGGAGAGAACATCCAGATGGATAATTAATAAGGAAACAGTGGTCTTAAATGACACATTAAACCAGATGGTCTTAATATATATATATTCCATCCAAAAACATAAGAATACACATACTTTTCAAACACATTCTCCAGGGCAGACTGCATGTTAGGCCACAAAACAAGTCTTAACAAATTTAAGAAAGTTGAAATCACATCAAGCTTCTCTTCCTTTTTTTTATTTTAATTTTTTTTGTTTTAATGTTTTATTTATTATTCATGAGAGTCAGAGAGAGAGAGAGAGGCAGAGGCAGAGGGAGAAGCAGGCTCCCCGCCTAGCAGGGAGCCCGATGTGGGACTCGATCCCAGCACCCTGGGATCCTGACCTGAGCCAAAGGCAGACGCTTAACCATGTGAGCCACCCAGGCGCCCCCAAGCATCTCTTCTAAGCAAAGTGGTATGAAATAGAAATCAATTACAAGAAAAAAGTGAAAAAACACAAACACGTGGAGGCTAAAGAACATGATACTAAACAACCACAGGTCAATGAAGAAATCAAAGAGTAAATTGAGAAATACATTGAGGGGGTGGAGCAAGATTGCAGAGGAGTAAGAGACCTGGATTTCGTCTGGTCTCAGGAATTCTGCTGAATAGTGATCAAACGATTCTGAACACCTACAAACTCAACAGGAGATCGAAGAAAAGAATAGCAACAACTCTCTGAACAGAAAAGCGGCAACTTTCTGGAAGGTAGGACGTGCGGAGAAGTGAATCCGAGGCGATATTCGGGAGGATAGACGGTGGGGGAGGGGGCCCCGTTGGCAGCTTCTGGCAAGTGATAGAGCCGCAGAGCACAAAATCGGAAAGTTTAGAAGTTGGCTCCGCTGAGGGACGTCGCTGCAGTGGCTAAGCGGGGGGTGGAACCCTCGTGGGACAGTGTGGTCTCAGGACCCTCGGGGTCACAGAAAGACCGGGGGTGCGTGAGTGCAGCAGAGCTCCCAGGTATCAGAGCGGGGAAGCCGGCTGCAGAGACGGAGCCGACGCGTGGGCTCTCAGCTCGGAGTTGCCATAAACTGTGATCCGCAGCCCAGTCGGGCCACTGCTCCTCCAGCAGGGACCCAACAAGCGGCAGATCCGGGGAGACTCCCCTTCCTCCCCCGGGAGGAGCAGCGCGGGAGCGCACCGCAGGGATCTGCTGGGTTTGGAGACACCACATGGGGTCGGGTGCCAGAGAGAAACGCTCGGTCACAGGCCGGGTGAGCACAGAGTGCGGCCGGAGACCGGGGACACGGGAGTAATTGACTGCTTTTCTCTGGGGGCGCACTGAGGAGCGGGGCCCCGAGTTCTCAGCTCCTCCGGGCAGAGATTGGGAGGCCACCATTTTCGCTCTCATCCTCCAAAGCTATACTGAGAGCTTGCAGGGAACAAAAGCTCCTGAGAGCAAACCCGAGCAGATTACTTAGCCCAGGGCAGGCAAGGGTGGGGCAATTCCGCCTCCAGCAAAGACATTTGGGAACCATGGCAACAGTCCCCTCCCCCAGAAGATCAGCAAAAACAGCCAGCCAAGACCAAGTTTACTGATCAATTGAGAATGGCAGAACTCCAGACCTAGGGGAATACTGCATATAGAATTCATGGCTATTTTACCATGACTCTTCAGTCTTTCAAAGTTAATTTTTTCTTAACTTTTTTTTTGAATTTTTCTTTTTCCCTTTTCAACCAACATCGTATCAACCCTTTTTTAAAAAAAAAAAACATTTTTATTTTTCATTTTTAGAGTCATAATCTATCCCTTCATAGTAGTTACCCTTATTTTTGGCATATATATATATATATAAGTTGTCCTCTCTTTAAAATTTTGAGATACACGTTCTTCTAACAGATCAAAATATACCCTAAATCTCTAGTGTATGGCTTTGTTCTAGTCTCCTGCCTGATCACATTCTCTCCCCCCTTTTTTTTAATCCTCTTCTTTCTTTTTGCAACTACTTATCAATTCCTTTTACAAAATTTTTTATAATTTTCATCTTTACAATCATATTCCATCACTTCATTGTATCAACCCTTATTTTGTACATATATAAATCTTTCTTTAAAATTTTGGGAGGCACTTTCTTCTAACAGACCAAAATACACCCAAAATCTAGTGTGTGGCAATGATCTATGCACCAGCCTGATCATATTTGATCATATTCTGTTTTTTTTGTTTTGTTCTGTTTTTGTTTGTTTTTATCTTTTTTTTCCCTCTCTTTCTTTTTTCTTTCTTTCCCTTTTCCCCTGCTTTCAGGTCTTTTCTGATTTGTTTAGAGTATATTTTCTGGGGACGTTGTTACCCTATTAGCATTTTGTTCTCTCATTCATCTATTCTCCTCTGGACAAAATGACAAGATGGAAAAAATCACCTCAAAAAAAGAACAAGACATACTACTGTCTGCCAGGTACCTACTCAATACGGATATTAGTACGATGTTGGACCTAGAGTTCAGAATCATGATTTTAAAGATACTAGCTGGGCTTGAAAAAAGCATGGAAGTTATTAGAGAAATGTTTCTGGAGAAATAAAAGAACTAAAATCTAACCAAGTCAAAATCAAAAAGGCTATTAATGAAGTGCAATCACAAATGGGGGCACTAATGGCTAGGATAAAGGAGGCAGAAGAGAGAATCAGTGATAGAGAAGACCAAATAATGGAAAATAAAGAAGCTGAGAAAAAGAGAGATAAACAACAACTGGATCATGAGGGCAAAATTCGAGAGATAAGTGATACCATAAGATGAAACAACATTAGACTAATTGGGATCCCAGAAGAAGAAAGAGAGAGAGGGGCAGAAGATATATTGGAGCAAATTCCAACAGAGAACTTCCCTAATGTGGGGAAGGAAACAGGCATCAAAATCCAGGAGGCACAGAGAACCCCTCTCAAAATAAAAAATTTGTCAACACCCCGACATCTAATAGTAAAATTTATGAGTCTCAGAGACAAAGAGAAAATCCTGAGAGCAGTTCGGGAGAAGAGATATGTAAGCTATAATGGTAGAAACATTAGATTGGCAACAGACCTATCTACAGAGACCTGGCAGGCCAGAAAGGACTGGCATGATATCTTCAGAGCACTAAACGAGAAAAATATGCAGCCAAGAATACTATATCCAGCTAGGCTGTCACTGAAAATAGAAGGAGATAAAAAGATTCCAGGACAAACAAAAACTAAAGGAATTTGCAAACACGAAACCAGCCCTCCAAGAAATATTGAAAGGGGTCCTTTAAGCAAAGAGACAGCCTAAAAGCAACATAGACCAGAAAGGAACACCGACAATATACAGTAACAGTCACCTTACAGGCAATACAATGACACTAAATTCATCTTTCAATAGTTACCCTGAATGTAAATGGGCTAAATGCCCCGATCAAAAGACACAGGCTAACAGATTGGATTAAAAAACAAGACCCATTGATATGCTGTCTTCAAGAGACTAATTTTAGACCGATAGACACCCCTAGATTGAAAGTGAGGGGGTGGAAAACAATTTACCATGCTAATGGACAGCAAAAGAAAGCTGGGGTGGCAATCCTTATAAAAGACAAATTAGATTTTAAAACAAAGACTGTAATAAGAGATGAGGAAGGATACCATATCCTACTTAAAGGGTCTATCCAACAAGAAGATCTAACAATTGTAAATATCTATGTCCCTAACATGGGATCAGGCAATTATATAAGGCAATTAATAACAAAAGCAAAGAAACACATTGACAACAATACAATAATAGTGGGGGACTTTAACACCCCCCTGACTGAAATGGACAGATCATCTAAGCAAAAGATCAACAAGGATGTAAAGACTTTAAATGACACACTGGACCAGATGGACTTCACAGACATATTCAGAACATTCCATCCCAAAGCAATGGAATACACATTTCTCTCTAGTGCCCATGGAACATTCTCCAGAATAGATCACATCCTAGGTCACAAATCAGGTCTCAAGCGGTACCAAAAGATTGGTATTATTCCCTGCATATTTTCAGACCACAATGCTTTGAAACTAGAACTCAATCACAAGAGAAAAGTCGGAAAGAACTCAAATACAGGGAGGCTAAAGAGCATCCTACTAAAGAATGAATGGGTCAACCAGGAAATTAAAGAACAATTAAAAAATATTCATGGAAACAAATGAAAATGAAAACACAACTGTTCAAAATCTTTGGGATGCAGCAAAGTCAGTCCTAAGAGGAAAGTATATAGCAATACAAGCCTTTCTCATGAAACAAGAAAGGTCTCAAATACACAACCTAAGCCTACACCTAAAGGAGCTAGAGAAGAAACAGCAAATAAAGCCTAAACCCAGCAGGAGAAGAGAAATAATAAAGATCAGAGCAGAAATCAATGAAATAGAAACCAAAAGAACAGTAGAACAGATCAACGAAACTAGGAGCTGGTTCTTTGAGAGAATTAACAAGATCGATAAACCCCTGGCCAGACTTATAAAAAAGAAAGGAGAAATGACCCAAATCAAAAAAATTATGAATGAAAGTGGGGAGATCACAACCAACACCAAAGAAATACAAAAAATTATAAGAACATATTATGAGCAACCCTATGCCAGCAAATTAGATAACCAGGAAGAAATGGATGCATTCCTAGAGATGTATCCACTACCAAAACTGAACCAGGAAGAAATAGAAAACCTGAACAGACCTATAACCACTAAGGAAATTGAAGCAGTCATCAAAAATCTCCCAACAAACAAAAGCCCAGGGTCATATGGCTTCCCAGGGGAATTCTACCAAACATTTCAAGAAGAATTAATACCTATTCTCCTGAAACTGTTCCAAAAGATTGAAATGGAAGGAACATTTCCAAACTCGTTTTGTATGGCAAACATTACCTTGATCCCAAAACCAGACAAAGACCGAATCAAAAAGGAGAATTACAGACCAATATCCTTGATGAACATGGATGCAAAAATTCTCACCAGAGTACTAGCCAATAGGATCCAACACTACATTAAAAGGATTATTCACCACGACCAAGTGGGATTTATCCCCGGGCTGCAAGGTTGGTTCAACATCCGCAAATCAGCATGACACATTACATTAACAAAAGAAAAAACAAGAATCATACGATCCTCTCAATAGATGCAGAAAAAGCATTTGACAAAGTACAGCATCGTTTCTTGATCAAAACTCTTCAGAGTATAGGGATAGAGTGTACATACGTCAATATCATGAAAGCCATCTATGAAAAACCTACAGCGAATATCATTCTCAATGGGGAAAAACTGAGAGCTTTCCCCTGAGGTCAGGAACGCAGCAGGGATGTCCACTATCACAACTGCTATTCAAGATAGTATCAGAATTCCTAGCCACAGCAATCAGATAAGAAATAGAAACAAAAGGCATCCAAATCAGCAAAGAGGAAGTCAAACTCTCACTCTTTGCAGATGATATGATACTGTATGTGGAAACCCCAAAGGACTCCACCCCAAAACTGCTAGAACTCATACAGGAACTCAGTAAAGTGGCAGGATATAAAATTAATGCACAGAAACCAGTGGCATTCCTATAGACTAACAACAAGACAGAAGAAAAAGAAATTAAGGACTCGATCCCATTTACAATTGCACCCAAAACCATAAGATACCTAGGAATAAATCTAACCAAAGAGGCAAAGGATCTGTACTCAGAAAATTATAGAATACTCATGAAAGAAATTGTGGAAGACACAAAGAAATGGAAAAAACGTTCCATGCTCATGGATTGGAAGAACAAATATTGTGAAGATGTCAATGCTACCTAGAGCAATCTACACATTCAGTGCAATCCCCATCAAAATATCATCCACTTTTTTCAAAGAAATGGAACAAATAACCCTACAATTTGTTGGAAGCAGAAAAGACCCTGAATAGCCAGAGGAATATTGAAAAAGAAAAGCAAAGCTGGCGGCATCACAATTCCGGACTTCCACCTCTATTACAAAGTTGTCATCATCAAGACAGTATGGTACTGGCACAAAAACAGACACATCGATCAATAGAAGAGAATAGAGAACCCAGAAATGGACCCTCAACTCTATGGTCAACTCATCTTGGACAAAGCAGGAAAGAATGTCCCATGGAAAAAAGACAGTCTCTTCAACAAATCGTGTTGGGAAAATTGGACAGCCACATGCAGAAGAATGAAACTGGACCATTTCCTTACACCACACACAAAATAGACTCAAAATTGTTGAAAGACCTAAACGTGAGACAGGAGTCCATCAAAATCCTAAAGGAGAACTCACGCAGCAACCTCTTCGACCTCAGCTGCAGCACATTCTTCCCAGACACATCACCAAAGGCAAGGGAAGCAAGGGCAAAAATTAACTACTGGGATTTCATCAAGATAAAAAGCTTTTGCACAGCAAAAGAAACAGTCCACAAAACCAAAAGACAACCGAAAGAATGGGAGAAGATATTTGCAAATGATAAATCAGATAAAGGGCTAGTATCCAAAATCTATAAAGAACTTATCAAACTCAACACACAAAGAACAAATAATCCAATCAAAAATGGGCAGAAGACATGAACAGACATTTTTCCCGAAGAAGACAATCAAATGGCCAACAGACACATGAAAAAGTGCTCAACATTTCTCAGCATCAGGGAAATCCAAATCAAAACCTCAACGAGATACCACCTCACACCAGTCAGAATGGCTAAAATTAACAAGTCAGGAAACGACAGATGTTGACGGGGATGCGGAGTAAAGGGAACCCTCCTACACTGTTGGTGGGAAGGCAAGCTGGTGCAACCCCTCTGGAAAACAGTATGGAGGTTCCTCAAAAAGTTGAAAATAGAGCTACCATAAAATCCAGCAATTGCACTACTGGGTATTTACCCTAAAGATACAAATGTATGGATCCGAAGGGGTACATGCACCCCGATGTTTAAGCAGCAATTTCCACAATAGCCAAACTTTGGAAAGAGCCAAGATGTCCATTGACAAATGAATAGATAAAGAGGAAGTGGTATATATATATACAATGGAATATCATGCAGCCAACGAAAGGATTTAGATCTTGCCATCCAACAACGTGGATGGAACTGGAGGGTGTTATGCTGAGTGAAATAAGTCAATCAGAGAAAGACATGTATCATATGACCTCACTGATATGAGTAATTCTTAGTCTCAGGAAACAAACTGACGGTTGCTGGAATGGGGGTGGAGTGGGAGGGATGGGGTGGCTGGGTGATGGACATTGGGGAGCTACGTGCCATGGTGAGCGCTGTGAATTGTGCAAGACTGTTGAATCACAGATCTGTACCTCTGAAACAAATAATGCAATATATGTTAAGAAAAATAAAAAAAGAAAATAGCAGGAGGGGAAGAATGAAAGGGGCAAATCGGAGGGGGAGACAAACCATGAGAGACGATGGACTCTGAAAAACAAACTGAGGGTTCTAGATGGGAGTGGGGTGGGGGGATGGGCTAGCCTGGTGATGGGTATTAAGGAGGGCACATTCTGCATGGAGCACTGGGTGTTATACACAAACAATGAATCATGGAATACTAAAACAAAAATTAATGATGTAATGTATGGTGATTAACATAACAAAATAAATTTAAAGGAAAAGATACTTTGAAACAAATGAAAATGGAATTATTTTATTTATTTTTTTAAAATTTTTTTAAAGATTTTATTTATTTGAGAGAAAGAGAATGAGAGACAGAGAGCACGGGAGGGAAGATGGTCTTAGGGAGAAGTAGACCCCCTGCTGAGCAGGGAGCCTGATGTGGGACTCGATCCTAGGACTCCAGGATCATGACCTGAGCTGAAGGCCTTCACTTAACCAACTGAGCCACCCAGGCACCCAAAAATGGAATTATTTTAAAAAGTCTATGAGATATAGCAAAAGCAGTTCTAAGAGGAAAATTTATAGTAATACAGGCTTACTTCCAGAAGCAAGAAAAATGTCAAACAATCTCACCTTACAGCTAAAGGAACTAGAAAAAAAGAAGATAGAAAGTCCAAAGTTAGTAGAAAAAAATAATAATATCCAGAGTGGAAATAAAATTAAGGTGAAGAAAATAGAAAAGATAATGAAAACTAAGCTGGTTCTTTGAAAAGATAATCAAGATGATTAAACTTTGTCCTGGCTTATCATGGGGGAAAAAAAAAAAAAGTGAGAGAGAGAGAATCCAATTAAATACTATCAGAAATGAAAGAGAAGTTACAACCAATAGAGAAATACAAAAAATTAGAGGACACTACTCTGAAAAATTATAAGCCAATGAAATGGACAATTAGAAGAAATTGGTATTTTCTTAGAAATTCATAATCTCCCAAAACTGAATCAGGAAGAAATAGAAAATCTGAACAGTCTGATTACTAGTAAACAAATTTAATCAGTAAAAAAAAAAAAAAATTAAAAAGGAAGAAATGCTTCCAAATTCATTCTATGAATCTAGTGTAACGTTGATATCAAAGCCAAAAAAGACACTGGAAAAAACAATTACAGGCTAATATCTCTGAGGACCACAGATGCAAAAATCCTGAAATAATTAGCCAACCAAATTTAACAATACATTAAAGGGATCATACACCATTATCAAGTGGGATTTATTCCAGGGATGCAAGAATGGTTCAATAGCTACAAATCAACCAACATGATACACCACCTTAACAAAATGAAAGAAAAATATGATCATCGCCATAGGGGCAGAAAAATCTTTTGAGAAAATTCAACATCCATTTAGGATAAAAACTCTCAACAAAGTGGGTATAGAGGGAACTACCTCAACATATTTAAAACCATATAATAACACCACACCTAAAATCATACTCAATGATGAAACACTGAAAGCTTTTTCTCAAAGTCAGTAATAAGACAAGGATATCCACTCTTGCCACTTTTATTCAACATAGAACTGGAAGCCCTAGCTACAGCAATCAGACAAGAAATAGAAATAAAAGACATCTACATTGGTAAGGAAAAAGTAAAACTGTCACTACTTGTAGATGACATGATATTATGTACAGAAAACCCTAAAAACTCCACCAAAAACTGGTAGAACATATGAATTCAGTAAGTTTGCAGAATACAAAATTAATATACAGAAATCTGTTGCATTAATACATATAACAAAGGAGACGAAAGATAAATTTAAAAAACGATCTTATTTACACCTGCATCAAAAAAATACCTAAAAATAAATTTAACCAAGGGTGAAAGATCTATACTCTGAAAACTATAAGACATTGTGAAATAAATTGAAGACAACACAAATAAAGATATTCCATGCCCATGGATTTGAAGAATATTGTTAAAATGCCTATACTACCCAAAGCAATCTACAGAATCAGTCAATTCCTATTAATATACAATTAACGTTTTTCACAGAGCTAGAACAAATACTAAAATTTGGATGGAACCACAAGACACTCCTAATAGTCAAAGCAATCTTGAGCAAGAAGAAAAAGTTGGAGATATTATACACTCAGATTTCAAACTATACTTCAAAGACACAGTAATCAAAATGGTATGGTATTGGCACAAAAACAGACATATCAATAGAACTAAACAGCTGAGAAATAAACCCATGTTTATATCGTCAGTTAATCTATGATGAAGGAGGCAAGAATATACAATGGAGAAAAATCTCTTCAATAAATGGTGCTGGAAAAACTGGACAGCTACATGCAAAAGAATGAAAATGGACCACTTTCTTACACCATACACAAAGTAAATTCAAAATGGATTAATCACCTAAATACAAGAACTGAAACCATAAAACTCCTAAAAGAGAACACAGGCAGTATACTCTTGGGCATTGGTCTTAGCAATATATATAAATTTTATCTGTCTCCACAGGCAAGGGACAACAAAAGAAAAGTAAACAACTGAAACTAAATCAAACTGGAAAGCTTTTGTACAGCAAAGGAAACCATCAACAAAATGAAATGAAAAAGCAACCTAGTGAATGGGGGAAGCTATTCGCCAATGATATACCCAATGAGGGGCTAACACCCAAAATATATAAAGAACCCATACAACTGAAAGCATAAAAACAAACAATCCAATTAAAAAATGGGCAAAGGACCTGAATAGACATTTTTACAAAGACAACATAAAGGTTTCCAAATGATACATGAAAAGATGCTTAACATGACTATTTATCAGGTAACGCGAAACAAAACCACAATAAGATATCACCCCACACCTGTCAGAATGATCAGCAACCAAAAGACAAGACATAACTAGTATTGGCGAGGATGTGGATAAAAGGGACCCCTCTGCACTGTTGGTAGAAGGTAAATTGGTACAGCCACCGTGGAAAACACTATGGAGGCTCCTCAAAAAATTAAAAATAAAAATACCGTATGATCCAGCAATTTCACTACTGGGTATTTATTTAAAGATAAACACTAATCTGAGAAGACATATGCACCCCTATGTTCACTGTAGTATTATTTACAATTGCCAAAATATGGAAGCAACCAAAGTGTGCATCAATAGATGAATGGATAAAGATATGGTATATATACAATGCAATGTTACTCAGCCATAAAAGAATGAAATGTGTTATTTGCTATAAAATGGATGTACCTACAGGGCATTATGCAAAGTAAAATGAGTTAGACAAAGAAAGTTTTATGGAGACTCTAAAATATAATAACAAAACAAATAGACTCAAATTAAGAGAACAAAGAGGTGGTTGCTATAGGTGAGGGCTGGGGAAATGATGAAAATAGGCAAAAAGAATTGAAAGTTACAGATTCCCAGTTATAAAATAATAGAGACATGAGAACATAAAGTACAGCATAAGGAATATAGTCCATAATGCTATAGTAACTTTGTATGGTGACATATGGTAACTAGACTTATTGTGATGATCATTTTGTAATGTATATAAATATTGAATCACTATGTTATAGACCTGAAACTAATATTTCAACTATACTTCAATTTAAAATAATTGTTTGATTGAAAAAAATTGAGCAGTGACAAAATTGCCCAACAATACAACAGTTACACACTCAAAAATCAACTTAATAAGTATTTTGAATCTGTCAGAAACTTTATGTCATTAACAAGTAAATGGACCCTTAAAATTTAAGTACCAGCGAATTTTATCTTAGTTGGTACAAAAGCACTGTCCCTACAAAATCAAGACATCTCCAAAGAAAATTGAAGTTGCTTTTTGGCTTTTGTATTTTATGTCTACAAAACCATTTCATGCCTACATAGTTAATTCTGCTATGGCTGTAGTTATTTTTAAAAAATAGTAAGTCACCTTTCTCACTATGAGCTGGCAAGTTTAGGGGTCTTCCTTTCTGTTAAGGTGCAGAACAATTAAGACATTATCTTTGCCTTAAGTAGCCTACACACCAGTGAAAGAGAAGAAAATATACAAACTGCTTAATGTCTAACATAGTTAAAATCAACACACATTATATAAAGGAAATATGAAAGCTTTTCTTCCAGGAATCACCTATTAAATATAAGATACTCATGTCTGTTATACTAGATTCTGAGAAAATGGGACATTTCCTCTATTTTTCACTTACATTATAATATTACATTGCATTTTGATGTTTCTTGTATCTAATCCAGGATTTCTCAGAAATATTCATGCTTTCTACTGAGTAGTAAACAAGTATGTCAATACTGAGATTATAATAATCTATCAAAAACTAACTTAAAACGATGGTTTCTTAAATATCAAATGACCAATATCAAATGGCAAGCCTACATGTTCAACTGATTCATTATTACTCATGGGTTTATGTACCTTAATGAAGTGAATCATCTAATACTGTCACTTAATCATAGAATATTAGGAGCCTGCATGTTGAGTGCATTGGGTTAGTTTCATTAGAGTTTAATCTGTTGAAAAGAAACATAAAAAAGAAGATGAGGAGACATTTCACTTAAATGCAAAAGGAAAATAAAATGAAAAAATTCATCATTTGTGACTTCTATTATCTCTTCTAAGCTTCTAAAAATTATTTCAATCTAGCAGTACCTTCTAGCATATGACATATGTCTTCTATAGTAAAAACAATGTTTCTCTCCACTAAAAAAACTAAGAATAGCCTTTATTTCACCCATCAACTGGCAACTCTGAGTAAAGATGGCGAATTCTTTAGGTTATAAATAAAGCTTGACCCTTAGATCTATCAGGATCAACAGGATATCATCAAGAACAGTGCTGAGCAGAATAGAAACATTGTTTCCCTTAAATTTATGATAAACTATATGTAAAATGTACAGTTGAAAAAGTAAAAAATATAAATTGCACTTGAAAATGTGTAGAAAGATGTCTAATATGCAATCTTTCCCTTTTTAAAAAGAAATTAATGGAAATAAATCCCTTGAAATGAGAATAACCAAAGGCAACAACATTGGTTAGGCAGAAACATTTATTTCCTATCTCAGAACTATAATCTCAGAAGTATCCATATTTATTGGGATGACTTACATTGATTAATATCCATATATAATAAGCTGACCCAAGTTATTTAAAAAATGTGAGATATAAATGCAAAAATTTCACTAATCGATTGTTTCTTTTTCCAATTCCCACATATCACATTATCATGAGAAAGCTTTATTGAAAAAATAAAATGAAATAGTTTTTAAGCTGAAAGCATACTTATTTATTTCACATATTTACTGTAAAATAAATAATCTAGAACCAGTTACTTCAGGAGAAATGAAGGAAAATATAAAATCTTTACTTACTATTTTATTGAATTCAATAGCCATTTTAAAAGTTTTTAATTCCAGTTAACAATGTAATAGTAATTTCAGGTGTACAAAATGGTAATTCAACACTTCCATACATCCACCCTGTGCTCATCAGGAGAAGTGTACTTGTTAATCCCTATTACAGACTTAACTCATCCCCCCCCCCCAACCTCCCTCTGATAACCATTAGTTTGTAAATACACACACACACACATATAATTAAGAGTCTGGGTGGCTCAGTTGTTAGGCGTCTGCCTTCGACTCGGGTCATGGTCCCAGGGTCCTGGGATCAAGCCTCACATCAGGCTCCCTGCTCTGTGGGGAGCCTGTTTCTCCCTCTCCCACTCCCCCTGCTTGTGCTCCCTCTTTCACTGTGTCTCTCAAATAAATAAAATCTTAAAAAAAAAGAAGAGTCTGTTTCTTGATTTGTCTATCATTTTTTTTGCCCTTTGCTTGTTTCTTAAATTCCACGAGTGAAATCATATGGTATTCTTTCTCTTACTTATTTTGCCTAGCATTATACTCCCTAGCTCCATCCACGTCATTGCGTATGGCAAGGTTCCTTTTCTATGGGTGAATAGTAGTCCATTGTATATATACCACATCTTTATCCATTCATCGATCAATGGACAATCAATGGGGCTGCTTCCATATCTGGGCTATTGTAAATAATGATGCAATAAACATAGGGGTGCCTGGATCCATTTGAGTTAGTGTTCTTGTACTCTTTCGGTAAATACCTAGTAGTGCTGGATCATAAAGTAGTTTTATTTTTAACTTTTTAAATAACCTCCATACTAGCTTCCACAGTGGCTGCACCAGTTTGCAATCCCACCAACAGTGCACAAGGGTTCCTTTTTCTCCACATTCTCACCAACACCTGTCGTTCCTTGTGTTGTTGATTTTAGCCATGCTGATAAGTGTGAGGTGATAGCTCTCATTTGATTTGCATTTCCCTGTTTTCACATGTCTGTTGACCATCTGTAGGTCTCCTTTGGAGAAATGTCTGTTCATGTCTTCTGCCCATTTTTTAATGGATTATTTGTTTTTTGGGTGTTGAGCTTTATAAATTCTTTATAGATTTTGGACACTAACCCTTTATCAGATATGTCATTTTACAAATATCTTCTCCCTGCCGGTTGTTTTTCAGTTTTGTTGATTGTTTCCTCACTGTGCAGAAGCTTTTTATTTTGATGTAGTTCCAATAGTTTCTTTTTGCTTTTATTTTCCTCACCTCAGGAGATATATCTAGAAAGAATTTGCTACAGCTGATATCAAATTATTGCCTGTGTTCTCTTCTAGAATTTTTATGGTTTCAGGTCTTACATTTAGATCTCTAGTCAATTTTGAGTGTATTTCTGCATATGGTGTAAGAAAGTAGCCCAGGTTCATTCTTTTGCATATTGCCGTTCAGTTTTCCCAATACCATTTTTGAAGAGACTATCTTTTTCCCATTGGATATTCTTTCCTGCTTTGTCAAAGATTAACTGACCATATAATTTTGGGTTTATTTCTGGATTAATATTTTGTTCCATTGATCTTCAATAGCCTTTTTGAGCATGCTTTATTGGTGTGGTATGTATTGTGTGTCTGTGTAAATACACACACATATAAACATATATAATGTTTTTGGCAGTTAAAGTGGTATAAAGTGATTAGATTCTGAAAATACTTTGAAGGTAAAATTGACAAAATATGGTAAAGGATTGGATATGTGTATGAGAGAAAGCAAGGAGTAAAAGATTGACTTCAAAGACTAGAGAAAAGTTATTGCCATTAACTGAGATAGGGAATATATACTTTGGTCTATTTTTGGCCATTTTCCACCATATGTTGTACCTAGATCTTAAGACAGTATAGCATAAAGAGACATTAAATATTGGCTGAATGAACCAAATATGAGACACATTTAAAACTTTACATGAAAATCATCAATATATTATGAAATGTATTTGGATAGAGTATTTGCTTGAAAAAAAAAAAGGCACTGCTATTTTCCTATTAATTGCCATCTGACTTCTAGTTACGGAACATTTTATACATTTTTCATACATGTATAAAAATTATTACCCTCTAAGACAGACATAGGGTAAGATTTTCCCTCAAATAAATCTGTTTTCTTTGAAGTTGAAAATATGGAAAGTCTCAGAAATCATGTGTAGGATTGTTAATTTGTGATCATCCATTTTTTTTAAGATTTTATTTATTTGACAGAGAGAGAGACAGCGAGAGCAGGAACACAAGCAGGGGGAGTGCGAGAGGGAGAAGCAGGCTTCCTGCCGAGCAGGGAGCCCCATGTGGGACTCGATCCCAGGACCCTGGGATCATGACCTGAGCTGAAGGCAGATGCTTAATGACTGAGCCACCCAGGCGCCCTGTGATAATCCATTTTTTTAAAGATTTTATTTTTTTGTCAGAGAGAGAGAGAGAGCATAACCAAGGGGAGCAGGCAGAGGGAGAAGCAGGCTCCCCACTGAGCAGGGAATCCAATGCAGGACTCGATTCCAGGACACTGAGATCATGACCAGAGTGGAAGGCAGCAGCTTAACCAACTGAGCCACCCAGGGTTCCCTGCGATAATCCATTTTAAATAGCTTCCTGATAGAAAGTGATCATATCCATGCTACAATAAAGTTCAAAAAATTGTTGAATATTTGAATTCCTTATTTAGGAGAGATATGCAGTTAGTTCAAAGAAATCAAGAAGCCTGAATTGATCAATTTTCTAATGATCAAAAAAATCAAAACCAAAATAAAACCTAGCTTCCTTAAAGAGAATTTGGCAACAATGCTCTTAATATGTAAGTCATCTTAATTTAAAACTTAAAACTTAAAGTGTCTTCCAAATTATTTTCCACTACAATAATATATTTAAATTATTTCTCTACTCTAAGGATAAATCCTGTATAGTTTATTGCCTGCTGATGAGAATGTGGGCACAGTAGAAATCAGCTGCTTTGGTGACATAATTTTTCATCAATAATAATCACTAATCATAGGTGAAAGGACATTTAGCTAGTGCCATCTGTGAAAAGATTACTGCCTCATTTAAAAAGAAGGCTAATTTCAGGGGCCCCTGGGTGGCTCAGTCGGTTAAGCGTCTGCCTTCGGCTCAGGTCATGATCCCAGGGTGCTGGGATGGAGCCCCGCATCCGGCTCCCTGCTCCTTTGAAAGCCTGCTTCTCCCTCTCCCACTCCCCCTGCCTGTGTTCTCTCTCTCTCTCGCTGTGTCTGTCAAATAAATAAATAAAATCTTTAATAAAAAAATAAAAGGAAGGCTAAGTTCAGTTATTGTAATACATAAATAGCTCTCTCTGGTTGTCAAATGTTCCTTAGACTACACTGGTAGTATGTAGAAATCACATTCTTTTGGATTTTTGTTTGGCTTGTTTCTAATTTTGTTCTTTGGTTAATTTTTTAAAATTCAAATTAAGAAGGTTATGAGTTTCAGTTAATGGCAATTACCCTAATTACATTTACATTATCATATTATAGGAATTGGAACACATGAATTTCTACAATTTGATTGTAATAAAGCCTGACAGTATTATACAACAAGTTTTTTTCCCCCAAAGATTTTATGAGAGAGAGAGAGAGCACGCGCATGCATGGAGCCAGCACGAGCTGGGGGAGAGACAGAGGGAGAGGGACAAGCAGACTCCCTGTTGAGTGGGGAGTCCATTCAGGGCTTGATCCCAGGACCCTGAGATCATGACCTGAGCCAAAGTCAGATGCTCAACCAACTAAGCCACTCAGGTGCCCCTACAACAAGTTTTTAAACTGATACTCAGCTCCACTAATCCATCACTTAATAATCTTGAACAGTCTAAGGAAATTAGAGCTCCACAATTAACAATTATGTACATACTCAAATATTTTGCCTAGACTTCTTCAAATTCATGAATGATTGCCCCAGTATCAGGCCCTATAGATTTGGTTACATATCCCAACAAGATTATCTAATTTCCTTAGAAAGCCCAATGTTACCAGTCAAAATGATGTTAAGATATCTAGAAATGTTTTACAGAGAAAATGAAAATTATAATTATGCTTAAAATTAAGACCATTTGGTTTCCAAAAACCTTGGGAAAATTATAAAAGGTAAAAATAAATTTATTTCCTTAAATTTCAGCTTCAAATTGTGGACAAATTAGTAAGAAACATGAGATTTTCCTTTGTTAAATATTTGTGGCCAGGTTATGGAGAACAATTCCCAGTTGTGATGAGGTGACCTTTGGAGTCAGCCAGCCTTAGATCCAAATCTGGCTCTCTACGGACAACCTCTGTTTGGGCCATTCATTCTTCCACCTCAATATTCTCCTTTATAAAATGTAAAGAGTAAAAGAGTCTCTTCCTAAGATTTTTTGAGTAAATAACACTTTAAATATTCTTAACAGAGTGGAGGAGATCATAATCACTCAACATATGTCAGTCAGAAATACAAAATAGAAAGTGAATATGCACTGTAATTACAGCTGAAAATACTGACATGAATACTTGTTCGACAAATAAGACTGTCTGTTCTCAAGATGCCTAGTGGACATTAAACTAAAATCTGTTATCACTCAAGAGCAGAAAGGAGATTTAGAAAGAGAGGAGCCTTTCTGTATCATTGCCAATAAAGCAGAAGAAAATATAAAGTTTACCTAAGGAGGCTCTTCATTTTTTTACCAGAAAATTAAGATAGAGTGATTTAAGGATCTGTGCGTTTCATGGTGAGGTCCAGAATCAAAGTTTCTTCCTTGTCATAACAGTATTATTTTTTTTTCTCCCCAAGCCCTATTAACTCAAATCTAATCCTGAACTAAGTGTTTTTTGAAGCGAATAGGTTCATCTCTAGGAAATTTTTCAGAAGATTGTGTTATATAAAATGGAATCAAGGAGAAAAATTCTAATCCAAAGTATTCCCTAAAATTGTAAGCACCCAGTTTGCCTTTTAAGGTAGTATTTATCTACAGTCCTCTCCAATATAAGCAATCCCAAGCTATATTGTGGTATAAACAATTTTGTCATTTGGTGCTTGTAAAGTACTGCTTCTTCACTCAGGATGACTTGCCTTATGTCTATACAAATAATTGCTCAAAAAGCAGTTTTTAGGGGCACCTGTGTGGCTCAGTTGGTTAAGCACCCATCTCTTGATTTCAGCTCAGGTCATGATCTCAGGGCCCTGGAACTGAGCCCTATGTGGGGCTCCCCACTCAGTGGGTAGTCTGCTTGAGGATTTCCTCTCCCTCTGTCAACCCCCCAACCCACTCTCATGCACTCTAAAGAAAATAAGTCTTTTTTTAAAAAGGCACTTAAAAAAAAAGGTATTTATTAGATTAGTGATAAAAGCCACTTTATATAAAAAATTCATATATTTTTTAAAGATTTTATTTATTTATTTGAGACAGAGAGAATGAGAGAGAGAGAGAGCACATGAGAGGGGGGAGGGTCAGAGGGAGAAGCAGACTCCCCGCTGAGCGGGGAGCCCGATGCGGGACTCGATCCAGGGACTCCAGGATCATGACCCGAGCCGAAGGCAGTCGCTTAACCAACTGAGCCACCCCGGCGCCCAAGAAATTCATATTTAAATGTCAAAATAATGTTACACAAAAAGAGACACAGCAAAAGCCTAGACTAAATTCACAGAAATACTGGTTAATTATATCAACACTGAATAAGGAAGAATCCCATGAAAGTGAAATGAATTCACAATTCTCCATAACTGGCCAACAATCCACTGACCAGATCTATAGAGCTGGAATCTGAGTTATGTCGGAAGAAGCTGACATGGAGATCCGTACATCAGCTCAGCAAACAATTCAGGAAACACTCATTGAACGTGCACTCTGTGATAGGTACACACCTATGAATCGGAATTTAAAGATCACTAGCTATTCACTAAAATTTGTTTTTGTGTTCCTGGACACATAGCTGGCCTACATTTCCCAGCTGCGCTTGAAGTTAGCTGCAGTCCTGTGACTGTATTTTAGTCAATCACTATGGGCAGGAGTGTTTCCAACCACTCCCTTACTTGGTCATAAAACCCTTCTATACACACTCTTTGGTTATCATCTTCTGTTAAATGGAAGCAAAAAAACAAGAACAAGTCCCTAGAATAGTCTCTCAACTCGCCTTTCCATTATTACCTTCGCTAAGAGATGGTTTTGGACTTTTTCATAATCCTTCCTTACCATCAAATTGTAATACCATGAATATACTGTCCTATATAACTGTTTACATACTGTGGCCCTTTGGAGGACCACAGACTATTGTAATACTAAAATTGTTGTCACCCCTACCCATTTCACGCTCCCCCTTTTTTTCCCCAAAAAAAACCCACCAATTCTGACCCCCTTGGATGATCTGGCCCATACTGAGAATGTATGCTCTGGGAAATCATGAAATAACAAATGGAGTGTCAGAGTCTGATTTAAACAGCTTTATGAACACAATGTAAATTCTAATACGCTGAGCCATTGTATATTTTGGTCCAATATAACAATTTAGTCTATCCTAAATAATATGAAGGTCTTAAAATGTATTCATACAATATACTTTGACCACTTAGCTAAAGAATCCAACAGTTGGCAAAAATTAATAGCAAACAGTAAAACCCCTGCTATACAAAACAAAAAATAAAGAATTCTCCTAGATATTGGTGACTTACAGATCATATTTCCCTTTGAAAGTAAGTCTGACCACAATATTAATCAGGCTATTAGTACATCCATTCATTCACAGAACTCCCTTGAAAACAAACATAAGTGGGGGCTAGTGAGGGGCTTAATTACTGCCCAATCACCTCATTAGGCTCACTGTCCTCAAAGCTAGCTCTCTAGAAAGCCATTCATTTCACAGGATATGCAAAGACTAGGTACTCCTTACTTTATACACATCATATAAAAGGTAGTAGTGCGAACATTCTGCTGTCTGAATAATTCCCTTTGTGTTTCCACAGGAAAAATACAGAAGCCTATGGAAATGAGATTAATTTAAAATCTTTCAAGTTCACATTTATTTTGGTTTTGGAATTAAAAACTTTATGTAGACTATATAAATGCAAAATAACAATTATTTTAAAAGTTTAAATTAAGCTGTAGGTTATAAGCACAACAAATGCTTCCTGAATACAAATTATCTTCTGATATATTTAATTATGTAATGAAATATCACATAATTCTTATTACTTTTGACAATTAAATTTTTGTTATTAATGTTTTCCTCCAATTGTTTGACTTTTTCAAATATATAGACACCTGAAGGTTCAGCTGAAAGTCTATCAACTAATGATAATTTATGGTGTTTTTTTCAATTGGAAGAGAAGGGTGGCAGATTTCCCAATTCATCCATTATGGCTTCTGAGTGTGAAAAATATTCAGCTTAATAGTATGTCTCACTTAAGGGACTAGTGATTCTTTGATTTCTTGAGTATACGAAAGTGGTGGCTAAAATAAGCACAAGAAAAATCTGTACCAAAATTTACATTATGTCTAAGAAAATGGATACTCTTGAAAACAAATTGTAAAACCTACTTTAAATTTTAAGGTGGGTGGATTATTGAAATGTAAAACAAAACAAAACCCTAAATCTATTGATCATGCCTTTAAATAAAAGATGTATAATAAAGTAAAAATCAGTATAATTGAAGAATTCTCTAGCATTTTAAATAAGCTTTTCAAATAAATCACTTGTTCATTGGGGAAAAAGTGTGTAATGTATGTATATAGTTGCTATTGTGATATTGTGTTTTCTATAGACTTCTTGACATTGTACTTTATTAAGATTTGCTTTTTAACCAGACTTTACTAATATAATGTTCTAAATTTAACCAAAGAGCCATTTGTGAGATGGAGAAAATTAAGGTGACCATCCAAAACTTATGTTCTGGTGATTTGCAAAGAAAATCCCTCCATCAGTGCTTACACTTTTGACCCTTACATTTATAAGATTTGCCAGTTTTGGCAGGTAGCTCACATGCTGCCTTCATATTGGTTTAAAAAGTTATTCCTCAGTAGATACAGAGCAGACCAGAACCCATGACATGAAGAACTCAGCACATCTTTAATTTCAACCTTATTGTGCCCCGTTTCAGGTGTCCAATCTGCAGGACCAAATCACTGAATTATTTTCATGCCATTCACTGAATTATTTTCTTTGTGTTATCTACTGTTAATAACTTATTGTATATTAAACTATAAGGAGAATAAGTGAGATTTGGTTTTACTTGTATCCTGAGAACATCTGTAATAAAGAATAGCCTATAAAAATATCTATATGCATCTTGCATACTTATAGGTCACATAGATGTTAAAGTATCTGGGTCCTTTATAGATTACATTGCCCTATCTTTGCTTGTAGATCTTTCCAGCAAGGTCTGTGTGATTATCAAATTCATCCTAGGAGACTTGGGATGTTAGAGGAGAAATGAAAGAAGAACAAAATGAAAAATACAAACCCAAACATAAAACGTCATGTCTAGAAAGCAACACAATTACTGTTTTGATTTGTAGGGTTGTATGGTAATTAGAGCAATAAATTTTATCATAAAAATATTAAACATAGGGTAGACATGGTGATTTTAGGTATGTGACACAATTTGTTCACTTTTACTAGCCACATTATGTCCCATATGCTCTACTTGTACTTGGTCTAACAAAGGTGGGACCCCAAATAATTTTATCACATTATCAGAAATTCATTCTCTGAAATTTTAAATCAAATTAAGTCACTGAAATAAATCCATTCACTTCTAGAAATATCTAAGCAAGATGGAAAGCAGAATTTAATGTTGAAATACCAACTCTGTTTTTAATGCTTAACAAGCTCAGGCCCCCTGGTGCTTCTTCCTCAGAGGAAAAGTGAAGCTTTGGCCAGCCCACCAGCAGGGACTTCAATAAAAGCCACTTTCTTTGCTCAGTAAAACCAATGCAAAGGCAGTCTGTTGGAAAACCGATGCTTTTGTAAAGTGGAAAACTCAGCAGAAGGATGAAATTGTTCCATTTCTGGTAGAAAAGGCTCTTTACACAGCCTTTGCATCCATTGGGTCAAAATTGAAGTTTTTAGTTTTATGAGACACTGAAGGGTGAGATTAAGGCTTTACTAGCTTTGACGCCCCTACTGTGTGGAATCTGAGAGAAAAGGCCTGTTAGGTCACATCTTCTACTCAAATTATTAGATTTCTGCTCCAATCCCACAAAAGCGACAATGAATTTTCAATGTCTTTCATTTCCTTTATAGGTATGGAACGTATATAACCATTAACTACTAATCTTTAATTGTGATGATTTAAAATAGATTTGATTAAACCCAAATAACTCATTGAGCACAAATTCCTAATCTTCCAGCTTATCTGCTTCATTGCTTTAATCGCCTATCTACACATACACCTGTTCTGCCAGCCCATCATGACCTCCAGCCCATCACCTGAAAATCTCTGCCACTTCTTTTACTATTGAGTTTAAATACCAACATCCACCATTTCACTTTCTTGCCCTACAATAATCCACAGTTCCTCTCTATCCAAAATCCACCTGACCAGAAAAACATCAGTCTTACTCTTGACAGAACGAGATTCCTGCCTCAGCACACATTTGGCCCTCCTCCCACCTTACCGCAATAGAAGAGGTGACCCATCCTATTGTAGCCAATTCAACCATCTATTCAGAAAACCTGAATCATTGGTGGTGTCCTTTCCAATTCTACCTCTCTACTCATCTTCATTAAAAAGGCTCAGTTTTCTTAAAAAAAAATACAAAAAAATACTTCACTAGCCAATATAACTCTTATTCTATTTGTTTTTTTATTTTTTTTAAGATTTTATTTATTTATTTGAGAGCGAGAGAATGAGAGACAGCATGAGAGGGAGGAGAGTCAGAGGGAGAAGCAGACTCCCTGCTGAGCAGGGAGCCCGATGTGGGACTCGATCCCGGGACTCCAGGATCATGACCTGAGCCGCAGGCAGTCGCTTAACCAACTGAGCCACCCAGGCGCCCTATTCTATTTGTTTTTTAAATTTCACAAATATCTCAAAATAGTAATCTATGATAGTTTCTTTCATTTCTTCACCTTCCACTCTAACTCTTATTCCATTACAGTCTGGCCCCCCTTCTCCAGCAGTTTTTTACAAACCATTAGGGCGTTTTCTGTCTTTGTCACTACTGTATCCCCAGAGGCAGAGGACATACTTGGTATCATTTCACTTTCAAAAAAATCTAGTTAACTGATGGATTAATTGTATTAACTACTGATGTTAAATCATGTGTAATTGAGATATAGAACTACACATCTCTTGTTATCAATGTCATTTTTGAGAACTATTAGGTCACTTCTCAGGCAGGGAAACTGCTACTCAATGTGTTCTCATAAACAGGATAAAATAGACTGGTTGTATGAAGACAGGAAACAGGGAAGGTAAAAACTATTGAGCATAAGCATCTAAACTCCAGTAGGCAGAGACTAAGTCTTTCTTACTAACACAGTATCTTTGGTGCCTACCAGAGTGCTTTTGCATTATAGGTGTTCACAGATATTTGTTGAATAAATAAGTAAATGCTTAAACAGAATGGAACAAGTATCATGCATCACACATTAATTTGTTATATAAATGATCATAGTTAATGCTCTCAATATTTCTAGAAGGACTTTTAATCGGGAATCTGGGACTTGATGAGGTTTAAAAAATCTTATCCAGATTCTGGAACCAATATATGCCTGACTCTGTCGTCCATACTTTTTTTTCCTGCACCATACTGTTATCCATTACACATGCTGACTTCGTTTATCTTAGGCTCAAAAATCTCCAGGCAGTACAAAAAATTGAAGTTTCATACAAACTCTAACCTTTGACTCCTTCATCTACAGAGCTTTGTATAAGCCATTGGCGGGAGATTATTGTTTGACATGTGAAAAGCTTAAAGAACAAGCTAAAATTTAATATTGTCCTGATTCATTTATACTTGATTTTTCAAATTTTGCTTAAGGTAATGATTTGTAATTTTAAATTGAGAAAGAATTGACCATGCCGCACATTAATAAGTACCACTCCATAAAGAAAAGTAATGAACACACATTAAACTTGAGTAAACCTTGGAAGGAAAATCATCTCAAAAGAGAACTGCATCTTAAAACAGATATGTAAAAAAGGCAGTGACACAAAATTATTCACTTCATAATGAAGTTTAATAATAATAATGGCCATTTATGGAAATTATGACAATCCTAATCATTATGGAAATATTTTAATACCTTTCGTATTCATGACTTCATGCACATGCGATAACAATTACTAACTTAAAATCAATTGAACAATTATGTCTATTGGAGTTGTTCTAAAAGAGAATTATATTCTTTCTAGCTCTCGTCTCCTTTAAAATTATACTGCTTTATTTACATTACTAGAAACCAAGAGCAAGTCAAAGAAATAATTATAATAGAAAATTTCAATTCTATCTTGTCTTAATGCATGTTTTATAAATAATTATAGGTATTTGATCTCATAATCTGATTCATCATTGCTGGTCTAAAGAAATAATAGATGTTTTAAAAACCAGAAATTCTGATGAACATAAAATTGTAAATATTGGTGCCATATTTGATTAAACAATTTATTTAAAATAAACATTTTAAAATAAATTTAAAAAATTTATGTTTACATTTTCTCTTAGTTTCCCTTCCCAGGTTACATTTTGAAAATTTCATCGTTCTTACAGATTTAAAAGATAATCTATATTGTTATAGCCGTTATTATGCTATCCAATATTCAAGAAAAGATCATGAAGTGTTTGTGCATTACCTTTCTTACCAAATGTTAGCAAAAGCCATGATACATCCATCTTGGCTTTCTTTTCACCCTGAATTTTTTTATCGAGTTTTAACAATATTTTGCTAAAATTTTTATTCCCATCAGAGGAAACTACAATTAATTTATAAATGTAATATCAATGAGAATATTTTGCCTTACATGGTTTATAAAAAGTAAAGAAATGTTAAGAGGTTGGTATTTTATGCACCCGGTCTCATAGCTTTTGTATAGATAATACACTACCAAAAAGTGAATTATTAGAAAGACACATATCCACTATAATGTGCTCCTCGATGTAACTGTTCACTAGGGGGCTTCGTGGTAGGGGAATGATAATTGGTAGGTATGTTTACGGACCACTGTTCTATCTTCCAAACATACACTGGCTCAGAGTGATAGCTTCCTTCCACTTTTTAAAAATTAGCGATACTCATCTGAATTAGTAACCAAATATACATAGAAATACAAGATGAAATCATTGATGCTAGAGCCCTGGAACACTACAGAAGCATAGTAAGTGCTCTATTCTTGTAGAATAGAGAAATGTCATAAACATTATAAAATGGAGCAGGGTTCATTGTCAGAAACCTCAGGAATAAACACTGAAATGAGATGGCTTACCTGCTCCGGACGTGATGATGTTCCCATCCCCCAGTGGACGATGTGACGAGGTGGGAAAAGGAATTCGAATGAGAGAAAAGCAGCTAGAGGAAGCTCACCTTAAAAAAGGGGGCTGGAGGGAGGAGGAAAATGGAGAATTGCTTCATCAGTTCCTTTAACCTACCACCTGCACATCGCTTCCAGTATTACTTCTGCGGAATCTGGTGGGTGGGGCATTGTAACTGTTAAAATCAAAAACAACTGGAGGTTAGCCTTGAAAATTCCCACAGCTAACAAAACCGGGTTAGTCTCAAATACAAAGCTTAATTTAGCTTATTTTGCAAGACTAACTCATCTCTTGCTTATGCCTCATAAGCAAAACTTAAGCTGTTTCCCAAAATTGATGAGATAACCACTAACCAATTCCTAATCACTTAAGAAAACTCTAATATTATAACTAACCACTGTGAAGAATAATCAGTCGCTACCTCCTCCCTATAGAAGCTGCTTTACAAAAATATACCTCTGAGCCTCATTCCATGTTTGGTTTGAGTGCCCCTGGTTCAGGAATGCTATTTCTGCTGTGTGCAAAATGAACTTTTACTAATGAGTGGTGGGGTGATTCACTGGTTTTACTTCCACTATTTCTAAACTTTTTTTAAAAAAGATTTTATTTATTTATTTAACAGAGAGAGAGACAGCAAGAGAGGGAACACAAGCAGGGGGAGTGGGAGAGGGAGAAGCAGGCTTCCCAAGGAACAGGGAGCCCGATGCGGGGCTTGATCCCAGGACCCTGGGATCATGATCTGAGCCAAAGGCAGATGCTTAATGACTGAGCCACCCAGGTGCCCCTGTTTCTGAACTTTTGACCTAATGTAGGGTTCCAACTTCCTAGAGTAGCTATGCAGAGCGCAGAGGAGCAGGGTCTCATTCTGAAGTCATTCACTGTGTCATCATTTAGGGAAACAGCATCTCTAGGTAGAGAATGTACAACCCAATGAAATGAACCTCGACTTGGGAAATCTTGGATTTTCGAGCTAGTCTGTTGGGAAGGGGCTAGGGAAGTGCTGGGTGCCTGTAGACTTGGCTCCCTTTTGTTCTTGCAGCATTACCACACCCTGGCTGCACATGAGAAGCGTTTCAGGTGGGGGCGAGTTAAAAAATATAGCACTGCAACAGGCCAGATGATTTAATGATGTGTGAGTATCTCCTTTTTCTTTTTCTTCCTGTATAATTAATATACAGTGTTATATTAGCATCAGGTGTGCAATATACTGATTCAACAATTCTATACATTAGTCAGTGCTCGTTGTAAGTGTACTCTTCATCCCCATCACCTATTTCACCCATCCCCCACACCCGCCTCCCCTCTGGTAACCATCAGTGTGTTCTCTACAGTTAAGGGTGTGTTTCTTGGTTTGTCTCTTATTTTCTTTGTTTGTTTTGCTTCTTAAATTCCACATATGAATGAAATCATACGGTATTTGCCTTTCTCTGATGGCTTATCTCACCTAGCATTATATTCTCTCAATCCATCCATGTTGTTGCAAATGGGAAGATTTCATTCTTTTTTGGCTGAATAATATTCTATTGTATATATGTATATACACCACATCTTCTTTATCCATTCATCTATTGATGGACACTAGGGCTGTTTCCATAATTTGGCTATCATAAATAAAGCCGCAATAAACACAGGGGTGTATACATCTTTTCAAATTAGTGTTTTCATTTTCTCTGGGTAAATACCCGGTAGTGGAATTGCTGGATAATTCTATTATTAATTTTTTGAGGAACCTCCATACTGTTTTCCACAGTGGCTGCACCAGTTTGCATTCCCACCAACAGGCACGAGGGTTCCTTCTTCTCCACATCCTCGCCAACACTTGTTGTTTCTTGTGATTTTGATTTTAGCCATTCTGACAGGTGTGAGGTGACATCTCATTGTGGTTTTGATTTGCATTTCCCTGATGATCAGTGATGTTGAGCATCTCTTGGAATATTTCTTAATAAACTCTCCAAGTAATCTTATTTATTTTTAATTTATTTTTCTTCAAGCAATTTTAATATGAAGCTAGAGTCAAGAACCAAAGTGGTGACATATAGTTCTCTCAGAGGCTGTAGGAACAACCAGAATGGGGAAACTTAATAGAATGCTTGCCCACAGCAGGATCGGAGAATTGCCATTATGGGGAGCATCAGTCGTTCCTGATTTTTCCATGCTTCTCTTCTGAGTACCTTAGCATATAGTAGTGGTTTCTAACATGTGATCACCAGACCAGCAGCATCAGGGTCACCTGGGAACTTGTTCGAAATGCAATTATTAGGCCTCATCACAGAAATACCCATTCAGTAAATCTGGGGGTGGGGACTGGTAATCTATGCTTTAACAAGCCTTCTGGGTGCTTCTGGCAACTCACTAAAACTAGAGAAACATTGGCATAAGTAAGATGGTAATATAACCCAGCTAAGTTAAGTGTAATCAAGACAATAATTTATTTCTTCAGTACTTGACTAGAGCCTTAAACTGAGGACTAGCATGGGCTCGTATGTGGATGGCAGTGGGACTTAAGGCAGGAGAACAATAGTGGGGGGAGCAGGTAGGTAAGAGTCAGCTGATCTACCTGCTTTCTCTCACATGGAAATTTTCTTTCCTATTTGAGAAGCTGTACATCCAGTACGTTTTGATGTTGCACTTTAGTTGGTATCTCCAACCAGATCTGGATGTATGAGGAAACACTGAGGAACAAGTCAATAGAAATAGATGATTTGAATTCCTCATATGAGGAATTCTTGATCTCAGGAAACAGAGTGTTGCTGGAGTGGTGGGGGGTGGGAGGGATGGGGTGGCTGGATGATTGACATCGGCGAGTGTTTGTGCTATGGTGAGCGCTGTGAATTGTGTAAGACTGATGAATCACAGATCTCTACCTCTGAAATAAATAATAAATTATATGTTAAAAAAAAGAAGAAGGGGCGCCTGGGTGGCTCAGTTGTTAAGCGTCTGCCTTCGGCTCAGGTCATGATCCCAGGTTCCTGGGATCGAGTCCCACATCAGGCTCCCTGCTCTGCGGGAAGCCTGCTTCTCCCTCTCCCACTCCCCCTGCTTGTGTTCCTGCTCTCGCTATCTCTCTCTGTCAAATAAATAAAATCTTTAAAAAAATAAAAGAAGAAGATAGCAGGAAGGGAGAAATGAAGGGGGAGAAATCGGAGAGGGAGACGAACCATGAGAGACTATGGACTCTGAAAACAAACTGAGGGTTCTAGAGGGGAGGGGGTTGGGAGGATGGGTTAGCCTGGTGATGGGTATTAAAGAGGGAACGTATCGAATGGAGCCCTGGGTGTTATAAGCAAACAGTGAATCATGGAACACTACATCAAAAACTAATGATGTAATGTATGGTGATTAACATAACATAATAAAATTTTTAAAAAAGATGATTTGATAAGTGTTAAAGGGCAGGAGGAAGAGAGGCGGCACAGAAGCAGACACTGGACCAGAAGTTAGAAGACTAATTTTAGTAAAATAGGCAGCTCAATTATGTCAATCCTAGGAGAGTTTCTCAGTTGGTAATGATGCTACTTATAGCAGTAAACATGGAACAAAACAAGCACTTTGTGAAGGTAGCTCTGGGACAAACAGCAAGTTTTGCTGATGATAGCCAGAGATCCCTTGTCATAGTTAGTAAATTAAAAGTGTTCCCCTGGGTTCCATATATTCATTATCGTGAATCCATCCCCTGCAAATGCAGACAAATCCAGTCCCACGATGCACTGTACTCTGTCAGTGGCTACTCATGTGTGATATTATTTTCCAGGTGATAGAAAGACAGCAAGCTTAATGCAATTTTGTTACCAAGGGTGCTTCTAACTTTTTAATTTCTGGTTCATGGGAAGGCAACATGATTCCAATAACTTTTTTCTTCACTGCTTTTCTTTCACTTCAAACCTGGGTTTGAATACAGCCTCCTCTGTGTTACTTAATGTCACGGGATTTTAAATTTCTCAGCTGTATGGTGGGAATGATAACGTACCATCAGCTGGGGGGGGTGCCTGGGTGGCTCAGTCTGTTAAGTGCCTGACTCTTGGTTTCTGCTCTGGTCATGATCTCAGGGTCGTGAAATCAAGCCCTGCATTGGGCTCCACGCTCAGTGCAGGGTCTGCTTGAGATTCTCTCCCTCTCTCTCTCTGCCCCTCCCCTGCTCACACTCTCTCCCTCTCTCTCCAAAATAAATAAATTTAAAAAAAATACTCTCAGCGGATTTTATATGATACCATATTTGTGCTATACCCAAGACAAGGCATGGTACATCTTCAATTAGTGCTCAATTAGTAGAAGCTGTTTCCTGTATATTACCTCTGTATATTATTTTAAAATTCATCACTGCAGCCTGGTGAAACAATCACCTGGTCTACCTATGTCAAGCAGGAGCTGCAGCTAGCCATCTGACTCACCGTAGAGTTTGTCTTCCCCATTGAGGCCCTCCAGGGAACAGAAAAGCCCATGTGAGTATAGCCAGGTGGACTGGGCTTTACGCCTCCAACGACTGCTCATAAATGCAGACCACCCTCATGCATTCACACATACACAGAGTGGGACAACTTTTTTCATTGGACTGATGCAAATCCAAATGCTTCTCTTAGCTTCCAAGTGATTCTGAGTTTTGTTATTCATGGTTATCGAAGCTGCAAATATTTTGTGACAGTGTTCTCGTGGCTTAACCAAACCAATGTAATACTAATCCAAAGCAAGTTCAACAGCAGATTCCAAATTGGAGTAGCCCATGTCCACAGTGAGATAGCACGAACCCTAGATCAGTAACCCTTGTATCGGTTATAATGAAAAACTGATAAGCTACATCCTAGCTGGACAAGAAGGAGATGTAGGGTTGCCAACACTTCTCACTGTGCCTGGATTAATCCTACTATTGGGGTGTAACATGCCATGAGAAAAGAAGGTTAAACAGTCATCTGAAATAAGGCCCACCGCTCCCCTCTGGGGCTTATTCAGTAGGCTGAGATCTGAGGTGCATGCTGAGGTCAGCGGTGCTGGTTGGCCTCATCCTGCTGATTGGAATTCCGTTGATAACAGCACTAATCAAGTGTTGTGCGAAAACTGAATGCAATTTGTCTCAGCCTTTATAAGAGTATCAAATCCAAGTGGCAGAGCAGTAGCATTTTGGTGGTTCCCCATTGTGCAAGAAATTACAAATTCACTGGTTATACAACATACATATTATCTTAGAATTCTGGAGGTCAGAAATCTGACATGGGTCTCACTTGGCTAAAGCCAAGGTGTTGATAGAGCTGCATTGTTTTTTGTAGGTTCTAGGGGAAAAATTGTTTCTTTAATCAGAGAGTGTTGGAAGAAGTTAGTTCCTTGAGGTTGTGGGATGGAGCTCCCTATTCCCTTGTTGGTTGTCACCGAAGAGACTTTCTCAGGTTCTAGACACTGACTGCAATCCTCGGTCTGCTGTCCTGTATATCTTAGGCTTATGGCCCCCTTCCTCCATCTTCAAAGATGGCAATAGTGGGTCAAGTCCCTCATGTTCTACATCTCTGATGAACACTCTTGCCTTACTTTTTCACATTTAAGGACCCCTGTGATTACATGGGCCCCATGGAGATATTCCAAGATAATCTCCCTATTTAATATCAGCTAATTAGCAGTCTTAATTCCACCTGCAAATTTTCTTTTGCCATATAAAACAATACATTCCGAAATTCCAGGGGTAGAGTGTGGACATCTTTGGGGCCATTATTCTATCATTAGCATACAGTTATAAAAATGTAAACTTGGCCAAGAATATATAGGACTGATGGGTCAATTGTTGAAAGAGGCGGTTGACTATGACCCTGAACATCCCTGCACATCACTGCAGAATGCACTCTGAAGTAGCTAGTCACGTAGGTAGCTAAGTTGGTCAAGGTGACCACCACAAGGTGACTCCTTTACTGCTATTCAATCTCTAGGAAAGGGCATCTGGCTCAGCCCTCATGCTGCTGAGAGCATGTGGAGCCACCTCTGGTCCATACATCACCCAGTGGGACTTGGAGACAAGGGAACTAGCCCAACCATGCTGGTACTTCTGCCTTTTGCTGTGTTGTAACACTCTTGCTCTGATCCACTGAATTTTGTTGTCTACTTGCAGTACATGTGGAGTACTGGCAAATGGATCTGTTTATTAATCATTTCAGTGTATTGAATTGTGTCCCTAAAAAGATACATCTAAGTCCTAACTCCAGGAACTATAAATGTGACCTTACTTGGAAATAGTCTTTAAGGATGTAATTAAGGATTTCAAGATGAGATCATCCTGGATTTAAGATGTGCTCTGAATGCAATGACTGATGCCCTTATAAGAAAAAGTCAGGAATATTTGAGAAACAGAAACATGGGGAAGAATGTCAGGCAAAGATGGAGGCAGAGATTGGGGGCCACAAGTCAAAGAATAATAGGAGTCACTGCAAGCTAGATGAGGCAGGCAAGGATTCTCCCCAAGAGTCCTTTGGAGGGAGAGAGGTGCTGTTGGTAACTTCATTTTGATTTTCTAGCCTGCATAACTGTGAGAGAATAAACTTCTGATGTTTAAGGAACAGGTTTGTGATGATTTGTTATGAGACCTCTAGTTGTTTCCTTGGGAATCTTATTATTGCTTACTCCATGAACTTGACGTTCTTCCTTATAAAGAATACATACTTATATATTGCATATTGTTATCTCTATTACTCACTAAAATGTAATATCCACAAGGACAGGTTTCATTTGTTTGATTTACTCTCCATAGTACCTACAGGAGGAACTGGTGGCTTTTTTATGTTTAATAATGTTAAAGAGGATATAGCATCCTTCACATTCTTGCCAAAATTCAACTAAACTTTTGGGACGCCTGGGTGGCTCAGTCGGTTGAGCATCTGTCTTTAGCTCAGGTCATGATCTTGGGGTCCTGGGATCGAGCCCCACGTTGGGCTCCCTGCTCAGTGGGGAGCCTGCTTCTCCCCCTCCCTCTGCTGCTCCCCCTCAGCTCATGCTATCTCTCTCTCTCGAATAAAATCTTTTTAAAAAAATTCCACTAAACTTTTGAAATACCCATAGCATCTTGGTAATTAAGACCTGTTATAAAACAAGAATGCAAGAGTATATACAAAGTTCACCACGGCAAACACTGAAGTTACTCTCTCACACATCTTGGAACCATAGATCTGAATAAACTACACTTACCTCAACACCATTTTTATTGGATAAACTGTATAATGATCTCACTTCACATCCACAAATACTAAGAGAATCATGACAAGGGCTTAAATAGGAAGTTTCCATTGGCACTAAGTGTGCAGCAGAGTTTTACTTCATAATGTGTGTCCCTAGAAGAATATAATAATTTTGAGGGGAACACAGTTCTGTATGTTGACTCTCCATAAATCCCAGATACTCACTACTATAATAAGGTGAATACTTTTTCTAGACACCACAATGCTGCTTCTGAATTTCCAAATTTTTAATAATTACTGAAATACACCTGGTAGCAATGTTTTTCAGCTTAGTATGGGTAAAAACAGATGACAAAGCTATATTTATTTCTCTTAGGTATTGCTATAAGAGGAACTAGCACTTCCGCTAACAAGACTGTGGCCAATATAATAAACTTTTCAATCCATCTTCAACTAGTGTGTATCCCTTCTAAATATTCATATATATATATATATATATATATATATATATATATATATATATATATACTGAATAACCTAGTTTCATTAGCACTTTATATTAAGTGTTAATAACTAGTTGGGGAAATTATTTAAAATTATGACATTATAAGTAATAAACATATATCAGGGAATATAACTCTTCAAATAGGAGATAACTCTACAAAATACATTAGGGAATAGTTTTCTCCAACACGGATGTGAAAAAAAAATCTATCCATATTCCACATGTGCTGTTCACCACACCTGTGTATGTAGACACGTTCATGCCATTCCCCTTTTATGTTTATATATAATAGATGTTTGCTAGCTAAAAGCTAAATACCACATGCCTATCCTAATAATGATTAACAAACTCAGAGATCAAGTCCCTGTTTTTTCTTGAAACAAAGAAATTTTTTATTTAAACTACATTTTCCTTTGAAAATTGCCTTTTAAAAAGAATATATTTGCTATTATTATTGCAAAAAATAATTTTGATTTATTGGAAAACACATTTTTACTTATTGGAATTTATTGGAAACAATTCAAATTTTCTTTAATAGAGGAGAAAATTCATTGACACAAATAACTAAAAATCCCAGGGGTATCTTTTTTTTATTATAAAGTTTTTATTTTAATGCCAGTATAGTTAACATACAGTGTTATATTTGTTTCAGTTGTACAATATAGTGATTCAACAACTTCCATACAACACTTGGTGCTCAATACAAGTGCCCTCCTTAATCCCCATCACCTATTTCACCCCCCCCACCACCCCTCTGGTGACCATCAGTTCATTCTCTATAGTTAAGAGTCTGTTTCTTGGCTTATGTGTGTGTATATATATATGCAATCAATTGATGGACCTTTGGGATCCTTCCATAATTTGGCTATTGTAAATAATCAAAACCACAATGAGACATCACCTCATACCTGTAAGAATGGCTAAAATCAAAACCACAAGAAACAACAAGTGTTGGCAAGGATGTGGAGAAAAAGGAACACTCATGCACTGTTGGTGGGAATGCAAACTGGTGCAGCCACTGTGGAAAACAGTATGGAGGTTCCTCAAAAGGTTAAAAATAGAACTACCATACAATCCAGTAATCTCACTACTGGGTATTTACCCAAAGAATATAAACCCACTAATTCAAAGGGATACATGCACCCCTATATTTATAGCACATTATTTACAGTTCTGAGGGGTATCTTAATCCAGGCTATGGCTTAAGCCCGAGAGGTTCATTATGTCTCCTGGTCAGGCCGCTCCCATGCCTCAACTCTCTTTCTCATGCAGCTCCCAGTGAAAGTATGATGCTTTTTACAGCTCTAAATCTTTATTTTCTTAGGTTTAATTTTAAAAGCAAGAAAGTGTGTCTCTTCAAGAAGTCTAAGCATCATTACATTTAATTGTCTCTGATGTGGTTACCTGTCCATACTAGCGTATGTGTCTGGAAAACTTAAATGTTTTGATCAGATAAACATGAATCATGTTTATTCATGTTATCATAAACATGAATCTACCCAACCTGAAGGCAGAGGTGGTATTAACCTTATCCAAAGATGTGGCCTGAAATTTGGGGGTGGAGTTGATCGTAGAGGAAAAACAATGCCTGTTAAGTAGAAGCCAGGTGAATAGATGTTAGGGTTCCCCAAACAACAGCCACACACTGATAAGACAAAATGGATGCTGAATCTCCAAACACATCTATTTTTATGTTTTGCCTTCATAAAATAAATATTTAAGTGTAGATTTTATATCTTCTGATCTCAGATGACCAGATCATTATCCTAATAAAGAACCTTAGGAACTTCCTAATTAATTGTCTTTATCATCTTGGATTTATCAATATTTGGCCTACCACATTGTTATACTTTTCTTGTGTATATGTAGCTCTGCATATCTGTGTGTAATGGGGGGGATGTTTTATATATATATATTACATATATATAAAATAGGTATAGATGTAATATATATATATGAATTCTATAGTGTGCATATGGCAAATAAAATGGTGGGATATATTCTGACATAATAAGTGTCATGCTGTCCATATTCCACATGACGATGAGATTTATTTTCAGATTGTATCCCAATAAAAATAACTCTATGTCTATGGTGAGGTGAACATTGATTAGAGTGTACAATGTTTGGAATAAAAAGAGATAAGGGTACAGAGCAAAATGTAGCCATTCTTAGATAAATAAGTAATCAACAAGTATTTTGCTGCAGATGTTAACAGAAGACTTCCAAAATAACAATTTGGTACAGGCTTAATCATTAAAGAAACTAAGCTGTATCATTAGCGTATACCAAGAATAATCTGAATTGATGGATAAAGTCCCTAAAACAACATAGAAAGGTACTTTAATTTCAGTGCAAAAAATTTGGACAGAAATGAACAACAGGATCTAAGGATAAAGCAACTAGTAAAGGTCATAACACGATAATTCCTTTAGCTACACAAACTAAGTATAGCCACCAGGTCCTTTGAGGGGAGTACTTAAAAGTCAATTTAGGAGCTCCCATGACTTCTTTTTTTGTGTGCTTTCCCCACCCTTTCCACAGCACCTGGACTTTTGCTAGCACACCTCCTCCCTTTGCTCACCAGCAGGCTTCAGATCAGTCCTTGGAGCTGCATCACCAAGCCAGGGACCTGTGAGGTAGTAGACACAGATTTTAGAGCCTCTGAACCTCAGCTTTCTTCCAAGTTATCTCTCCCCAACAGCCATTTTTCTCCTCTGCCCCACACACATAGAAGGATCTCAGAAAATTAGTAGATTTCACTTGTTTTCCCCAAACTTCACCTGAAGCAAATAAACCCCTGCACTCACTTGGTATGGAATGCTCTTATACCAGGCCTCTCCAGGTAATGACTTCCTTTCTCCTTTCTGATCTCATTCTGAATTGTCATTTCCCAGGAAGAAGCAATAACATAAATACCAATTTTCAGCATTTAACACAGTGGCCATTGTAGACTTTTGCTGATGATTTGATTTGACTGTAGGTTTTCTGAGGACGGCTGTTGTGTGTCTTGCCACCCTTATATCCCCTATCTATACTGAGTGTGTCTGAAATATAGACTGGCTATCTCAACATCTATTCCAGAGTTCTTCTAGTTTTCCCTCTTGAATTGCTCAACACCTACATTTTCTTGAATCTCTTACAGCTAGAGCTCCAGATATGCTTTAGATGCTGGAAAAGAAATGTGCTCAAGCAAGGTCTGAATTTGGAGCTGATCTCAGTTGGGGGAGAGTGGCAACAAGAAATTACAGAGCTGGCAAGTCCAGTCATAGGGTACCTTCTATCCCCATTTGTAGCTCAGGCAGAGTGACCATGGGGACAGGGATGAAACAGTGTCATGGAACTCTGTCTCTTCCTGATACCTTCTCTGAGGAACCCATTCTCTAGTGAGGCCTATTCTGTGGTGGTCCACCAGCGGTCATTCCTATACATCCAACATGGAGTTTGCCCCCCAAATCCTAAGTCATCAGATTCCTTGTATTATATGCCTTTCTGTTATTTATCTGTTTTGGGATACCTACAACCAAACTCTGAGTTCAGCAAATGTTTGTTGAATTAATCAATAAACAAATGAAAGAGTAGATGTCTCCTGGTTTAAAATGCATTTTTTTACATATAATAGATGAGATACCTTACCTTTTATAAAATTATGTCTTAATATTCTTCTGTTTTTGAAAATGATATATTACAAACACATGAGATAAGTAATGGGATGAATAGCACCATCTGAAAATTCATATTGCCTCATCACAGGAAAAAAATGAAAACCTTTTTATCTAGTTTTGATAAAAAAATACTGATATTTCCTTTACAATCATTAAAAATAAAAACAAATGAATTTTATCATGCTAATAAGCAAAAAGTGGATAAGACAAACTTAATAAAAAGAATGAAAAAGGCATTCCTCATATGGTACAAGTTAAGCTAATAAGCAGTGACTCATTCAAATATAAAGGCCAGAAAACATTAAAACTCAGATAATTATCTGGAGAAAAGGACACATTTGGGCTTTAAAATTCTGTAAATCCAAATTTTCTTTCCTTTTTTCCTATTTGTATACAGACAAAGGACATAGTTCTAATTATGAAACACCCATTAATATGGCTAAAAAACATTCCAGCAACATCCACCCAAATCGAGCCACATAAACTTTCTTTGGGAGAAACTGAATTAATTCTATCTGGCTTAAGGTAGGCTAATTAATTTTAACTGGCTTAAGGTAAAATTATTCTTGTAATACAGACTCAGGCAGCTCATTATTTCTCCATATGCTACTGTTCCCCCACACCTGCTTCACCTTGGCACAGCAGAGCTCTCACTTTTCCCTGCTCTTTCCCCATGTTGTCAAGGACATGCCACCAAAACAGCCACCAATTTGCCTCCAGCACAGAGAACCAGATTTTCAAGCATTAGTGCAGTAGATTGGAAAATAAATTTCATTTGTAATGTTTATTTAAATTAACTATCAAGTATATAAGACATCCTTGAAAGTAATTTGAAATTGTCATTAACAAAAGATATTTATTGTATTCACTAAAGTTACACATACACACACACACACACACACACACACACACACACACATTCTTCAATAATGCCAAATCGAAATAACCTAAAGTCATTTACAGTTATTACAAAGGGCAGTATAAGACATTTTGAAAACACCGTGTGTTGACTTGTGGTTTCCCAAGTTTTAGTGGACATAAAAATCATCTAGATACTTTTCTGGGGGGAGATTTTGGCTAAATCTACCAATATTTTATTTTTACTTATTTTTTGGCTGTGAATATAATTTTTTAAAATTTTTATTCAAGTTACAGTTAGATGACATACAGTGTAATATCAGTTTCAGGTGTACAATATGGTGATTCAACACTTTCCTACAACACCTGGTGCTCATCACCACAAGTGCCCTCCTTAATCCACATCACCTGTTTCATCTACACCCCCCACCTCCTCTCTGGTAACTATCAGTTTGTTCTCTGTAATTAAGAGTCTGTTTCTTGGTTTTCCTCTCTCTATCTTTTCTTTCCCCTTATGCTCATTTGTTCTGTTTCTTAAATTCCATATATGAGTGAAATCATATGGTATTTGTCTTTCCATGACTGATTTATTTCACTTAGCATCATACTTTCTAGCTCCTTCCATATCATTGCAAATGGCAAGATTTCATTCTTTTTATGGTTGAGTAATATTCCACTGTGTATATATACCATATTTTCCTTATCCATACAAGAGTGAATGGACACCTATCTACTTTTTAAAAAATACATACCTTCTTACTTCCCAAGTTACATGTCTATTAATTTAGAATTTTCATTTTCAGAAAGCACCCCATTTGGTACAGTAGGACCATGATCCACTTCAGGAAACACTGCTCCAGGAGATAAGAACATCTAATCTGTTTTTAAATTCCTTCTCTCTACCATGTGAATTCTGCTGAACATACAGGGAATAACATGATTTCAGAATACTAGAAAAGGAGCTGAATGTGAAATATGAATGTGATTTGTAATTATTCTTTCTTGATTCATATTACACTAAAATAGAACCACCTTCACACATGCACACATACACACATACAAGGAACTATGTAATGGAAAATTAAAGTTAGTTAAAAAGCAAAGAGATGATTGTTGCTGGTTACTGAAATATTGATGCTTCCTGTTCTGTTTTCCCAGAATTTAGAGAGAATTAGAAAGCCTGCCAAATGCTGTGGGGATTTAAATACCATTAAATTAAGCAAAATAAAATGATAGGGAAACAAAGTGATGGGATGGGCAGTAGGCAGAGAAATATGAAATGAAAAATCTCTCAATGATACCAACAACCATATTAAATTTAACTGCATGAATTAAAAAGAAATAAATCCGGCAAGTGGAAAGAGTACACTAAGCTGTATCAGGAGCCAACAGCTATTTTAGTGAAAATAAACTGAAATTCTAAAGAAATATTACATTGTCCTCATGAACCTAAATTAGTGCTTTTATTTAAACCTAGTAGATAACTTTTGGAAAACATAAAAGGATAATGGAATTTTGGTGCTGGAAGAATCTCAGCTATTTATTCCAGACTCTTTTCTTAAAAATAAGAAAACTAAAGCACAGAGTATTATTCAGCCAAAATATTGAGCACGAACTAGGATAAGAATTTTATTCTTTCATTCTCTAACCTCTGGTCCCATTTTCCTGTTATAGATTTGTTAAATCACACATTTGGCAGTTACCACTTTCACTGAATAATAATGTGGATGCTCTTTGGAGTCTCTTTTGTAAATCCACTAATTCCATTCATGAGGACTCTGCTGTCAGACCTAATCAGCTCCCCAAAGCACCAGCTCCAAATACCATCACATTTGCAATAAGGTATCAACATATGAACTTTGGAGGGACAACAAATTCAGCAGTTCTCAATATTCCCAAAAGTCATCTACAGATTCAATGGAGTTCCTATCCAAAGCCCTATTGCATTTTTTTTTTTTTTACAGAAAAAGAAAAGCTGATCTTCAAATTCAGAGGGAATTTCAATTGGCTCCAAATATCCAAAATGATAATGAAGAAGAAGAAATTTGGAGGAGTCCTATTTCTTGATTTCAAAATTTATCACAAAGGTACAGTAATCAAAACAATGTGGTACTGGCATAATGGTAACCATGTGGACCAATGGAATGAAACTGAGCCCCCAGAAATAAGCCCATACATCTGTAAACTAATGATTTGCAACAAAGGTACCAGGACAACTGATTTGGAAAAATATAGTCTCTTCAACAAATGGTGCTGAAGCAACTGGGTAGCCATATGTAAAATAATGAAGTTCGATTCCTATCTTATATTATAGGTGTATAAATTAACTCAAAATAGGTCAATGACTTAAATATAACAGGTTAAACTATAACAGCCTTAGAAGAAAACATAGGGGTTAAATCTTCACAACCTTGGCTTTAGCAATCAACTTAAGAAAGGAAACTTTAAAAAGAACAGACAACAAAAGAAAAAGAGATATACTGGATTTTATCAAAATTAAAACTGCATACATCAGAAGACATTCCCAAGGAAGTGAAAAGACAACCCAAAGAATGGTAGAAAATTCTGGGAAATCAAATATCTGATAAGGATTTAATATCCAGAATACAAAAATAACTCTTACAACTCAGCAACAGAAAGGCAAACAACCTTATGTTTAAAAAAAAGGGGTAAAGAGCTTGAATAGACATTTCTCCAATAAAGATATATAAGGCACATGGAAGGATTTTTAAATCACCAGTCATGAGGGAAATGCAAATCAAAAGCACCATAAGATACCACACTACACACCCACTAGGATGATATAATTTTAAAAAGGCAAAACAAAAACCAAAAAAGAACAAGTGTTTCTGAGGATATGGAGAGCCAGGATCGCTCATACACTGTGATAGGAGTGTTAACGGTTCCGCCACTGTGGGGGAAAAACTCACTGGTTCCTTCAAACATTAAATATAGTACCACCATATGACCCTGAAATTCTACTCCTAGTTATGTACCTAAAATAATTGAAAGCAAATGATGAAAACAACTCAAGCGTCCTCATTGGCACATAAGTGGATGAACAAATTGTTGTATACCCATAGAATTACGGTGCAACCAAAAGGAAAACGAAGTATGGATATACACACGAACCTTGAACACCCCATATTTAAGTTAAAAAAGCCAGACACAGAAAATTACAGGTTGTATGATCCCGCTCATATGAAATATCCAGAACAGGTAAGTCCATAGAGAGAGAGCAGACTTGCAGTTGCTGGAGCTTCAGGGGAGTGAGGGATGGGGAACTGCTGTATAATGCTTACTGGGTTTCCATCGGGAATGATGAAAATGTTCTGGAATCAGTTAGAGGTGGTAGTTGTACAACATCGTGAATGTACTAAATACTACTAGGTTATTCATTTTGAAATATTTAATTTATGTAATATAATTTCACTTTAAGAAAAAGGAAAAGGAAAAGAAAAACAAAATAGTGGATGTTTCAGACCTATGGGTTTTTCCCTCATCTTACAGTTTTATTTTTAATTTGAATTTTAGCTTTAGTTTTAAAGAAGTATTATAACCATAGTGTTTCATCATTTTAAATAAGAAACTAAACATTATTTTTTATCATTGCTTTAAATCAAGCTAATATAAATCCACCGATAACAGCTATGTGAACTGCCAATCATTTTGTAATAATATAGTGGATTATTAGTAGTACACTAGACATATCAAACACAAAATGATATAATTTCATATCTGAATGTCACAATTTGTATTATAAAATTTCACGAAGTTCTAAATCTGCAAAATATAAGTGACCTAAAGTGTCAAAATTTGCATCTTGGTTTTAATTGGCTATCAGATAAAATATCATTGATCTGGTATACAGGAAAGAGATTTGTAAAGATATTATAAGCCTCCAACAACCTTATAGACCTCACTGCCCTCTAACATAGAATAAAAGAAAAGTAAAAGAATTAAAGATAAATCAAAATATACAATGATATTTAAATAATGAAAATGGAACATAAAGTTATTTACTCATTTGATACACATTTAAGAAGGTGTGCCAAACACCATAGTAGGGGTTGGGATTTACTGTTCATAATTTTAATTTAATAAATTATGACAGGGGCACCTGGGTGGCTCAGTCAGTTAAGCGTCTGCTTTCGGCTCAGGTCATGATCCCAGGGGTCCTGGGATCGAGCCCCGCATTGGGCTCCCTGCTCAGTGGGGAGCCTGCTTCTTCCTCTCCCTCTGCTGCTCCCCCTGCTTGTGCTCTGAGTCAAATAAATAAAATCTTTAAAAAATAATAATAAGCTATGACAACATTTGTGTTTTATAAAAAAAAGTGAAATCCCACCCAGTGATAATATATTCCTAGAAACGAGGCTTCATATATATAAAATCTTACTTGTGTACCTATTCTCCAGTGGAGAATCACAAAACAGAAAGAAAAAATAAAACCCCTATTTTAGAGTTTATTTATAAAAATCAATTTGTTGTATGCATGCGTATGTGTGTTTGTGTGCAGCATGCGTGTATTTAAGGATGAGTGAGGGCAGTCATATTAGAGAAAATGTCACCCTATTGTGTAGTAAACTGATTTATTTCAATCCAGTAGGAACTTTCAGTAGATACCTCCTTATGACATTCATAAACAGTACTTAAGAGTCTATCTCTGGTAACTTCAGAAATTCTTGGGGAAAAGAACACTGTTCTGCTCAACCCACACAATCCCATGGACTTTTGTTAAAATGTGTACAAAATCATGGATGCATTTCTAAGTTTTATGAAATAACTAAATTATCAATTCATAAAAGACACCCACGTGTAGCTTAGTGTTTTGCTACAAGGAGGGCATTCTTCAAAATGAATTATTTTAATTTTTTTGAATTATTTTAATTTTTATACACAAAATATATTCCACATATGAAAGGGTTAAAAACTGCCATATATCCAAAATTCTCTACCGTAATACACAGTTTTACTGATCACCATATTGAAAATTAAAATTTCTATTATAGCTCAGGAAGCAAAGCTATGTAAGAACAGTTAAAGAAAAACATGAAAGCACCCTATCTAATAACATCAAATTATGTTATTCCATATTTAAATTATTACTATTTTATAACAGTTTAAGAATAGATATTATTTTTCTTAAATTAGTCAATAATTTTATGAACAAATATTTTGAAAGAGAAATGTGAATGAGGAAAAGTTAACAAATCCATAGGTTTGCTTGCGAAACCTCTGAATGAAAATATCTCTGAGGGTAAAGTTACTAAACAAAATAAATATAATGTCATTCCCACTCAAGGAATGGACACTGTCAGAAAAGTCAATTCATTAGGAATTGACTTTGATGGCCTTTCCACTCTTAGATTAATTCATCATTTTCCTGAGACACATCAATTACCACTCTGTCACATTAACTTTCTGAAAATGACCCATAGTGTGACCTGAAGGAAGGGATTCAGTCGCCAGAATGATTTAAGAAAATAAGCCTCCAAAAAACTTCATGAGAGGCATGCTGACTAGCTCGTGGGGCTTTACCCAGTAGAATACTGACCCCTTTTTCCAATAACCTTTCTCTTTAAGAAGTATTATTTGGAATGGAGAATACATATACTGCATATCAGCAGAACTGACGCTTTCCAAGTACAAAAATCTGTCTCACTTTGATAAAGTAAATAAAGTAAATGAGCATTTATAGGATAGGAATCATACTTAGGAAAATGGTTGGGAATTACAATCCTACTTTTCTCCATTACAGCAAAATCAGGACATATTTTGATAAGTATCAGCTTATATGTGTTTGTTCCCATTGTGGTTATTTTGTTATGTCTTCTCACTTTATAGTGGGCACACACCATTTTTCCCTTCTTTGTCCCTCATTTGTCTTCTCTTTTCCTCTTCTCCTCATCTCTTTTCTTTGTCCTCCTAAAAGTTCCTAGAAGGAACAAAAGCTCAGAAAGAGATTAGAATTCGTGAAGTCCTTAAAGTTTCCTTTTCTTTTTCTTTTCACCAAGCCCTGGTAAAGATGTTCTTTTCTTAATCACATGATTTACCAGTTGTCTTGATACTTCCTTCTCTCTGTGTCTCTTGTAGGCATGGCCCCACCTCTCAAATGTTCATACTGATGAGTAATTTTCCAGTCTATTCATTAAGAGTTCAGGTGTACTGCTCGGTTTTTTTTAATTGTAAAAGATTTGATGCACATGTAGCTTCAACATAGGACATAAAAACAACCACAAGATGGAGATTCATGTGATGAGATCATTCGTGTTAAGGAGAATCTTTGTCTTTAAATTAACAGTACAATTTATTTTATTATTCTAAAAGATTTTATTTATTTGAGAGAGAGAGAGTGTGTGCACGGGGATGGGGAGGTGCGGGTAGAGAAGCAGACTCCACAGGCAGCCCGATGCGGGGTTCCATCCCAGGACCCCGAGATTATGACCTAAGCCAAAGCTAGGTGCTTAACCAACTGAGCCACCCACGTGCCCCAATAGTGCCATTTAAAATGAAAAGATACTTTCTTTAAAAATTTATTCCCTATAATACTAAAGCCAAAAAAATGCAAAAATATATGCAAAATATAGCACTATATATTTCAAATATACAGGTGAAATTCTTCCCCTCTTGTATAAGCAAGAATTTATAAAAAAATTCATTGAACAGAGAATGCTAAAATTCAACAAATTAACACAATTTATTGATTTGTAGATTTCTGTGAATAGCAATTTTGTGTCTGTCACAGACACTTATTAAATGTGATTAGATATAAAGATAACATAAGAGACTTTACACCTCTTAGAGAGTGATAATTAAGTGGTTATTGTTTTGTCACATGTCAGCACCTATTTCCAGGGTCACTCATATATAGAAATTATATTCACATAGATATATGCTGCTTCTATATGGTAATTACATACCTATGTACACATGATACTCCTACAGGATACTTACATGCATAATTTATATACATATAAATTAGTTTTTATTAAAATAATGTTAAAATTACAATTTGACTTCATGTTATAATAAAATCCACAGTATTCTCTGGACTTAGGCATGTTTTATATGCAGCTTGGTTCATTTGGCATTTGGGGACATCTGCATCTTGATCCTAATGGGGATCTCTGTGGCACCAAGGATTCTGACCTGCAGCTGCTCTATAAGTAATTATTTTGGTTCAGGTAGTGAGTCTGAATTCTTAATGAAGAGCATAAGAATCATCAACACCTCTTCCTGGTCATCAAGAAAATATATACTTAAGGAATAGTTTTCTGGCTGATAAACACATCCACTTTTTTGGTCAGACCTTCCAGAATCTTCAGTTTCCAAATTCTGTTTATTTCTTAGCTGAAGAACTGCACTTGTCCCAAAGAGCCCAGGTCTGGACTCTGTGCCCTGTTGACAGGACATGCCAACTGACATATATGCCAGTTCCAAACAGTTCCCAATCGACCCTTATATTTCCTAACTGACACACTTTATATTATAACATTTTGATGTAACTAGATAGGAATCAAAATGAAATAGAATGACTTGTTTCCTCTGTATTCCCATTCTATTTTATTGGCAATCATTATGATATACTACTGATAATAATTTATGTGTTTATCTCCCTATATAGACTTTAAGCCCAGGCTGGGCAGGGATATGATTCATTAATCTTCACATCACTCAGCTTCTACAACAGTGATGGACACAGAGTGTTATATAAAGGCTTGTTCTGTTCAAGTGAGTCAAATGCAAGCAGGTATTTTGATGATCAAAACTTGTTTCATGATTGAAATAATTCTATACTTTCACAAGTAGAAGTCTGCACAAAAACAGATTTATCAGTTGTATATGTCAGAACCAAATACACTATTATGGTTGGTTTCTGAATACAAACAATAAAAATTATGATTACTGACTATAATATTTCACTTTAGATATCTACGCTGCCAAGTTATGGAATTCTAATGCAATTTAATCTGGCATTTGCAATTAATCCCTAGAATTCCAAAGAATAAGAAAAAGTGATATGGAATTCAATTTTTCTGGACATTTAGGTTTTAAGCTCATATGAGTATGAACTACTTATATAACTAAAAATTGTGTAAGACTGTTGAATCACAGATCTGTACCTCTGAAACAAGTAATACATTATATGTTTTAAAAAAAAAGAAGAAGATAGCAGGAGGGGAAGAATGAAGGGGGAGATATCAGAGGGGGAGACGAACCATGAGAGACGATGGAGTCTGAGAAACAAACTGATGGTTCTAGAGGGGAGGGGGTGGGGGGATGGGTTAGCCTGGTGATGGGTATTAAAGAGGGCACGTTCTGCATGGAGCACTGGGTGTTATATGCAAACAATGAATCATGGAACACTACATCAAAAATTAATGATGTATGGTGATTAACATAACAATAATAAAAATAAAATATTTTAGCTAAAGGTTTAAAAAAATAAAATAAAAATATGAACTTATCAAACTCACTTTTAATTCACTGTTAAAGAGACTGCGTGAAATAACAGAATTGTACATTAAGATACTGTAGGTACTTTAATGGAAGAAATAGAAACAAGATGTAAATGTTTTGCAGCATGTTGACACCAAAACACGCAAATTGCAACTGCCATTAAGAGATTATTTTTTAAATCTAAAAGCTATTTATTTTTAAAAATTCCATCTATAGCAGGAATGTCTATTGGCCTTAGAATAAAACAATTCCAAAAATCTGAAGTTCTCAAAGTCAGATGTTGAATTTAATTCTAGCTTTAATAGTAAGTCAGAGGGGGAGACGAACCAGGAGAGATGATGGACTCTGAAAAACAAACTGAGGTTTCTGGAGGGGAGGAGGGTGGGGGGATGGGGTGGCCTGGTGGTGGGTATTGAGGAGGGCACATTCTGCGTGGAGCACTGGGTGTTATGAACAGGCAATGAATCATGGAACAGTACACCAAAACAAATTATGTAATATATGGTGATTAACATAACAATAAAAAATTAAAAAAATATTTATGTTATAGCCTGTAAAAGCTATTTGCAACATGATGCAATGATTTGACTGAAAAATAATTTTTCTGAAACTAAAAAAAGGACCAGAGGAGAGTAAACTTCAGCTAAACTGAAATGTTTATGCAGATATTATCACTACTGACAAATGCTTATTCCACAGCTGTTCAAACTAATGGAGAAATTTACTTATTGAGAAATAAGATCAATTGCTTGAAAAATACTGAGACAAAAGTATAAAAGGAAACAAAAAACACAAAGGTCCATCCCTTCACTTTTTTCTTCATTTTGGAAAAGCTTGAAACTGTCAGATTTGTCCTATTCTAACATTTTCATACAAAATTTGTTAAACTCTTGTGTTCATATTCATGAACAATGTTATTCTACCTTATGATGAGAAAGAGAGCAAGCAGTCAGAGGTTAAATAGCACAAAAGAAAATGCTCAGATTTGGAGGTGGGTAAAAGGGAAGGCAGCACTGACCAAGCATCAGGGGGGCATGTATAGTGAGAACATCCCTTCCAAGGAGCACTCATACCTTTTTTTCTTCCTGCCGTTCAATTTGTGATGTCTTGAAATCAGGACTTTGAGAGTTTGCACTGAATCTGTTTTTCCCGTCCAGCAGCTCTTCCATTTCTTTCATCTGAGCCTTTAGCCTTCTATTTTCTTTCTCCAGTCCTTGTTTCTCTGTTTCAAGTATTTCCCTCTTGTCCCACTCTGAGATATTTTCAGCCTGCAATCTCTCTAGCTAAACACAGAAAACACAAAGAGGCAACAGTAGCACTTATAATTGCCAAAAGGCAAGGCACCCAGCAAAAAAGCCCCCACTAAGAAAGGTTCACAGATATGTAAGTTTATATAATTTTTAAAAAGAAAACCGTATTTGTCTGAAAAGTTGTAAACAATACAAAGGTCCTAAGACCACACCATGCAAAGGTAAATATAGCTTTCCTCTTGGTTTGTAAGACTATGCCTATAACCACACAGACCATATTTGTCAAGTAAATATGTCAAGTGAAAAACAATGGTATTCTGCCAACAATCTCCACTTAAATGATGAACATTTATCGATTGAGAAGGCACAAAATAATTTATTGTGCAATTCTGGTTGAATGGATATAGCTCATGTATTCACTCATTCATTTATTTATTTATTTGCTATACCTTTCAAGTTCTACATATTATGCTGGTCACTGAGAATAAAGACAAGTGAATGTAACAGAATAGTATAAAATACATAATTAGAGTATATATAGTCAAACACACAGAGTGAGTGGTTAATTGGATTTCTAGGGAATAGAAGTTGGCAACCATGGCCAGGGGGCCAAATATGACCCAGCCATTTTAGTATATTCTATAATAACAGTTTTCTTTTTTTAGTAGTTGAAAAAAATTTTTTAAGAAGTACTATTTTAGACAAATTAACATATAAAATTTCAATTTCAGTGTCACAAATACAGTTGTATTGAAATGCAGCCACATTCATTGTTTTACATTTGCTTATGGTTGTTGTCACATTAACAATGGCAGATTTGAGCTGTTGGGATAGAGACTGTATGACCAGCAAAGCCTGTTATTTACTATCTGGCCCCTTAGAGAAAAAGTTTGCTCATCTCTGCTTTCTTTGACTCTTAAGGAATTTATTTATTAAAATGTTCTCTGCCAAGATTTCACATTAGCTTAAAATTCAAATCAGTCTTTACATTTCTCTGCTGAGGTCTCCACCTCAGTGTATCTAAAAACACCTTCTCCAGCAATCAGTGTTACCAGCGTCCACACGGTGAGCCCCCCATGGTCAGACTCTTTGTCCCCTAGGTGACCCAACTAGATGTTAATCCTGCTCTGCTACAGGGTAAAAGCTCCTAACTCAAACTCATTGGGAAAGGGGTGAAACTTCTGCAAAGTGCACTTAAATGGTACTGTTTGCTCATGAAAAGAAAACCAGTGAGTCCTCTAAGAATAATAAAAGGGGATATTTTACAGTTAAGCACATGATTTAGAGTGAAGAATTCAGATGTTGCTCTGCTGGTCCAGGCTGTTAATACTCTTCTTGTTCCTCCTATGGGCCCCCTTCATCAGGTATCACAAAGCCTTCATCTGTGGCATACAGAATGTCCACAGTCCTCTGCAATACCGGGTTGTTTTCCCTCTCGTTCTCCTGATAAATCAATTCAATGTTCCTTAGCTTTCCAAAGTAGAAATCTCTTTCTCCAGGTCCTCGACGGTAAATTTCAGTACGTTGACCTGCTGCATCAATTCAGCTGCTTCGTCATCCCCATTGCCCACACCAGGATTTTTTCGCACCACACCCGGGCCAGCCTTAGGGGTTGCAGTGGTTCTGTGTGTTGCAATGGGCCTCTGTGGAGCTGCGCTGCTAGAGCTGAGAGGTTTCTTCGCTTTGTTCAGAGCCAGAGCAACAAGACAGGGAGCCACCGCAGTCTCTTGACCTTGTCTGGCAGCTACAGGGTCATAGTCTTTTCCATCATAGTTTGCATCAAAAAACTTCTTGAACCACTAAACAAATTCAAAATTGTCCTGAAACTTTCCTTTTACTCATTTGTCCACAGGAATTATTTTGTCAACACCCATTTTCTTAAAACCTGCTTGTAGTATCTTCACTTCACTTCACTTCAAAAAGTGCTGGATGTATTCATGTTCTATCTTAGCCTGGAATTTCACTTTCTTCAAGGCAATGGAGCCAGGGAACAGCATGTCCATGAACTGACAGTAGGCAGCCCCTGAATACAACTGTTTTGATCTTCGTCAGATTCAGCTGCAGAGACTCATTGATCCGGGCCAGCATGTCATATCGACTGAGGTTATCATTGGTGACTGATGTTGAATATATGTTCACTGCCATCTTCGGCTCTCAGTGGGACCGCGTCCAGTGGCTGTGCCCAGCTTCGGTTCCGTCTGCCTCACCTCTGCTTTCACCCCATGGTTCCCAACCAAGGCTGCACATGAGACTCTCTTGGAGAGATGTTTATAGTTACCAGTGACCAGGACCCACCTCGAGAAGTTTTGATTTAATAGATTTAGGGTAATTTTAATGTCTCCCTTGGTCAGTTTTTCTTATTTTAACATTTTTATATTTAGATTTTAAAGAGGCAATATCAAATGTGTTAATTTTATGCAGTTTTATTATGTTTACATAGTTGCTCATTATTAGAGTGAAGTTGAATTACATTTGCCAGTTATGATTTTTTTTTTCTTGTTCTGGATGTAAGTAGAAATGATTAGTAGCTCTTTCAGCTCTGAGTTCTAATACTGAGCTATGAATTCTAATCTTGACTTCACCACTGATTCTATGTGGTAAGCTCAGTCTGTTAACTTCATCTCCCCAATATGGGCAATCTATTCCCCAATGTGACAGGGTTTGAAAAATAAAATTAATTAAATAGAGAGGAAAATACTTTTCATAGCAATATTCTACTTAGAGAAGAAACATTGTGGTAACATAATTTGGGAAAAATAATTATATAGGTATTTCTCCCACAAATTTGGGCATATGTATATCCAAATGTCAAAGTAATTTTATGGCATAGATCTGGATGGTGAAGCCATTCTTCACAGTAGAAAAACAACTGGAAACTAGTCCTGATTCTGTCACTTTCTCATTGGCTGAATCTGAAATGTTTCTTCTTTCTGTTCCTGTTTTTAAATAAAATTAAGATGAGGACACCAGACCCACAAAATTTGTGGAAGTATAAGGACTGAAAGAAATCAGTTATTCAAAATGCCTTGCAAACTATGTAACATGATTAAAATAGGAGACATTTTTAAACTGTTAAGGATAAAAATTGGAAATTATTTATTTTTACATTGTTAGTTCCAAATGGCTTGACTGCAGAGTATTGATTAGTATTAGACTATTATAAAGTATTTTTCATGATATTTTAAATTCTAAAAGAGAAATCAACTTAATCAAAATCAACTTAAAAATGTTAGACTTCAAAAAGAAGAAAATGTTAGACTTCAAAATATCTTTCTATTTAATCTTTCTATTTAAATATCTTTCTAATAAAAAATTTCTAAAATCTGCTTTTTCATATATATAAAACTGTACCATTATTGTAGATATATTCTGTTCCCAAATCTAAGAGAGGCTCTGGCTTCTGAAAAGCAGGATACAAAAATTACATTCTTGGGAGTAGACCTTGTTTATCAATTAAATATAATAAACTATGGGATCAAATTTTATTTTATTTTTAAAGATTTGAGACAGAGAGAGAGAGAGAGCCTGTGCATGCAAGTGGAGGAGGAGGGGCAGATGGAGAGAGAGAATCTCTGCTAAGCGAGGAGTCTGACGCCAGCTGGATCCCAGGACCCCGGGAGATCACGACCTGAGCCAAAATCAAGTCGGACACTTAACTGACTGAGCTACCCAGGCACGGCAGGGATCAAATTTTAGATGATATGATTTAACATGTGGGGTATCTATTTGGGGATATGAGGTGAAAATAGTATTTCAAAATCCAATTACTAACATGTCATTTTTTTAATTATTAAGATTAATGCTTAAACTTTTTGACTATCATCACATCACTTATCAGAATGAAAATAATAAAGCTATCATAAAAAGTCATTAACTTGGTGATGAAAAATTAATTTTAGGAAAATGTATGTATTTCTGGCCAAGGACAAAGATGTTATGTCAAGGCTTTGTGGAACTGTAGGCATTTAAAAGAAATTGCTGAAGTCAATTTTATACCTGATAACAGATTACAGGTAGAACTCAGGTTTTATACAAGTAACAGATGGTTTGAATGAATAAACTCCAAATCTTTAAAAAAAAGAAAGGAATGATTTTATCAGTTGTAACAACAAATCTTAAATAATGATGTCTGATTATTTGCTATTTGCAGGTTATTGACACAGCAATTATTTCATATATTTATGTATACAACACACACCAAAAAATAAAGGTTATGTAGAAATTGGAACATCATAAATATTATAAACCATTTTATTTCTGTTTTCATTTTACAAAATTTTTTCTTATCAGATTATTCTTTTCTAAGAATCATAGGAAAATCTATTACATTAAAGCCATTCAACTGAGGGGCACCTGGGTGGCTCCGTCAGTTAAGCCTCAGACTCTTGATTTCGGCTCAGGTTATGAACTCAGGGCTGTGAGATCTAGCCCACGATGGGCTTTGTGCTCAGTGGGGAGTCTGCTCCATATGCTCTCTCCCTCTGCCCTTCTCCTGGCTTGTTCTCTCTCTCTCTCCAAAATAAATAAATCTTAAAAGGCATTCAACTGAATGCAAGTTAAAAAGAAAGTAAAAATCAGGTAATATTTTAAGTTTTCAGAATTTATTGTAAGCAATTCTAATAATCATATCATATTGAAATGGAATTCCATTGATTTGCTTTTAGTGATCAAGAGAAAATCCTAAAATATTTTCATTCTAACTCTAATATACTATGAATTTTAACTAATAGTGGGTAGGTACTATTAAATAAATTTCAGGTAATATGGGAATTACTGGAAAAAATGTTTTCTATAATTTTTAGTGTAAAAATATATTCTCTTAAGAGTAATGGGTAAAATACTTGTTGATTTAATCATTTCCAATGTTATGCATATTAAACATTAAGAGTAGGGGCACCTGGGTGGCTCAGTTGGTTAAGTGTCTGCCTTTGGCTCAGGTCATGATCCCAGGGTCCTGGGATCGAACCCTGCATTGGGCTCTTTGCTCCATGGGGAACCTGCTTCTCCCTCTCCCTCTGCCTGTGCTCTCTCTGTCTCTCTCTCTGTGTCAAATAAACAAGTAAAATATTTTTTTAAAAATAAACATTGAGAAAAATATGTAAACACCCAAACTATTCAGGTGTTTAACAAATATTATTTAGTATCTCTTACATAAGAGGCACCAAATATTCTATTGACAAAATACAAATAAATATATAGGTACAAATCGGTCAGAGACTCATGAGGGATAAAACCCCCTGAGTGCTATAAGAAAGGCCTGCAATAAATTAGGCAATCAGAGGTTATTTGAAGGAATAATATGTAAGCTGAAATCTGAAGTTTAAGAAGTCAAAGAGGTGGAATCAAGGCAAGAATATTCCAATAAAGCAAGCAGGAAATAGGTCTGAACATTACAAGAGCCAAGAGTTCTAACATGAAATATTAGGTGTGGGGTAGAGTATGAGATGAAATCTAGACAAGCAGGAAGTGGTTCTTGAAAGTAAGTGTGAACATTAAGAATCATTTGAGTTACTTGTGGAAAACGTAATATTTTGATTATTCCTAAAGATATAATTATGGGGTCATTTCTAAACATTTTCATCTACTCAATGTTATTGTTGCTTAATACTATTGAAAGAACATCAAAGATTCTAATCAATACAATAACTAGAATGTAAGTTTATGAATCCAGAGCCATGCCATTTTGTTCATCAGCCTAGACCTGACACATGCTATGTAAGTGACCTATAAGCACCGTTGGAGGAAGGAGAAAGTACACAATGGCAGTCTCTAGGAAAGAGCCTGCCTAGATTTCAGTTACAACAGTGAGACACAAAGCAAAATTAAGAAAGCATCCTAGAAGAGCCAGTTATTTAGCTTACCATACCCAACACTGGTAGGATTTCTCAGATTGACTCTTACCTCGTTGCTCTTGGCATAGCTCCACTGCATTTTGTGGCAGGTGAATGCAGTGATGTAGAGAGAAGACTTCCAGTAAAATAAACTAGTTGAGTCCCAATTCTCTTTATCTTGAAAGCCTCCATTTTTCATTTATAAAATATAAAAAGAATATTTCCTACAGCCTAGTCTTATAAGGCAGAAATTATATTATTTAGGGGAAATATTTATTCCAAACTCAAATATTTCATGTGATCATTTTTTTTTTTCTAAAGAAAGAAACAGGGTGCCTCGGTGGCTCAGTCGGTTGAGCATCTGTCTTCCGCTCAGGTCATTATCTAGGGGTCCTGGGATCAGGCCCTGCATCAGGCTTCCTATTCAGCAGGGACTCTCCCTCTGCCCCTCCTCATTGCTCATTCTCTCTCTCTCATTCAAATAAATAAATAAAATCTTAAAAAAATAAAAAGTAAAAAACATATCAACAGCCAAATCAAATAATGACAAAGTAAAATAGTATATTAATTTTTTATGTTTTATCAAGATGACAATAATTTTGTAAATGGACATTGTCAAATGAGAAAACCCCCAACAGAATGTACTATGGGGCATTCTGCAGGCTAGTGAGAAGTAACCTAAAACCATCTGGATATTCCAATAATATATTCACAAATATTCAGAATTTTCATTTGAGACAAGTCAGCCATAAAATCACATTACAAACTGTGATTTTGGAAGTAAGAGGTAAAAGGCAGGAAGCTTGCTATTTCTTAGCAGTATGAGATTATTACTCTTTTACTGAGGGTAATATATTTTTCTGATAAGGAGCTATATAGGTTATTTCTTATCCTTACAATAATCTTGTAAGGGTGTACTTCCTGCCGTGAGGAAACTGGGGTCCTTAAGAGTAGAGGTAATTCTCAAGGTAGGCAAAAATTCCAAGCTATGGTTCACCTAAAGTTCCTCTCTGATTCCAATCCTGAGCTCATGATACTCATACCATGCTAACAGACAGCTGCTAATATACGTATATCCCTTTGCAGTAGCACCTACCACATTTTGAATCCATTGTACTACCTTACCGCAAAAGTATATTTTCTTTTGATATATTTTGGGGTTTTGAGGCTTGTTTCATCTTTCTCTAGCATTAGATTAATTCAAAAGAAAAGAATTCTGTAGACTCACATTAAAAAGTCTGGCAACTCAAACCTAATGCAGTGTGCATATTACTGATGTCATCACACCCCAGGGTCTTTTAACATTCTTTGTCTAGGTCTTAAAATCACAAATAAGAATTGGATTAAACTTTCTCCTAAATTAAAATCTACTTCTACCTGTCCACAGCTAAATACAGCTCAGTGATAGCTCACACCATCTTTTACCAAGAGTCAAGAGAACAATAAATGATTTTTAGTAATGGGCAATGTCACATGTATTTTCATTACTTTAATTTCATTTTAAATCTTTGGAGGATTTCTAAAAGTAAAGAACCCTAGAACTAATTTGAAATAAAATGTGTACCAAAGTTAAATAAAAGAAGAGGGAACCATATGAAAAAGAAATAATCTAGATACAGACACTACACCCTTAAAAAAATTAACTCAAAATGGATTACAAACCAGATGTAAAACACAAAACTGTAAAACTTCACAGAAAACATATAGCACAGGAGAAAATTTAGATGGCCATGGATTTGGTGATGGCTTTTTAGATACATAGCCAAAGACAGGATTCATGAAAGAAATAATTGATAAACTAGACCATTAAAATTAAAAATTTCTGTTCTGTGAAAAACAATGTCAAGAAAATGGAAAGACAAGCCTAAGACTGAAAGAAAATATTTGCAAAAAACATCTGATAAAGGACTGTTATCCAAAATACACAAAGAATTCTTTAAATTCAACAGTAGAAAACAACCTATTTGAAAATGGGCCCAAGATCTATAGACAACAGACATCTTACCAAGAAGATATACAGATGTGAAATAATATATGAAAAGATGCTTCACATCATACACCATCAGGAAAATGCAAATTAAAAAAATGGAATAACACTACACACCTATTAGAATGGTGAAAATCCAGAACACTGACGACATCAAATTCTGGTAAGAGTGTGGAGCCACTGGAACTCTCCTGAATTGCTGGTGGAAATGCAAGAGAATATGGCTACTTTGAAAGAGAGTCCGGCATATTTTATCATACTATCTAGTGATCATACTCCTTGGTATTTGCCCAAAGGAGCTAAAAACTACATCCACACAGAAATCTGCACAAAAAAATAAAATAAAAAGCAAAATAAAAATAAACCCCAAAACCTGCACTAGGATGTTTCTTGCAGCTTTATTTATAACTGCTGAAACTTGAAGCAACCAAGGTGACCTTCAGTAGGTGAAGGGATAAATTGAAGGATGTCCAGACAATGGAATATAATGAAGCCTAAAAAAGAAATGAGCTATCAAACCATAAAAAGACATGAAGGAATCTTAAATGTATATTACTAAAAGCCAATTTGAAAAGGCTTCATACTGTAGGATTCCAACTATATGGCATTCTGGAAAAAGAAAAATTATAGAGACACTGAAAAATATTAGTGTTTTTTAGAAGTTGCAGGGGGTAAAAGGAGAGGCTGAAGACAGAGAAGAGTAAGCAGATGGAGCACAGAGGATTTTTAGGGCAGTGAAAATATTGTATATGATACCATAATGATGGATACATTATATATATGTCCAAACCTATATAACATCAATACTGAACCTTAATGTAAACTATGGACTTTGGGTGATAATGCAGTGTCAGTTCAGTTCATCAGTTGTTACAATGTGCCACTCTGTCAGAGATTTGATAATGGGGGAGGCTGTGCATATGTGGAGTAGGAGGTATAAATCTCTATATTTCAACTCAACTTTGCAGTGACTCTAAAACTTCTTCAAAAAATAAAGCTGAATAAAAATATTTTTTAAAAAGAGACAGTTTCCCATTTTGGATATTCACCCTTTATCAGATATACGTTTTGCAAATATTTCTTACTAATCTTTGGCTTGTGTTTTAATTAACTTGATAGTGTCTTTAGAGCAAAAGTTGTGTTTTAATAAAGTACAAATTAACATTTTTTTTAAAAAAGAGGAAAGTCAGAGAAAAAGGAACCCTCATGTACTATTGGTGGGAATGCAAACTGGTGAAAACACTGTGGAAAAGAGTAAGGAGGCTCCTCAAGAAATTAAAAATAGAATTACCATATCACCCAGTAATTCCACTACTGGGTATTTACCCAAAGGAAATGAAAATAGTAATTTCAAAAGATATATGCATTCCTATGTTTATTGGAGCATTATTTATAATAGCCAAGATATAAAAGCTACCCACGTGTCCATCAATAGATGAATGGATAAAGAAGATGTGGTACACACACACACACACACACACACACACACACACATACACACACACGGAATATTACTCAGCCATAAAAATGAATGACATCTTGACATTTGCAACAACATGGATGGAGCTAGAAGGTATCATGCTAAGTAAAATAAGTTAGCCAAAGAAAGACAAATATCATATGATTTCACTCATATGTGGAATTTAAGAAACAGAACAAATGAAATAACAAAGGAAAAAGAGACAAAAAAAAATACGCTCTTAAATATAGAGAACTAACTGGTGGCTGCCAGAGGGGAGGTTGGCGGGGGACGGGTGAAGCAGCTGAAGGGGTTTAAGAGTACACTTACTGTGATGAGCACTGAGTAGTGTAGAGAATTGTTGAATCATTATCTTGTACACCTGACACTAATAAAACAATACAGGTTAATTATACTTCAAAAAAAGGGGGCAAAAATACATATATCTGATTGAACATGAATCAAAAGCAATGCAAGGAAATCACAAAAGAACAATGCACCTATGTATAAATAAGTCAATATATGTTAGAATGACAACGAAAATACATTTATAAAGACTTTACTTATACTCTGGCAGAGAAAACACAGATTTCACAAATAAAAACTCTAAATGGGTATTTTGGATCCTTGATTTCCCAAAGCTGGGGAGTCTAAAAAATTCCTACTGGTGTTACAGAACTTCACACACAAATATTTTCTCCATTCCAATGTAGAATCATTGAAAAATGATGTAGAAATGTAATAATCATCTATGAATATCCTAGTAACTGTTAAGATTTAAAAATGTGAATAGACACACTGTTATGTTAAACAAAGAAAATTGTTTTATGAGAATGTCCTAGAAGAGCCAGAGAAAAGCCATAACCTAAAACAAAACTGTGAAAAGATGCCTTTCTGCCCCTCTCCTGCCAAGCTTTGCTCTGCTGCAGTGGATTTCTTATAAACTTGATCAGGTATGAACTTTACAGAAGTAGTACTTCCAGAACTTGAGAAGTGAAACACAATAGAGGCTTTAAAATGTGGATCTTGTTCCAATAAGAATAGGAATCAGAGGTTTATATAAGGTGTCTAATGGGACTTAATTTTGCCATGGGTTAACTACATCCTCAGGTGTGCTCTATTACTAAGAAAAGCTAGGTAAACACACAATCCTTAGCAAGATCTGCATTAGGAAAATGAATACATTATAAGAAAGATGAAATTAAGCAAGCTATGAAAGGTAGACCTTCTTTATTTTCAAAATCTCTCCTAAAAGTAAAGTTAGACAAACAGGGGCACCTGGGTGGCTCAGTCAGTTAAGCATCCAACTCTTGGTTTCAGCTCAGGTCATGACCTCAGGGTCATGAGATTGAACCCTCCATTGGGCTCCATGCTGAGCGTGGAGCCTGTTTGAGATTTTCTCTCTCCCTCCCCTCTGCCCCTCCATCCCTGCTCATGCTCTCTCTCAAAAAAAAAAAAAAAAAGTTGCCAACAGGTCTTCTCAGAGAGTTTGATAGTCCTCAGTATCATTTTACCTAGAACGTATATTGACTAATTGCATGTACTCTGATAGTTCAGGTAAAATAGAAAGTTAATTATTAACACTGAGCTGTGAAGGAGAAAAAAGTGTATATATAATTTAGAGGAGAAAACAGTAGAAAAGGACAATGATGTAAAAATGAAATAGTGTCAGGTATTTAATGAGCATCCCCTAAATCACCACTTATATCAAGAATGACTTGGTATAACACGTTCATGTTTTAAATACGCTTGGTGCTTTGTAATATCTGATTTGGGGGCAAATTTGACAAAAGAAATACATTGATGAATTCTTTAAAAAAACATAGTGAAGAATAAAAATTAGTTTGTCTTATTGATTAAGCCAGAATTACACCATCTTTTTTTCACATTAAAATTAGAGTGTTCATTTAAAAGATTAATATTATAATGAGGCAAGTTAATTCCTTCCATTCATCTTTAGTCTGAAGCCAGAACTTTTTACCGACTCCTCCATTCATTATTAGCATGCAGTGACAAATCTGTTGACAGATCAACTGTCCATATGTGTGTAGCTCTGATTCTGGTCTCTTATTCTACTTCTTTGGTCTACCAATCATTGCACAAATACTGCTCTATTTATTATATATCATATACAAATATGCATATAAATATAAATTTTTGCTGGTGTATACATATTTAATTGATTTTATACCCAGCAGTATCTTTAAACTCTCATGAATTATGTTTTGTAGGCTACTTTGTATTTTCTAAATAGATAATTATATTATCTGTGATAATTAATTACAATTTTGTATCTTTCCAATTCTTATAATTTTATTTATTTTTTCTTCTTTTGTTGAACTGTCTGGCATCTGGAGTAGAATCTTTAAGAAAGTGATAGCAGGGATATGCCTGGGTGGCTCAGTGGGTTAAGCATCTGACTCTTTATTTTGGCTCAGGTCACAATCTCAGGGTCGTGAGACTGAGCTGTGCATTTGGCTCCATGGTAGGCATGGAGCCTGCCTAAAATCCTTTCTCTCTCCCAATCCCTCTGCCCCTCCCCACTCCAGGCCCCCAGAGTGTTTGCACTCCCTCTCTTTCTCCCGTAAAAAAAAAAAAAAAGTGATACTCCATCATTAAATAAAATATTTACTCTAAAATTTTGCTACTCCACTAAGTTGTAAAAGTCCACTTTGATTCCTAGTGTGCTAAAATGTTTTTCCATAAAATCATGAAATAAGTTGTAGCAACTGTTTTTATGCGAACTTTGAAATAACCACACAATTTTTTCTTTTAGTATGTTTAATGTGCTGATTTATATAACAGATGATCTAATGTTATAACATCCTTCCATTCCTGTGACAGATCAATTGTTTTTATTCACTATGAGATTAAGACTACTTCTATTTGGTTAATATTTTTGTCACTATATTTATGTGTGAGAATGACTGTGATTTTCCTTTCTTATATTATCCTTGTCTAGATGCAACATTAGCATTACACTAACACAGTGGAAAATGTTGGAAAGTTTTTCCTCTTTTTCTCCCCTGGAATATGTTCTATAAAATTGGAATTATTTACTTTGAATGGTAGAACTTAACCATAAAGCATTCTGATACTGGAGTTTTATTGTAGGAAGAGTTTTAATTTATTAATTTTTAATTTACTTTATATAATGTTATAAATCCATTCAGGCTTTCTATTTCTACAAGAGTCATACTGGGTAAAGCTGTTTTTTTCTGGTCAATAATTTATTTCTTGTAAGATTTTATTTTTATTAGCATGATGCCTTCATAGTGCTTCCTTATCTTTGTGAATCTCTGCTTTCTTTCTAAAGCTGTGTCCCTTTTTTATTACCAGATTTTTCTAATTATAGCTCTTGATTAATTTTACTTAAATTTCATTTTAGTTTTTCTTTTTTTTTGAAAAACGAACTTCTGGCTTTGTTGACTATTTCTATTATACTTTCTAAATATATTATTAATTCCTAATACCATCTTCCCTTCTTTCTATACCCATTTTTATTTTTTCTGCTAGAAATTAGTTGTTAATTTTTTGGTCATTGTTATTTTGTTACTCTAGGTACTCCAGGAAGCAGCTGTACAATGGGATTAGAAAAGCGATGACTTTATTAAGAGGAATGAGTCTGAGAGAAAATGAGAGGGAGTCAGGAGAGGCGAGGCAGCTGGACTGCAATCAGGACTGACTTAGATTTGGGTGGGAAGAGAGGGAAGAAGAGAAGGTTTGGATGAAACCATCTTAGATGTCAGCGTGGTCCAAGGAGAGTTAGGTGAGGCCATGGAGGAGCTCTTAAGTCAAAGTCAATAGTAAGGAGGTCATCTGTCCCAGAAATAAGGAGGCTGCCCTCTGCTGGGAGTAGCCTGTGGGAAGCGTGATCTTACTGCCTGGATTTCAGAGCACAGCAGCTGGAGTTCTGGGTTAATTACACTCCCTGTAATTGAGATCTGAGAGTCACCATCCCATGGTAGACATAACTGTTTCCTAATATAGTGCTTGATGTTATAAATATCCCTGAATTTTGCCGCATCCCTCAAGACTTCAGGGCTTTTATCTTTCAGTCTTATATTCTGTTAAATATCTTTCTTTGGCCTATGAGTTACTTAGATGTCTATTTTCCAATATCCAAATAAACAAGTTTCTTAAAGTTATTTTCTGTAATCAGTGCTATAATAAATGACCACCCATGGTCAAAAATAGTGTCTTCGGGGAATCACACAGTTTAGAACATGACCACAGACTAAATCCCTATCTCCCCATGCAGCCTCCAAAAATCAACAATGAGAAAAAATAAAATCAGTCATTCTGCAAATATAATTTAGAGACTTAGTTTAATAGAAACCTTGATTCACATGTAAGAGTTAAAATATATATCCAAGAGCAGCAGAGTCCTCTCTGGGGGCAATGCAGGAGCAGAGTCAGAGGGGAATTATGCATAAGATGGAACACCAGCTAGGGTGACTCCCTGCAGGGGAAGTCACATCACCCTCCACAGGGAGATACCAAGAGCAAATCTCAGACCTGGAGGACCAGAATACTAGCTACTGTAAGAAATGTAAGAAAGGAGCTTGGAAAGTACAAGAGATAATAGCTTTCACTCCTGAGGTGGGACCACTTATGTGGGAACTATATCCTTCAAAGTGGGGGTGTCATTTGGATATTTCTAGGCAAGAAGTTGCTATTAAGGCTCCTAACAAAGAATCAGAATACAGATTAATCTGCATTCTTCTATCTAAAAGCTCTAATTAAAAACAACCAAAAATCCCAGTCCTCTCAGTATATCAACCAAAGGGAGCACTCTAGAACTAAGAAATTAAGTACACAACCCATACTCTTCATTATTGCACCTATTCCCATAAAAACACCTATCATTATTTATTCTTGCTTGTCTAGGAAAATCCTACCCACTTTATCACAAACAGAAAAAGGAATGCAGTATCCATACAAAACTACTGAAAGTAGAAAATAAAATAAAAATAAAAACTTTCAACTGCGAAAAAACAAATAATCCAATTATAAAATGGGCAGAAGATGTAAACAGACATTTCTCCAAAGAAGACATCCAGATGCCCACCAGACACATGAAAAGATGCTCAACATCACTCATCATCAGGTAAATGCAAGTCAAAACCAAAATGAGATATCATCTTACACCTGTCAAATGGCTAAAAACAAAAACAAAAACAAAAGAAACCTCACAAGAAACAAGTGTTAGTGAGGATGTGGGAAAAGAAGGAAACCTCATGCCCTGTTGGTGGGAATACAACCTGGTGCAACCACTCTGGAAAACAGTATGGAGGTTCCTCAAAAAATTAAAAATAGAACTACCCTGTGATCCAGTAATTGCACTACTAGGTATTTCCCAAGGATATATCCACCCCTAGTTTACTACAGCATTATTTATGATAGCCAAACTACGAAAGCAGTCCAAGTATTCATCAATAGAAAAATAAAGAATTGGTGGTATATACACACAATGGAATATTATTCAGCCATAAAAAATAACAAAATCTTGCCATTTGCAACAATATGGATAGAAAAAAACTTTCAACTGCTGAAAAATACTCCTCATAAAACCATCACCATGACAAAGAAAAATTGTTATAATACCACACTCCAAAATGAATTATATTAAAGCAAAAAGAGAAAAAAATGTAAACCATAATATCAGATACATGTGAACTAACAAACTGTGTATCATATTGATTATATAACCCAGAATACAGTCTTTCAAGTGATTTTGAACACAAAACTCTCATTAAATATCCAGTGGGATATATTCTCAGAACAGTAATGATTGCATGGAAATCTTAAACACCATTCAAGAGGATTATTATGGGTCATAGTATTGATGTTGTGAGTTTGTAACAATTTTATGTATGTTGTAAGACAAAGCAAATAACTTTATATATTAACATTATTAGAACAGAAACAAAATTTTAAGAAGAAAAGAGATAACAAGAAATTAAGAAAATGAGACACTCACATTGGAAACTAGTTTGGCAGTTTTCTAAAAAATTAGGTTTATACCTACACTATGAACCAGCAATTACACTCCTAGTGAAATAAATTCCACTTCCAAGATTAATAAAAACATGACCACAAAACATAAATAAATAAAAATATATTAAAAGTTGTTCCTTTATAGTCAAAATCTGGGGAAAAAAAGTGTTCAGCGACAGAAGAATGTATAAATAACTTTCAGTCTATTCATACAATGGAGTCTTATTACTAAATAAAAAGGAACAAACTATTGATATATGAAACACCACGTATGAAACAGAATATGATATGATGAGCAAAAGGTGGCTGGTGCAATCAAGTATTTATGGAGTGTTTCCATTTATATGAAGTTCTAGATGGGCAAAATTTATGGTACCTCTAAGGTGGAAAATTGACTGGGAAGGGGCATTAGTAAACTTGAAAACTTCTCAGGGTGACAGAAATATTCCATATCTTGCAAAGAGTGTGCTTTATACAGATGCTTGCATATTTCATGATGCATTGATCCGGTATCACTCAATATCTGTTCTTTAAATTGTATGTAAATTTTACCTTGGCAGGAAAGGTCAGCAATAAATACTTAATGCTAAATTTGAATGAAAAATTTGAAATATGAATGTGAACACAGTTTTCTATCTCTGTCTACTGAAAGGACGTGGGGGCAGTTATACTGCAAGGGAAATGAACATGTTTAGCACCCATCTTTCCAGTAAGATAAACCATGACTCTTTGAGAAATCCCTGACTCCAGTCCTAGAGCTAGGAAAGTACAAGACGAACCCAGAACATAATTGTGTCTGAAAACAGTTAATCACTCAGTGATTAATGGAAAAATGTCATAAGGACACCAGCTTAAAAGGGCTCCCAGTGGCTAAATCTGGGACAATTTGAACATCAAAAATGAAAACAATATTAATGTATAACAAGTTGAATAAAAATAAATTCATAAGTCATTAATATAAACCAAAGAGAGAAAAAGAGGAAATTTTTTTAAAACTTTTTTTCTTTTCTGCGGAAGAATGCCAGCTAGTAACTGTAGAGAGATAGCAGGATTAGAACTTTTGCAACTATGAATTAAAATAATTATAACCAGTTCAGATAAAGATCATCAATGGGTGCCAAAATCATTAGATAAAGATATTTAGAGAACAGGGTATTTTTAGGATATCAGAGACTTTTCTGAAAGATCATTTACTATTTTCAAAATGAGTATTATATTGGAGAAAGCTGGAAGTCCACTCCCTAATCAAGCAATTGTGTTCAGCATCACTAATAGTAGAACAACATGGCACCATGTTTCTCTTTATGTGAGAATCATAAGAAATATATGTATAAAGTATGTGTTATTCTTGCTAAAGAATGTTTAACCTGACTGTAAACTAGCCTGTAAATCAGTGGTTCTCAACCAGGGTGGTTTTTTTTTTTTTAAAGATTTTATTTATTTATTTGAGAGAGAGAATGGTAGAGAGAGAGAACATGAGAGGGAAGAAGGTCAGAGGGAGAAGCAGACTCCCTGCTGAGCAGGGAGCCCGATGCGGGACTCGATCCGGGGACTCCAGGACCATGACCTGAGCCGAAGGCAGCCGCTTAACCGACTGAGCCACCCAGGCGCCCATCAACCAGGGTGGTTTTATCCAAAGGTGACATTTAGCAAAGTCTGAAGACATTTTTGGTTGCTACGTGTGAAGAGGTGCTGCTTGCCAGGCATTTGGTGGGTAGAGGCCAGGAATCCTGCTAGATGTCCTCCAACGCAAACGACGACACCCCACAGCATATCAGTAGTGCTGAGGTTGACAAAATCCTGCTCTTTACCGACCTTCCTCTTCACAAGTAATACAAGACATAGAAGAATAACAAATACCATTAGCAAACACAAACTCCAGAATGTGGTATATTCTGCCACAGGAATACTCTGATTTTTAAAACTAGTAATGTATGAGGAAATAATGGGAGAAGCAGTTTTAGAATAAAAAAAATGACTAAATAAGATAATCCCTTCCGCATTAATTAAACTCAACTGTTTAATTAATAGAAAAGCAGATAGAAAAGACATCCTTGGAAAAATAGAGGGAATTTAAATATGAACCAGATACTTTTACATTATATTTAATAACTTCTTAGGATTGATAATTGTAGTCATGTAGAAAAACACCCTTATTCTAGGGTGATACGTGCTAAAGAATTTGAGAGAAGTATTATGACGAATAAAACTTCTATTCAAATAGTACACAAATGACAGAGATTAATCTTAAAAGATAAAAGATAATATTCAATTTAAAAATTAACCAACAGAATCAAGTATATGATAATATCATTTATAAAAGTTTAAAGTATACATTTTTCAAGAACATATAAAGATAATAGGTACATATTGCAATAATTGCCTATGGAGGGAATGGGTGTGGGGGGATATACAGATAATAAAAAAATGAATGAATGAATGAATGAATACAAAGAAGAGAGGGACTTTGCAGAGACCCAGGGTAACAATGTGCCATGAACCGAGGCATATTGCATAAAAAATTCTCTGCCTCTAAGTACAAAAATAAATCCAAACATCAAAATATAAATAAATATTAGTGTATGCATGGGTCCCAAAACATAATTTAAAGAGATAACTATATTTTTAAGAAAGGAAACTAGCAAATATGGTTGATTCTGGTGAAGAAATTGAAAGGTAGAGAGGATGAAAATATATCTATTTTCTTGAAAGACTCAAGACAGTTGTACTAATGGTGGCCCTGAAACACAGACCTTCTGGAGGTGATTCTGGTACTTGAAGGCTTACTAGCAGGATGGCTGCAAGGACTCCATCTGGTGGTAGCAGGATACAAACTGTGAATCTCACCTGTGGATGTGCTTAAAGTTGAGGGGAAGCATAGAGTTGAAGGGGAATCACTGTATGTAGTTGCTTAAGCGTTAAATAAGATAGAGGCAACGGAAACTATATGGATTTTGAACTCAGCTAGATTTTATTAAATGACTTGGAAGCCATAAAGAAAATAACTGGCAGGCTCAGGTCAGCCAATTTTCAAATCAGGGAATGTTATTAAAGCCAGAATTTGTCCCTGACAGTGTTTAAAGAAGCTCTTATCTCCTGAATCCAGCGGGCAGACTGAGCGTCTCCAGGCTCAGGAATTAATCTTACATGGAAGAGCTGCACAGGAGACAAAACACTTAGTCTTGACAGTTCTCCTGTGCTAAATCAGGGCCCTAAGAGGGAAGCAGTGGGACCTTGGAACCTGAAAAGAGCTTATTTGAGTGGATGCACTTGAACACCTTGAAGCAATATCCTATCCCAGTGGGATTGCTGAAACGAGTGCCTCAAAGACTACATAGATACAATCAACCTGCAGGGCCCTCAGAAGCAGCAAATGAATGATGGGTGATGACAGACAACTGAATGTAATCAAGTGGTAACTCAATCTCACATTCTCTTTCTGGATGCCGTATCTTTGCTGGGCCTCAAATGACCTTGGTGTTCTTAAGAACATGTCATCGGTCCATTATATTGAAGATATGCTAATTACATCTGATAGACAAGAAGTGGGAAAGTATTCTGGGTGCCCTAGTAACTCATAGGCATGTCAGAGAGTAGGAAGTTCATCCATATAGATTAAGGAGCCTACCACTCCAATAAAATGTTTAGGGACCTAGTTTTCTGGCACATGCATAATCATCACATCTAAAGTAAGGGGCAAGTTATAGCATTAAGAAAGAGGCAGAATGGTTGGCCTTGGAGCCTGGAGATATTGCATGTGGAAATAAGGTTATGACCCATTTATGGGGTGACTTAAAGCATGGCATTTTTGAATGGGACCTAGCGCAAGAGAGGGAACAGCAGTTCCAAGATGTTGTGCAGGCTTCCCTGCCATTCATTCCACTTGGCCCAGCAAATCAGATAGTATTAAAGTATGTCATAGATAAGAATGTATTATGGAGACTTTGGCAGACCCCCATAGGGTTCTCAAATAAGGCAATCCCATCTCCATAAGTGGACTACTTTTTATTTGAAAACTAGTTCCTCATATGCTAAAACAAGTTCCTAGTAGAGAATTAGTCTTGACAATGAGACAATAAGTGATTATGCATCTCGAGCTGCCCATCATGGTCTGGATATTATCACATCCATTAAGCTATAAAATCAGGCAGCCTTAAGAGCAATTCTTCCTATAATGAAAATAATATATTGAGGATTAGGCCCAACAGGTGTAGAGGACAACAGTAATTTACACAGACAGATGGACCCAACCCTCAAGTTACCTACCTATATTATTACATGGATATCTCTCTCTTAGCTCACACATACGACTTCATGGGCAGTATCTTTCAGTAAACTAATGTAGAAGGACAAGAAATCAGGTCTGATCCATGAGTAGGTCTTCTTGATAGGTTAGCATGAGATAAAAATGGCAGGTACTTTACTACCTACCTACTTGGCAGTGGCCCTGTAGGAGAAATACACTTGTCATCAATGTTGAAAGAGGGGACAAGTGACCAAAGGTAAGGATAAACACAGCCGACTGGAAAGTGGTGAATCATGTGGCTTCTTGAATAGGGACCTCGACACAAAGAAAAACTGAAAGACTAAAGACAAAGAGGTCTGTGCAAGAGGCACAGGGATGAACATATGGATGTGGACATAAAAAGTGTGATTTTTTTTTTTTTGATTCCCATATCCTATCATCCAGATTTTTTTTTTTTTAACCACAGAATAGGCATTTTAGCAACCAAATGGGAAGGATGTTGGCATCCAGTCAATATCAGTCATTCTCAGTCCTCCACCAGCCTGGTGCTTGAATAATGGGTGATAAATGGAGTTGTAATATCAGGGTTCAAGGTTATTCCTGGGTCCAATGGAATGGACTTCCTCTTAGCAGGGTGATCTAGCTGTTCCCTGACTGACTGTGTGATCTGTGAGCCTCAAAGAACAGCCACTTGGTGACAATATACAGTACCCTTTCTGTAAGGGACAATGTATAGTTCTCACCTGAAATGAAAAGTACTTTGTCTTTTCTCTTGTCTCTGCCAGCACCGTGATCTAAAGACTTACATAGAAAGTGGTTTACCAACATAGATTCCTGTTGTTCCTGAAACATCACCTAAAAGGTTGGGTACATTTAACAGCAAAGGAGATAAAAAAATGGGTATATTACCAAGCAATGTACCAGCCCTCCAAATACCAATCACAAGTCTACAGCAAGCCTGAAAAGGTGAGAATGGTTTGTTAAATGGCATCTATGATTTCCAGCTTGAGGGAGATACTCTACAAAGCAGGGCATGGTCACCTATTTGTGGCATATACAGTAGACTAATGGCCAACGTATGAGGAAACCAATGCATGAAAGCAGGAATGGTTTTTCTCACCTTTATTCCTAGTGTCTCCCCATTATTCTCAATATTTGCAGAATTCTTTTCATACTCTGGCAGGGATAGATTAAAACATCTATGTAAAAACATGCTTTTCCGCTGTATAAATATATTATGATTTTGAGATTTTTTCAATGTTTTTAGTCACTTGGTAAGGTTAAAAGTTTAAGGGTCCTGACAAAATATTGTTTTGAGTTTCGATAGCAACATTAGAGGTGTACATAAGTGTAGCTTTATATCTGTAGTTATATTTTCCGTTTTAGAAGAGGAAAAAATATTTCTCAAGTGTGAGTCAGTTAAAAAAATCAATTACTCAAATATGTCTGTGAGCTAAAGTCCAACACGAACATTTGTCCAAATTCAAAGACAAATGTCAATGCCTATGGATCGATTATGTGAGAATCTTCAACTCACCTGACCTTTTTACTGAAAAATTCTTAGACATTTATGGTAGAGGAAAGATTTTCCCAACAGATTTGATAAAGGTCAAAGTATAGACTTGACTATTATTTGAAATTTAAGTTTCCAATAATTATTTATGACCAGAATTCAAAATCACTTGTAAGGAAAATTTTAAATGGCTCTCATCTAGAATCAGGCAAATTTCTTTTGAGTTTCTTAATGTACTTGTTTTTTATCTCAGCTCCCTCCAAACCTTTCCACATCTCCTCACCTCCACAAAATAAAATACACACGGAAGGACCTCCTTCTCACCCCCTTCAGGGGTAGTCAAAATATCAAATTTAAGGAGTTTGAATGACACTGGTTTTTACTTAACTTGGATTAACGGATAAACTTCAGTGGAGGCCAGGCTATGACACAGAGGAAGAGAAAATGTACAACAAGAACAGAAACTTTTGAAGACCCAGAAGCTAAAAAAAAAAAAAAAAAGAAAGAAAAAAAGAAACAAAACGGTGGTCAGGATTGTGGGATCTCCTTATAAAAGTCGGTGATGGTCTAACGAATATTTCCCATTTTATTTCTCTGTGCTACAGGGCATGAATTTCCAGTGTTTGACTAATAATAATTGTCTTGTTTGTTTACATTCTTACCCAAATGGCTCAGATTCAAATTTTATAAAGTGCAGCAATGCAAAGCCTGCTTTTCTATTGCACATAATCACTCTCTTTTTAAGGATGCTTGATAATTTTTTAAGATTGGTGGAATGATAATAATGGTTAAAATATATTTTTAATATATTAAAAAATCAAGTGTTCCTATAATCACACATTGTATCATTATTTAGCTACATCATATAGCCGATTTTGCTTGCTTTGTATATTTGTATTTTGTATTCTAACATAGGAGGCTTATGTTCCAAAAATATTTTAAAAAATAGGTTCAAAATAATAAGATGAAAAATACTTAAATATTTAGTTGATTTATGAGGGTGTGAGGTTTAATTCTAATTTTGCCCAGTACTAGCTGTGAAGCCTGGGGCACATTCCTTAAACTTTCTGAGTCTGCTTTCTCACCTGTAAAAAGAAAAACTATAATAGTGCTTCTCTTATAGGGTTGATATGTTGATGAAATAAAATCACATATGTTAAGGGCTTATAAAGCACATGGAACCTACAAAGCATTCATAAACATTAGCTGTAAATACCTACTGATACTCAGTCCGAAAGAAAACAGAAACATGTATTTTAATAGATATATGTGTTCCTTCTATTACTTTTTAATATTTAAGGCAAAGATGTAGAGATTAAGTGACTTTCTTTTTCTTTTCTTTTTTGGCATTTTTTAATTCTATCCATGCTCACTCCAGATAACACCCTCCACTTTTTGTTAAGACATACTCTCACTGGTTGATAAAATACTTTGTAAAGGGATACATGGGTGGCTCAGTTGGTTAAGCCTCTGCCTTTGGCTCAAGTCATAATCCCAGGGTCCTGGGATCCTGGGATGGAGTCCCACATTGGGTTCCCTGCTCAGCGGGGAGGCTCCTTCTCTCTCTGGCCCCCCCACCCCCACCCCTGGCTCGTGCTGGTGTGCTCTCACATTCTCTCTCTCTCTGACTCTCCCCTCTCTCTCTCTGAAATAAAAAAATTAATTCTTTAAAAAATACTTTGTTAAGAATAATTATCTTATCACTTTTTTATTTCTTTAGTACAATAATTATTATTGTGGTGATTACTAGAAAGTTTAAAGTCATAGACTCAAATATGGACTTGGGAGAATTTTTCATTTTCCAGGGTACTTCAACCCCTGCTAAAACACATCCAAAAAGGCCTCAGGCTGTAAGACTCATATAATTCCAGAACAACTGTTTTGAACTTAAGGATATCAGTACTGAAAAGAAAAGCTAATATGATCCATCACTGTTAAAAATAATTATTCTAATACAGGTCTACCTCAAGAAGCAAGATAAGTCTTAAATAAACAGCCTAACATTACACCTAAGGAAGCAATAAAGTAAAGAACAAACAAAACCAAAAACCAGCAGAAAGAAGAAAATAATAAAGATTAGAGCAGAAATAAGTGATATAGAAACTAAAACAAATAGATCAAACATAGCAATAAAATCAGGAGCTGGTTCTTTGAAAAGATCAACAAAATTGATAAACCTCTAGCGAGAAAAAAAAGAGAGAGAGAAAGAGAGAGAGAGAGAAGACTCAAATAAATAAAATCAGAAATCAAAAAGGAGAAATAATAGCCAACACCACAGAAATACAAAAAATGTAAGAGAAAATCATGAAAAATGATATGCCAACAAACTGGACAACCTTGAAAAAATGGATAAATTCTAGAAATATATAGCCTATCAAAACTGAGTCAGAAAGAAGTAGAAAATTTGAACAGACCAATTACCAGCAATGAAATTGAATCAATAATCAAAAAACTTCCAACAAACAAAAGTCCAGGACCGGGAAGCCTGCTTCTCCCTCTCCCACTCCCCCTGCTCGTGTTCCTGCTCTCACTATCCCTCTCTCTGTCAAATAAATAAATAAAATCTTTAAAAAAAAAAAAGTCCAGGACCAGAGAGCCTCACAGTTGAATTCTACCACACATTTAAAAGAGACTTAATACCTATTCTTCTCAAAATTTTCCAAAAAATAAAAGGGGAAGGAAAACTTCCAAATTCATTCTATGAGACGATATTAACCTGATATCAAAACCAGATTAAAAACACTACAAAAAAAGAGAACTATAGGCCAATATCTGTGATAAACATAGATGCAAAAGTCATCAACAAAATATTTGCATACTGAACCCAAGAATACATTAAAAAAATCATTCACCACGATGAAGTGGGATTTATTGCTGGGATGCAAGGGTGGTTCAATATTTGCAAATCAAACAATGTGATACATCGCATCAATAAGAGAAAGCATAAAAACCATATGATCATCTCAACAGATGCAGAAAAAGCATTTGATAAAGTACAACACCCAATCATGATAAAAATCCTCAACAAAGTAAGTTTAGAAGGAACATACCTCAACATAATAAAGGTCACATATGAAAAACCTAAAACTAACATTATACTCAATGGTGAAAAGTTTAGAGCTTTGCCCTAAGATCAGGATAAGACAAGGGTGTCCACTCTAACCACTTTTATTAAACTTAGTACTGGAAGTCCTAGCCAGAGCAATCAGACAAGGAACAAAAGGAACAAAGTCATCCAGATTGGTAAGAAAGAAGTAAAACTTTCACTATTTGCAGATGACATGATACCATATATAAAAAAACCCAAAGACTACATCACAAACCTCCTAGAAATGATAAATGAATTCAGTAAAGTTGCAGGATACAAAAATCAATGTACAGAAATCTCTTGCAATCCTTTACACCAATAATGAAGCAACAGAAAGAGGAATTAAGAAAGCAGTCCCAAGGGGCACCTGGGTGGCACAGTCACCTAAGTGTCTAACTCTTAAAAAAAAAAAAAAAGGTTTTATTTAGGGCTCCTGGGTGACTCAGTCAGTTAAGCATCTGCCTTCAGCTCGGGTCATGATCTCAGGGTCCTGGGATCGAGCCCCACACTGGGCTTCCTGCTCAGCAGGGAGTCTGCTTCTTTCTCTCTTTCCCCCCGCCCCTCCCCACCACTCATTCTCTGTCTCAAATAAATAAATACAATTTCGTTATGATTTTTTTTTAAATCTATTTGACAGAGAAAGAGAGAAAGAGCATGCACACAAGCACGGGGCACAGCAGAGGGAGAGGGAGAAGCAGGCTCCCCACTGTTCAAGGAGCCCAATGCGGGGCTCAATCTCAGGACCCAGAGATCATGACCTGACCTGAAGGCAGATGTTTAACTGATTGAGCCACCCAGGCACCCCAAGTGTCTAACTCCTGACCTCAGTTCAGGCCATATCTCAGGATCATGAGTTCAAGTCATGTGTTGGGCTCCACACTGTGGAGCCTGTTTAAAAAAAAAAAAAAAGCAATCCCATTCACAATTGCACCAAAAATAATAAAATGCCTAGGAATAAACTCAACCAAGGATAAGAAAGACCTGTACTCTGAAAATTATAAAATGTTGATGAAAGAAACTGAAGACACAAACAAATGGAAAGATATTCCATTCATGAATTGGAAGAACGAATATTGCTAAAGTGTCTATACAACCCTAAGCAATCTACAGATTTAATGCAATCCCTATCAAAATACCAACAGCCTTCTTCACAGAACTGGAACAAATAATCCTAAAATTGATATGAAACTACAAAAGACCCAAATTAACCAAAACAATTCTGAAAAAGAAAAACAAAGCTGGAGGTCAGTCTCACAATTCTAGATTTCAAGTTATACTACAAAACTGTAGTAACCAAAACACTGGCACAAAAATAGATACATTGATGAACAGAACAGGACAGAGCCCAGAAACAAACCCATGATTATATGATCAATTAATAAAGAGGCAACAATATGCAATGGGAAAAATACGGTCTCTTCAACAAATGATGTTGGGAAAACTAGACAGCTACATGAAAAAGAATTAAACTGGTCTACTTTTTTACACCATACCCAAAAATAAATTCAAAATGGACTAAAGACCTAAATGTGAAACCTGAAATCATAAAAATCCTAGAAGAGGGCACAGGCAGTAATTTCTCTGACATTGTTTGTAGCAAATTCTTTCTACATGTACCTTCAGAAGCAAGAGAAACAAGTGAAAAAATAAATGACTGGACTACATCAAAATAAAAAGCTTCTGCACAGGGGCGCCTGGGTGGCTCAGTCATTAAGCGCCTGCCTTCGGCTCAGGTCATGATCCCAGGGTCCTGGGATCAAGCCCCACATCGGGCTCCCTGCTCCGCGGGAAGCCTGCTTCTCCCTCTCCCACTCCCCCTGCTTGTGTCCCCTCTCTTGCTGTGTCTCTCTGTCAAATAAATAAAATCTTAAAAAAATAAAGTAAATAAAATAAAAAATAAATACAAAGCTTCTGCACAGTAAAGGAACAATCAACAAAACTAAAAGAAAATCTACTGAATGGGAGAAGATATTTGTAAATGACATAACCAATAAAGACTTAGTATCCAAAATATATAAAGAATTTATACAACTCAACACCCAAAAAACACCTAACCCAATTTAAAAATGGGCAGAAGACATGAACAGACATTTCTCTAAAGAAGACAGACAGATGGCCAAAGACACATGAAAAGATACTCAACATCACTTATCATCAGGGAAATACAAATCAGAACCAAAATGAACTATCACCTCAAACCCGTCAGAATGACTAAAAAAAAAAAAAACCCACAAGAAACAACAGATGTTGGTGAGAATGTGGAGATGTGGAGAAAAAGGAACCCTTGTGCACTGTTTGTGGGAAAGCAAACTGGTGCAGATACTGTGGAAAACGGTATGGAGATTCCTCAAAAAACTAAAAGTAGAACTATCCAATTATCCAGTAATTGCGCTACTGGATATTTACCCAAAGAATAAAAACACGAATTCAGAAGGATACATGTGCTCTTATGTTTATTGCAACATTTCTCATAATAGTCAAATTTTGGAAGCAGCCTAAGTGTCCATCAATATATATAAATGGATAAAAAAGTGGTGATATATATATATATATACACACACACATATATATCATTCAGCATCCATGGAATATTATGCAGTCATAAAAAAGAATGAAACCTTGCCATTTGCAACAAAATGGATGGAGTTTGAGAGTATAATCCAGGCGAAATAAGTCAGTCAGAGAAAGACAAATACTATATGGTTTCACTCATCTGTGGAAATTAAGAAACAAACAAAGGGGGGGAAAAAGAGACAAACCAAAAAAAGGACACTTAACTATAGAGAACAGAGGTGTATCAGAGGGGAGGTGGGTGGAGTGATGCGAGAAATAGGTGATGGGGATTAAAGAGTACACTTACCATGATGAGCACTGGATAATGTATACACTTGTTGAATCACTATATTATACACCTGAATCTCATATAACACTGTAAGTTAACTATAATGGAATTAAAATTTAAAAAATGATGAAAAATAATTATTCCAATAGCCACCCATGTTTACCAGGATTGCACATATTAGGAACAAAGTTTTAAATTTATATATTTATAGAGGTTATATAATTAATAGTATATTCTATGTTTAAATATTTAAAATATAGTTGAATTTCTAATAATCAAGAGAAACATCCTACCTTACTAGGAAATAAATGAATTTAATAAGAAGTTTAGAGGGTACTGAATTTCTTCAATTAAGCCCTGAAGGTAGAGTACAATATGAAAATTGGGCTTATCTTGGTGGGGAAGAGCAAGATAGAGGAGTTATAGGAGACCTAAATTTCATCTGGTCCCAGTAACTCAGCTAGATAGGGCTCAAACCATTCTGAACAACTACGAACTCAACAGGAGATCAAAGAAAAGAACAGCAGCAACTCCCTGAACAGAAAATCAACCACCTTCTGGAAGGTAGGACATGCGGAGAAGTGAATCCGAGGCGATATTCGGGAAGATAGACGGCGGGGGAGGGAGCCTCCATCAGCTGCTACTGGCAAGTGAAAGAGCAGCAGAGCACAAAATAGCAAATTTTAGAAGTTGGCTCTGCTGAGGGATGTCGCTCCAGTGTCTAGGCGGAGTGTGGAACTCTCCCTGGGACAGTGTGGTCTCAGGACCCTCGGGGTCACAGAAAGACCAGGGGTGCCTGGGGGTGGCAGAGCTCCCAAGTATCAGAGCGGGGAAGCCGGCTGCAGAGATGGAGCCGAGCAGCGGGCTCGCAGCTCCGGGTTGCTGTAAACCATGATCGGCGGCACAGTTGGGCCACTGCTCCTCCAGCAGGGACGCAACAAGCATCAGCTCCGGGGAGACTCCCCTTTCTCCTGTGGGAGGAGCGGCACGGGAGCGCACCACAGGGATCTGCTGGGTTTGGAGACTCCACACGGGGTCGCATGTCAGAGATAGAAATGATGGGTCACAGGCCGGGTGAGCACAGAGTGTGGCCGGAGACCAGGGAGATGGGAGTGATTGACTGTCTTTCTCTGGAGGCACACTGAGGAGTGGGGCCCCGAGTTCTTGGCTCCTCCAGGGGGCAGATTGGGAGGCCGTCATTTTCACTCTCATCCTCCAAAGCTGTATGGAAAGCTTGCAGGGAAAAAAAGCTCCTGAGAGCAAATTGAACAGATGCAGCTGGGACCCAGCAAGGGTGGGGCAATTCTGCCTTGGGCAAAGACATTTGGGAACCATGGCAACAGTCCCCTCCCCAAGAAAATCCACAAGAACAGCCAGCCAAGACCAAGTTTACCGATCAATGAGAACAGCAAAACCCCAGTGCTAGGGGAATACAGCTCATAGAGTTCATGGCTTTTTTCCCATGATGCTTTAGTCTTCCAAGTTAATTTTTTAAATTTTATCTTTTTCTATTTTTTCTAGATGAATTTTTCTTCTTTCCTTTTTCAAACAATATCTTATCAATTCTTTTTCTAAAATCTTTTTTTTCATTTTTACAATCATAGTCTATCTCTTCATTGTATTTAACCTTATTTTTTGTATATATATGTTTTTCTTTCTTTAAAATTTTGGATATAGTTTCTTCTAACAGACCAAAATATACCCTAAATCTAGTGTATGACGTTGTCCTAGTCTCCTGCCTGATCACATTCTCTTTTTTTTTTTATTCTTTTTTCAGCCAACTTATCAATTCCCTTTTTAAAATCTTTTTTAATTTTCATCTTTAAAGTCATATTAAATCCCTTTATCACATTTACCATTATTTTTTATATATATAAGTTTTTCTTTCTTTAAAATTTTGGGATGCAATTTCTTCTAACAGACCAAAATACATCCAAAATCTAGTGTGTGGCTTGGTTATTTTCACCAGCCAGATCATATTCTTTTTTTTTTTTTCTTTCTTTCTTTTCTCCCTGGTTTTGGGTCTCTTCTAATTTGTTTAGTGTATATTTTTTCTGGGGTCATTGCTACCCTTTTGGCATTTTTTTTAGCATTTTGTTCTCTCATTCATCTATTCTCCTCTGGACAAAATGACAAGACGAAAAACTCACCTCAAAAAAAACAAGAGGCAGTACCAACTGCCAGGGACCTAATCAATACGGACATTAGTGAGATGTTGGAACTAGAGTTTAGAATGATGATTATTAAGATACTAGCTGGGCTTGAAAAAAGCAAAGAAGATACTACAGAATCCATTTGTAGAGAAATAAAAGAACTAAAATCTAACCAAGTTGAAAATAAAAAAGGCTATTAAGAGGTGCAATAAAAAATGGAGGCAGAAGAGAGAATTAGTGATATAGAAGACCAAATGATGGAGAATAAAGAAGCTGAGAAAAAGAGATAAACAACTACTGGATCATGAGGGGAGAATTCAAGAGATAAGTGATACCATACCATAAAGTGAAACAACATTAGAATAATTGGGATCCCAGAAGAAGAAGAGAGAAAGGGGCAGAAGGTATACTGGAGCAAATTATAGCAGAGAACTTCCCTAATTTGGGGAAGGAAATGGGCACCAAATCCAGGAGGCACAGAGAACCCCCCTCAAAATCAATAAAAATAGGTCAACACCCCAACGTCTAAGAGTGAAACTCACAAGTCTCAGAGACAAAGAGAAAATCCTGAAAGCAGCTCGGAACAAGAAGTCTGTAACCCACAATGGTAGAAACGTTAGATTGGCTGCAGACCTATCCACAGAGACCCGGCAGGCCAGAAAGGACTGGCTTGATATATTCAGAGCAATAAATGAGAAAAATATGCAGACAAGAATACTATATCCAGCTAGGCTGTCCGTGAAAATAGAAGGAGAGATGAAAAGCTTCCAGGACAAACAAAAACTAAAAGAATTTGCCCTACAAGAAATATTGAGAAGGGTCCTCTAAGCAAAGAAAGAGACTAAAATTAACACAGACCAGAAAGGAACACAGACAATATACAGTAACAGTCAACTTACAGGCAATACAATGGCACTAAATTCATAACTATCAATAGTTACCCTGAATGTAAATGGTCTAAATGCCCCAATCAAAAGACACAGGCTATCAGATTGGATAAGAAAAACAAGGCCCATTGATATGCTGTCTGCAAGAGATTCATTTTAGACGCAAAGACACCTCCAGGTTTAAAGTGAGGGAGTGGAAAACCATTTACCATGCCAATGGACATCAAAAGAAAGCTGGGGTGGCAATCCTTATATCAGACAAATTAGATTTTAAACCAAAGACTATAATAAGAGATGAGGAAGGACACTATATCCTACTTAAAGGGTCTATCCAACAAGAAGATCTAACAGTTGTAAATATCTATGCCCCTAACACGGGAGCAGCCAATTATATAAGGCAATTAATAACAAAATCAAAGAAACACATTGACAACTATACAATAATAGTGGGGGACTTTAACACCCCCCTCACTGAAATGGACAGATCATCTAAGCAAAATATCAACAGGGAAATAAAGGCTTTAAATGACACACTGGACCAGATGGACTTCATAGATATATTCAGAACATTCCATCCCAAAGCAACGGAATACACATTCTTCTCTAGTGCCCATGGAACATTCTCCAGAATAGATCACATCCTGGGTCACAAATCAGGTCTCAACTGGTACCAAAAGATTGGGATTATTCCCTGCATATTTTCAGACCACAATGCTTTGAAACTAGAACTCAATCACAAGAGTAAAGTCAGAAAGAACTCAAATACATGGAGGCTAAAGAGCATCCTACTAAAGAATGAATGGGTCAACCAGGAAATTAAAGAACAATTAAAAAAATTCATGGAAACCAATGAAAATGAAAACACAACTGTTCCAAATCTTTGGGATGCAGCAAAGGTGGTCTTAAGAGGAAAGTATATAGCAATACAAGCCTTTCTCAAGAAACAAGAAAGGTCTCAAACATACAACCTAACCCTACACCTAATGGAGCTGGAGAAAGAACAGCAAATAAAGCCTAAATCCAGCAGGAGAAGAAAAATAACAAAGATCAGAGCAGAAATCAATGAAATAGAAACCAAAAGAACAGTAGAACAGATCAACGAAACTAGGAGCTGGTTCTTTGAAAGAATAAATATGGTTGATATACCCCCGGCCAGACTTACCAAAAAGAAAAGAGAAATGACCCAAATCAACAAAATCATGAATGAAAGAGGAGTGATCACAACCAACACCAAAGAAATATAAACAATTATAAGAAGACATTATGAGCAACTATATGCCAGGAAATTAGATAATCTGGAAGAAATGCATGCATTCCTAGAGATGTATAAACTACCAACACTGAACCAGGAAGAAATAGAAAACCTGAACAGACCTATAACCACTAAGGAAATTGAGCAGTCATCAAAAATCTCCCAACAAACAAGAGCCCAGGGCCATATCGCTTCCCAGGGGAATTCTACCAAACATTAAAGAAGAATTAATACCTATTCTTCTGAAGCTGTTTCAAAGAATAGAAATGGAAAGAAAACTTCGAAACTTCCAAACTCATTTATTGAGGCCAGCATTACCTTGATTCCAAAACCAAAGACCCCATCAAACGGAGAACTACAGACCAATATCCCTGATGAACATGGATGCAAAAATTCTCACCAAAATACTAGCCAATAGAATCCAACAGTACATTAAAAGGATTATTCACCATGACCAAGTGGGATTTATTCCTGGGCTGCAAGGTTGGTTCCACATCCACAAATCAATCAACGTGATACAATACATTAATAATAAAAGAAAGAACAAGAACCATATGATCCTCTTAATAGATGCAGAAAAAGCATTTGACGAAGTACAGCATCCTTTCTTGATTAAAACTCTTCACAGTGTAGGGATAGACGGTACATACCTCAATATCATAAAAGCCATCTATGAAAAACCCACAGCGAATATCATACTCAATGGGGAAAACAGAGAGCTTCTCCCCTAAGGTCAGGAACACAGCAGGGATGTCCACTATCAGCACTGCTCTTCAACATAGTATTAGAAGTCCTAGCCTCAGCAATCAGACAACAAAAAGAAGTAAAAGGCATCTGGATCAGCAAACAAGAAGTGAAACTCTCACTTTTTGCAGATGATATGATACTTTATGTGGAAAACCCAAAAGACTCCACCCCAAAACTGCTAAAACTCATACCACAATTCAGTAAAGTGGCAGGATATATAATCAATCCACAGAAATCAGTGGCATTTCTATACACCAACAACAAGACAGAAGAAAGAGATATTAAGGAGTCAATCCCATTTACAATTGCACTCAAAACCACAAGATACCGGGCGCCTGGGTGGCTCAGTTGGTTAAGCGACTGCCTTCGGCTCAGGTCATGATCCTGGAGTCCCGGGATCGAGTCCCACATTGGGCTCCCTGCTCGGCGGGGAGTCTGCTTCTCCCTCTGACCCTCTTCCCTCTTGTGCTCTCTATCTCTCATTCTCTCTCTCTAATAAATAAATAAAATCTTTAAAAAAAAAAAAAAACCACAAGATACCTAGGAATAAATCTAACCAAAGAGGCAAAGAATCTGTACTCAGAAAACTACAGAATACTCATGAAAGAAAGTGAGGAAGACACAAAGAAATGGGAAACGTTGCATGCTCATGGATTGGAAGAACAAATATTGTGAAGATGTCAATGCTACCTAGAGCAATCTACACATTTCATGCAATCCCTACCAAAATCCAATCAGCTTTTCAAAGAAATGGAACAAATAATCCTAAAATTTGTGTAGAACCAGAAAAGACCCCGAATAGCCAGAGGAATGTTGAAAAAAAGCAGAGCTGGTGGCATCACAATTCCGGACTTCAAGCTCTATTACAAAGCTCTAATCATCAAGACAGTATGGTACTGGCACAAAAACAGACACATAGATCAAATGGAACAGAATAGAGAGGCCAGATATGGACCCTAAACTCTATGGTCAACTAATCTTCGACAAAGCAGGAAAGAATGTACAATGGAAAAAAGACAGTCTTTTCAACAAATGGTGTTGGGAAAATTGGACAGCCACATGCAGAAGAATGAAACTGGGCCATTTCCTCACACCACACACAAAAATAGACTCCAAATGGATGAAAGACCTAAATGTGAGAGAGGAATCCATCAAAATCCTTGAGGAGAACACAGGCAGCAACCTCTTCAACTTCAGCACAGCAACTTCTTCCTAGAAACATCGCCAAAAGCAAGGGAAGTGCAAAAATGAACTATTGAGACTTCACCAAGATAAAAAGCTTTTCCACAGCTAAGGAAACAGTCAACAAAACCAAAAGACAACTGCCAGAATGGGAGAAGATATTTGCAAATGCTGTATCAGATAAAGGGCTAGTATCCAAAATCTATAAAGAACTTAACAGACTCAACACCCAAAGAACAAATGATCCAATCAAGAAATGGGCAGAAGACATGAACAGATATTTCTGCAAAGAAGACATCCAAATGGCCAACAGACACATGAAAAAGTGCTCAACATCGCTTGGCATCAGGGAAATCCAAATCAAAACCTCAATGAGATACCACCTCACACCCGTCAGAATGGCTAAAATTAACAAGTCAGGAAACGACAGATGTTGGCGAGGATGCAGAGAAAGGGGAACCCTGCTACAGTGTTGGTGGGAATGCAAGCAGGTGCAACCACTCTGGAAAACAGTATGGAGGTTCCTCAAAAAGTTGACCCAGCAATTGCATTCCTTGGTATTTACCCTAAAGATACAAATGTAGTGATCCGATGGGGCACATGTACCCCAATGTTTATAGAAGCAATGTCTACAACAGCCAAACTATGGGAAGAGCCTAGATGTCCATCAACAGATGAATGGATAAAGAAGATGTGGTACGCACACACACACACACACACACACACACACACACACACACACACACACACAGGAATATTATGCAGCCATCAAAAAAATGAAATCTTGCCATTCGCAATGATATGGATGGAACTAGAGGGTATTATGCTAAGCGAAATAAGTCACTCAGAGAAAGACAAGTATCATATGATCTCACTGATATGAGGAATTTCAGAAACAAGACACAGTATCACAGGGGAAGGGAGGGAAAAATGAAAGAAGACAAAACCAGAGCGGGAGACAAACCATAAGAGACTCTTAATCTCAGGAAACAAACTGAGTGTTGCTGGAGTGGTGGGGGGTGGGAGGGGTGGGGTGGTTGGGTGATAGACATTGGGGAGGGTATGTGCTATGGTGAGCACTGTGAATTGTGTAAGACTGATGAATCACAGACATATACCCCTGAAACAAATAATACATTATACGTTAATAAAAAAAAAAAAGAAAATTAGGCTTATCTTTAGAGCTTAGGTGACTAGCCACTCGTTTCTTGATATGGTTGTCCTTTAAAACATTACACTCACCAAGCTCTCTCAGTGGGCACATGTGAAATCATTGTTTGGAACATCTCAAATATAGTGAAATATAAAACATATCAAAACATATTCCAAATGAGTATGGACATATAGTCATGCCTTCCTTCCATTTTGATTTTTTTTTCTTTCAACCTCATAGAAGGTTAAAATAGAAAGCTCTCTTCTTTTTGATATGTACCTTATCCCTCCCACATCCATTCCATCAACAGCCATTTGCTGGGCATCTACTATGAGGCAAGCACTATTGCAGAATAAAGCTGAGATCTCCCATCGAAACTGAGATTTTGTCACATTCATATTAACCTGGGATTTTGACAAAAGAGAAGTGCGATTGCTCATTGAGTTCATATGAAAACATGTTTTCTAAGGGAAACATTTTGAGGATGATAATGGGAAAGTTCTAAATCAAATACCACTAATCTAAAATAGAATATTTCTCTTTATTAGAGATTTGAATCCTTGTTACATGCAACTATACTCTAGCACTTTTATATTTATCTTATTTTTTTTAAAGATTTTATTTCTTTATTTGACAGACAGAGAGAGACAGGAAGAGAGGGAACACAAGCAGGGGGAGAGGCAGAGGGAGAAGCAGGCTTCCCGCTGAGCAGGGAGCCCGATGTGGGGCTCGATCCCAGGACCCTGGGATCATGACCTGAGCCTAAGGCAGACGCTTAATGACTGAGCCACCCAGGCGCCGCTACTCTAGCACTTTTAATAAAACAGTTTTGAATTTGAAGCACTGAGAGTAATAATGGATAAGATTATGTGATGTAAATAAGGATGCCAATATGAATTTGCCAAGCCCACTTGTTGTCCCTATGGAAAGCAGTAAGCTGGATCTTGAAAGAAATGTACAGAAATGATGGGTCATGGGTGATAGACATTGGGTACGGCATGTGCTTATGGTGAGCACTGTGAATTGTGCAAGACTATTGAATCACAGATCTGTACCTCTGAAACAAATAATGCAACATATGTTAAGAAAAAAGAAAAAGAAGAAGATAGCAGGAGGGGAAGAATGAAGGGGAGTAAGTCGGAGGGGGAGACGAACCATGAGAGACGATGGACTCTGAAAAACAAACTGAGGGCTCTAGAGGGGAGGGAGGTGGGGGGATGGGTTAGCCTGGTGATGGGTATTAAAGATGGCACGTTCTGTGTGGAGCATTGGGTATTATGCACAAACAATGAATCATGGAACACTACATCAAGAACTAATGATGTAATGTATGGTGATTAACATAACAATGAAAAAATTAAAAAACAAAAAGAAATGATGGGTCAAAGGGCCCAGAAAAGTCCCAAATATATGTCCAAAAGAGGACACGACCTGGAGGGCATCAGACTGGAAGATGTAGGCAGGTCATCAAGAAAGCACTAGGTGATGGAGGGTTGGAAGTTTTATTAATGCAGTCTCTCTTCTATTCCCACACAGACTGCTTTCTATCCAATAGAATAAAATAAGGAACTTATGGGTAAGAAAAAAAATCTCAGATTGTAATTAAATCCTCAATCAAATTTAGCTAAAAAGCTTTCTGAATGCCTGGCCAGCAGGAAAAACTGCTGATGGGGTATCTGCACAAAGGAGTTTTAAATTTTTCAGCCCACCCTACACAATTCTAAACCTTTTTTGAAAAAAAAAAAATCTATCATTCAAGGCACCTAATACTTCCTGGGTAAATCATCACAGACTTTCATCTGTTATTCAATTTTTATATTTATCAGTTTTCTATAAATGCAGGACAAATGACAGTTTTGGTCTTGAATAATTAGATTATTTAGATTTATATCTGTCTAAAAAAAACAGAATGCATATCCATGTATGACAGTTTAATTTTCAGTTTTCCCAGAATATTATTTTTTTCTCTAATGGCTTATTCATATACAATATCTCTTTAGAGATTCTGGTTCCTGAGCTTTGTCAATATAGACCCAAAATGTGCCAGAATGCTTAAATCCATATCACTAACAGACTTCTAAATTAATTTGCTTGCAACCATCAATATCCTCTTTCAAAATTACGTAATTATTTCTGATACATTTGGAGTATTCTCAGTAATCTAACTCACTTTGCTACAATGTGTAAAGTCAGTCAGAGGTATGAAATACAAGAGATTTAAATCAATTTAGATTAACATCTTTTGTGGCGGTCTCAGAAAATTAAATTATGATGGCATTAGATTTTTCTTTTTTTTTAAGATTTTATTTATTTATTTGACAGAGAGAGAGAGAACAAGTAGGCAGAGAGGCAGGCAGAGGGAGAGGGAGAAGCAGGCTCCCCACGGAGCAGGGAGCCCGATGCGGGGCTCGATCCCAGGACCCTGGGATCATGACCTGAGCCAAAGGCAGCTGCTTAACCAGCTGAGCCACCCAGGCGCCCCAGATGGCATCAGATTTCTAATTATACAACTCCCTTCCAAAGATAATACTATTTAACCCTGTCAATAAATAAAATCCCAGGAATCTCTTCATTTAGAATTTATAACTAGGTCAACCCCCCAGCATCATGCAGATCTGCTACATAGCTCCCATACAGCTGAAAGCATGCACTTAACTATAATTTTTGAAGAATCCTACATCTCTCACTGAAGGCAGTTCTCTGAAGGCAGGTCTATTTCTATATCACACACCACTGAATTACTAGATCCTAGCACAGTAGGTACCGTACACACAAAACATGCAGAATTAAAGTTTGAATTAGAATTTAAGAAAGCACCTTGAAAATATTTTTTTCCTTTTTTTTAACATAGAACAAAAACATTTTTCTGCCCTCTGTATTTTCCCCCACCTTGCCACAAAAAATCTGGTGATGAATTGCTCCCATTAGACTATGCCAGTTACTCTTCTAGTGATAAAAATATTCTCCCAAATCAATATAATTCCTGATATTTATTAAGAGGGAAAGGAGGAATTTTTTGCTTCACTGTTAAGAGTCAATATTATAAAAAATGTTTCAACATATTCCTCTACTCAAAAATAATGGTCTAAGTCTTTTACAGATCAGATCACCCTTTTTATCACATTATTTCCCGCTAATACTGCAGTCTTTCACTGTCTCACCTGATAACCCCTTCCCACCTGCACTCTTTACTTGGCTAGCTGTCGTTCCTATTGCATATCTCATTCTGGACATCCCCCTGTAGCTTCTATGTACTTACACAGGTCACTATGCTTCACCTACCGACATACAGAACACAGCGTATTTAACTGTGTGGGGTGTTGATTTGTTTCCCACCGTGGCCATCACTATGTCCATCACTCTCTCAGACCCTTAGTGCTTAATCCCAGTGCCAAGCACCCTGGAGATGGCTGATAAATACTTGTTGGTAAATGAATAAGATAATGAATGAATGAGCATGGGAACCATTTATTTTGTTATCTTGTTTTCTACTTCACTATTATTTCATTGTGCCTATGCAGAGAGAGCAGAGAGACTCTGCTTGATGTTCACATTGAGAAAAATTTCCTTTGAAACCCCAATCAATAATATAACATCTGTGTATGAAAAATTCATGGTACAAAATGTTTATGTTTTATCTTGCATAAGCAAAATAAAGAGGGCTACTTATGTACCCACTAGTTAAATTTAATATGCTACCCATCTGGGCCTTTTTTTCTCAATTAGGAAGCAGCATTTTAAAAGTGAATAAATATATTCTAGAGGCACCTGGGTGGCTCAGTCAGTCAAGCATCCAGCTCTCGGTTTTAGCTCAGGTTGTGATCTCAGGGTCGTGAGACGGGGCCTGCATGGGGCTCTCTGCTCAGTGTGGAGTCCGCGTGAGATTCTCTCTCGCCCTCTCCTTCTGTCCCTCTCCCCATTCAAGCTCTCGCTCTCGCTCTCTCTCAAAATAAATGAATAAAATATTTTTTAAAAAATAAGACATTCTAAAAGAGAGAGAGATAAAAACAAATGAATATATTTGGTCCCTTCAATTTATACTACACTGTATTCAATTAGGATTAGGAAGAAAAATAATTTTAAGAGTTTGGTACCACGTGGAAAGATTTTAACCTTAATGAAGTATCAGAGACAATATGTGTCAACAGCAGAACACTAAGCAAGAGCTACTGTGGATAATCCACTAATATCAGAAAGGGAGATGTAAAATAAGGGACCAGGATATATCTTCAGAGTTTTTAGTTGTACCTAGTGGGCTAAATAGGGAAAAGTATGTCGACTTCATCTTTCCAAAGTGCAACAGAAATAGGATGTAAATGTGTGGATAGGTGAGAAAAAATCCACAAATAAGAAATAAGAAAATAAGAAATCAAAATTCCTGGGGCACCTGGGTGGCTCAGATGGTTAAGCGTCTGCCTTCAGCTTGGGTCATGATCCCAGGGTCCTGGGGTCAAGCCCCACATCAGGCTCTTGGCTCAGCAGGGAGCCTGCTTCTCCCTCTCCCTTTGCCTCTCTCCCTGCTCATGCTCTCTCTCGCTCTCTGTATCTCTGTCTCAAATGAATAAATAAAATCTTTAAAAAAAATATCACCTAGATTTGTGCTCATGTTTCTTTCTAAAAAAAAGAAATCAAAATTCCTAGAAGTTTGAAACTGAAATGTTGGTAATATGCTTTTTAGAACAATACAGGATAAAACAGTTATTCTCCCTTGGATTAATGTGTATCCCAAAAATGCTGGCCTAAAAAAAAATGTAAAAGGAGTGTTTCCTGATTATGGGCTTGCTTTCAAGCAGCAACCAGACTGTAGAAAGAAGTAATGATTTTTTGACTCATGATGCCAGTTAATTTCCATTCTAAACAAACTTTTCATTTCCAGTTTGAAGGGCCTTGGTCTTAAATATGGAGAACAAATGAAATGTATGTGTTACACATATGCATATACTGAGACCTATCCATTCACCCAGCAACTTGGTGCTCAGAGAATCCACCTCCTCAAACATGGCCCAGAAGACCCAATTATGTAAATATTCTGGGACTTTTTGTCAATGTTGCATTTCAAATTTCTTTGACCAAATTTCTACAATGAGAAGCTTACTTCTGGAAAAAATGAAGCAGATTAAGAAATAGGGAGAATACGCTGGTCAAGTGAAAACAATACTATTATGGAATTGGCAAGTATTAGTAACAGTTTAAAAACTTGCCCATCATAAATGGGGATCATCAATTTTAAAAAAAATTGTGATGTTTGATATTAAAATACTGTTTTTTTCCAATTCAAGCAATATTGTTGAAAATTTGCTACAGTTCTTCAATAAACTCTCAAGGTGATAGACCAGGTCAGCAATGTCAAAGACTCACTACTGGCCCCATTTGATTTCTGGATTCAAACTCATTAGCTGGGTGGCCTTGGTAAGTGGCCTAACTTGCTGGCAATCTGACTCTGAGTGTGCACCTCTGAAAAACTGAACTAAATGACAACATACGTAAGAAATTATTTTAAGAATGTTTGAGGTTATTTTGTAACCTTGAGCAAGGTAAATTCTCTAAGGCTCTTTCCTTTAAAAGTAGACAAAAATATATATAGATCATAAAACAAAAAAGTAATAAAAAGAAGTATGTTAACTATACTGGAACTAAAATAAAAAAACTTAATAAAAATAAAAGCAAAATTAAAAAAGAATATATAGATCATCAGTGTTGATATTAAGTGAGATCTTATATTTTAATGGCCCAGCACTACAAATGTGACATATTTGAAGTTATCAGTAAATGATAGTTATTATAATAGACATTATATCTGTAGAAATGAGCAAACAACTAGAAATTTATGTTTAGATAAGTAAAATATAGCTTAAAATTACCTTTTTGTCTATCAGGGAAATATTAAAAATAATAATATATACTGTTGGCTATAGAATAATGAAATGAGAATGTTTATGCACTGCAGGTGAGTGAGAATGTAAATTGATATAATTTTTCTAAAGGACAATTTGTCAATGTGTATAAAAGATTTAAATAATAAACATTCTCTTGACAAGCCATACCATTTCTAGGAATTTACCCTAAGCCATTTTAAATGTGCAAAGATGATTGTGCACATACAAACTGCAATATTGATTATATATCTTAAAAAAACCCTATTTTTATTTTTTATTTTTTTAAGATTTTATTTATTTATTTGAGATAGCAGAATCGGTTGGGGGGGGGAGCGGCAGAGGGAAAGGGAGAAGCAGACTCCCCTCTGAGCAGGGAGTCTGAGATGGGGCTCAATCCCAGGACCTTGGGATCATGACCTGAGCCAAAGGCAGACACTTAACTGACTGAGCCACCCAGTCACTCCAAAAACCTGATATTTAGAAATAGGTTATACTTGAATTAAGGTATGGTACAATCACTCAATGGCTTTTATGAAAACATATTACACATTATGATACGATTTTAGACACCTAAACATAGCCAGTGTAAAAAATAATGCCAACACAGAGTGATTATTTGTCTTCTTTTCTAAGGAAAGAAAAAAGCTTCTATCCTAATTTAAAACTGAAATGAACACATATATGCTCATATATACCACACACACACACACACACACACACACACACACACACACACACACACACACAAGCTCATTGTTTCTATTAAGAATCTCAATATTTTAGTTAATATTTTATTTGTTTTCTTTTGAACAAAGTTTTCTTTCTGAAATGTAATCCAATTGAATATACCACTTACGCACACATAGCCAATTCATGTCTTTCATTTGCTTTCAGCTTTCAGTCCTCTATTAAGAATTTTTAATCATAAAATCATATATCATAGTACTTGAGTGTCTTGTGGGAGATTACCTTTTGGTGGATAAAAGGTTTGAATCCTAATCTAAGAAACATAGTTGAGCTGTATCAATATGAAACACCTAATACAAGGCTACATAATTAATAAATGAGTCTCTGAACTTTTTACTAAATCAAACTAAAAAATTGTACATCAGAGATCCTATGTTGCTATGGCTCCCAGTGCATCTAAAAATGATGATGTAAGATCATGTCCTCGGCTTTTCAGGAGAGTTATAATAAATATCCAGATGTGTCTTTTTCTGTTTTTATCTCTAACTGCTAGGTAAGCTTTTATACATGATGTGCAAAGCTTAATGTAAGATGTTCTCAGATCTCAGGACCAAGAAAAGGTGGCGCCTCTCCTGATGGTTTGATTCCTTTTAGAAAACAGCCATCACACAAACCACCATTTTCCCTTTTGACCTAACTGGTAGGAAGAATTGTTTCATTGAAACAAACATCAGCCTTTCTCTTAACGGATCTCCCCATATGCCTTTCCTCACCCACCATCCCTTCACGTGACTCGTGGAAGAGCGGGCAAGGAACAGTGCTGATGCAATCAGGAAGAGCTATTTCTCCTCAACAACTTAGTGGAACTCCCTAAATCAAGGCATGCTGCCTCTGGCAAGTTTTCCCTTGCAGTGTGTGAGCTTTTCAAAAATCCCATGTGATGACTTTTATTATTCTTACTTCCATTATTTCAATCAATCTGTAAACTGAAACTTAGAGAGGCATAAGGAGTTGACCAGAATAAAGTAATCAGTAATGGAGCTGCTCCTGGCTCCAAAATCTATGATTTATGCATTTTCCACTGCACTATGTTCTTCTGATATAAAAATATACTGTAGTGTGAGTTCAGTCTTTACAGATCTTTATAAAGAAGAAACCATCTAATACAAATCTCCTTCCTCCCAGCCTACATTTCCTGAATTGCTCCTACACATGGGTATCCAAGACATTCTTCCAGGATTATGATACAAAATAAGTAATTTATGATTTCCCACTTTTAGGGCACTAACACTATTTTCTATGCAGTGCAAATAATTCAATCCTCTATCTATAAGAACAATAATTCCTCCTTTATTAACATGACAGAGAAAACAGAATTTACAATCTGTGAAAATTCTTCTGGTGGTGACTGCGGTAGAAGTGTTGGAAATAAATGTTCCCACCATTTTATGTGCCATACCTAAGAAATGAATTAACTCACAAGAGTGAGGTCACCCTGCCTTGTCTCTCACTGTTACTAGCTGCCAAGAGCTGTGTTAATTCCACCAGAAACTGCATGCTACACATTTGTAAGTCATTGGTCCTTACGATAACTTAACACATTAGATCCAGCAGCCAACTGAACCTTTAGTAAGTATTTACTCACAGCTAGAATTGTATTGGCTATAAGGTGGTTTTTTCATCAAATATTTTGTCTTTATAATAGTCAGATAATTCCAATCTAGTGATGAGTCAGTATCATCCCATAGCATTTTAAGTCATATATTAACTGATTATATTATTTTTGATTTTCAGTAGCATCCTTCTTCATAAAGTAACCAACGATGCCTCTGTTATATTTCTTAAAATAGTATATCACTTAATAATCTTCAGGTATGTTTTGGCATTATAATCTTTATCCAATATCTTACCTCAGCTCTTAACTGGAAGATCAGTCTATCCTTGCTGTTTTGAGATTTTGATTCTTCCTTTATATCTCCTAATAGTTCTTCCATTTCATTTTCATGCTGACCAGGAATAATGTTAAACTGAAAAAAAAAAAGGTTAAAATTATAATCACATGATGCTCCAAAGGCTGGCTCCAGGATAATCCACATTAGTCTTTCGTTTTTAGTTTAGTTTAGTTTTTTGTTCATTTGTTTTTTATGTGGATTCTGGCAGGTTTTATTGTTGCTGTGGTAATTAATGTAGTTAAACCATTTATTTCTTATATTTGAAAAATTCTTGGTTATTAGAAAACAAATCAGCAAATTTCCATAAATTCAAACTCATCAATTGAAAAAATTGGCCAAAACTTGGTTACCACAAAGAATCCTGGTAATTGAACAACTGGATTCTAAACAAATCCAACTAATACTGATTTTTTTTTTTTTAAGATTTTACTTATTTATTTGACAGAGAGAGAGACACAGTGAGAGAGGGAACACAAGCAGGGGGAGTGGGAGAGGGAGAAGCAGGCTTCCCACCAAGCAGGGAGCCCAATGTGGGGCTCGATCCCAGGACCCTGAGACAATGACCTGAGCAAAAGGCAGACGCTTAATGACTGAGCCACCCAGGTGCCCCAATTAATACTGATCTTACAGTCTTGAATATCTGTAATACAGGACCCTTTGTAATCCTATTTAATGTCTATTTTTTATGAAGTCTAAGGAGTATATAGATTATAACAGAGACAAACTTGGGCAATGGAAAAATACATCTATACAATGCTAGAGCTGGTAAAAATATGTTTATTAAAGATGCCAATAAATTAACAGCAAAACAGGATAAATAAACTATGGCATATCCAGATAATGGAATATTATTCAGCACTAAAAAGCCAAGAAAAGACATGGAGGAAACTTAAATATATATTACTAAGTGAAAGAAGCCAATCTGAAAAGGCTACTTACTGTATAATTCTAATTATGTGACATTCTGGAAAAGGCAAAACCATGGAGAAAATATAAAATCAGTGGTTTTCAGGGCTGCAGGGAGGAAGAGATGAATAGGTGGAGCACAGAGATTTTTAGGGAAGCAAAACTATTTGGTATATCACTGGTGGATACATGTCATTATACATTTGTCTAAACCCAGAGAATGCACAACACCAAGAGTGCACTCTAAGGTAAACTATGGACAGTGATGTGTCAATGTAGGTTCATCATTTGTCACAAATGTACCACTATGGCAGAGGACACCGATAATAGAGAAGGGTGTGCTTAAGTGGAGACAGGGAGCATACGGGAAATGTATGTATCTTCCACTCAATTTTGCTGTGAATCTAAAACTGCTCTAAAAAATAATCTATAAAAAGAAACATAGGAATGTGAGAAAAATCCTGGAAATGCACAGTAATTTTCCCCCTACCTGTTCTTATAGTTTTCAGCAGAAACACAAATTTTGATAAATCTATACAATGTGTAATACACACACATATGTTTGTTTTGTTAACTTATATTTTCCCCTAAAATATGTAGGTAAATATTTTCAGAATTTATATAATTTGTAAGTAATCCCACAATAAATTAGAAAATACAAGCAAACATTATACTATTTATCATTAAAAATATTACTCATAACATTACCATTGTTAATAGTAATATTAAGTATGTACTAGTCTCTAGGAACTGGACTTGATATATATTTCCTTAGTTAAAGGTAGAGTAATCCTGTGTTAGGTACTATCTTTACCTTAAAGAAAAATCAGCCGTATTTTTACTAGGCTTAAGTAACTTCCCCAAATTCACAAAGCTAGTAACTGGAAGAAGCACATTTTAAGGATGTTCTTGCCAAATTCATTACCTGAGTTCTTAATCATAAACCAGCAGCCAGCTACATCTATAATTATAAAGATAAAAGCCATTGTATAGCTTACTGAAAGGCAAAAAGCTTATAGCCACATGCTAGAAATGAACTACAATGGTGTTGGGGGCTGATATGCCAAGTACAGAGAGGCTCCTTGTTCAGAGGTAGTAACCTGGAGAACGCACCATGGAAGGCAAGTGTGGAACAGGACACAACACCATGGGGTTCAGTCAAAGTCTATGCATGTTTCACCCCACCTTCCAATGTGGCATTCATCTCTGGCTAAAATAAAATAAAATAAAATAGAAGTCACTTTGCTAAAGAAAATAATGAATTGCAAGGATAAGATCAAAGCAATCAAAGCATCAGGTTTTGGTTTGAGTTCACCAAAGTAAAATCCAACTCATTCGGGTAATTGAATGCCCTTAGTTTAACTTCTGAAATCATGACCATTAATTCTCAGAGAATCAGATCAATCAATAAGCTCTCTCACTGTCAATAGGACTGCAATCAATGTTACCACACAAAGGAGAGAGGAGGCAGGAAAATAAATTTTCATACATAGCAGTATGGGAAATCCACACCAATTACCTAAAATAATTCCATTTTCATTTTTTGCTGACAGTGGAAAATCAAGGATCTCTGGACATGTGAAGAAACCAAGAACATGAATAAAATAGCCAAGATTCAAAGACACAATGTCTGAGAGAAAAAAAAAAAAAAAAGATGAATGGTATATTTTAAGATATGAAAGAAAATGTAATTAAAAATCTAATCATTATGTTTGGAAAAAATGAATATATATTGCACTCATAAATTAAGGACAGAACAATTTCAAAATTTCAAAGAACAATAAAAGAAACATTTTAAAATGTGTCTAGTAATCCCTTCCTTTAGAAAAGTTTGCTAAAAATGTTGGAAAATAGAGTCAGAGGTTGAAGTGTGTCAAAGCTCAGTTCTTGGACCTGTTCACTTGATGAATTCACTCCTTTGGACAGATGATGTGCACCCATAGCATTGCATACTAGTCAAAATTCTGACAATCTCCAAATGTCTAGTTCCATCCTGTAGGTCTCCTTTGAACTTCGGACTCAACTTCCTACTTGTCACTTCTGTAGGTATCCCACACCTAGCACGTTACAAAGACAAATTAAGAACTCCCCTAAACCAGTTTCTCTGACAGTCTTTGCCATTTCAGTAAGTATCAACTCTATCCTTCCCTTTGATCAGGACAAAGATACTGGATTTATTTTTAACTCCTTTCTTTCTCTGACATATCATATCCAAACTAAAATCAAAATAATTCAATTTTGCTTTCAAAACATATAATAAATCCAACCACTTCTCTACCTCTAACTACTACTGCCCTGATCAAACACCACCATGGTCTCTCACATCAGTTATTTTAATAGCTGCCATAATCTCTGCTTCTCCGTGTAGCTCTGTAGTCCCTTTCCCAAAACAGCAGTCAAATAAAGCATTTTCAAAGTAATTCAAATCATGTAACTCTGCTGCTCAAATATTTCCAGTGGCCACCCAATCCATTCAGAGTATAAGTCAAAGTCCTTACCATCTGCCTGGTCCCGGAACCCCTCAATGCTCTTCTCCTACCCCTTATTCTATCAGTCACTCTGGCCTCCTCACTGTTCCTATACACTCCACGCAGGAAACAGCAAAAAATAAGATAAAAACAGTAAATGAAATATTGTACAGTGAAGGCAACTGAAACAATATAACAGGAAAAAAAAAACCTGATGGCCAGTTAATAAAACAACTATAATTTTCCTTATGAAAATTGGAGTTATTTTGATCATTTTAAAATTATACTTTGGACTCAAAATCACCTTAATTTTGCCACTTTACCCTATTCAACCTCAGATTCAGATCATTGGAGTTATAACTAAAATCTAAGCAGCTGAAAAGTTGAAAGCTGTAGATGTGTAGATGTTAAAGATTATTCATTTAGCAGAATTATGAATGTCATCCACAGGTGATATATCACATTACTTAAATTGAAAGTGACAGAAATAGAAGGTACCTGAGGAAGTGAATGCGTCAGCATCAGAAAGCATTTTCCAAGTTCAGGTCCTTTTATTTAATAATTATTTAAGTATAGTCTCTTGTAAGACTTTTTTTTTTCTGAAATTGCATCATAATATAATTCCAAAATTCCTCTTTAAAATTCCTCTTTTCATACTGCAGTAGTTGTGAAAGGTTAAACCAGGCAACTTGTCACATCTCTGACTTCAGAAATATTTGCCATAATTTGCTTCTGGAAAATTAGCAACACTATATGTAAATATTTATCCTCCTACATTCAAATTAGCATGGAATGGAAAGTCATTTTGAAGATGATTCTGGAAAATAAAAATATTGTGTAATTTACAAATAAAAATATTTTCTTACTCAGATCAAGTAGGAAAAGAAAATTTCCTTTCAAAAATGGCACAAAAATATAATCTAACACATCCTGTTATTTTGATCTTGCCTCACATTTTATCCTTCAAAATAATCTAAGATGATTAGGTCGTTATTGCTTATCCCAAAGATCTAGCTTTTGTAAAATATTGTGTTCAATATTTACATCAATATTATTAATACAACATAATTCAATCTCTTTAAACACCAAACCCATGATTTCTCCCATAACTCTCAACAAACGATCTTGCAGTTTCATTCATGGAAAAGCAGAAAAGCTATACATAGGAAAGATCGTCAACTTCTTGTAACGTAATTTACAAATTTTCATGCATCTCTACAAATCTTTCCTTCTTTCCTCTTGTTAAAGAACTTAAATACCCTTCCTAGAGTCAAACACTAATCATTCCATTTGCAGTCAGGATTTGGTACCTTTGGGGTACTTGGCTAAACTCAAAGAATTGTTCCTCTCCTGGTTTCACTTATTTGTGGAACAGAAGGAATAGCATGGAGGACACTAGGAGAAGGAAGGGAAAAATGAAGGGGGGGAATTGGAGGGGAAAATGAACCAGGAGAGACGATGGATTCTGAGAAACAAACTGAGGGTTCTAGAGGGAAGGGGGGAAGGGGGGATGGGTTAGCCCAGTGATGGGTATCAAGGAGGGCACGTATTGCGTGGAGTACTGGGTGTTATACACAAACAATGAATCATGGGTCACTACATCAAAAACGAATGAGGAACGGTATGGTGACTAATAAAAAAATAGAACTGTTCCTCTCCTGGATTTTCAAGATCTCTTGGTTTCTCCCTCATCAACATTTAGCTGCGTGTAGTTTCCATTTAGGTTGGAAAGCGAAGTTTGAGAGATCAAGTGTAGAAGATCCCCTCCCTTTCTCTCTCTCTCTTCTCTCTCTCTCTCTCTCTCCCCACCCCCCACCCCCAACCTCTTTTCTGGTTTTGGAGTTTCCACTCCAGCTCTGTTTTCTCTTACTTTCAAGTGCCTTGGAAGACTGCTTACTTACATTCACGTTTTCCCCATGTTCCCCTCTAACTCATTCCTCCATTGGCTTTTGCTACACCCATTCCCAATACTTCCCAACACACAATAGTCAACTTTGTCCTTAACTTGAATCCTTGGCAGAAATTGATTATTGTTAACAGTGCCTTTATTCAAGCACTCTTTTCTTCTGGTTCATGAGAAGAAAGGTCTTCTTTCTTTGCAGTTTCCCTTTCTCTGTCTGCCTTACCTGGTGCTAATCCTCCAAACTGTCTTTTGTTTCTTTCAATATACCAACACTCGGGGATCCCATTTACTCCCATGGCTTCCACCATCATCTTACTGTTCATTGTTCACATTTCTTTCTTACACTCATAAATCCCAAATCCCACCAAACATTCCTACCTCAAGCTCAGTATACTCAGTATTGAATACATCGTCATTTCCTCTCAGGTTCTTTTCCTCATGATATGCCCTCTTTGGTGAAAGGCAATCCCATAGATAAGGTCAGAAATCCATAACTTCTCCTTCTCTCTAACCCCCTAGCATCCCCATGCATTTCCAACATTCACTGAATCACCAAGCATCACAATTTCTTTCATTTGTATATTTCTCAACTCTCCATATCCCCCAAACAAACTTAGGACACCTGATTATTTCTTTCCGGATTACCATGACCAACTCATAGAAGTTTCCTCAATAGCTCTACCCCCAAAATCTCTTCTTCACACTGAAAGTTGTCATTTTTTTGGTAATGTAAATCAAACTGATGCTGGTTGACACACTGCAACGGCTCTTCCCACTGCCTTCATGTTGATGTACAAATGTATAATTTGCCTCTTGGAATAAGTATTGAATATCAAATAGTACGGAGTCTAAGACCAAGGTGTTAGCAGTTAGGCAGGTTCTGGTGGCTATACCATATTCTTATGAAAGGTGAGGAAAGTAAGGAGGACATGTGCCCAAATAGAAAGTGACCCAAAATGCAGTGGACCCAGGGATAGCTAACAACAAGGTTAAGGTTCCAAGTAATTTTAATTAACTCTAAGTGCACAGAGAAGCCTCCAAAATTTATCATAGCTACAAAAATTTTAGCCAAAATTATTTAAACTAAACTTTACCTAATTTCCTCCCTCAACCTTTAAGAATGGTTGTAAAGACACAAAACAATGTTTAACTATGATTAAAACAAATTTTCTTCTATTCTCAAGTCAAAATAAAAACACTAACTAATCTTAGTGGTGTTTAAACTTTTGCTCTCATGCTGGTGTATCCTTTACTTTTTTAAAAGATTTGACTAAATAGTATATTTATTTAGATTCAAAAAATGAAATTTCTGCTGAATTTTAAATATTTTAAATAAAATGGTTGCATCACATCTTACTGAATCTTAACATCAAAAAATCACAGAAATGTGACCTATCATCTATTCAAAAATTTGTATTAATTTTATTTCTTGAATTTTTATTTCTGTTCTACCTTCCCCAGATCATACTGTAACATGTTTATATTTGAAAATGTTTCTAATCAATAAAATGCAATAAAAATACATATATAAAATATGTATGTATATATTGTGACTGTAAGGTTCCAAATGTTAAAAAGTTTCTTTGGATTGAATTATCTCTACAATTATTATGGGTACATGGTTGCTTAAAAACAAGACAAGATAGCACATATTGTGATAAGTAATTATTAAATATAAACTAATCATTTACTGGAAATGCATTTCTTAATGAGATGGATAGATACGTTTTTTCAATTAGCTTGTGTATCCATGGATGAAATTACTTATTGATAGAATGAAATAAGAATTATCATCAGTTTTCTATATTCTTTTTTTAAATGTAGGCACTAAGAAAGTTGATGACATGTTAATAGAAATGGAAGATGTTTTGTTATAGCAAAGGCATTGCTTGTGTTGTTTTTTAATATCTTTTAAGTGACAAAGCCACTTTTGATCTTACATCAAAATTAATTTTTTATTATCTATAAACTGACCAACCTATTAGGTCCTATTCCAGTATTTTTGTGGAAAAGAAAATCATAAATGACTTGAAATGACAAAGGTTTTGTGATCCATTGATTAGTTGGTTTCTCAACACCAATAATTCAAAATATCTCTATGTTTGGTACTCCTGCATTTTCCCCACTCTGGTAAAATGTTCTAAAATCACACTTGGGTTGGGAGATAAGCATGACTTTCATTTGAGAAGTAGATGGAGGGTAATGTGGGAAAAGAGAACTCACTTGAAAAGTACAAAGTTCTTTAGGCAAATGGAATTTTGAAGACCACATATGAAAGTTTGGGAATCTGAAGTTGAAATCCATATAACTATCCCGTGGGGACCTGTGGGAAGATGGCAGTGGTGTGGTGGTGGTAGTCCTTTTAGGGTCTGCAAACCTCTCCATGAAAACAGGCAGAGCAATGACAATAATAAAATTAAAACCTATGGAGGCCTACAGCAAAATGAGGTAATAAATTTTCCCTACAAACCCTAAGATACAGGTGTGTTAAGACAATCTACTCAGCTTCAAGTACTGCAGAATAGCAGCATCTGTTTGAGAAAATTAAATGGGAGCAACATTCCCTGAGAACAGGAGAACAAAATTGACAGCACACCTGCCCTGAAAGTGTGTCAGGTCAATGTGAAAACAGTAGATGAAACTAAGGGAGTTTTACACATTCTAATTGGTGAGTGAGTGCAAGAGGCTCACACTGAAGTCCAAAGTGCAACAAACAATCTATATCCTGTATACTTTCAAAGACAAAAACAGACAAAACTTCCTTTATTTTTTTTTAAAGATTTTATTTATTCATTTGAGACACAGAGATAGAGAGCATGAGCAGGGGGAGAGGGAGAGGGAGAAGCAGGCTCCCCGCTGAGCCGGGAGCCCGATGTGGGGCTTGATCCCAGGACCCTGGGATCATGACCTGAGCCGAAGGCAGACGCCTAACCATCTGAGCCACCCAGGCACCCCGACAAAACTTCCTTTAAAAACACATTCTAGGGGCACCTGGGTGGCTCAGTCAGTTAAGTGGTCTGACTCTTGATTTCAGCTCAGGTCATGATCTCAGGGTCATGGGATCGAGCCCTATATTGGGTTCCCTATTCAGCATTGAGTCCACTTGAAATTCTCTCTCTCCCTCCCTCTCTGCCCCTGCTCTCTCTCTCTCTAATAAATAAATGAAATCTTAAAAAAAAAACAAAAACAAACCTGAATGAACTAAAGCAGGAAATGCTGAGAATAGAATCCATATGAACAGTGGCAATAAAGCCAGAGTGATCCAGATAAATCAGTTAGGGAACAGAGTCAGGGGGTTTTGGAAAGGACAAGAAAAAGTCATAAATTTAGGGCACTTTACACAAATACTGAGTAGTGAGCTCTAGGTGAAGCTAAAAAACACTTCTTCATCCACTCTCTTTCTATTATAAGTACAAAAAAACCTAAATCTATGTAAGAATGAGTAACAGAAAAGGATCATAGTTGAATCATATGTAATGTTATTATAAAGACAAAAGAATGAACAGAATGATGCTCTTACAGACAATGAAAAGTACGCTACAGATAATGAGGACATTCTAGAAATACACGCCCACTAGAGAAAAAGAAAACAAGAGTCAAAGTTTTCACTGTGACCTAAACAAAAATAATAAAATTATATATAATATGAAAGAGCAACACACCCAGGAATTAGAGAAACTCAGAAATGTTACAGTAATAGGAAAAAAATTAGAAAGAAAAGAAAAAGTATTTCAGAATAAACTCTAAGGAACATAAGAGCAAGTAAATGCAACAGATAATGTCTTAAGAGATAAGGTAAAAAGAAATAAGATGCTAAAAATCCAAAAGTAATCAAGATAAAATATTAAAAAGGATATCAGAAACTGACTGAGCAGAGTGACAAGGATGTAACATATTATAAATTTTCCATTTTTTTTCGACTAAAATTGCCTGAAATAGTGCCCTTCAGTACAGCAATGCACGCATCCATACACAGACTGTGGTGTTAAGATATTTCCTGTTATAAGAACCAGGAGTCTTTGAAGATGAGTCATACCGTTGAGTATATATCTTGCCATGCCATAGAGTAAGTAAACTATAAAAGATTACCGGGATTTCATCAAATATTCTCAGTTGCTAATATAAAAAAAGTTTTACTCTCTCAATATGCTACCTTTTGAATATCATTAAGGATGATAAGAACAGGTACTATAAAAAACATCCAATAAGTTTAAATTCATGAATTTATAATAATACTTTAAAAACCTAATTTAATACTGGGGAATACTAGGGATCCAATTCATTATTTTGTAAATTGGTAAAGAAAGGGGAAAGTAATCTACCTTGTATCCCAACTATGTCTAAATGAACAAAATACTGTATGAGAGGAAGTTCTTTTTAAAAAAAAAAAATATATATATATATATATTTTTTTTTTTTAAGTAATCTCTGCATCCACTGTGGCACTTGAACTCACAACCCCCAGATCAAGAGTTGCACACTACAACAACTGAGTCAGCCAGGTGCCCCAGAGAGGAAGTTTTTTTTTATTTAAATGTTCCAAATAGGGGTGCCTGGGGGGCTCAGTTGGCTAGGTGTCTGCCCTCTGCTCAGGTCATGATCCCAGGGTCCGGGGATGGAGTCCCACATCAGGCTCTCTGCTCAGCAGGCTCTCCCGTTCTCTCTGCCTGCCACTTCCCCTGTTTGTGCTCACTCTCTCTGTGTCAAAAAAATAAATAAAATCTTAAAAAAAAGTTCCAAATAACTTCAGAAGAAATAATATAATTAGAATATCACAATTTTGCAACTCCGAATTAATGGAATGAGCACCAGTCTATCAGCACCACAAAGAAACAAACGAACACCACATGCTTTCTAATGAAGAACATATTATCTAGGAGACAGTCTTGAAACTGAATCAAATCATACCTCCTGATCCAACTAACATTTAATAGGAAATACAGAAGACAGAGTAACATATTAAACCACACAATGTATAAATGCAATCTACAGAATCCAGAAAGAATCCTAAAAGATAAATAACTTATTTTTTAAAAAACAAGCAAATTATAAGGAAAAAAAAGTTGCACAAAAAAACCTTCATATTAAAGTGCACTTAAAAAGACATTCGATAAAAATTCCTAAGCTTTATTTGATTTTTGATTCAATTAAGTAAACTGTGAAAACAAAATCGACATTTCTTAGAAAACTGGAAATTTGAACACCAAATATTTGATATTAGCAAATTATTGTTAATTTTTTAGGTTTCAAAATGGTATTGCTATGTTTAACAAGAGTCCTTATGTTTTGAGATACATATAGAAATAGGTCCAGATAGAATAATACATAGTTGTAATGTGGATGGATTTGGTATGGGTAAAAATGATTAGCCAAGAGATAATCATTATTAAATATAGCTGATGGAAAAACTGGGGTTCATGATAGTATTATTTCTGTTTTTGTATATAGTTGAGATCTTCTATAGTAAAAAGCTTAAAAAATAACAGTCCCTCAGCTTGTAAAATCTCTTACCCCTGTGCATGAGCATACTTGGAAAGTTGCCCAACTCTGGCTTATCTTAAAGTACAGGATCTATTAACCTACAATCTTTTGTCTGTTAGTAATTCAGGTCCAGAACCTGTATCTATTAAAGACATTAGATTTTCATATAGAAACCATGTAATATACATGTTACAGGAGGTGACTTTTTTCTTCTATATGTGGTTGTGAGGGTGCGGATGAATACGAACGGTAGTTCATCCAAGAGATAAATCAAGTCGTAAGATTATAAATCAAGAGTATGAAAAGTAACACATTTCTATTGTGTCCATTGGAAAGTATTCATTTTGAATACCACTATTCTGTAATACTACCTGACTTTCCCAATTGCATTAAACTGCAGGCTCAGTACTCGCTTCAATAATCCAAGGTTATACATTTTATTGATAGCTGATTTCTGTCCACAGAATCACTCAAAGGCCAGGGGAAAGCCAATTAGAGTCCCAAAGAATAATTTATTATTCTTAACAGATTTATCCACAAGGTTATCAAAGAATATCACACTGGTCAATGGAGGATTAATCATGACTTGAAGAGAATGTTCATCTGAGAAATTTAATTTGTACTTCATCAAGAAGTTAACTAGTATATATTTTAGATAAAACATCTAATAAAAGAGCACAATGAGGTGCAGTTCTTTGTGTGGATGTTTGTCAAGAGATGTTTATGCAAACTTGTTTTACCAATAGAAAGAAGTTATTTTGCACAATGATTGATGAACAGGGAAATCAATCACTTCCCTTTATTCCATGTTGCATCTAAAGATATTGTTTTTTCCCCTCTTAACTTTTGATTTACCCATTTCTAACAATTTCAGGTACTAAATCACAACAAGAACAACAAAAATTGTACTTCTTAGTCACAGACTCCCAATAAAATTTCTAGCCTTTTTATAAAAGAGTAACAGCAGAGTAGTCAAAAGGATACTAGAAAAACATCAGGAAGGTTGTGTTCTAGATCCGGTCCTACTAAAGCTCTTCTCTGACCTTGGACAATCAGACTTCTGGACTTCAAATTACTTTGCTTTTCAGAAAAGGAGTAAGCTAGATTTTATTCTGTGTAATTTTCCGGGGTGAATATTATGTGAAAGTGAGAGACTGAAATTATATGTCTCTTGATAAATTAGCAAAAGGAAGAATGATTAACAGGTTAGAAATTATGTAAAAAAATAAAATGTTACCTAAAAGAAGGTAGTAACTTTTGTACCTTTTTTAATCCAGAAAATAAAATATATTTAATACAAATATTATTTAAAACAAGTTATCACGACTAACCAAAACATTTACAAAGCATATGTAAAACACATTCTAAATAAAAACTAACTGCTTTTTTCAAAAGCCATATGTAAGGGAAACAGGATGGAACATACTTCTAATATATGGTCAGAACAATAGTGACTGCAGATCAGGACAGAGTAGCAGAAACCAAATCTGCCAACATGAAACCACTAAAATAGCAAGAAAAATAGAGCAAACAAGTATTGTAAAAACAGTAATTATCAGGCAATTCCTAAGAAATGGAAAACAAAGAAAAATAGCCCTAAAATTGCTCATTTACTGCCTGGAGGGAATTTTCAACTCATAGATTAGGAAGGAAAAGCAAGGTGGCCTCGGAGTTGAGGTGAAGCTGGGAACGAAGCGCGTTGAGGCTTAGTGTGGGCAACAGTTCCAAAAGGGTTCTAAGCAGAGGGAGAACCCTGGAGGTCTACCAAGTACTCACCAGGGTGGTGACCAGAGCATAATTTTGAGGAAACTTAACCCCAAAAGGATTAAAAGAAATAATCCCTACAATAAAAATAAGGCCAGTAATAATAATTCTTATTTCCAACTACCAGAGATAAACCTCACAGTTCACCGCCCATTACGTGAAGTACTCAGAATGGTTTTGCCTCTGGACTCAGTAGAAAAAATAACCATAGACTAAATACTACTCTGCTCTCACCTAACCAGACTTAAAAGCTTCACGAGAAAAAAGATAAAAATGTCTCCAAGTAATGGAATTAGGTCACAGAAAAAAGCTCAAAAATATTTTTTTAAATCTAAAAATATTCAGCACCCATTCAACAAGGTAAAATTCCTAATGACAGGAGTCCAATCAAAAATTACATGTCTTGCAAACAAATAGGAACTGATGACCCATAATGAAGAGCAAAATCATTCAATTGCAACTTGCACAGAAATAATAAAAATGATAGAATTAAAAATGACCAAGAGGGCTTTAATGTTCCCCTCTGCTTGATTAAACTTTAGACAGCTTTATTTGTGATGACATACTCTTTACTTTTCATTTTCTTAGTGTTTCTTTTGAAAACAACACCTGAAAAAAAGAAAAAGAAGGAAAGAAAACACCTGGCAATTATAAATTCCTTCTCTATCTCTTTGAGGTATAAATCTTATTCCAGCCTTCTGCCAGCTTCATAATCCAGGCATGTCTTTCTCTAGGAGCTGGGAACCATCTCTTTGAAATGTAACCGTGAAGGAGATAGCACTCTTTGGCTGATCTCTATGGGAGGGTAGAGGCCTAACTTCCATTGTGCTAGTTAGCAAATACTGATAACCAAATCATAGAGAAGACCATCTGAAAACTCAGGAATGATCAAGGTGCTAGATACAGCCCACTAACCAAACTTCCTCTCTCAAAGCCCTCCAGTATATTTCCATTAGCTCACCACAACAGGACTACAATGGTGCTAATTAGCAAGCTCCAAGATAACTTCAAGTGGCTTGATGTAATTGGAGTCCCTGAGAAGGGGTTGGGGACAAATATTTTAAAAAATGATCAAAAATTTTCCAAATTTAATAAAAAGCCTAGATACAGAGATTCAGAAAATTCCACAAACTCAAGTGGAAAGATATTTAAAGATTATATCAATACATATCAAAATCCAATTGCTCAAAGCCAGTAATGAAGAAAAAGTCTTTTTTTCCCCATCATTTATAACTATCAAATGTCCTTTAAGGATCTTTTTTTTTTTTAAAGAGATTAATTTATTTGAGAGAGAGGAGAGGGAGAGAACGGTGTGGGGCGGGGGGGGCAGAGGGAGAGAGAAACTTAAGCAGGCTCCACGCTGAGTGCGAGCCCAATTCACAGCTTGATCTCACGACCCTGAGATCACGACCTGAGCCAAAACCAAGAGTCTGACACTTAACCGACTGCACTACCCAGGCTCCCATAAAGGTCTTTTTTTAAAAAAAAATGTTGTCCAGTTTAGACACAATTGACATACAACACTGTGTAAGTTTAAGTTGTACAATGGGATGATTTGACACTCTTACACATTGTGAAATGTTTACCACAATGAAGTTAGTTGACACACCCTTCACCTCCTACAATTATCATATTGCTGTTATTGTTGTTCTTGGGAAAATACTAAAGCCCTATTCTTACAGCAACTTGTAAATATACAATCCAGCATTGCTAACTAGATTTACCATACTGCTCTCCTGCCAGCAATGAATGAGAGTTCCTGTTGCTCCTCATCCTTGTCAGCATTTGGTGTTGTCAGTGTTCTGGATTTTGGCCATTTTCCTAGGTGTGCAGTGGTATCTTACTGTTGTTTTAATTTTCATTTCCCTCATGATATAGGATGTGGAGCATCTTTCCATATGTTTATTTGTCATCTGTATATCTTCTTTAGTAAAATGTCTAAGTTCTTGGCCCATTTTTAAATCAGGTTGTTTGTGTTCTTACTATTGAATTTTAAGAGTTCTTTGTATATTTTGGATAATTAGACCTCCTAATAATTTTTTTCTGAGGTTTCCATAAAAAAAGATCAGCATAATGTTTATGTCTTTATTGAGTTGTGGCAGGGATAGTGGCTGAGAGAGCAAATTACAGAAGCTGTATTCAAAAACCAACATAAAGTGGAAGAAGCCAGTCAAAATTCCATTTATATGAAATGTCCAGAATTGGCAAATCTATAGTATTCAATTGGATTAGTGATCACCTAAAGCTGTGGTGGTTGGAGGGCCATGCTAATGGACAGAGGTTTCTCTTTGGGACTGATGAAATGTTTTAAAGTTGATTGTGGTGGTGGTCACACAAGTCTGAATACACTGGTCACTGAACTGTACTCTTTAAGTGGATGAGTTGTGCAGTCTGTGAATTATATAGCAATAAAGCTGTTAAAAATATGTAAAGAGCAAAGATTACTTCCTTGAAAGAATCACAGCAATTATGCCTTCTGCTTTAATTTTAAATCGCAAAGAGCTTCTGTTAGGAGCATTCTTAATGAAACTACCTGAAACACAAAATGAGCTTTCACCTCTTAATTTGTCTCATTGGCATCCCTATCTGAGGAAGAATTAAAAAGCCTACTCACTCACATCTCTGTGTATTTCATTACTTAACATTGAGATTGTGGTTCAAAGTGAATTTGATACTTCCCAAACTCTCGGTCAGTATTAAAATAGAACTTAAACTTATGATTTAAGTCTAAAATGCATACAATGCTGTTTCCTTTTTATGTAAATAAGTTACTTCTGGAAACATTACATCTTATATAATTTTTCACTAATTTGGTGACTTGAAGTTGGTTAATGCATTCCTCCTCTCCCCTAACATATGGCATTTTTGAAATCTTTGGAGATAAGAGCCTGACCTGTGCAAATCCTTCCCACGACCAAATAGCTGACAATCCACTTTTCTTCTTTGGGACATTGTGTCTTTTTGTGTAAACAGTGCTATATGTAGAATCAGCAAAAGCCATCTCTATAGAGCGGCAGGGGAGGGGGAGCCAGAACAATGGAAAATAGGCCAAAAGCAAGCGGTTGGTATCCTCCAGCAACTCTCCTTTCCTTGCCCTAAAACGTTTGCCCACCCTCATTCAGTCCACTGCAAGTGTCTTTTGACTGCTTCTCACTGAGTCAGACTCGGGTAGTGAAAGGTGTCTCTGTCCTGAAGGTGATTATTGTCTAGGTGAAGAGATAAGAAGCAAGCAGGCACTTATAATAATCAATAAAATAATAGTGTGGACACCAGGAAGTCGCACTATGCAGAAGAAAGCCATCTGCTGGAACCTTGGAGGCTGAGCTAAGGGAAAGCAGAGGAACATGAGTAAATTCAGGTTTGACAGAAGTCAATTTTTTTTTTTTTACAACTGGGGACAAAGCACAATTAGGAATAAAAGTAAACAGTTATTAGTTATTAGTATTTCAACTTGGTAAGACTCCAAATATTTCCACATCTACTTTATGTCCAAGAGAGAAGAGAAGAGTGTTGGGGGCAAATTCAGAGTGGAAAGAGGTAGAGGTTTAAATAAGGCTCAATTATCTTATTTTTGCAAATTACACAAAAATATATGAACATATTTACATCTTGCTAGGATGGCTTGCTAGGTCCTAGAAGGGGTCCATGTCAGGGGCATGGAGCTGAAACTTCTTCAGCTTGTCTGTACAGCGGTCTTTGCAGAGAAGGAGAACTGAAAGCAGTATATATAGTTCAAAACACTAAATCACCAAGTCACAAGTATCTTTCTTTTATCACAGTATCTTCTCTACAATACATAAATTATTTTTAAGTTAATCTACCAGTCAATATGAAAAATAAGGAATGTATACATTCCACTTCATAATTTATGTTACTAACTAGAAATACATGTAACTGTTTCAGTTACATGTATCAGATCATCAGATGGAAAGAAACCAGGACTTGCAGTGAGTAGATCTGGTTAAGCTATGGGTTTTTCAGTGAGGCTGGTATATTAGTCAGGGTTCATCAGAGAAACAAATAGAATATATATATCATTCTTATTTTGTTTTGTATTACATTATAATCTTTCCATATATTTTTACATTTTATTTTTTTTCCCATAAAGATACTTATCATGAGGAATTGGCTCACATGATTTATGGAGGCTGACAATTCCCAATTTCTGCAGCTGGCAAGCTGAAGAGACCAAGGAGAGCCAGTGGTGAAAGTTCCAGTCCAAGTTAAAGACATGAGGACCAGAAGAGTCCATGGTAGAGGTCCAGTCTGAGTCCCACAGGCTTGAGACCCAGGAAGAGCTGATGTTTCAGTTCAAGTCTGAAATCAAGAAAAACTGATGTCCTAGCTGGAAGACAGTCAAGCAGATGGAGTTCCCTCTTAGTTGCAGGAGGGTCAGCCTTTTTGTTCTATTCCCACCTTTGGCTGATTAGATGAGGCCCACTCACATTAGGAAGAGCAATCTGCTACTGATCCAAATGTTAATCTCATCCAGAAACACCCTCAGAGACACACCTAAAATAATATCTGATCAAATATCTGGGTACTCAGTGATGAGTAAAGCTGATCCGTAACATAAAATGAAAGATTGCAATCGGTTTTGAGGCTCTCAAGGGTCCTCCCAACCCTGCTCTGAGATCTAATGCTTTACAGCAGCGGATCTTAATTTGGGGTGTATATCAGAATAATGAGATTCTAAAAGTACAGATACATGATAAGCACTCCTAACTAATTAAATCAAAATGTCCAAAAAGAGACCTGGAGATATATATATATATAAATTCCTTTCAGGTGAATCCTATGGATTCTGCTAATTCAGTACAACTACATTAAAGGATTATTTACTATTTTTTTTCTGAAGTTCAGATTATCCATGGGAGAACCCTTATGAGATTCCACTGGCTCATTTCACCTACATTAGAAGAAGTTTTAATGTGAATGTATAATTATATCTTCCATTGTCTTTGATCACAACTTCAGAATTGTATTACAAAGGAAAATTGCCTCATGTGACAACTACACATTCTAAAGTGCATCCTAAAGAATAGTCTCTATTCCAGTTTGCCATCTGTGTCTTTTCAGTCCTCCCATATGATCCCTGTTAAAATACCAGGTAAAGAAGCCTTCTGTATGTAGGATTTCTTAACCCTCATTAAAACTACTGGTACTAATTAGAATGCACTACAGCCCTGGAGAGGAGTCAGTGATGCTCTGAGTCTCCACCACATGAATAGCCCCTTCCCATCAGAAGAGCTCACCTGAGTTCCTTCCACGTAACTTGCCCTACTCTGAGCTGCTACCCTCTCCTTTGAACGCTGCTATCTAGAGGGTGGTCGTGATCTATGAAATAATCTAAGGCAGGAACTCATTTCAGCAGGGGTAATAACTAAATGAAAAGAGAAGGAAACCACACAAAAACCTGCACCCAAATGCTCATAGCAGCCTTATTCATAACTGCTAAATTTTGCAAGTAACCAAGATGTTACTATATGACATTCTGGAAGAGGCAAATCTATGGGGACAATATAAAGATCAGTGGTTGCCAAGGGTTAAGGGAGCAAGGAAGGATAAACAGACAGAACACAGCAGATTTTTAGAACAGTGACAGTAAAAATACTCTGTGTGATACCATAATGACGGATACCTATTATTATACATTTTTCTAAACCCACACAACTCACAACACCAAGAATGAATCCTAGGGTAAATGATGAACTGTGGGTGATTATCATGTGTCAATGAATGTTCATCCTTGGTAAAAAAAAAAAAAAAAAAAAAAAAATCTAGCATTCTGGTAAGTGATGATGCAGCAGGCTAGTATGTGTGGGGGCAGGAGGTATATGGGAGAACAGTTTAAGGATTCCTCAAAAAATTAAAAATATTGTCATGCGATCCAGCAATCCTACTTATGGGTATATACCCAAATAATTGAAATCAGAGTCTCTAAGAGATACTTGTTCATGTTCATTGCAGCATTATTTACAGTAGCCAAGATATGGAAACAAAGATCTATTTACAGATGAATAAAGAAAATAGTGGTATATACATATAGTGGTATATCATCTAGCTTTAAAAGGAAGGAAACCCTGTCATTTGCAACAACAGAGATGAACCTACAGGAAATCACGCTAAGTGAAATAAGTCAGTAACAGAAAGACAAATATTGCATGATTCCACTTATATGAAGAATCTAAAATAGTCAAACTCATAGAAACAGAATAAAATGGTAGTTGCCAGGGGATAAAAGAGAGAGGGAAAGGGGGAACTGTTTTTAAATGGGTATAAAGTTTCAGTTATGCAAGATGAGTAAGTTCTAGAGATCTGATGTGCACTATAGTACTTACAGTTAATATGGTATATGCACTTTAAAATATATTAAGAAGACAGATCTCGTAGTAAGTGTTCTTACCACAACACACACACAGACACACACACACACACACACACACACAGAGAATACAAGATAATTTCAGGAGATGATGGAAATGTTTAGTACCTTGGTAATGGCAATGGTATCACAGATGTATGCATATGTCCAAATTCATCAAAATGTATACATTAAATGTATTTTGCATATTATACCCCAATAAACTAAAAAAATTTCATTAGAAACACTTGGAATTCCCCAAAAATGCAACCTCCAAACCCCAAAAACTCAAACTTCTAACTCTAGAATCCTTTTCTTCAAACTATATATTCGAAAAAAATTTGAAAAGCATGTTTCTAAATTTACAAATGATATGTAATGCATATGAAAAAATGGACAATTTAAAATATATCATTTCAGGTTTTTTATATCATACAGAATTTTTTAAATGGTATACCATACATTCTTGTTCTAGATCAGGTTTTTTCATTCAGTTGTATACAATCAAATACGTTTGGTGTCAGTACATGGTAGGGGTGAATTGGGGAAGGGAAAAGATGGCAGGTGTCTTTGTTCAATCTTCTTTGCAACATGAAAACTGCTCCTAAAGGTAAGAATACTAATGCTCTTTACTGAAAGGAGGATTCTTTTCTCCAGAATGGTCCTAACTGAATGTCCTTATATAGAGCCTTCTTATAGGAAAAGGTAAAATAAGAATCTTTAGATTTATGAGTCATGCACTGCTGGAAAATGTCCTGTCAACTCGGATATAAAATAAAGATATTTCATAGACCAACTGTCCCCACTCTGTGGAACCATTGTGTAACCCAGGGAACTTATCTTTTTTTTCCTTTTGACCACTTTTATCATTATTCTCAAACTATTAATTTCTATAATTAAATATCAACTGATTCCTTTGTGTTATGTTTTAATTTTTAAAATAGTATTGCTTAACTTAAACAGATGTTGAAGCCTCTGATTTCAACCTGCCCTTCTCTTTATATGTCGCTGCAGGCATATCTATTCCTATCTATATCTTTGTAACCCCAAAGTGGGTTCTGAATAGCCTAATTTTCTTTCATAATTCTCAGAGTAGCCTTCGAGCTAAGTCAGTCATCACAGTGTTCTGAGCGTTACCTTGGCAATGTCTATAAATTATCCACTAGTAGTTCAATTAATTCTGACTTATGTAATTTAGTGCTTATATTATTCTTAATTAGGTTTGTTTAAAAGGTCTTGAAGGCACTTATATCAGCAAACTGGTGTCCCATATGCTTCATTGTTCTTATACATTTATAGAATTCTAATACGGTATTTTATCAGCCTCAGTCTTTGGCCTGATAAGCTAATTTGTGTCTTGCAAAGAACAAACTGAACAGATTTTCATGACAGATAGGATGTTAGGGGTGAAGGTTCACTCCAGTGCCCTGGAAAATCTAAAATCCTCAGGGATGTAGAGCAGTAGCCTCATCAGGCTAATAAAAGACAAGTCTAGGATTTCCCCTACCCTTCTTACACTATAGAGGCAGTGATCATTCAGAAATATAAGCATATAGAGCCAGAGAAAAAAAGGGTGGGTCACTACAAATTATAATACCATTTGTTCAGCACTGGCTAGAGGGAGATGAATAAAGCGGACGTGATATATATTATCATGAAGCCGACTGTTCGAAGGGAAAGGCATTTTGTGTTTTGTAAATAAACACAAAAATAAGTACACGTTTTGAAAAGGTCTTTTAAAATCTTGCATATTTCTTTGAAGGAAAACAGTAAAGGAAGCATTAGTTTTTGGACTGAAACCATTCCTCTTTATGAAGCGATATGTAAACTGAGGTTAATGGCAAGATGTGACTGGCCGGTAGGAGGTGAAAGCATTTTGTGTGACTGTTCTGGACAAAGAAAAGAGCATGGACCAAAAGGTACTAGTAAAGGTTCTCCAAAGAAAAAGAAAAAATATATATATATATAAATATAAATATAAACATAAACACATATATAGATGAGAGAGAGAGATTTACTACGGGAATTGATTCATATGGTTATGGAGGCCAAGAGGTCCCAGGATCTGCAGTCTGCACACTGGAGAACCAGGAGAGCCAGTGGAGTAAATTCTAGTCCAAGCCCAAAGAGCTGAGAATTAGGAGCCAAAGGTAAAATTCCCAGCCCAAATCTGAAAGCCCAAGAACCAGGAGTGGCGATGTTTGGGGCAGGAGGAGATGGATGTCCCAGCTCAAGCAAAGAGCAAATTCACCTTTCCTCTGCCTTTATGTTCTATTCAGACCCTCAGTGGATTGGTTGATGTCTGCCTACACTTGGGAGGGAGATTTTCTTTACTCAGAATACCCATTCAAACTTTAATCTCTGCCAAAAACACTCTCAAAGACCCACCAGAAATGTTTACCAGAGACCTGAGCACCCCTTAGCCCAGGTAAGCTGACATACAAAATTAACCATCACAATTAACCATCACATCACAACTGTTTGTCAGCTTGGCATCCATATGCATCCACACTTAATCTTCACATAAAGACAAAAACAAGGTCTTAATTCCATCTAACATGATACAACTTTTCTGCATAGAACTGAAAATGCACTAATCCTTCTTCAGAAGAAGAGGTAAAGTCCCTGAGTAATGTTTACTCTTCCCCTGATATCCCATAAGTTAAATACTCTGAAGTAAAATTAATAATGCTTAAATACTGATATTAAAGCAATACATGTTAATGATAGGGAATCGGATAGGAAAGAAAACAAAGATATAAAGAGATAAACAGTGTTGGTTTCTGCCGGCAGATAGATAGGGAGAGAGACAGGCACATTCACAGCAAAACAAGGAAGAAATACTCATGACACTTACAGTCGTCATTTCTATGACTGGCCACCTGGTTGTATCTCCTTCAACCATTCACTCTGTCTTCCCTTTGTCTTCAGCAAGCACCTAGATGGGTCATGATTCTTTACCTGGTGGGATGACCCAAACCTTCATTCCTGAAGGCTCAGGACCATTACTAATCCTGACTGCATTGGATTGTTGTAGTTTTCCATCAACCTAATCACAGGGTATGGTAATACTAAGACTCCCTAAGGGATCTCCTGCATTCCCGATACAATCTTCCTCAGCTCCATGGGGGAGCACCAGTCCAAATTCCCCCTGGTAGTCCGGATCAATCACCCCAGCCAGCACAGGAACAAGTATCCATGAGTTGATTAAAAAAAAAAAAAAAAGTGAAATCATGTAGACTATGGTAAATAGTAAAGGGAGGGGAGCTTTTTTCTCTACTCAAAGCATCCATCCCTGTGGGTGGCCAGCTATTTGCCTAAAACTCCAGAGGTCATTCCTGGAGCGCGTATTGTTGGTGGAAATGTAATTTGGTACAGCCACTGTGGAAAACAGTATGGAGGTTTCCCAAAAAATTAAAAATAAAAATACCACATGATACAATAATTACACTACTGGGTATTTACCCAAAAAATGAAATAATAATTCACAAAGATATATACATCCTTCCATCTATTGCAGCATTACTTACAATCACCAAAATATGGAAGCAACCTAGGTGTCCAATGACATAATCTTTTAAAAAGTGAAGGTATCTTCAACCAAACTTCAAGTAAAAAATAAATAAAGAAAAATTTAGAAAAAATCTTATATCTGAAAAAATTAAAGGTAATAGTGTAGTTTTAGCTACATATAATCCTAATTCCAACCTTCTATTTCCCCAAAATCAGAAAAGTGTTTTGAGGTATTTGAGATAAGGCTTTATTGACCGCCTTTAGTGCCATATATGGCCCCACAAAGCCTGTCTCTATAAGTATTTAATATAAATATTATAAAAGAACATTGTAAATTATAAATTACTAGAAACATTATTATTATCACAAAAAGAGAGATTCCTCAATAAAATCCTTTAAAAAATTCCAGTAAGAGTACAAAATTTTCAAAGACAAATTACATTTCATTTTTCTAAGTTACATTTCATTTTTCAGTTTGAGACCAATTTTAAAATCTTAGCAGTATTGTCCATATATGGTAAGATATCTTCCATTATGGAAAGAATCAGAGTCATTTATTGTTAAAGCAAAAGTACCATAATTATTTGTAATCAATATTACTTCCATAAATATTCGATTCTCCAGATCATGAGATTCCATGAAAATAACCATTTCAAAAAATTGGAATTCATATTGTAATTCCAAATCAATACTTACACATGTGCAAAGGAAAACCTGAATAAGTATTAAATTCAGCATGGGAACAGCATTTGGAATATAATCATTTCTACTACTCATTGTCTTGGTTGTGTTTTAAATACATATTAGATTTTACAATTAAGTTCTTATATTTACTCTTCGCTAAATGTCAGTGATTTAAGAATGATTTCCCTCTAAAGATGCCAGATTTTCAAATACATTTTTAAAAACCTTAGTCTATTAAGCACATCTGTTTCCATCTCTAAAAATTGCTAATCTTCCTATCAGCAGTTCCGAGCCAGGCATGTATTTGCTTGTAACAGTTTCAGGTATCTAAAACAGAATTACATTTGTATTCAAAAATTTTTATAGATAAGGAGCTACAGTGAAAGTGAAAGACACTTATCATAATTTTTGAGGAATGGAGTAAAAAAGAGAATTCACATGAAGTTCCAAAGGATACATCATGACACATTTCCAGATTGTCAATCAACTGAATAGAAACTTTGAATATTTTACACTTATAATTACTCTACAATGCCATCTTAAATGTACCATAAAATTCTTCTTGTTCTAATCTATGATAAAACAATTAAGCAAAGTATACATAAAAATTACGTGACAAAGTATTTTTACTTATTCAGTTTTTAAATATTTTCAAATGTTCCACAATATTTTATAAAATAATTTAAACATATGTGCATATCACATCTTTTCAAAAAGGCTTTAAAGATTATCACAAATTACATTTTTAGGGAGTAGAAAGAGATTTTAAAAAGTAATCTCATATAAATAAATCAAACGTTTTTTTCCTCTGTTAAAATTAACTTTCCATAAAACTTTTTTTATTAATTGTCACTTCCACTCAGTGTTCAAATTTGTAGTTCATTAAACTGAAACATGTGCTCAAAGTTTAAATAGTTGAACAAATTTTTCACAACAATGTTGACGTTTCCCCCGTTCCAAAACCTCTATAATTTTATCTAGTAAAAGGATCACATGTATGTACTAATGAACTAATATGTACTAATACATATTTCTGTATGTGTATCAAAATGTAGACCTATTTTACACTGTAAAATGCTATATTGGTTTTATTTTTTCTCATCTATAAAGCTTTGTTAAAGTAGACATGTTCCCACTTAATGTCCAAAATATCATCTTTGAATATAAAACATTAAATATTTAAAATATACATATCCTTTGTAAACCAACTCAAAACCATGCCTTTTTTCAAAAACAGTTGCTACATAAATGTTAAACTACTTGAAAAAAAAAAAAGCATTAAGAAACCAATGTTGTCAAGTCTGCAGTGTCCACTAGTGGCAAGAAATAGTAAGTACACGTTTGTTTTAAATTTAAAACCCATTCTATCTTCAGTATTAGTTTTCTCAAATTTAGAGCCCATTAAATTATAGGGGCAAATACACATACACTCTAAACACATATGATTGTTGTAATCTGAACTATTTTCCTGTATAACATTAATTTACTGTCCTTGTTCACACTCAGAGACATCATGTTCAGTTACATACCTGTGAATATAAATACTGTGAATTTATACCATGAATAATAATACTATGAATCCATATATAAATGCATGTGTATGTGTACACACACATAAATTGTGTGTGTGTGTGTGTGTGTGTGTATACACATATATATACATATACATATATATATACATATACCGAAAGCTTGAGCTAAAAACAAAACAACTCTGACAACCTGACGTGAATCTATAAAGGAGAGGTAAACTTTGTGTGGCTTGTTAGCTTTGTTTAATTTAGCCCTCACTGAGAAATGTTCTCATACTAACTGTCTGTGGCTCTCACTGAAATGATCTTTTGTTAATAAATGATTTTTAAGCAGGAGATATTTGCTTAATAATATTAGGAAAAGCTCTTCCTCATTTTAAATCTCAGGGGTCCCCTGTGTTAACACAGCTGACTATTTCTGAGCCAGTGCATGATCATTACTATATTCCACGGACGTCAGAACGCCCACATGTGACTCATAAGTCAGGCTTATGCTGGCAAGTAAGGTTCCTCATGTGAGTTCAACAAACGTAATGACTCTAAACTTTACCACTTGCTGGAAACAAATCTGAAGCAACATTAATATGGGATTTCATAAACAAAAAGAAATACCGCTTACCACGTTTTTTAACAACGGATGGAACAGTGCTTTTGATTAAGGTACAATTACATACTTGGTTTAGAGACTCACCTTCTTTTAGACAGCTGGTCAGCATACATATGCTTTGTATGTGTCGATATATACACATCTGTGTATATATATACATGTAATATATAATATATAATACAGCATATATAATTAATATAATACATATATAAATAAACACACTATATATACACCCAACTAAGTGTTGACTCATTTGAAGCATTTGGCTTGTCATCATTTTGTCAGGACTTTTCTTTTCTTTGCTCATTATTCTATCCCACATGCTTACCTAGAACAATGCTTTGGTACATACAAGATGCGCAATTAATACTGTTTTAACAATGAATATTAATAAATCATTGAAATGGGAACGGTTCGTGACAGCATTTTATTGATGAAAATGCAAAGGAAAAGTATAAAGGCAAGTTGCTGATCCTGAATGATCCATAAAGCCAGTATGAAAAGAACCTAGGTGCACTTGAGATATATTGGTATTTTCAGACTGCCACAGAAAAGAATAAGATAAAATAGTTTATTGTAAGTGTTACGGTGTGATGACCTCTTTAGCATTCCCCTCACATGTGCCTGGAATGGACAGTTAATCGTGTAATGTTGATCATTAAAAGTATGTGTTATTTAGAACAAGATCTCTTATGGGTTGAGTTTAACTGAGTTCACATGGACATATGAGTTAAAATATCCCTCTTGTGGAGGAAATTCAATTTTTTACTTTTCCTCCTGTCTATGGAGCTTTCTGCCTAATAGGTTACACGTCTGAACAGAGAAAACTGTCAGTTTCATTTTTTCCTCTACATAGTATGCCTCCATACCTCTGTCAGACTTTTTGGCTTTGATTCTTTCAGTTCTTCATATTTCCATTTCCATACAGACAAAGCTGACTCCAGTCGTTCTATTTCTTTTTCCAAAGATGAGCGCAGTCTAAATAAAGAATTAAAAGCAAAATAGACTTACAATTTAAAAAAAAATTTAGGAACACATTCGATTTTTGATTTCCTATTTTCCTTATTTTTATACTTGTATATGACCATTATAATCACAGAAAAATTTTTCTAGCTTATTAAAAATTACAAATATTGAATAAAACGGTTTAATTTGTTATTCTGTCAATTAGCATTAGAGTAGGTTAAACATATGACATCGCCCGTATCAAAATATTTGACTTTCCACCTGCTTTCTCCTGTATTATTCATGCATTTCTCTCATTCTCTTACTCATATTGTTTCCCTCCTATATAAGGAAACAATATGAATATGAATATATATATTTCTAATTTTAACATGGCTTTTATCCAACCTCATACTGTGACTATATATGAAAGAAGAATCCTTTGATATGAAAGAGAATGCCAAGGAGTCTACATAATAATTTAAGAAATCAATCATTTACTGGGGATATAAAAATATTTTTTAAAAAATATTTGCAGTTTTGTTTTAATGAAGCAATTTCACTGGGATCTTTATTTAAAATAATTGAAATTAATTTATCCATTTGTACAACAAATGACAGAGTTAGGATTGAAATCCAGTCCTTTAATATCTCAATTATTGATTTTTTTGTATGCCCATATGTCTATCAGAGTGAGTCACTGAAAATAATTGTTTACTTCTGGTTGTAATTAGCATATATCGACCTTTGCAGATGGTCAATCCTCATCTGTGTGGTGCATCAGATTATTGTTAAAAAATGCTCAATCTCTTTTCTCTACTTCAGTGGACAGAGTTGCTTTCCCCAACCCTTGTTTCTAGGCTTTGACAATGGGATATTAGCAGATATGACAGACTCAGATGTTTGAAAAGAATCTGTGTGGTTGGGCTTCTTCTCTTACGTCTCAGCCATCACTGTGAAAAGAGTTTCCCTGAGGAAATGCTGTCCCCAAATAAAAACATAAAGCAGATCTGAGCCCAACCTTACTATGGAGACAAGCCGAGCTGGCCCACCTTTTTTGTATACACATGGGCAAAATAAATCATTGTTTTAGGCAACTGAATTCTATGGGTTGTGTGTGTGTGTGTGTGTGTGTGTGTGTGTGTGTGTGTGTGTGTTGTTCTGTTGAGTTTTTTTCTGCAGCTAAAGATAACTGACAGAAAACAATACTTAAAAGGGGATGCTACAGGAAAAATGGTGATAAAACATAAGCAGCTGGAAAAATGGTGATATGTGTTATTTAGTGGTGAAACACATGACGAAATCATCACTTGCAGTGTTTTGGAAAATGGAAAATGCGCCTGACATCACCAGTGGAATGCTAGTGGGCATGATGTGGCTGAGCCTTCCAAGTGTTTATGCAACTGGTTTTACCTTCTTGTATTTTGGCCACAGCAATGAGAAGTACACAGCAATGCAGACTCACGGCTCCCAGCGGGAGTATGAGAGACAGGATCATAACCAGTCTTTCCTGCAGAGCCCAGTCTAGATCAATCAGCCTTTAGTTGCCTCACAGAGTCCAGCTGAATAAAGTCTAATTGTTGTATACCACTGAGATTTTGTGGCTGTTTGTTACAACCTTTCCATAATTATAATTAACCAATACAAACACTTGGGTCTATTTTAGTAATAATGTCACTAGAAGGATCTTAGAAACATATTCACACATCTAGAAGATGCAGCCAGAATCAAAACTGAATGCCATTTACATATTTATGAGAAATATGAATATTCCAGGTAGCGATACTATGAAAATAATTTAAAGTAGAATTAGGTCATAAATATATTAGTTTAATCCAATCAATGGATAAACAGCTTATTAAAAATTTATATAATTATATTTGCATGAACCAAGCCATAGAATTGAAGAGAACATGTGAGAATTAGGGTTTAACCTCAGAAGACTCAGGTTGCAAAAGCATCAGCACCATTTATGACTATAATTTTGAATGCCTTATTAACAGTAAGTATATTAAAATTAACAAAAGGGCTTGATATAAAAGTCTATGTGCTATGAACACTGTCTATTAATGTCCACAGCTCCAGATTAACAACCTCAGCCCAAAATCCTGATAGATAAGCAGACCCAGCCAGCTAATGACACCCAAGTTACTTACCAAGATATTATTTTTATCCTGAGTGACTATGTTTGGGATTTTAAGAAGAATGGGATTAAGTATAGAAATAATGAACAAATTGCCAAATACTAATATTTGGTGTCACACTTAAACAGAACATGTAAAAATCATTGTACATTAAAATATGTTATATATTTGGCATTTGGATAATTTTAAGGTTTTTGAATGATTAGGCACACTTGAATATTTAAAAGAAATTGAGTATTGACTTAGACTTGTAAATTTAAGTTGCAAAATATAAGAAAATTTCACCGTTTAACTTCATTGGAATGTTTAAGAATCACCATATTTATAATTTTAATTTACTAGAGTTGCATGAAAAGAACATGGGAATCTTTTTTGTCAGGGATTGAAAATTTTAAAAAGAAAAAGGAATATAGTAAATTAATAAAGTGATTTTATTAAAGGATATTAATTAACTACATTTGTGTAATAAGCACACACTGATAAATTTTCTGAAAATTTATCAGTAAAATAAGATAAAAATTCACTTGAAAATTTGAGAAAAGTCTACATTTTAAAATTTACAAATTCAAGATACATGTTCAGAAATCACTATCAGTTTTTAACATTATACTTTAATAAATCAAATGATAATGTTAGCAAAAAACTCACATTAACATAAAAATGATTTATTATTACTGGAGAATAAATGTTGATTCTCAAAAAGTCATCAAAAAGTACCGAGGTAAATATTCTTTCAAGAATTTTATGAGGTTCAAGAAGAATACTTCAAACTATATATTAATTAAACTTTTAATCTTAGTTATAGAGAAACATAGATGTATTCTAAAGATATAATTATATCTAGATTGCACCTAGACTTAGAATAAGTAGTGAAAGCCAGTTGCATGAAATAAAAAATAATAGAATTTTTCCCAAGCGTATTAAAATGAAACAGATTCCTATTCCTTATTAAAGGCAAATTAGTAATATTTAAAAGAGTATCATTTATCTCTTCAAGTATGCATCTTAAATGCAGTAACTAATATTTATTACTTTACTGAAATAAAATTATGTACTTTTATTACATAAAATGGTACAATTTAGTCAGAGAAGTGAAAGGACAGGCAATTCATAAACATGAATTTGGTGGTAATGTGATGCTTGTATATTTTATTTTTAGTATGGCTTCATGAAAAAAAAAATTTGTGACTATGAAAGCAAACATTGAGGACATAAGCAAGTACTGAGGACATTGCACACTTAAATTTATGCAGCAGAGGGCGCTCTTTAAATTCTTAATTTCTGGCCTAATCAATTTGTTCTATATTTTAGAGGGGTTTTCCAAATTGATCAATTATACAGTTAAATTTATAATTGAAATTTAAATTATCATATCATTTGAACTACAATAAGGTGAAGGAAAAAACTTATTTTACTCAAGAATATTGCATATTTTATGCACTTCTTTTAAAAAATAATGAAGTTCAGCAAAAAAGTAGTATTTTTAATATGATGATATAAACTTTTATAGATCTTATTGCTAAAATATATAACATTTGCAGAACTAAAAGATAAGGTGTGAACCAAAATGATTTTTATGGACAGATATTATTATATTTCTATGCAATCTTTTGATACTTTGTTAACTGTCATGATCCCGTAATAATTGAACATAAAATTTGGACATATATATAGACAGGAAAATTAACCAAAATATTTTTCAGAGATGAAAATTTCTGAAACATTAATATTTGGGGATAAAATTAATCATTTTTTAACTGTTTCATTGTAAAATATCCAGTATTTTCTTTAAGGTCTTTAATATCAAATGCTTTTGCCAGACAAAAACAAATTAACTTGTAATAACATCTAGATATCAATTTTTCTATTAGTTCAAATTGTAGAGTTAGTATCAAACTATAAATAATAAAAAATGTTTATAAGTATGTTTTTAATCAGCAACATATTTGTCATTTTTTGATTCTACTTGCAAGTAGTTACGATTACATCTTTGAGTATTTTCACCATCTTTCAGCAAATAGCCAAAGCCATATATATTTAAATTAGTTAGAAAAGAGATGAATTTAAAGAATACTATAAAGATCAGAGATGTTCAGAAGAATCAGAGACCAAGGCTCAGAGGCAATCCAGGCAGAAACAAAGGACTACTCTCATGCCACGAGAGCTGATCCTATGAAGACCCCACTGCCTATACACTTTCTTGGTATCAATTATGTGGCTGAGAAGTAAATATTTCAAATTAGCTAATTTAAGTAGTAAAGGATATTAAAAGCTCAAATAATCTTTTTGAGGAGATTCTGGGAAGATCCAGAGAAGCAAATGAGGAACCTGAACAGCTGGAAGTACCAAAGATGATGCCATAGCAATCTTCCAATCAGCATTTCATTGCAGCCACCATTTAGGTACAGACATCACAGCATGACCTCAGGACCACCAACTCCAGATATGGTGATAGTTTCACTCAAGACCAGAGACCACTGCTGCCTCCAGGATCAAGACGTAGCTACTACCACAGCCTTTCTCCTCACCAGGATGGGTTCTGGGTGCTCTCTTCTCGGGGCATTAGGTTCTGCTAAAAAGTCTAGGCGGCTACATCGGAAGAGTTGTTTCTATGTCAAGTGTCTGCACCTTAGCTACAAGAGAAACTCAAGTTGAGCCTTACTAGCAATTTTATAGTCTATGCAGAGAAGCAGACTCCATCTCCTTAGGTAGGGGATTGCCCAAATGCAAAAGATACTATAGAGTAAAAAAAAACACTTGCAAAAGTACACAAAAAGTGATTTGAAATGGATTAAATATAAGACTGAAACTCTAAAACTTCTAGAAGAAAACTTTTTTTTGGATTTGGCACCAAAAGCACAGGCAACAAAAGCAAAAATAAATAAGTGGAAATACATCAAACCAAAAAGCTTCTGCACAGGAAACCAATCAACAAAATGAAAAGGTAACCTATGCAAAGTAGAAAATATTTGGAAACCATATATCTGATAAGGGGTTAATATCCCAAATGTAGAAAGAACCCATACAGCTCAATAGCAAAAACAAAACAAAACAAAACAAAAACAAAAAAGCCCCCAAACAAAAACAAAGAATGAGAAAGAGTAAAGAGTTTTCCAAGAGGACATACACATGGCCAAGTATATGAATAGGTGCTTCACATAAGTAATCATCAGGGAAAATCAAACCAAAACCTCAGTGAGCTATCACCTCACCATTTTAGAATGGCAATTGTCAGGACGCCTGGGTGGCTCAGTCGTTAAGCGTCTGCCTTCTGCTCAGGTCATGATCCCAGGGTCCTGGGATCGAGCCCCACATTGGGCTCCCTGCTCGGCAGGAAGCCTGCTTCTCCCTCTCCCGCTCCCCCTGCTTATGTTCCCTCTCTTGCTGTGCCTCTCTCTGTCAAAGAAATAAATAAAATCTTTAGAATGGCTATTATCAAAAAGATAAGCAATAACAAGTGTTGTTAAGTGTATAGTTAAAATGCCACTGTAAATGTAAATTGGTGCAGCCACTATGGAAAAAGATATGCAGGTTCAAAAAATTAAAAATAGAACTGTCATATGATCTAGCAATCCCACTTCTAGGCATATAGCCCAAGGAAAGGAAATCAGTATCTCGAAGAGACTTTCATGTTCATTGCAGCATTATTCATAAAAGCCAAGATACAGAAGCAATCTAATCTTCCATCTATAAACGAATAGATACAGAAAATATGAGATGTGTGTGTTGTATGTTTGTGTGTGTGTGTGTGTGTGTGTGTGTGTGTGTGTACATACGTAGGACATTACGCCAAGTGAAATAAGCCAGACACAGAATGACAAATATTGTATCATTTCATTTATATGCACAGTCTTAAAAAGTTGAACTCCTAGTAACAGAGTAGAATGGTGAGTGCCAGGGGCTGGGAAGTGGTGAGAGTTAGGACACGTCAGTCAAAGGGTCCAAACGTTCAGTTACACAGTAAGTCCTGGGAATCTAATGTACAGCATGATGACTACAGCTAACAATACCATACCGTATACTTGAAATTTGCTAAGAGGGTATATCATAGTGGTCTCACCACACACACAGATTATTAATGGTGTTAAATGATGGATGTGTTAATTAGCTTGATTGTGGTAATCACTTCACAGTGTATACCAAAACATCACGCGTGCTTGTCAGGATGAGCATGGGTGACATATGGAACTGCTGAATCACTCTATCGTACAAGAGCAACTAATGCGATACTGTATGTTAACTAACTGGAATTAAAACAAAAACTTAAAAAAAAACCCAAAACCCATCACATTGTACAACGTAAAAATACACAAATTTTATTTCTCAGTTATACTTCAAAAAGCTAGAAAAATATAAAGGAATACAAACCATAAATTACTTTTCTAAAAAGACAAAGGTTTACCACATACCCCATTGGTGAGAGTGAATAAATAAGTAGGCCCGACTGTCTCATCTTTAATAATATTACATTAAATAATATTAACTAGACTTGCATGCCAATTTGTTCATTGTGTTCATTGAAGAATATATATATATCCCCATCAAGATTTTAAGTCTCCTTTTATCGAGAAAAAACACACCATTTAATGAAGCAAAGCAAAATAATTGAAGCCTGCTACTTTTCTTCTATAGAAAATGAACTAAGAAATAAAATTGAGGGGGGAGTATTAAAGCTCTGCTTAAATGACATGGAACAAACACTTTCTAAGGGATACAGGTGCCATCTGCAGTTTAATTTGAGAACTGGTTCTAAATGGTAAAATATTCTACCTCATCTTTACTTAAGATCTCACATTGCCCAAGTTCCTCCCCCTAAATGTCTAGGTATGCCTCGCTCTGTCAGAGGATCAGATTCCCCTCCTCACCTCACCTTTTCTACCTAGGAAGTCTTTATCTAAGAGATCAAAGATATATAAATCCTCAATACATGAGGAACTTGTAGATACTGGATAATTATTTTTCATAAAACTGATCAGCACTCAGAATGCAAATAATAGAATAAAGTTTACTGTTTTTGATAAGGAGGTTCTCACCAGTGACAATGGTGGAAAGGGTCCCCCGAGTTCTCTTGGCTGAATCCTGTGCTCTAGTCAAGAGAATTTTCCCACTTGCTGGGAACAGAAAAAATTACATTCACATGTTCTCAACTCTGGCCCATCCACATGCTGAGATTCCAGGAGGAAGTTTTAAAAAGTTAGACAGATTTATTGCAACAGTGTATACTATATCCTTGGGAAACATTCTCTGGTGATAGAAAAAAAGGCTTTGTGATTGCTCCGTCTGGACTGCATGCTGATGTTGATTCATGGACACATAACACCCATGGGACGGTTTATTAAAGAGAATAATGAGGACACAAAGTGGAATCAGAGGTCTCCTTTCCCCCTTATTTTCTGGCCTAACTATGGTTTATATATTGAAGTCCCAGTGAATTGGAGAATTTACTTACTATAGGGATTGTTAATTTATTCCCAGGGAGTCAAATATAATGTGTGTGTGAGTGTCTGAGTGGGAGTGTAGAGATACACATGTGTATCATTAAAACTGGCACCTCGGGGAGTTTACATGTAGGAAGGAACAGCTTCATATGGTTCTGCCACATTATGTCAGGGAAGTAACACTGTGAGTGGGTGTGAGAGAAGTCTGTAACTACTAAAAAGTTAAATCCTTCAAGAAATAAAACACAGAGGTTAGAACTTGACTGCGACTTACAGTTCCAGATGAAATTAAATTTTTTTAAAGATTTTATTTATTTGACAAAGAGAGAGACACAGCAAGAGGGGGAACACAAGCAGCAGAGGGAGAGGGAGAAGCAGGCTTCCCGCCGAGCAGGGAGCCCGATGCGGAACTCGATCCCAGGACCCCGGGATCATGGCCTGAGCCGAAGGCAGATGCTTAATGACTGAGCCACCCAGGCGCCCCTGATATTAAATTTTAATATGGGTACAAGCCTAAAAATTAATTCAATTTTTTCTCCTTCCCACTAATGTTGATTACCTATGTTTGGAATTTATATTTGATGGTAGAATAACATATTTATTATATACACAGGAATATTATTACAACCTATTGTATTATGATTGGATTATCACAATTGATTCATATGGTGAGGTATAGACAAAGCATCTGAAAAAGGGAATTAGTGGTGGGAATAAATTTCAGAGGGACTAATGAGAAATTTCTGGCTAACAGATAAAGAATGGCATATAAAGGGCTTATACCACCTGCGAAAGGTTTGTGGGCATGTTATCATTATTCCAATCCATATAAACCAGGAAAATTGAAACCATTATATAACATATAATTATATTCATACTTATTTTTTCCCATTTTTTTCTGCCCAATTAAGAGTCTTAAAAGTAAAGAGATGGAAAAATAATGATTTTCAGATTTGTGTACCGTATTTTATTTTTATTTTTTAATTTTTTTAAAAGATTTTATTTATTCATTCAAGACACAGAGATACAGAGAGAGCGAGAGAGCATGAGCAGGGGGAGAGGCAGAGGGAGAAGCAGAGGGAGAAGCAGGCTCCCCGCTGAGCCAGGAGCCGGACGTGGGGCTCCATCCCAGGACCCTGGGATCATGACCTGAGTCGAAGGCAGACGCTTAACCATCTGAGCCACCCAGGCACCCCTGGGTGGTTTTAAAGTGTATCATATATTCCACACAATGCTATTAACTGTCTAAAGTGATCATGAAGAAAGAACAAACAAATCATACTGAGTAATTCACACTAGTAGTTACTTTCACATACATTATTCATGTTTGATCCTCACACGAATTCAATGAAGGCAGAAGTGATGCTATATGACTTTGAGTCAAGGTCATTAAAATGCCATATATTTCTCTTTGTACCCTTAAGATGTTTGCTTTCAACCAAGCCACTACGCTGTGAGGAATCAGAGTGTCACAAGGATAGAGCACCTGCAGGTATTCAGACTAGGACCCCGGGAGAACCAAGCAGCCACCAGATCTGCGAGTAAGCGAGGTGGCTTCAGATGATTGTGGCCTCCAGCCTTCAAGTCACCTCCAGCCTTGAGCCATCCCAGCTGAAGGCACATGTAGTGAGAGATGAGTTGTCCACACAAAGCCATGCTCAAGCTTCATGAACAGAATGAATGGTGATTGTTGTTTCAACACTAACCACTGTGTGGTAAGTTTTGTTATAAAACAATAGATAACTGGAATATAGGTACCACTATCCATATTTTTACAAAGGAGACAACAGCACAGTCTTGGCTAACCCAGTATCATGTAGCTGAATATGTCAGAACCAAGGAGAATATCCAGGTCATTTAATCTCAAGTCTAGTGCTCTTTGCTCTATACCACAAAGGAACAGTAAATAAAGCATGTTTTTCTGCAATCAATAACTCACAAATTGTGGATTGTCCCTTATAAATATTGACATATTTTTCATTTTTATTGACTTGCTGAAGTCTACTAATGCTGTAAAAATTGGAAAATCCACTGGCTATTCTAGCCATATACATTAGTGATTCAAATACAATTAAGATGAATCTGCCAGAGATGATGAAAACAAGGTTATAATAAAAGAACGATAGAAACTAAAAACTAACGATCTATAAATTACTCCAAAATTTAAAAATTGACTTGTTTTGTCATTGTTTCTGGAGATTTCCTCTGATCCTTTCTTATCTTTGTCCCTTTTTGTCTCTCCTGAACACTCAAGAGTCCCCTTTAATATTTCTTGCAGGGCTGGTTTAGTGGTCATGAGCTTCTTTAGTTTTTGTCTGGGAAACTCTTTATCTTTCTGTACATTCTGGTGATAGCTTTGCTGGATAGAGTATTCTTGGCTGCAGATTCTTCCCATTCACCACTTTGAATATATCATGCCACTCCCTTCTGGCTTGCCAAGTTTGTTGAGAAGTCTCCAGCTAGCCTTATGGGTTTTCCCTTGTAAGTTAAGGACTTCTTTTGTCTTGCTGCTTTTAATATTTTTTCATCACTATATTTTGCAAATGTAATTACAATATGTCTTGGTGTTGGCCTGCTTTTGTTGATTTTCATGGGAGCTCTCTGTGCCTCCTGGATCTGGATGACTGTTTCCTTCCCCAGATTAGGGAAGTTTTCCACTATTATTTCTTGAAATAAATTTTCTGCTCCATTTTCTTTCTCTTCTTCTTCTGGGACTCCAATAATATGAATATTACTACATTTAATAGAGTCACTGATTCCCTAAGTCTATTCTCATGTTGTATAATTCTTCTTTCTGTCTCTTGTTCAGCCTCATTATTTTCCATTATTTTGTCTTCTAGGTCACGAATTCATTCCTCTGATTTTTCCAGCCTGTTGTTCATTGCATCATGCCTGTTTCCAATCTCATTTATTACATTCTTCAACTCTGATTCTTTTTTAATTCTTTCATCTCTGTTGTAAGGGTCCAAATGGCAATAAATACATATCTATCAATAACTTTCAATGTAAATGGAATAAAAGCTCCAATCAAATGACACAGGGTGTCAAAATAGATTAAAAAAACAAAACCCATCTATATGCTGCCTATAAGAGACCCATTTTAGACCTAAAGACACCCGCAGATTGAAAGTGATGGGATGGAGAAATATTTATTATGCAAATGTATGTCAAAAGAAACTCACAGTAGCAATACTTATATTGGGCAAACTAGAATTTTTTGTTCTTGTATTGTTTTAGCCCTGCATTGGTATCAGGGTAGTAATGGCCTCATGGAATGATTTTGAACATATTTCCTCTATTCCTAGGGGAATTATTTGTAAAATTTGTAAGATTTTGATAAAACTGTCATTAATTTTTGGTAGAATTCACCAATGAAACCATGTGGTCTTTGGCTTTTCTGTGTTGGGAGATTTTTGAATCCTAATTCAACTTTCATTCTTGTTATTGGTCTAAGGAGATTTCCTACTTCATGGATTCAAAATTCATGATTCAATATTGGTAATTTGTGCATTTGTAGGAATTATCTGGTTTTTTTTTTTTCTAAGTTTGCTTATGGTAACATGTTATCACGTTCTATATTTCTGTGGTTATCTGTTGTATAATTTTCTCCTCCATTTCTTTTTGGTTTTTGAATCTTCTCTCTTTTTTCTTAAAGTGTTGTCAATTTTGTTTTTTATTTTTTTGAAAAATTGGTCACTACTTTTCAATGTTATGTTATTGTTTATTCTAGTCTCTATTTTATTTAATTCTGATTTTTCTTTGTTATTTTCTTCCTCTACTAAATTTCACCTAAGTTCCTTCTTTTTCTAGTTCCTTGTGGTGTAACATTGTTTATTTGAACTTTTTTCTTAATACAAGCATTTATAGCATAAATTTCATTCTAACTTCTGCTTTTGCTGCATCCCACAGATTTTAGAATATTGTGTTTTCTTTTTCTTATGTATTGAGACATATTTTGATTTGCTGTTGGATTTCCTATTTGGCCCACTGCCTGCACAGTAGTGTGTTATTTAATATTTACATATGAAATATTTGATATTTTAAAAAATTCAAAAAATGAATATAAATCACACTCATTTTTTTAAATATTAGTACTTAATGACTAATCATGGGTCAATTATCAAATGGCCTGTTTGTTAGCCTTAGCTTAAATAAGTTTGAAAATCAGACTTGGTTAAAAGAGACAATGATTAACACTTACTCTCTTTCTTTCCATAAAATTTTTTGGAACTCATCCAGATGCACCTGCAAAGCTGAAATTTCAGGCACTTCACTCTCCAAAGGCAGGGTCATTGCCTGCAGTCTTAATGAAGATTTCAGTGTACAGTTGTCAGAACCACTATTCTTGAATGAATCAGGACAGTTAAGATTGAGTTTCATCTCCTCATTTAATCTTAACTGGTCAATAATCAAAACTTCTTCCTGAAAAGAAAAAAAAAACAATTATTGTTAATTTTTTTAAGTCTAGTGCAGAAAAATCATGAAGAAAACATATTTTTGGAAGATGTTATGATTCAGCATCAAATTCCTATTTTCATTTCTTTATCAGTCTTTAAGAGGTATATGACTGAACTTTAACTTGCATTCCTCAAGATTTTTTTTCTTCTATGTCCTACATTATAGTGAAATACATTTCAGTCTTTGAAATTTTTCATTTACAATGGAATCTAGGTTATATTGATTATAAATCCCATACACCATAGAAAGACTTAAAATTTTAGATGGAATTATAGAGGAGCAAGATATGCTTTATACTTTTAGAGGTGGAATTAAATAGAAAGGAATAACAATAATAACTGATATTATTTAAAGGGATAAAATGAATTCCTAAAGTTTCTGAAAGTATGTTCCATGGGCTGTTTACAGTATTTACCAGGTTAAAAAAATGGATAAATAAGATTATGAACTGCTATATAAAATAAAGTTTTTAAAAAGTTTATTTTGTGCAGAATTCTCAAAAACTTCAAGATTCCAAGAATACCAAGAAATTCCAAGAGTGGATAATGTGAAGCATTCCATAAAGGTATTTGGCAATGGTACCTATTTTACAGGAATTAATTGTGAGGCCAAAGTCCCAAACCTTGGGAAATGTTTAAACTACTGTAAGAATAATTTATTATTATTGTCATAATTAGGGTAAATGGAGAGAAATCTCTCTAAATAATTTATTTTCACATAAAAAATGCTGAGTTACTTTTTCTTAACACTATTACTAAGATCAATAATATGGGCTACTGAATTGTGTCTTACCCTGCCCCCAGTACCTTAGAATGACACTGTATTTGATGTAGGGTCTTTAGAGAGGTCATCCAGTTAAAATGAGGTCATGATGGTGGGCCTAGAGATGGTTTCTTTACAAGGAAATTTGGAGATAAACACAGAGAAAAGATGATGTGAAGACACAGGGTGAAGATGACCATTTCTAGGCCAAGGAGATGTCTCCCGAGAAACCAAACCTGCCAACACCTTGATCTCACACTTAGAGCCTCTAGAACTATGAGAAAATAAATTTCTGTTGCTGAAGCCACCCAGTCTGTGGTACGTAGTTATGGCAGCCCAAGCAAACCCAGTCACCACTGGGTTTGCCACTTTCCCTTTCCTCCCCAATACCGTACACAGCGTTCAAATACAATCATGATCTCTGCCAAGTTCTTCTCTTACCTTCCTATCTGCATTGTCCTTTGTAGGAAATTCTCTTCTCACCAGACATTCTCTGATAGACTTACATGTCTGTGAACCAATTTGAAACTGGTCTCCTGGTGCGGAAGGCACTTTTATGAAACTAGGATGCTTCAGGTCCCAGGTGGTTTCTAACACCTTTTGATGTGGCAAACTTTGTTTCTTTTTCAATGCACTCAATTCTTTCATTGTCATCTCTAATTTTATTCTGAGCTGTCTTCCCTCCTCCCTGGCGCTGTTCCTTTCAGCCCGAACTTTGCTCCACTTTTCTCTCCAGTTGGCAGTGCAGTCTGACCACCACCGCATGGTCTTCTCCATCTGGGCAGCTCTGGCTTTGACTTCCTCAAGTTCCCGAAGGAGAAGCTCTTCACAAATATTCCACTCATTGGTGTTGCATGAGTGCACATAGACGTTGTGAGCGGCATGTGATTGCAGCCCCTGAAGTGGCAAACAGGAATGACAAGTGTCCCTGGGGGGGGAAGCAGGTGCTACCATGTCACAAGGTGGTTTTATTGATGACTGTGGCATCTGGATGATTTGTGTTTCCTCAGTTAACTGATGGATGGAATCTAAATTCATATTTATCTTTTCAGGTCGAAGAAAAGACAGAGAACATAATTAACATTTGAGGTTCCCTTCCAATTATAACAGCAAAACCTACATTTGAAAAACAAGGTTGACGAAAACAATGTATCTTTAAATATTGCATATTTTCCTTTCCACTGTAACTAAAAGTATGGAAGAACTTATGAATTTGTAACTATCCTCAAAAAACCAGAAATTGATAATACATTTTGCCAAATGAATACAAATAAAAATATAAAGATGCAATTGGGGATAGCATATGACATATAACAAATCCGATTCTTTTCAGGTAATATTTACTATAATATATATTGTCCATTAACTACTCAGTGATCCCCTTTTCCCGGCTAACTCAAGCACAACCTGTTTAAGTGGAAGGCGGAATCTACTGATCTCTGGGAGGATAAGCCCCTATTCTAATCCCAGGGGCTAAATCCTAATTGATCTAACTCATCCACGATGGCCTCCACTTCACTGACCATTCATTAGTCTCAAGGCAGCACAGGAACTGGTTCTGGTTGAGATTTCAGGGGAAATCTGTTGGGAAAGTTTCCCAGCTAAAAAACATGAAAAAAATCACAAGATGAGAACCTCTTTTCTTCTGCTTTCTTCCTGCCTAAACCAAGACATGATTCTGGAAGAAGGCAAGTGTAACAGCCACCATATAATATTTAAAATGGTGGAAGAGGAAGAGGAAAAGAGCCTGATTTAATGATTGAGTTGTGGCATGAAATCTAGAATGCATACCTCTGGTTTTCTTGCCATGTGAGAATGATTACCTAACTTTATTTAAGGTGTGGTTGTTGAGTTTTCGGTCACTTGCAGTCAAAATGACATCAGACTGATACGTGAAATATTCTCATCCCATGGTTAATATTATGATAAATTTAAGAAAATATATTATGAATAAGACATGGTGTTTGTCTTAAAGATTTTGTAGTTCAGTGGATGAGACAAGCACATAAAAATTAAAAATACATATTCACACTGTAAAATATATTTATTTATTCCATCAATCTTTTTTAGTACATATTATGTGTCAAGTCAGTGCTAAGTTGCTAAGGTATGTAGGAGGTACTGTAAGGAGAACTGCTCAAGAAGTGATGAACTGTCTCCTAGAAATGAAGAGGCTTCCCGGCATAGATAACTCTGAGGAGTCTTAGCAATTTCAAAGCTTTATAAAGGAATTACAAGCCACTTTCCATATAAATAACAAAGACTAACTGGTAAAAGCAGACCTATTTATCAGTATGTATACCCATTACTTTATTCAACTTAGCTATATCGATGACAGCAAGTAGACCCTTTTCTTTAAAATAAACACTTAAAACATGCAGGGACGAATGAAGGGGGGGAAATTGGAGGGGGAGACGAACCATGAGAGACTACGGACTCTGAAAAACAAACTGAGGGTTCTGGAGGGGAGGGGATGGGAGGATGGGTTAGCCTGGTGATGGGTATTAAAGAGGGCACGTTCTGCGTGGAGCACTGGGTGTTATATGCAAACGATGAATCATGGCACACTACATCAAAAACTAAAGATGTAATGTATGGTGATTAACAAAACATAATAAAAAATAGAAAAAAACATGCAGGTTAATCTGCAAATTAATAAAGTTCTGTGGTTGTATAAGATTACCCATTTTTACTATCAAATAAGATTTACTGGTATAAATAACATTTTAATGTACATGACATTAATTCCTCTCATTTTTTATTTGCTTTCATATAGTTACAGATCATAAACTGTCTCCTTACGAACCATCCATTTAATCAACTGAAGGGGTTTCATTATACTAACAACTTAAAAAATGAGGGTTTTTTTTCTCTTTAAGGTTTATTTATTTATTTTAGAGAGAAGGAGAATACAAATGGGGGAGGGGCAGAAGAAGAGGGAGAGAGAGAATTCTCAAGCAGACTGCCCTCTGGGCACGGAGCCTGGTGTGGGGCTTGATCCCAGGACCCTGAGATCGTGACCCAAGTCAAAATCAAGAGTCGGCCGCTTAACTGACTGAGCCATCCAGGCGCCCCCAGAATAAATCTTTATATGCTAACTTACAAAATAAGTCTTTACTGAAAAAAAAAAACACATAATATTAAATGTATATCACTTTTGAGTTGTAAGAAAAAACACATTTTAACAAGTGTTCTGTAGAGGTGCCAAACCAATTCACTCTTATTATAACACTTATAATAATATAGATTCATGGCTGTAATTATTTTTGTTAGCCTTGGTACATGTCCAAGCGCATTTGAATTAGTGCTGATTTGGAGCAATTGTTCCCTACATTTATTTACTGCAATTCAGAGGGCAATGATAATATAGCTGGCCAAATTTCTAGGACCATTAGTAAACCGAGAAAAATATTAAAAAAGAAAATGAACTTTTAGAAGCACACCATGTATTTTATGTATATGTTCACATATAATTATACCTATGTGTGTGTGTGTATATGTATATATTCATTATTCACTATTTAATGATATTTCTGATATTTCCTTCAGCTGGAATTCCAAAATAAAAACAGAAAACTTATTTTAGCATATTAAATTTAAATTTATCCTTGCCATTTTTCAAAATAAATCAGTACCATAAAATTATAATGTCTTTAAAATGTTTCATTAACTTTTATTTCACTATTGTTTTGAAGACTCTATAATTGGATTCTGGTATGTGGAGACCTTGCCTACCAATTAACTATGCATTTTTTCATATCTCACTAAACAAAATTGAGTTGGGTTTAATCATTCAGTCCTTGAACTTGAATAGTTTTTCCTGTTCTAAAGTGTTTCTCAAGCAAGTGTAAATGGGGATATTGAATCCTTATGTGTATCTATTAAAGCACTCATTTCCCTATACATATGTTTATGTTCCTCATGTTTTATTTCAATGACTGTGAAAGTATTTGTCAGTGGTTGTAGAACAAAGCCTTTGATCCATGAGAAAATATTTTAATGCTATTGACTCTTTGGTTTCTTACTCTGAATTTTGCATTGCCCTCACCACAAAAAGGAGGGAGGGGGTACAAGGAAACTCTTGAAGGTGGTGGATGTATTTATTACTTTGATTGTGGTGATGGGCTGACAGGTGCATGTCTACACTCTAACTCATCAAATTATACACATTAAATATGTGCAATATTTTGTATCTACTACACTTCAATAAAGCATTAAAATGTTAATACAATCAGGCTACCCTGATGACTACAAGTATTTTTAATGACGTACATAACCAAATAAATGAAATATGATGGGTCTACTCTATAAATAATACTACTAAACATTATTTTTCACGAAAGAGAAGTTTAATGTATAAGACATTGAGTTCCAGATTATACTGATTCAAACTCTGATTCTGTCACTTCCCACATAGATGGATCTTGGACAAATTACATAAATTGCCTTAACTCATTATCCTTATCTGTAAGGGGAGACAGAAATATCCTTGTACTTCAGTTAGTTCTTGTGACCATTAAATGGAAAAATGCCGCAGACTGGCTGGCCCAGGCTGTCTCTTAGGCAAGGTGACAGTTTTCTTCAGTGCTAAACAAGGCACTTATATGTCACTTTGGACTACTGTATCATTTTTCTTCAGTTTCTTTTCTCTCTTTTAAAAGAGAGATGGTATACTTAAAAAAAACAAGGATAGCAACAGATAAATGAGATTTACCAAAAAGCTCTTCCTTTCATGTAATAAAGGTAAAATCAATTTCTATATCATATTCATATTATTCAGTGAAATATTCAGTGCTATTATCACCATCCTAGAAGAAACCAAGGCTTAGGGATCTAACGTAACCAGCCCAAGTCATACACTTAGAAGGGGCCGACCCAGTTTGGGAATTAAGGAAATTTGAATCCAGAGCCACTGCCTCCCCGTATCAAAAGCCTACAACTTCAAAATACCTATATTCACAATAGTAAGATCATCTTTTATGTTATTTCAGAAATGCATTTGGCAGATTTCCATTTTGGCTATGTTTATGCTCCAGTATCTCCCACTAAATCACACCACAATTAGTCAAGTGATCCTGATATTGTGCTTCCAGTGAATTTCATCTCATCATAGCCTAAACCAACTGCAAGTCTGGGGCTCATAAATCCCCACAGGCTCCTCTCTGTCATCCTGCTTCCGTGACCCTTGCTTTGGTCACCCTGATGTGTCCATTCCCTGCACAAGCCTCCCCTCAACTTTCTCCTTTGAGCGATCAGATTGCTAAGCAAGAGACTTCCCCTCTCTCCCCACGCTCACCTCCCCTTGGTTTCTTGTCCTTCAGGTTATCAGTTAGTGGGACCTATGCTTGACTCTCTCCATCTCTTACAGGCCTGACATCTGAGCAGAAAGTTTACACTGGGCTTCTTCTGTGATAGTGAATAAAACAGACATGGATTCTGCCATCCGGGGATCTTGTTAATAACCAAAAGCAATAAATCAAACTAAGACTCACAAAGTTTAACTCTCTTTGAAAGAAATAAACAGTGTATTGTGATTCAACACATACCTATATACTTAAAGAAGTCTCTCTGAAGTGACAGATGTCTTATGTATTATCTGAAGAATGAGGTGGACCAGAAATAAAAGCATTTTTGGCAGAAGTTATACTATCAGGGCAGAATCAAATAGGGTCCAAAGGGATATTTGTTTTTATGTTTATACTTCTTGCTTTCCATTAACCTATAGGAAATGAATTCTAAATGAAACCCTTCTTGGATTTTTTTTCCCTGAGAAGCATAGGACTGCTAATGCACACACAATAATGTTAATAAAAGCCATAAGTAAAGAGTAAATAGATTAATACAGATTCAAAACATAGTGCTAAGGAACAGTTGTTACTTTAGATATGATGCCATACACTCTGATAAAATGTGAAAAAGAAAAATCAGGTTTTAATATTCAGAAAAGTAAAACACCATACTGTATTTTAAAGTGTGGCCCGTCAAACATGCACATGTGACTAGTATAATAAAAATGTGTATACTGTATGGATCTAAAGCAGAAAAAAAAATATTCTTAGGAAAGTTTTGCACGAGAACACTAAATAGGAAATATGAGACTCCAGTTGTAACAGGAAGGTAAGTGAACAATTACAGCAAACGGCGAGATCACACCACTGCAGGAAAGCTCAGGTTCTGCCCATGGGTATTATATTAAAAAAAAAAATCCATACACTGTGGCAAATTACACAGGCAGTTATAGTTTATATTTGCTGTGATAGTGAGATTTTGGAACCATATTGAGGCAGGAAATACTTGCACAAAAAGGCTTTGTAGTAAAAGCATAAATGAAAACATTTTAAAACACATATATTTATGTTTCCTATCAGTCATTATCAAATTATAAATTGCATTATCTGATCAATTAGAAATTAACTTTATTTTAAAGAATTGGCATGGAATTTATATAATAAGCCCCACCCTTTTCTTAGCTGACTCTTCCCTGCTTCCTAAGTCTTTACAACATCTTACTCTTCCCCAGAGTTGTTGAAGCCATGTGTGATGCTTCTTTAGTCTAGGTTTTCAGTAAAAAATTATTTGAGAAAAATAATATATTTCTTAGATAATGCTCAATGGTTAAAAAAAAATTAACTCCATTTCTTTAAAAAAATCTATTTCAGAATAATTTCTCCACATATCTTGATGTCATTACTACCATTCCCAGACAATAACAATGTCTTCTCTGCTTTAAGAAGAAAACAAAAACAAAAACAAACAAAGCCCATAAAAAAAAAAACATTTAAAATAAAAACCTTATAAGGTCAGACATAGAAAGTGATCAGTTTTACTTCTTCGGAATATGAATAGAGGAATAAAGATCCAAAAATCCACAATCCATTTCCATTTTATAAAATGCCAATGTATCACTTGTAATGAAGCTTGGAAAATGAAAATTTCTTTTTTCTGGCAGGCTGATCATCTTGAAGTTCTTATAATGCTTTGCCTGCCAATTACCAATTTAGGTTCAGATCATTTAGAATTTCTTGGAGGATATAACATAATTTAACTACTCTTATGTAAACTTAGGGTACAATCAGGTTTGGGCAAGTTCTGTTTTAAAATATTCCTGAAATGTCTCACCAGTGAACAAATAATGCGACATAAAGATATTTTATCTAAGATTTGAGTTTATAGCTTAAGTATGTTTCTTCTAACAATATATACAAAACCTATGTTACTTTTATTACCTATTTGCATGGAAGCCTGACACTTGTTGAATTCCTTGGCATTTCCTAATATTTATGTTTAAATTTCAAGGTTTCAGTGAACAAAACCACAAACGATCCCAATTTTCTCATGCAATCTAATCCAACTTAATAGCGCCAAATAAATAAACCAAAATATCTGTTGAGAACAATGCCAAAAATGAAATTAGTATTAGCTGTGGAACTATAAAGCGCTGCTGAATCTTATTTTCATATAAGTATAATCTTGCTACTCTTTCCAGGTGGCTAACAGTCAGAGTGCACATTTTATTGGAAAGAGCACTGAAAAATTGTGGTCATGTCGAAGATCCTACCACTTTCCAAAGTTGGACAGGCAACCCTGAATCTGGAATATGCATCACCATGTAAATATCATTTTGTATAATTTCATAAAAATTAAAGAATGTAGAGGACAATGTAACTATGCCCATAAATATTAGTTAAAAAATAAAAATAAAATCCCGAAGAGCAAAAAGCCAATAACTCAAAATTATGATTGTTATTAATTTATAATGTGAAAGTGAATTACCCTATAAAATAATTCCTATCACAGTTCCACAACAAACTAGGTAGTGCTAAAAAGAGCGGTTATGGTTTCCATTTTTTGTTATTTAAAAGCTATTTGTTAAAATTATAGATTTTCTTTAATATTGGATCCGTCAACATTTTCCAGTATTTATGTCCATTTCAGGGTTTGAAACCACCAACTATTCCAGTTTTCCTATGCATTTCCTAAGCAAAATTCCTACATCATTTACCCAATTCACACTTGCTCCTAAAGAATGTATGAGGCTAAATCAGAAGTTCTTCATAGATCTTGTTACACTTTGCACTGAGCAAAAGAAAGCCCCTTCCTGTCAATAAGATTCAGTAATATTTTCTCACACCCATTTGATGGAATGTGCATAGCTGCCAACTACTCTGTGTTAGCTGACTGGAAAGTTTTCACAGGCTTAATAATGAAGTTTGGAGAATATAGTCCAAATGATTGTCATGTTTACTTTTGAAATGCAGTTATAAAAATTTTTGATTAAAAAAACTATTCTTAAAGTCTGTTTCATTTCCCAATTGTACATTCTTTACATTAATAAACCAAATTGGCTAAAATATATCCCACATCTAAAAGCTAAGAGAAAAAACTGGAATCAGAAGCAGGATTGTTATAATTTATGTAGACTTTTGTGAGCCATACCTATGCAAAATATTTCCAAATACTTTGCTTCATTCACTCTTATTTCTTACTAAAGCAAAGCATTAGTCACATAAAAGCATGCCAGATATTATTTGGTAGCTTTATTTCTTATGTATTATCTGGAATTTAATTTTCAGGGTAAAGAGCTATGACCATATTGGTGGCAGAGATTAAAATTCATCCTTTGAATTATAAATCATATCAAAGAAGTCTTTAAAAAGCTCAACTCCTCCAAATCACAAAATTACTGATTCATTAAAAGTTATACAGAACATCTAGAAGAGAAGAGATGGGGCAAGGTAAATTTTTTTTCTGGACAAGACAAGATTTTAGAAACCCACACTCCAGAGTTCAAGAGGCAATTTGGAAGCCCTCAGATTTGTAGCTTCTCCCTGTTAAGGGCTACTGAGGGCCTAGTATTTGCCAGAGTAATCTTCAGAAGTTTCAAATATACTACCCAAGAAGTTGTGTAAGATTGTCGCCTTGTCTTCTTTTTTTTTTTTTTTTAAGATTTTATTTATATATTTGAGAGGGGGGAGAGCATGCGCAGGAGGGGTGTGGGTAGGGCGAGGGCAGAGGCAGAGAGAGAAGCAGACTCCCTGCTGAGCAGAGAGCCAGATGCAATGCAGGGCTGGATTCCAGGACCTGAGCTGAAGGCAGCCCCTTAACCAACTGAGCCACCCAGGTGCCCTGTCATCCTTGTCTTGATGGTCAAGTAAAGCAATGTTTTAAATACAGAAGTTAGTATTTGTTTATTCAGTATAATCACTGGACAGTGCCATGATAAAACACATATAACTTGAACTAAGGAGCAGCAGACAATTCTGCAAAGAGTTAACTAACATAGTAAAGGTGACAGATTAGTTTCCTATTGCTGCTGTAGCAAATTACCACAATCTTAATGGCCTAAAGCAACACAAATTCATTATCTTACACTTTTGAAGTTCAGATGCCCAAAATAAATCTCACTGGGCTAAAATCAAAGTGTGGGCAGGGCTGGTTTCTTCTCAAGACTCTAAGGGGAGGACCATTTCCTGGCCCTTTGCAGCTCCTAGAGGCCACTTACATTCCCTGGCTCCTGGCCATTTCATCAGACCACTCCAGCTCTTTATACCCATCATCATATCCCTACTGCCAACACTGATTTTCCTCTCTTCTCCTGTAAGGACCTTTGCAATTATATTGATCCCATCCAGATAATGCAGGATAATCTCTCCAGCTCAAAATACTTCACTTAACCACACCTGCAAAATCTCTTTTACCATGAGGTAACACATTATAGGCTCCAGATATTAAGATGTGGGCATCTCTGGGAGGCGAGGAGCATTGTTCAGCCTACACCAGTGATATAGTGAAAAAGAGATTAGACTTTGAAATCACAGAAATATGACTTCAAATTCTTCCATAATTTGGCTATTTCTTGCTTTGTTATTTATCATCTTGTGACCTTAGGAAATTTATGTGAAAGTTTCTTCATCTATAAAATGGGGATATTAAAAACTTTGTCATGGTTGTTTCAAGGGCGTCACATGAATTTTCCCTCTGTATGGGTCATTTCCCTCAGTATACCCCCAGCAATTGACTGGATCATCACCACCTTCTCCATGAGGTAATGCCCCCATTTCTCTGCTCCTATGACAAAAGAGACAGTTTATCTCATGTGTTGTTTATTTTCACTGCTTTCATTTCCTCACATCCCATTCTTTCATCCATCCATTTCAACTGGAAATCTGTACCCTCTATTCCACAGAAATCCCACTTGTCAAGATCACAGATGACCTTAACACGGCCTAATTGGATATTCATTTTTTAACCTTGCCTAATGTGACCTCAACGATGTTCTACAACAATTGAAAATTCTTTGCTCTTTAAACACATCTGTCACATTTTTTCCTTATCACCACATGCTTCTCATTATTCTGTTACCTCCTCCTCCTTGGCCTCCTTTGTTTCTCTCTGCTGCTCCCCTCTAAACATTGCAGAGTCCAAAGCATGCTAATGTGAAATAGAACGTCTTTGCCATTGAATGCCAAGTTCTTATCTCCAGTCCTTTAACCTCTCCTGAGCTTCAGACACACAGTGACTCTGTATTTCCACTTGGATGTCCAAAGAAATCTCCACCTCAACTTAACATTACAAAATTGCACTCCTGATCCCCAGCCTGCTGCAAATTTGTTTTCTTTCCATCGTTTATATCCCAGCAAATGGTGCCACCATCCGTCCAACAGCTCAAGTCAAAAACCTAGTTTCTCTCTGACCCACATTTTGGTCAGCAAGTTCTAATACCTCATTTCTTCAAATGACTTCCGAGATCCATGTATTTCTTTCCACCTTCATTGCCTCTATCCTGTGGAAACCACCACCGCCCCTTTCAGCATTACTACTTCTGAAATGCCTACTAATACTTCTGTCTAGTTGGTATGCAGCAGTCAAAAAATTTTTAAAAAATTTAATAAAATTACATAACTCTCTCATTGCAACTTGATAATGCCTCTATTACAATTAGAATAAAATGAAAACGCTTAATCACAGTTTCACATGATCTGCCACCAACCTTACTCCCTGGCCTTGATTCCTATCTCCCATCCTTTCTTACTTTCCCTTTTTGCTCCAGTCATGCTGACTTTCCTCTTGTTCTTTGAAGAGGCCATGTTTATTCCTGCCTTAGGATCTTGTGGGTGGAATGCTCTTCCCTCAGATCTTTGGACCCAGACATGTTCCCCTATTCTGAATATTTAAATTTTAAGAGGCACTGAAGTTTCAAATGAAGAGGATGAAATGCTACCAGTATAATATAAGCACAACCTCCAGATGTAGTAACTCTACATTTGTATAATGTATCTATTTTTAAAACACTTTTAGTGTACATTTTCCATGATGCTTATAGAAATTCTATTAGGTAGGTATTGGTGCATGGACCAATGTCAGAATACCTGACTAGTAAGTGGCAGAGACAGGACTTGATTCAGATCTTTCATCACAAAATTCAGAGCTATTGCCACTATATCAAATTGTTTCTTTTACAAATGTTCAGGATAAACATCAGTATCCTGACCCAAACACAGTAAAGTATGTGATCTCAATGCCCCTTGATTCATGGAGAGCGAGGGTCAAGAAGAGTTTAGTTTCATCCCATCAAACCATCTACAGGGCTACAGAATTTAGTAGCCAATACCACCTTCTAGTGTTTCTTATAAAAGAAAAATCCAAAGGCCAGGAGGACTAGATGGAGAGGAAAGTAGTGGTACCAACACTCCATGATGGTTCTCACGTTCTTAGCCTCAGAACAAGATACTCTTTTGGAGTCCAGCTTTCCTCTATGAACAAATATTAAATTTCTTGTTCAAAAGAGGGAAATTGAAAAAAAAAGTCTCAGTACCCTTAAAGTGCCTTCCCAAGTCACCTCAAAAAATATATACCACACACGTGTGTGTATACATATATACATGCACATAAAAATATATACACACACAGTACACACATATATTTTAATTGGGTTGCATATGATTTTAATACTATTATTTAGCAGACTGAGCTAAACTTTTGTGTATATTCAGGAATGTCAGCAGGACTTGCAGAAAATAATTCCTCCATGTCAGATCACTTTTCTGTTTAATCCATTTTCACTACCATTATATGCAGCAAATGAAGACTTGAGACAAAATCATAGTTATTCCCAATGTATTTTGAATATGAATTTCTATGTTTCATTATTGTTTCCAAGGTTCATGTCACATGCTTATAAAGTCGTTTTTAGATTCAAAAAATAGAGAGTATCTGCATAGATTATCTAGTTCTCAGACCATAGCATGCAGACCATAAATTAATATGCTCCACGGCAGACCATAAATTAATACTCACTTGCATATATGAAGATTATATTTCTACAGCCAAATCATGCATGTTTACTAAGCATGGTTTATGCTAGGATAGAACAAAGCACTGCCTATATTTAAAGACTAGACATTTAGAAAATATTTGACAGAAATGGTTGATTATATGAAGATGTGCAGTTAAAATAGTTCATTGAACAGTCACTCTCGTTAAATAGTAAATACTAAGACAGAGAAATTTTAAAGAATTATTAAGAATACTACTCTTTTTCCAAAATAAAATACAATTTAAGAATAAGAAAATCTATTGACTCTGAGTTAACATTAACTAGAATTATTTGCAATGTCCTTTAATGTCATTTTAGTGACAAAGAGTAATCTTCAACTCTGTATCTCTGACATTTAGAATGAAAATGAGAAAACATCTTGGTATTGCTCAGAACCTAGACATTATGGATGTATGTTGAATTCCAAACTTAAATTTTTGGTTTGTGATTTAGTCTAATCTTGCCAAAAGATCTCTGAAAGAAGTAGCTCAAGAGAATTCTTGGACACCAAATATAAAAAAAAGGAAAAACTAGCCTAACATATTAAATTATAAACATATGGATGGAATTTCCTTTAAATTACACTTGAGTCTAAACCTTAAGGGAAAAGAATTTAACAAAATACATTTGAGGTTTCCATAACACAAAACATTTGAGAAGTTAGACAGGAAATTCAACTACCCCAAAGACAGATAAGATTTTTACTCTAATATTGAGTAAATGGAACCATCTCTCCTATTTTGGAATATCTTTACTCTAAAGTTAAAATAGCAATCTTTACTAAGCATCTTTGTAATAAATGTAATGAATCCACATATTAGACAGCTGAGAGGTTTTTATTTTATTTTTTTTTATATTCTGGAGATAGAAAAACTGAGAAATAAGCGAAAAGCAAAATAAGGTATATATTTAAAAACAGTAATTTTCCCATACTTTGTCCTATTCTTTCTCACCTAACCCACAGCAATCTTTTTCAAAAGATTATGCTTTTGACTATTAAGTACCTCATGGTACATGAGTACCTAGAAGCAATGAAGATTTAAATATTACACAAGAAATCAGGGTACTTTTATACTCAAGTCCATTGCCTTCTCAATGATGAATTCTTGGGTTTTTTATTAGCCTCAAAAAAAGCATACTTTTAAAAATACTGCCAACTATTGTATGTAAAATAGTAACAATTTTCAATGTTGAAAATATAGATAAAATACTAAGGTAGCAAAAATTGCCCAGAAAGCATATTTTTATCTAAATTTTAAAGCAATTATGATTGCAGTAAATATATGTAAACTTTTAAGACTGATTTTATCTACAGTATGTGATTATACTTTAATTCTTTATAATGCTTTCTAATATATACAGCATAGTTTTTCATATATATAAATATGCATGCATATGGGTATATAATCACTCAAATGACAATCCAATAATATACAAAATAGAGATTTTGAATTAAATTCTAAATTTAAATATATTTGCATCCAAATTACTCAACAAATGGCGGAGCTGGAGCACACCGGAAAAACCATCAGAAGGAACATAAGTAATAGTGAAACTGTGTAGATTTTAGATATTGTAAGATAATGATGCATCACAGGTATATGACAAGAAAACATATTACAGTGTATGCAATGAATACCACAGAAATAAAAAGAGGCTAAGTCAAATGTAAATCTGCTCTAATTCCTAAATTCTCTTTTGGATTAGAACATTCTACTAGAATACTTAGCATGAACCCAGTACTGGTCAAGACACTGAGGTGGAGGCAATGTGTCTTAAGTACTGTTATGTGTGTATGTGTCAGTATTTCAGACATTCACAGCATATGTGGATTTCCAACCTTACCACTGAGAACTTTAAGTAGACCACACTTTCATTTTTGTTTGATTAATAGTAACCATTTTATTTCCTGATCATGACTAGGTGATTCTCGTTCTCTCTCTCTCTCTCTCCCTCCTTCTCAATCTCTCGATATCTCCCCCCCAATACAATTATATTGGGAGGCTTTAATTCATTTCAATAGCAGGACTAACACTTGCTAGAATCTAACTTTTTTGTTTGTTTATAACTGAATTCATTATTGAGAAAATGGTAGATTCACATGCAGTTGTAGGAAAGGATACCAAGATATCCCATGTACTCTTTAGCCAGTTTCCCCCAGTACTAACATTTTCCAAAACTATAATAAAATGTCCCAAACAGGATATTGAAATAAATACAATGCACTGACCTTAATCAGATTTTCCCAATTTCACTTGGACTTGTTGGGTTTGTCTATTTTGTTCCATACAATTTTTTTTAATTTTATTTATTTATTTGACAGAGAGATAGAGAGAGAATGTGCACACAAGCAGGGGGAGAAGCAGGCAGAGGCAGAGGGAGAAGCAGGTTCCCCACTGAGCAAGGAGAACGATGTGGGGCTCAATCCCAGGACCCTGAGATCATGACCTGAGCCGAAGGCAGATGCTGAACTAACTGAGCCACTCAGGCGCCCCTTGTCCCATACAATTTTATCACATGTATAGGTTCGTGTATCTATCACCACAGTCAAGACAGAACCCATATCCTTCATGTTCCCCCACCCTGTCCCTAGTCCCTGGAAACCATTAAATTGTCTCCATGTCTAAAATTTTCTCATTTCCAAAATATTATAGAAATTGAGTAGTTCACCATGTAATCTTTAGGGATTGGCTCTTTCATTCACTCAGCATAGCACTCTGGAGATCATCCAAGTTGCTGCATATATGAACAGTCTGCTTTTCAGTTTTTGTTTTTATTACTGAGGAGAATCCCATGGTACATATATGCCACATAGTCTGTTTAACCTGCTAATCTGCGGAAGGACATCTGAGCTGTTTTCAGGCTTTGGCTATTATAAATAAACACCTATAAACATTGGTATACATGTTTTTGCATGAACATAAGTTTTCACTTCTCTAGAATAAATGTCCATGAGTTCAACTGCTGGGTCCTACAGTAATTACATATTTAGTTTTATCAGAAACTGCCAACCTGTTTTCCAAAAAAAAAAAAAAAAAAACTATACCATTTTATTTTCTCATCTTCTCCTGCATTTAGTGTTGTCAATTTTTTTTTTTAATTTCAGATGTTCTGATAAGTACATAGTTCATTGTGGTTCTAATTTGCATTTCCCTGATAGCTGAGAATACCTTTGTCATGTATTTACATACTCTATGCATATCACTTTCAGTGAAATGACTTTTCATGTCTTTTGACCATTTTCTAAATGTACTTTTTGTTTTTACTGTCTCATTTTCAGAGACACAGTCTTTTGTCAGAAATGTGGTTTGCAAATATTTTCTCTCAATATGTATCTTTTCCTTCCATTCCCTTAACATGGTCTTTCACATAGCAACAGTTCCTTTAATATAGAAACTATCCAATTTATCATTATTTCTTTATGGATTTTGCTTTTGGTATCCAATCTAAGAATTCCTCACCTAGACCTAAATCCTGAGGATTTTCTCCTACATTTTCTTTCCAAAAGTTGTATAGTGTTTTATTGTTAAGTCAATGACCCATTTTGAGTTTCTTTTTGTATCACCATGTAAGGTTTAAGACGTGATTGTTTCCAATCTATACAGGTCCAATTGCTCCAACACCTTGAGCAGTTGATAGGCTATCCTTCCTTTACTGAATTTCTTTTGTATCTTTGTTAAAACTGATATAAGCATAATTATATAGGTCTATTTCTGAACTGTCCACTCAGTTTCATTAACCTATGTGCTATCACAACCCTTCTGCAAGTACCCCAGTATCTTGATTACTGTGCTATATGGTAAGACTTATTATCTGGTGGGGCAACTCCTCCCATTTTATTTCTGTCAAGGTTGCTTCAGCTATTCTAGAGCTCGTGCATTTCTCTAAAAATTTTAGAATAAGCTCATCTATTTGCACACATAAAAAAATTGTGGTTTCAATAGGAATTGAATTTAACCTATATGTCAATTTGGGGAGATATAGTGTATTTACATGAAACAGTGTGCTTGCCCTATTTAGATCTACCTTGAATTCTTCCATCAGCATTTTGCAATTATCAGCAAATAGGCCTGTACAGGTTTTATTAAGTTGCATTTTCTTTGGAGTGAATATAAAGAATATTTTTCTTCTTTTCTAGTGCTTATGTTAGTATATAGAAATACAATTGACTTTTTGTGTGTGGTGCTCTTATATCCTTCAACCTTGCTGAACTCATTAATTCTTGGAGTTTTATTTTGTTGGAAGATTCCTTGGGATTTTTCTATGTAGATATTCATGTCATCTGTAAATGGGGATGGTTGTATAACTTCCTTTTTGATCTAAATGCTCATTATTTATTTTTCTTGTATTATGGCAGTGGCTAGCACTTCCAGTAATGTTAAATAAGAATGGTGAAAACAGACACTCTTGTCAGGTTCTCAATCTTAGGGGAAAAGCAGTCTTTCCATATTAAGTATGATGATAACTGCACTTTTTTTTTTCTAAATGCTTTATTGCAAGTTGAGGCATTCCTCTCCTTTCCTAGCTTGCTGAGAGTTTTTATCATCAATGAGTGTTGAATTGTACCAAATGCTTTTTCTATATCAATTCATGTGATTAAATGACTTTTATTCTTTTGCTTGTTGAGAGAGATTACATTGGCTGACCTTCAAATGTTGAACCAGCCTTGCATACCTGAAATAGTTCCTCTTTGTCATGGTGTATAGTTGTTTGTTTACATTTTGAATTTGTCATGCTAAGATTTTGGTGAGGATTTTTACATAAGCTCATGCTAGATACTGGTCTGTAGTTTTCTTTTTCTTTTTGTACTGTCTTTGTCAGTAACAACAGCCTCATAAAATAAATTGGGAAATATGCCCTCTTTAATTTTTAGGAAGAGTATGTTAATATTTTAAATATTTAGTAGTGCTATGGTCTGAATGTTTGTGGCCACTCCCCATCCCCCCACTGCCCAAATATTATATGTTGAAATCCTAATGCCTGATATGATGGTATTAAGAAGTGGAGCCTTTGCAAGGTGCTTTGGTCATGAAGATAGGACCCTCATGAATGGGATTAGTGGCTTTATAAAAGAGGCCGTAGAGAGCTTGCCTGACCCTTCCATATATGAGGACACAGTGAGAAGGTACCAGCTATGAATTAGGAAGAAGGCCCCTGCCAAAATGTGACCACATTGGTCCCCTGTTCATGGACTTTCCAGACTCCAGAACTGTGAGAAATAAATTTCTGTTGTTTATAAGCTACCCATTTTGTGGTATTTTGTTACAGCAGCCTGCACACACTAAAACAGATAGAATCCTCCAGTGAAGCCAAATGGGTCCGGCTATTTCATTTTTGTAAGACTTTTAATTATAAATTTAAATGTCTTTAATGTTTGTAAGACAATTTACTGTCTGTTTCACCTTGGTTGAGTTTTGATAGCTATGGTTTCAAGGAATTGGTCCATTTCTCCTAGGCTGTTAATTTATGATCATAAAGATATTCACAATATTCACCTGTTTTCCTTTCAGGAGCTACAGGATTTGCAGTGATTTCTCTATTATAATCCTGACATCATCATTGGTGATTTATGTCTACTCTTTCTTTTTGTTAATATCAGTAGATATTCATATTCTCGTTTTTATTCTTTTCTGAAGAATCAGCTTTGTTTTCAATGATTTTCTCTATTATTTTCCTGTTTTCAATTTCATTGATCTCTGCTCTTACCTTTCCTTCCTTCTCCTTTATTTGGGTATATTTTGTCTTTTTTTCCTAACTTCTTGAAGTAGGAGTTTATTGTTTTCAGACCCTTTCTTGTTTCTAATGTAAGAATTTAGTGCTACAGATTTTGTTCTTTGCATTCCTTTAGTTGTCTCCTAAATATTTGATATGCTATACTTTCATTTCATCCAGCTATGTATAATTTTTATTTCCTTTGAGAATTTCTCATTGACCCAGGGATTATTTAGACATGTGCTGTTTAATTTCTACTTCTTTAGAAATATTTCTATTATTGATTTCTGGTTGATTCCATTATGCTAAGAGAACATATCCTGCATAAATTCCATTGTTTAAGTATTAAGGGTTGTTTTGGCCTAAGACACAGTTTATCTTGGCACATATTCCACGGCACTTGAACCGTATATTCTACAGTTTGGGGGTAGAATGTTCTATATACAACAATTAGATCATTTTGGTTGATTGTATTATTCAGATCTCCTCTATCTTCACTGATTTTTGGTCTTGTTTCCTAGACTCATTAGTTACCTTATAAGTTGCTGTGAGGAGTTTTGAAGATCCCAGCTATAATTTCACCTTTCAGCTCTATCAGGTTTTGCTTCATGCAATTAAAAACTGTTTTACTTTGCTGTGTACTCATTTAGGATTATGTGTTGTTTGTGGATCGATCTTTTTATCATTATGAAATGTCCCTCTTTGTAGATCTGTGGTGTTTTTGTTTTGTTTTACTCTAAGTAATTTCTCTGATATTAATATAGCCACTCTAGCTTTTATTTTAACAAATCAGAGAGGGAGACGAACCATAAGAAACTATGGACCCTGGAAACAAACTGAGGGTTTCGGGGGGGTGGGGGTGGGGGCATGGGGTACCAGGGTGATGGGTACTAAGGAGGGCACATGTTGTGATGAGCACTGGGTGTTATATGTAACTAATGAATCACTGAACACCACATCAAAAACTAATGATGTACTATACAATGGCTAACTGAACATAATAAAAAAAAATGCTTGCATGGTGTATTTTTTCCCATTTTTAAATTTCAAGTTCTGTATATCATTGAGTTTGAAATGAGTTTCTTGTTAAGAGCATATAGTTTGCTCATTTTTTTTAATGTTTCAAGTTTTTACTTAAATTCTAATTGGTTAACATACAGTGTAATATTAGTTTCAGGAGTAGAATTTAGTGATTTATCATTCACATACAACACCTGGTGCTCATCACAACAACTGCACTCCTTAATACCCATCACCCATTTAACCCATCCCCCATCTACCTCCCCTCCAGCCACCCTCAGTTTGTTTTCTATAGTAAAGAGTCTCTTTCATTGTTTGTCTACCTCTCTAGTTTTTGTTTGTTTGTTCTTTTGTTTTATCCACCCTGCTAATTGCCATCTTTTAATTGGTGAATATATGCCATTTACATTTAAGGTAATTATTGATATGCTAGAACTTATACTGGCCATATTATTACATGTTTTCTGTTTCCCTTATTTCATTCCTGTTTGTCACTCTTTTTTTTTTTCCCTTTCATGTGGATCACTTGAGCATTTTTAAAGATACTGTCTGCTTGATACATTTAGAGTGTATGGTTTTCATACTTGTTGCTCTAGGAATTAAAATATACAAATGTGACATCAGAGTCAATTGAAATCAATATTTCACCACCTAGAGTGAAATGAAAACTTACTTCCTTTCGGTGCTTCTACCTCCTCCATTCTTAAATATCACTTTCTTTAATATAAGATAGTCCTGTGATTCTTCTTTCAATTATCAAATGTGATTTATAAAACTTATGAGGATAAAAATATTCTATTACATGTAATCATATTTCTGGCATTTGATTGCCCTTGTGTTCTGATGTACCAAGATTCCTTCTTTTATCATTTTATTTCTGTTTAAAGAACTTCCTTTAAGGGTAGGTCTGTTAATGACAATGTCCTTTAGTTTTCCTTCAACTGATATCTTTATTTCCCTTTATTTCCTGAAGATCATTTCACCAGGTATGATTTTTAGTTCTTTTCTTTCAGCACTTGAAAATGTGCCACATCCTTGTGGATTTCATAGATTCAGGTGAAAAATTTACTGTCAAATTGGTGTTCCAAGTTGTTGACATTCTGTATTAGGAATTCAGCATTGGTTATTAAGTAACATGAACATTATAGCATATAATTTTTTCATTTTAACTCTTATCATTAAATTTTAAATACAGATAGTAGCTATGTAACAATGTGATCAGTCAGGTTTTGCCAATAAAAAATAAATGCCAATAAAAAGCAAGATTATGGCCATGACTTCAAGCCACATAACTGTTTCATTCTATCACTTCAAATGTTTCCTCAACCTCAGGAAATTGGAGAAAATGGTAAAGAAAAATAGTTCAGAACATTTCGTCCCAATGTACATATCAAGTTTTTATACTATTACTATAAAAAGAGTATAGTGGGCACATCTCTACAAGGTCCCACAGTTTTCTCCAACTTTCAGTAGTCACAATCTTGGGTAATTCCCTCCTGTTCATTGAGGCCAGCCCTAGTGACTTGCATCTAGTGAATATAACATTGTAAAAATGATAAATGTCACTTTGGAAGTTAGGTTATGAAAAGAGTGGGACTTCCACCTTGGCAGCACGCTCTCTACTGCCCCTTTGGTGGTTACTCTGATGAAGCCAAGAGCCACCTCATAAACTGTCCCGTGGAGAGGCTCAGGAACTGAGGCTAGGAACTAACAGCTTATGAAAAATTAAATCCTGCCCACAATATTTTGAGGAAACTTGAAAGCAGATCTACCCCAAGTTGAGCCTAAAGATCATTGTAGCCCTGGCTGATGCTTTCATTGCAGTCCCTTCAGAGACCCAACTAAGCCACACCTGAATTTCTAACCCACAGAAACTAAGACAATAAATTATGCTTTAAACCACTAAATTTTGGTATAATTTGTTATGCACCAAAAGAGAAAGGCAGTATATGACTATGAAAAACACTTCCTCGAATTATCAATTATCATTGCCATCCATCACAATTTATTGTAACCTCACACAAAAGTGTCAATATTTAAGAAATAAAATGTTAAAATTGACCAATTAAAGTCAGGTTAATTGGAAAGTTAAGTGATATAAAATGAGGAAACCGGAAACAGTAAATCTCAATCCAAATGCCAATCAAAGGAATAAAGTTATTCAATTCCATGGTGTAGCTTCAGATAATCTTAAAATGTAGAGTCCATAGCACTAAAAATACATCCCATTCAAGGAATCAAATGTAAGAAATACTACATTATCTTGTTTAAATTACATGTGTTGACATAAGGTAAAACCAGCTGGTCTTTTTGAAGCTTATCACAAGGGACAGCTACCCATGCCATTAGTTTATAGGAAGAACATCACGTAACCAATCCAGAAAGGAAGAAAGGCATCACAAACCAAGCCAACAAGATGAGTAATCAGGGTGACAGCCACAAATGAACATAATTACCTTTTACTGTTTCTGCTCATTTTATTTAAGCTAATTGAAATCTAAAAACAATTTTATAGAGACAACTCTGGAAGAGAGCTTCCATTTATTAGCCATTACTCTAAAATTCTGATATTGGTTTGACAGGAGAAAAGTTTCTTTACAAATTACAAATAACTTTAAAATAGCTAAAAGACTGAAATTTTCACCAAAAAATGTTAATTTTCAGAAAAATCTATTTTTTGTCTCTGCTGATATTTGGGAAATTGAAAACCAACAAGGGAGAAGTATTCTGGGTTTTCACTGGCATAAGTTGGCCCTTTGAAGAGGTAATACTATCAGGAAACATAAATTGACATGCAAAATGCCTTTAATAACTTAAAATTAGAAAATAAGAATAGTGTGCAGATTCACTTTCCTAAAATGTTTCTCAAAAGCACATGGATACCTATAATTACAAAAGATCTGAAGCTGCTATTCACTATAGTACATTTAATTCAACACATATGATTTTTCTCTATATTGATATGTAAAAATGGGTATGCTCATTTGTACATTTTGACATTCTAATAAATGTATTTATTAAAAAGAAATTTTACAACTAAAATCAAGATACTGTTTTGCTTTTGAAACAATGAAAACTGTCTACAAATTATTTAGACTTTTTCTTTCCATTTTTCAATGCAAATTACAGAAGTATGAGGAAAGCTGTCCATGCTAACAGCACCTTAAGTTTAGTAGTCTTATTCTGAACACATAAAGTGGTGTTAAAACCTTAAAGTTTCTTAGTTTTATTAATTGAAATCAATTCGAGGATAACATGTATTTTGAGTGCTTATCAACTAATATATTTTGTAATATTTATCATTTTCTACAATAAGAATAATTTCTGAAAATCAAATGACGATAAACTGAAGAGTTTGACATCTACAGTGAAATCCAGAGAAAGAGAAATTACCATTTTCTTAAGTATTTCACATATATGAATCTTTTTACTTTTCACCATAACACATGTAATATATTTGATTGTATTTATCTCTCTATGCCTCTCTATTTTCTACTTATTCTGAGTGCAGATATAGATGTGTGAGAGTGATAGACAAATTCTTCAGAAAAATCCGTTCCAATTTTTTATTATAATTAATTTTTATTAATTGTAATTGCACAGTCCCTGGCCTAACAAAAAGATTTCCAAATATTTATACCACCACTTTAGTCTGGCTCTTCTGTATTATTCAAGTGATGATGTGCACATATCAATATTTTCATTTTTCTGGTTATTGTTCTTTTAGTTAAATCTATTTCAGGAGTGTAATTAAAAATCATATTTTAAAATCCTCTATTTCAAATTAAAATACCAATTTGATATGTTAAACATTATGCATCTGTAAAATTTCTGTTTTAAATAATAAAAAATTCCATTGTTGTTGGAAAACTGTCAAAGCAATTCCTGTGATATTTAGAACGGGCTCTGATTTCACAGTTTTACAAGTTACTAGTTTAAAGTGAAACAGTGTATTTAGCAAAACCTCCAAATTCATTTATGTTCCAAAACAATAATGCAAATCTTGCAACTCTTTGACAGTTGTCTCCTAAGGGAATGTTGAAATTATTTTTAGATATTTTATTTTATTTTTACTTAAAATTACATTAGATGATATTTATATTCTTTAATCAAAATGAAATACTGGGTATTTTAAATTTTTAAATAATTTGTTTAACTTACTATTTAAATACTACTGATTTTTTTTCCCTAAGAAATAATTCTTTAAAAAAGAACTTTGCAGGGTGCCTGGGTGACAGTCAATTAAGCAGCCAACTCTTGATTTCTGCTCAGGTCATGATCTCAGGGTCCTGGGACTGAGCCCCAAGATGGGCTCTGTGCTCAGCAGGGGGTCTGCTTCAGGATTCTCTCTTCCTTTGCCCCTCCCCCCTCCCATTCTCTCTCTTTAAAATAAATATATAAATCTTTTTAAAAAAGACCTTTGCAACAAATTGTGCATATTATCTTGCTGTCTGTTTGGCATGGCTTTATATTGCATTTGCTAGCTTCCAATGTAATCATATCTAATATAAAATATAAATATCATATTTAGGAAATTTAAAACAGAAACAAGTATATAATATACAACAACGTAGAAAATACAAACTGATATATTTGCAAACAAAAAAATGGTAAGAAAAATGACTGCACTGAATTTAAGAAAGGCAGCAAGTATTTATTTCAGTCATTGCTATTAAGAGTCCAGTGAGGCTCATTTATTGTCAGTGTTTTCCTTTCTTGACTTAAATATGCAGTTTTTGTGCCAGATTTTCATCTAGAGTGAAGGCTATGAATTTGCTTCTGTATTACCAAACTCCTTTACTTTGGGAAATCTGCTACAAAACATGAAAAATAAAGCACACTGGACCAACAGTTATTCTCATTAGCAGCATTCTAACCATATGAATTAGATGTCAGTCCAAAGAAGAGAAGGTGAATTAATTGATCTTTTTTTGACTGTTAGCTTCCTTAGGAAGCCTCCAGAGGCCTCCACCTACTGTGAATTCTGAACTGGTACCCTTTCTTCATAAATGTTTAACAGAGTTTGGTCCATGTTTTAAAATTATTTGATTACCGTCTATATTTCCCACTGACTAAGCTGTGATACTGATATGAGTAAGGACCATGTTTGTTTTTACTCATCATTCCATCCCCAGGGGCAAGGTCAGTGTGTAGTTAAACTAAATATTAAGTAAATATTTGTGATTGAATGAAAGATTAAATGAATGAGCGACATTTAAAAGAAAAGTGTCTCTAGAATCCAGGAAAAATTATTTATAAAGAATTTATAAAGATAATATTTTCATATCCGGAAATGATAACAATTTTTCACACTTTCAGTTAAAAGACAGTGAGTGAACACACCCCACCTAATTTTATGAAGTTAAAACAATCGTGATACCAAGACCTGACAAGAACTTTATAACAAATGTCTCCCACTAACATAAATATAAAAACATGAACAGAAACATTAGCAAGAAAACCTAGTGATTAAAAAGATTAATATATCACAAAGAAGTTGAATATATTCCAGGGACATAACTGGTTTAGCATCTGCTTATCAATTATTGCAATTTATTTAATAAACCATACTAATAAAATGGAGAAGAATTTCAATAGATAAATAAAAATCATTTGATAATAAACACCAGTTTATGATTTAAAAACCTAGCAAACCAAATACAGAAGGGAAAATATGTCATATGATAATAGTTATCTGCAGAAAACTTACAGCAATAATCCTGAATAGTGTATTATTGAAAGCTTTCCCCCCCATATGAAAAGCAAGAAAGGGGTACCTGCTATTACTATTACTGCCCAGTATTATATAGCAAGTGAAAAGAAAATTAAACGGGAATAGAAAGGAAGCAATAAAACTGTACTGTTACAGGTTGTATAAGTAAAAATTCAAATCAATTCACCAACTATTAGAACTAATAAGTGAAATTAGTAACATTACTTGATATAAAATCAATATACACAATCACATCTATTTCTATGTTCTAAAAACAAATACATATCAAATATAAAATTTTTAAAAATAATACCATTTTATAATCTCATCAAATATATCAAAATGGCTAGGGGTATCACAGAAGATAGGTAAACATATGTTCTATAAACTATAATACATTATTGAAAGAAACTAAAGAATATCTAAATAAATGAAGGGCTATGTCATGATTATGTATTGGAAAGCCTAAGATTGTAAAGATGACACTTTTACCCAAATTGACCTAGACTAATACCAGTCAAAACCTGAGAAGGTTGATTTTGTGGAAACTGACAAGTTGATTTTAACATTCATTTGTAAATGTCAATACTGAAAAATGCCAAGAAAATGTTAAAGAAGAAGAAAGAGGAATTACACACCTGGATATGAAAACAATATAAAGCTACAATAATTAAAACAATGAAGTTTTGGCACAAGGAGAGACAAATAGTCTAACACAAGAGAACACAGTCCAAATACAGACCCACACTGCAGTGGTACCTGATTTACGAAAGTTCAGTATGAGAAATTATTTTTCCCTTTTTCAACAAAAGGTGCTAGTCAACTGTATATCCATATGGAACTAACTGCTATATCACACCATATAAAAAGATCACTTCCATTAGAGAACTGACCTCAAAGTAAGACAAAAAAATAAAGCTCCTTGTAAAGTTAACTAAGAAAATCTCATTACCTTATAGAAAGCAAACAGGATAGCAAGCATTAGGGTGAATGTTTATACACTGAACTTTATTAAAACTAAGAATTTCTGTTCATGAGAAGATACTGTTACCAGAATGAAGATGCAAACAACTGCATGGGAGAAGATCTTAGCCATATGTATACCCACTGAGGATTCATATCTGGGATGTATAAAGAATTATTAGAAATTTTCAAGAAAAATCTAACATAACATAATTTTTTTAAAAAAATACCACAAATGTTTAAATATACTTCATGAAAGATGATATTCAAATAGTCACTAAACATATAAAATGTTCTTACATCATTAGTTATCAAGGGAATGCAATGTAAAACCACCACCCATAAGAATTTTCATAGCAGCATTATTCCTAATAGGTCAAAACTAAATCTGTCCATTCTCCATAAACTAAAAATGGAAACAGAAAGTTCCTTACAGTCATGGATAGAATACTATATAACAATAAAAATGGATGCACTGGTGCTATATAGAGATACATCTCATAAACAGAATGTCAAGTGAAAGAAGCTGGTACAAAATGATACCTTTTGAATGATCCCATTTATAACAAGTTCAAACAGAGGCAAAGCTACTCCTCATGATAGAGACTGACAGTGTTTACCTCTGGTTAAAATGGTAATGAAAGGGAGAAGGCCTGAGGAAGGCTTCTAGAGTGCTAACAAGGTTCTATCATTTGACCTGGGTGGTGGCTACATGGGCGTGTCCTTTTAAAAAATTCATTGAGTGGCATATGTTCACAGCTTGTTCACTTTACGTGAAGCCATCAATGTTGAGCCTCATCATTTAGAGAGTAAGAGAGCAGCCAGTTGCCAGGCTATCTTTACAAATCCTACATCTACCCAGATTTCTAGCCATCAGGAAGCTTTCAGATTAGGGGGCAGAAAATACCTGATAAATATTATCACAATACATTGTAGTGTGTGCTCTAAAGGAAGCACAGGGATGGCATGGAAAGGGAGAACATCCTCTGCTTGCAGTGGAGGAAAAAGTATTAATGTCTTTGGTCACATGATGGCGGAGAAGAACACGGTAACTAGTGAATGTAGCTCACAGTTGTCAGCAAACTGTAGATCAGTCTGCTCTGCTCGAAAGGACACGTGTTTCCTGAAAGGACAATACCTTGCTTAAACTAAATGATTCCCAATTAGTTGTACTGAAATAGTTTGTTTTATTATGCAGATTTTGAATGGGCATAAAATACAAAAATTCCCAATAAATTCACTTTTTAATTCAACAAAAAGCTTGATGAAATCTGTACATATAATATACAATTAAAAATTTAGGTTTCCTTCTCTAATCATGTCTCTTTAATGGAAAGAAACATAACATAATATACTAGTTGATTCATGCTTTAGTTGTGCAATCACCCAGATTAAATTCTCCAGATGTTTCCTTGTTATATGAAATTAATGCTTATTAAAACAGTTATGTTCAGGTAATCGGAATTTCATTATCAAATATATCTCCTCTTAATGGAAATGAAGGCATGAGTCTCAGGAAACAAATGGACTGTAAGGCTGTTAACAAGTTTCATGACAAAATAGCTAATTGTCCTGTTTCACTTAAACACACACACACAAAAACTATGATCATATGCTTGATAATGTCTCCATTCACTGTTATCTTTCTTGCATTTATAAAAATGTTTAATTTGTTTAATTTATAAAGATAACCAACAAGATTATCTGGGCTTCCTTCAAAATAATGAGCGTTAAGACAAATTGTAGTGGGGGTGGGGGTGGTAGGAGAGAAACCCAACCACTTCTATCTTCTTTGAACATATTTCCATTTTCAAAAATTTGGGACACATAAAAAAAGAATCAAGATAATTATTTTGCTCTCCAAATGCTTAAATTAAAATGGAAAACAGAAAAAAGAAAGTAACTTGATATTTTGGAAGAAGACTAGATTCAAATGTTGAATTCTGCTTTTTCATTATGTTTACAAAAGCCAGATATACTTTTAAATTTCTAACAATCTTTGGCAGCATAAAAGATCTGACCTCAGAGTCCCAAGTCTCCCACTAAGTTCTGTTGCATAAAATCTAGAAAACAAACCCATATTCAAATTTTTACTATGCTTTAAGATAATCTGCACAAGTCAGAAGAATTCTCAGACAAATATAATCATAAGTCAATTAAACATTTCATAAAAGTAATAAAAAACCTGAAATTAAAAAAAAAAAACACATGGCTGGTTGACGGACATTGGGGAGGGTATGTGCTATGGTGAGCGCTGTGAATTGTGTAAGACTGATGAATCACAGACCTGTACACCTGAAACAAATAATACATTATATGTTAATAGAAAAAAATAAAAAAGTAACATTTTAAAACAGCAGATTGTCCCTACAAGTTAAAAAAAAAAAAATGAAGATAGATTTTTTTTTTTTTTCCCTAACAGTGAATAAGAAAGTATTCTGATTACCTTGGGATTGTTCTGGCTTAAATATACTACCATAAGGTAAAATAACAGAGCAGGCAGGCACATCTTGTTTTTTTTTTTTTTTTTAAAGATTTTATTTATTTATTTGAGAGAGAGAGAGAGAGAGAGAATGAGAGATAGAGAGCACGAGAGGGAAGAGGGTCAGAGGGAGAAGCAGACTCCCCACTGAGCGGGGAGCCTGATGCGGGACTCGATCCCGGGACTCCAGGATCATGACCTGAGCCGAAGGCAGTCGCTTAACCAACTGAGCCACCCAGGCGCCCACATCTTGTTAATCATAACAGAAGTTAACATGAATATAAAAACATTTTCTTTCCCATTTTGTTATACCTCAAAGTTAGTCAAACATCTCTTTACTATTTACTGCTTTTAGCCATTATTCCTAATTTTGCAATAACTAATAGCTTTTTGAAGAAAACTTCTATAATTTCTTTTGTTACTCCAAAAAGTGAGAAGGAAATAGGAAGAACGGTATAGTGCAAAGGGACTTGATATAACCTCTGACCAGGTGTGAGACCTTGGAGAAGTCAACTTTTCCTAGACTAGTTTTAACAATAAACATGGAAAGATAATACCTACCTCATCGTTTGCTTTGAGAATACAGTGATGTAATACATAAAAAAATCCAGGCACAATATTGACATTCAATAAATGGTAACTATTATTTTATGATTCTTTTTACTACATAAGATTCCCTTTCTGCATATCATGAATTTGTGGCTAAAACTAAAATACAGACTATTAAACCAATGTTCACACATTTCTTATTACTAGTACCAAGCTTTCAGTGAAGATAGCAGATATTATCCTGATAATCAGCTCTTTAAACGGTTTATTCTATTTTCTATCTCTCCTTTGGGCAACAAAATATCTGCTAAAATGAAATCGGGAAAAAATAAGATTAATACAATTTAGAAAGCAAAGCACTTAAGGACAAAACAAAGAAGAGAGGAATGTAAGCAATCCCACTTCCAAATTATCTGAAGCTATGGGAACGATGAAATGATACACTGAAATAAACAACTCAAACTGATGTTTCCTTGGTTCCTGTCCAAACAGGATGCACAATTCACATATAAAGGGCTCACATACATTAAAAGCAAGCTGTTCTATTATTCTACTCTGGTCCTGTCATCAACTCTTAGCTTACACTTATAACATATGAGCTACGCAGTCTTAAAAGAATAGATCTTGTGCCTATAAAAAGATGTTGATGTAGAAACTATTTGAAAACCCAAATACAGTTCAATTTGGTAATTTGTGTGTGCGTGTGCACGTGTGTGTGCGTGCGTGTGCGTGCGTGTGTGTGTGTGGTGTTTGAGCATGTGATGGGGTGGGGGGGAAGGATGGCTAATAATGAGAAAAATGGTGGGTCTAAACTAAGTTTCCTGGTCAGTTTGTTCCTTTTTTTATCTGTGGCCCCATGCTCTGGTTAATTATTTTATTCTGGATTTATGACATCACATAGTGATTTTAATATATCTGTTTCTACCACCAGTCTATGAGCTTCAGTGAGCATCTGCAACTTGCTTTTTATTTATCTTTGTGTTCACAGTGATTAGAATACAGAAGACAATTAATGAACCTAGAGGGAGCTAGAACATAGAAGATACTCAATTAACGAATCTAGAGGAAACCAACTGAACCATTCAATTAAAAGAGCTTACAACTGCCAAAATGCATATGCATGCAATTATGTTTATGCATGTCCATTGAGCCTTAAAATATTAATCTTATTTTATTCATGTGGAATCCTCAGGCCTGCTGGAAATGAAAAGAGTTATTTGCTGTGTGTGTTTGTGTTTATGTGGAAATAGAAAGCATGAATGTTGCTGCTCTGGGGAGTTCAGGAAAGGATCTTCCATTTCTTACTCTACTGTAGGTTAACTGGCTTTCCTCCATTTTTTTTCCCATTAATCAAAGTCACCACCCTCCTCTCAGTTTGTGTAAGCCAAACATTTAGACTTCCCTTACTGATCCTTCTTCATCTATTTACAATCCATTACCAGGTCCTGCTCATTTCCCTGTCTAGGCAGTTTCTAATCTAGATTTACTTTTCTCCTTCTCAGCCCCCTGAGTCCAAACACAGCCCCGTCACACAGGTTACTGGAGAAGAGTACCAGCAGTTCTCCTTTCCGGTACTGCTCACCACTCACCAACTGCAGAGATAGGTTTATATTTTTAATCTGATTATTTCGTCTTTGCTGAAATCCTTTCAAGTTGCTCTCCCTTTACTCTCAGGGTTAAGTTCAGAACCCTTATTGCAGCAACACCAGTCGTAGCTGTTGGTCTCCCTTCCTCACCTTCCACTACAGCCTCCCAAGCTTCCTGGGCTTGCATACCTGGAGATCTCACTTCTCATTCTAGCCAAGCTTTTAGTCTTGGATTACCGAAGTACTTCAACTTCCTTTGGGTATCAATACTCTATTCCTATATTAATTCTTTGGAGGGAATATTTCTTTCACAAAAAAATGTAGAAGTTCCAGTTTGAGCTAAAATATGTATGTTTTGCATTTTAAAAATAGATCATTCTTAAACAGTCATTAAATTCTTGATTTTTTCTTCTTTTTGTTTTATTCAAAATATCAACCTACTCAATTAATACTCAACATGTAAAAGACATAATTTATGCTACACATATATTTAACGCTAACATACAGAGGAGCTCCTCAAATTCATTACTATGTTTTTTAAAATGCTTTTCTTTTTTTTAGGATTTTATTTATTTATTTGAGATAGAGAGAGAGAAAGAGCAGGAGCAGGGAGAAGCAGGCTCCCCACTGAGCAGAGAGTCCGACGTGGGGCTCGATCCCAGGACCCTGGGTTCATTACTTAAAATGAACCACCACAGACAGCTGTTTTCTATTGCTTTATAACTTCCATCATCAAGTGATCACATAGAGCCACAATTTCTACATGATAATAAAGCTCAGAGGACCTAAAAGGGAAATTTCTTCTGAAATAAATAACATTTAAATTTTTGTCACAAAATACACTTTTAAAAACTTAACACTTTTCATAAAGTAGAACAAAGACTACTTGAGATATTAATGCAATGTGGATTTTGAATCTTTTTAAATAAAATTTTAAATAAAATTTTGAATCTTTCTAAACAAAACAATTCAATATATTTTCCCATTAAAATCCTGAAACTTCCTGGTGTGCCTGGGTGGCTCAGTCAGTTGGGTGGCCAACTCTTGATTTTGGCTCAGGTCATGATCCCATGACCTGACATCCGTGTGCGACTGAGACCCTTGTGGGGCTCTGCACTCAGCAGGGAGTCTGTCTGAGAATTCTCTCCCTTTCCCTCTGCCCCCTCCCCCAGCTCACGTTTGTTCTCTTTCTCTCTAAATAATAAATAAATCTTAAAAATAAATAAAATACTGATACTTCCTAATAGATACGAAAAGCTGATTTTCCTTTCTGTAAACTCAACCATGACTTACAGCTTTTGCAATCTCCTTATTTGCAACAATACGGTGTTTAACAATAAACGATTAAGCACTGATAATGCAATAATGAAAATCTAACACTGTAAGTATATTTATGCTTCTACTTCATGGAAGTTCTATCTCATTCTCTGTCAGTAGTAAAATCTTATATATTTCCAACATAGATAACAAAAGATACCCACACTTGGTGACTGAATCATTTTCCCATGTAAGTGAACATGCTCAGTGCATTAAATCCGAAGTCAGTCTAATATTTGTCTCCTCTAGCTCCACACATTCACTCTCTTAACTCAGCTTTTCTCCTTACCTATGAGAGGCAGACTGCTGTCCTTCATGCTTCACAAAACACCAAGATTTTTACCTGTCATCCCTGCTTTCTCTCCTGTTCCAACCTTCCACAAAGCCTTCTGCCTTTCCATCACTTAATCACCTTGGCCATTCCCTTCAAAACTCCCCTGCCTGCCTAAATCACTCACTTTCTTAAAGTTTGCTTTGTATCAATACAGCTAGAAAACTGCTTTGTTGAAATTTTCCATGGAAGCTCTGTATGATTTTAAATTTAGACTTCCTAATTAAGAAAATTCTTTAAAATAGAGTTTCTCTCAAAAAAAATCACTAAATTTACCAATACCCAGAGAATACCCTGCATTCAAGAAGCATTCAAAAGCAAAGCAGACTAAGAAACTAACAATAAAGACTTTATTTTCTAGATTATTAAGGCAGATTGGAAGAAATTTTTTTCTAATGATATTGTAGAACTACGAAACAAATACTTCAGGGTTTTTTGTTGTTGCATTTTTATTCTATTATTTTATTTTTTTTAAAGCTTTTATTTATCTATTTGACAGAGAAAGAGACAGACAGAGAGAGCACAGGCAGGGGGAGCAGCAGAGGGAGAGGGAGAAGCAGGCTCTCCCCTGAGCAGGGAGTCCTATGTGGGACTCCACATCCCAGGACCCTGGGATCATGACCTGAGCAGAAGGCAGAAGCTTAACCAACTGAGCCACCCAGGAGCCCCTGCATTTTTATTTTAATCAGATGGAAGTCATATGTGAGGATGCATAGTGACATCTGAACAGCGATTTACCACCTGCTGAGTGTGTTTATGCAAATGACTATCCATTTATGAAAGTTCTTCCCTGAGATTTACAAATAACTTCCTTGGTTTATAAAACAAAGACAGAGCTAAGAAATCCATGTGAAAAACACTGCTTACTATCTGTTTACAAATTTTTGGTCCTATTAGATTTTTTTTTAACCAGAATACCTTTACATAATGCACCCTATTCAAAGATGCAAAGATGCATTCAAAGATGCAAAGATACAACAACACTTTTGCAAACCTCCCTGTCACTCTAAATTTGACTGAAAAATTGTTATACAAATTCAAATTCACATAATCAAAAGAGAGCAGCAGTAATTATACAATTTTAAAAGATAAACTGGGGCACATTAAACATTTTAAGAATTTGAACAAAACTTGATTCAAATCAGTGCAGCTCCAAACTAGAAGTGGATAGGAGCTCTCCACTCATAGGAGTTCAGGGAGAGGCTTTTGTAGAGAAAAGGCAGAAGCAAAGTAAGGAAATTAATGATTGACTATAGCTTAAACCCTAGTTGGCTGTTAGTGATTGGCTGTCCTTTGGTTTCAATCTCTTTAACCTCAAGGCTTAGATTTTGGCTTGCTTATGTAGGTCACCATAGCATAGGAGTGACATCAGTCTAATGGCCTCTTTGTTTAATTAATTTAACAATAGTAGTCTTAATCTTTTAAAAGTACCCATATTTATTTCAATTTTTAGCCACTTTAGGGTTTTAAAATCTTTTCAGCAACTCATGTGAGACAAAGGCAAAATAAAAGACAGAAACAGCAAAAGCATATATAACAGTGTATTTTGATGATCATTTTATTAAAACTACACATATGTGCACATAATAATGTCTATTCATTTCTGCATGTTGCTAACATAGAATAAGGATAAACATTTCTTAGCTTTGGAGCTTTGAATACTCATGTATTCCTTTGACAGATATTTACTAAATTTCTCCTATGTGCCAGGCACACTGTTCTACTAGGGCTTTGAAGGTACATTAGGAAATAAATGGATTTAAATGTCTCTTCTCAGGGTGCCTGGGTGGCTCTAGCTGTTAAGCATCCAACTCTTGATTTTGGCTCAGGTCATGATCTCAGGGTCATGAGATCAAGCCCCACCTTGGGCACTGTGCTGAACTTAGAGCCTGCTTAGGATTCTCTCTCCTTTTCCCTCTGCCCCTCCCTGCTCCTGCTCTCTCTCTCTTTAAACAAAAAGTAAATAAAATCTTTAAAAATTAATAAATAAATGTTCTAATGGAACTTACATTGTATTTACATGTGAAATCTGACTCACAGAAATTCAAGCATATATTAGGTTTTTTTCCTCCAAAGATTCATTTGCAGCAAATTATCAAGATGTTTTCACATCTTAAAATGGGACCAAAATTTTGTTATGAAAGAATCAAAACAAATTATTTTGAACATGTTGAAAGAACTGGATATAATAGAATTTCATAAATTATAACACAAACTAACCCAATTTTTGGAGTTTAATCACATATTCCTGAGTAATCTTCCAAATATAAATATTTACACATGTTCAACTCTAATTTTATGAAGCAACTCTGGGCTGAGAATGAACTGAACTTTCTAAAAGTTCTTAAAAATATTTTAAACAGGAAACCAGCTGCCTCCACCCACCCATGGCAGTGTGTTCAAAGTGTAATACTGCAGTTCATTTAAGTCCTTGAACACTACAAATTTCTGCAGGTCAGATTTAGTCCTTGAATTATGTCTTTATGAATGTGATTACAGAGGAAGTTTGGAAAATAAAATTATTAGTGAATATGGACCTACCCAAGGTTCAAAATTATGGTTTTTCTTAAAATACATGATTAATCTATTTTGAAATCACAAGGCTATCCACCTCTGAATAGGAACAGCATAAGTTTCAGAAATTATATTGTATCTCTTGTGACATAAATGGAAAAAACATAAAAGGGATATGTAAAATTGATTTTGTATATGATTAAAACATAGTCATTTATAGTACTGCATTCCCGTAAGGTACTATAAAGATATTAAATGAATTATTTTCTCTTGATAAGGAAGATTCTAATACTCAGAAACACTGAAGTAAAACAATATAAGAAAAGCAAAGGAGAAACAATGGAATTGTTTAAAACTGAATGTTCTTATACTGTATAACAAAAAGAGAAATAGTAATATATACATATATATCATCACAAATTATCGGATCAGCAGTTGATAATACACTGATGTTTAGAGAAAATGTTGATTTTTTTTATCTTAGTTACTGGCATTAGATTTATAGCCTCGTTACATTTCTATGGACTTGCCTAAGATTAAATTGATATCAATCATACATTTTGTTCTAATTCTTTCAATTTTAATGTAAAATAAAACAAGTTATCAGCTTTCAGATATATTATTTGGAGGAAAATGCCTTCTCCAGAAAAAAAAAATCTGGTGGTTGTATAATACTTAAGTTACCTCTTATAGTAATGAGATTCAAAATCTTGAATTCACTGGGAAAATTTCATTTATAATCTCAAGACATGAAATGTTAACAAGTGCTACGTTAGACTTTGGTTTGAGGATCAGGTACCACACATGCTAATGACACATTCTTCCTGTCCATACAATCTCCATTTTTGCCAAAATGTCTTTGTAGTCTGTTTAGACAGAGAGTCTCCAATCATCTTTTTTTTTTTTTTAAGCTTTTACTGATTTTGGGGGGTGCCTGGGTGGCTCAGTCAGTTAATCATCTGCCTTTGGCTCCTGTCATGACCCCAAGGTCCTGGGATGGAGCCCTGCTTAGGGCCCCCGGCTCAGCAGGAAGCTTGCTTCTCCCTCTGTTCCTCTCCCCAGCTTGTGCTCTCTGTTTCAAATAAATAAATAAAAATTTTTTTGAGACAGAGAGACAGCAGGAGCAGTGGGGACAGGCAGAGGGACAGGGAGAAGCAGACTCCCCGCGGAGCAGGGAGCCGGATGCGGGGCTCAATCCCACAACCCTGGGGTCATGACCTGAACAGAAGGCAGACGCTTAACCGACTGAGCCACCCAGGCGCCCCACCAACCATCTTTTTTTAAGTGTTGATATTTTTGGGTTTTGTCCTTTAGAAGATAACACTAAAGACAAAAGCAATTTAACTATAAAGGAGAGTTCCTAGCAAATTGCTAATGGATCTTGAAATCAGTTGTCATCTCTTTGTATTGTAGGCATAGTGTTTCACTCCCTTAGTAATGACCAGGGATTGGATTAAAAATGTCAAAACAACAGGAAATGAATAGCCAGTATTTACATTTCTCAAGAGATCTGGCTTTCCACTCCCTAAAATAGAAAGTGTAAGACACGTGCAAGGAGAACTGCAAAAAGCTGAAGACCAGATTAAACTCTTACATTTCTGAAAAGTTGCTATGTTTTTATTTACCCTCCCAGTCATATAAATATTTCCTTTCAACTCTTTCTCAAATAATCCCTATAATGCCAGAGTTGTAAATCTTTCTCCGAACCTCTATTTTCACTTTTTTCTATCTCTCTGCTCTACCAGATTTGGATCTTTCATTTAATTTATAAAAAACAAACAAACAAAGAAATGTGTGGAATCCTAGAATTGGGTTGATCATTTTCATTAATGCTTACTTTTCACACCAATTAGATTTTCTTAAATTGTAGCAAGGGGAGAACACATTTGCACCAGTAATTTCCAGAGGTCACCATGTTTTACATACTGCTCAGAACTAATATAACGTAAATACATCAACGTAACCATCATCAGAACAGCATAGTGGAAATCAGAGAACACTGGATTCAGAATCAGAAAACCTGGGGTAAATCTTTTCCTTAGGAAGGTCACTCAAACACATATCTTCATTTACAACAAGGAGATAAATGTAATGCCTTCAACATGACCTACACTCGCTGAGACAGTACTGTGTAATTCTTTCTGTTCTGGAGTATTATAGCCTGTGCTGTCCAATAGGATAGTCACAAGCCTGATGGTGCTAGTAAGCTTTTGAAATGAAAGTAGTCTGAACTGAGATGCAGTATAAATCTAAATCAGGCACAGTGTAGAAAATAAAAATGTAGACTATCTCATTGATTTTATATTGATTACATTTTAGAATGGTAATATTTTAAAGATATTGGGTTAAGTAAAATATAATTCAAATCAATGTCACATTTATTTTTTTAATTTTTTTAAATGTAACTTTAAATTGTAAATGTTGCTTGAGTTCTATTTCTGTTGGACAGCTCTACTCTAGAACATCCAAAAATAATTTAAGTGTTTTTCTTTTTCATAGAGAATTTTACAGAAATAGAAAACTTTGTTTTGATTTTTTTTCAAACATATCCAGTGTGTTCTCACAAAACTTGTCTCTATCTTACAGAGGCTTCCCATCTACGCTTCAAATTAAGACGATTGCTAATAACATTATTTACAAATATATGTTTGAAAAATACATTCTATTTATAATGTAAATACACATCAGAGTCATGGCTACCATTCAAATATAAATGAATAGGACATTTTCATTCTTTGTCATTTGGTCACATAATGTAGAAGAGATGCTGCAATAGTCACATCAAAGTAAAATGGACATCGTTCAAAACGCTGGATAGGACTGTTCAACATTCTCATCTAAGCTTTAAAAGAAACTCCATTTATTTGAAGCTGTTTAGACAGCATGGGCTTTTAGACAAAAATAATTATTAAATACTAAAATATTAGTAGTTGTTAAAATATCAGTTTTATGATGAACTAAAGCCCAAGAATAATAATATTGATTCATGGCTTCTGAACATCATTAATAAATATAATTTAATTTTATCCAAAACATTGGCAAAATAATAAACATCTAGAAAAATGAGCCTAAAATTTGTTAGATGTGAAAAATTCTGGGTCTATATCTTATCCTTCCCTGAATCTATAATACAATCTATAGACCAAGCAAAACATCATTAGAAATAGCAAGGACAGCATAGGGGATATAGTCAATAACATTGTAATACACTTATCATGGTGAGCATTTCAAAAGGTATAGAATTGTTGAATCAGTATGTTGTGTACCTAAACTTAATTTAGTATTTTATGTCAACTATACTTCAGTTAAAATTTTTAAATAGGTAACACTATGAGGTGATGGATATGTTAAACAAAATAGCAAGAAAGTAAGTGGATGAACTCATTAACAAAATTAGAGTCTCAGCATGGGAATGGGTATTAAAATTAGTGTCCAGTTGTGGATATTTATCTTTTTACCATAATAAAATCCATATGTAAAATAACATGTTTTTCCATGTATTTTTATAACAGGAATGTTTTTCACTTTTAAATAAATTTTAAAACATAATTATTTTTATTTATAAAAAATATTTATTAATAAAAAATAAGATGTATCTAGTAAAACCAATTGTGGTACTAATTGGTTAAGTAACAGGATGTTTGCAGGTATGAAAACCTAATTTAACACCCAAAATATTTTCACATGCAGTATCCTTATAATATGCTCATCTCTCAGTTTCTATTAATTCCAACAGTTTTACCTCACCCACCTACTGGCTGGTATATACCCTAGGCACTATTACCATACCAGCATTTCTTCCCACTTCAATGTTAAGCACCTTTCTGATTACCTTCTCCTATTTTCCCCCAAAACTCTCTTTTTTGACCCAACTTGGATGTCCTATTAATTGATCCCATTACTTTCTAACTATTTATCACCTACTTCATATCAACACTGCCCTCCCTTTTCCAAGCTCCATTATTAACAAATTACCCTCAGCTAGAAAACTCCAATCTGACTGGCACCCAACTATTGGCCTGCTCTATCAATGCACCTGAGCACCTGCTGATACTTAGAGAAAACATTCACTTTCAGATCTCACTTCAAATCTTGACTCTGAATATTAAACAAGCCCTTAGCACTGCCAAGCCAACCCCACTACATTTCCCCTATCGATTCACTTTCCCATTCTCATCCGTGCCTATAAGGCCAAACTTCCCTTTTGTATGTTCCATCTGAATCCCCTCTAACTGACTTAAAGATTTCGCTCCTGCAAATATAGTCCTCTCTCTCCTACCTAATCAAATTCAACCTCCCTCCTAAATCAATCTTATCAGCAAATGGCATGCTATAATATCTATGACCTGAAAAACAGAAATCATCTTGATCCCCATTCAGGGGCCATCACATTTCTCTGGCATTCTTTTTTTTTTTTTTTTTTTTTTAGTAAAAATCTTTAGAAGATATTTTCACTCATCTCATTCTCTCTTAAACTCACTCTATCAGTTTTCAAGCCTAGATCTCTACAAAAACAGAAAATCAATGACTTCTGAATTGCAAAATCTAATTAACAGTTAAGTTCTATTTTCCTTGACCAATCAATAGCATTTTATATAACTGGCCATTTCATCTTTCCAGAATGACTCATTTATTAGCTTTGAAAGATTCCTCTCTCCTGCTTTCCTTCCTACCTCGCTGAGTGCTGCGCCTCTTCTGCTCTGGTGGGTCTAGCTCTGATGTGGAAGTGTTCCAGCACTTCTATTTTTTTTGGGGGGTGCTTAATTCTACAAATTGAAGACAAAAGATTTTAAGATACCACTTGTAAGCTCTGCAATGAACATGTTTTTTTACTCAAAAGGGTACTTCTGTCTTCAGCTACCAAAAAAATGTTTTTATCAGTTTTTAACATCAAATATCTTTTTATCTTCTCTACATATAACAGCAACTCTTAGCAAATATCATCATATATGAATCACCCAGATATTTACTTATATGAAAACATTAGTAATTTGCAAAGCTTTGGCTTTAATGGAATGGCATTAAGCACAACCCATCTTTTCTTTGATAGGCTACTTTCCTCCAATAAGATACCCAGTTTTCATTTTTACAGCACTTGATAACAATTGTGCATCTACAGTTGATCAGGGCACTAAGGACCAAACACTGAGGACCAGGCACTGAGTACGCAAAAGGCACTCTATAAAATATAATCTTGGAATAAAGCCTAGACCTGTTTAATTAAAATGAAACGTCTTAAGGTCAGTGATGAAAAGTATTTGAACTGACAAATGTACTTACTGTTTTAGTAATGATAAATTTAAAGAAATGAATCTTTATATTTCAACTATCTTCATCTGGGCATACGGCAAAAAGGCATTACTCCAGTAAAACCTACTTAAATGACAATAAACTTGGAAAATAGTAGATAGTACATTTCTAAAATGATAGCATTGACATTATTATACAATTATACATATTTTTAAAACTATGCTATTTAGAGAAAAAGTAAAATATGTTTAAGGTTTAGATATAGAATTTAAAAATGTTATATGGGGTTTATTCTTTTTACTACAGACATACCGTACTCTACATTATCTATTAGCAACATAAATTTTATATATGCTCTTCACCCATTCAAATAAAACTGACATGATACTTTTCTTTGATAATAGTTGAGTCTTTCCATAATTTTAAGAAGGTGTGGTCACTAAGCATTCATTCATATCACACAACAAGAAGAAAGAATAGAATGCCAATCTGTTCCCAATATTATTTCCAGTGACCGCATGCATTTTTTTATGAATACATGATATCTGATGAAATGAGTGATTAAATTTCCTCTGAGAAATCAAAAGACATCTTTGAATACAACATTCATGAAAACAAAAGAGAGGAAAGCATAAGAGTTGGATACAAGAACAGCCAATTTAAATGTAAAAACTGCTTATTTTCAGTATCAATTTCTTCTTTCTAGCCCCAAAGGTACGAGTGGACCACCTGAGAGAACTGGGGTTACCTCAGGTTTACAATGTCGTCTCACTGCCTCTTCCCTGTACTCTATTACCCCAACGCCATCCCAAACCATTCTGCTGAACTTCTGCCAGACTCACATTCCTAAAATACCAGTGGAGCAGAGTGGAAATAGCTCTGGAGCCAGAAAGACATTATTTGGAACCTTTGCTCCAGAACTTACTATATCTGTGGCTTTAGGGAAATCACTTAACATTTCTGAACATCAAATTTCTTCATGTGTAAAATGAAGTTCATTCTATTATCCAACTATCAAAATTGTAGCTATGTATGTAAATTATCTTACACACAGGAAATGCTATTATTTGCTGGTAGTGTGGTGATGATGATGATGATGATGATGATGATGATGACAACAAAGCAAAGAGGAATAAATACTCCCCATCTCTTCAGAAACTCACAATTGCCCCCATTGTACACTGTATAGGGACAAAATTACTCTGTGTATTCAGAGTATATAGTGTTCTGTGCTTCACAACTTTGTACTGCTCTTGAACAGTGTCTCCTACTCACAACGGTGCATTTCTTTTCTTCTCCAATGAGGCTCATCCCTCACCTTCCCTGCTTCATATTAACTCATGCCTCAAAACTCTTTGCTCCAACTACTACTCCAAAGTAGAATGGTATTTTGTTTTTCAAGAACTATCTAAATTCCACTCATTTTTCAAGACTCAGCTCAGGAAGCTGGACTTTTCTTTCAAGGCTTCTCTAAAATTTGCTAAAAAGAGAATTTTTGAAGGTTTTTCCATTATGGAAAAATTCAATTAACCTTGCAGTATCAGCACAAGAGAAATAGTATTTCTTCAAATAGAAGTTGTCCTTACATCATTTTTAAGTTTAAAGAACCACTGTCATTATATCTGTGGCTCTAATAATTAGAGGAAACCCTCATAAATTTCAAGGCCACAACCGAAGCAAGGCACCAGGAAGCTATACCCCAGTGATCAAGCAATACTAAATCCAATAAAAACAGGAAGAATACAAAAGAGAGACCATTATGTGATCTGTCATTTTACAAGAAAACTATTTGTTTTTTAAGTTTTGGGGAAAAAAGCAATTCACATAAAGCATTTTTCTAAATGTCATGCAAATAGATTTATTGATACCTTAAATCGGTATTGCAAAATCACAGAAAAATTGCACAGATATTGTATCTCTAGCTTTTTAGGATTCCTTTTTAATCTAATGCTTATGTGAAAATGTAGATAAAAATCAGAATTCAGGAATACTTAATGTATATGCAAGGATATTCAACAAAAAATGACTAAAAACAAGGCATTTAATCAACAGTTGTATCAATACCCAATTCCACAGAAGTATTAGCAAAAGTGTTTTCGCATGATTTCAGAAAACAGAAAACTAATGTTGCTATAAATGAGAATATCAAGAAATATTATTATGTATTTCAACTGCAAATGTTACTTACAAGTATCTGTTTTTAAATAATATCTTCATTATATTTCTATTCAATACTTACCCACTCAACATTCATTTTATAATTTATCTTTGTGGAAAACATTAACAAATATTTCCCAATGGTTTCCAGAGATCTTTTTTATTCCTTTTAGTTCTATAATTACTTTCCATATAAAGATCCATTTCTTTATGTACAGGATTTTATTATTTGATTCTATGTCCCTATTTCCTCCATACTACCCAGGTAACTTATATAAGGAAATCAATATTAGTTCTAAGTTTGAAGTATACTTTTCTGTTAACAACAACAGGAATTCAGCATGAGGACTATCCATCAAAATGAAAATAGCTCTAAATGCATGAAATACAAATATAAGGGTATACATAAGTTTTATATTTTTTTAAAACTCCAAGAATATAGATTACTTCAAACACACTGACTAACTCGTATTCATTTGGAACTACAAAACAAAGTTTTACTATCAACATAATCTATGAATGTCTAAATTTAGAGTTGAAATTCTTACCTGAGTTTTGCTTAGCATAGTTATTTTTTAAAAACAGGAAAAGTATGGTAAGCTGTCAGGATAAATAATACCAACAGTGGAAAATGGAAGAAAGAGGGAAGGAATCAAGTCCACTTTAAGAAGAAACTCCAAATCCCTGTCTCCCAGACCTACAGTAGTTTTGTTCTGCATCTTATAAGCAACTGTCTTTCTCTTTGCTCCGAGAATACCACATGCTCTGCTCCAGCAGGAAAATATAATAATTAAATAGAAAACCACAAGGTTATTAGGCATCTTACCCTCTGGGCTTGCTGGGCTGCTCCAGCGGCTCAGTGTTACAGACACATGTGTAAACAACAGAATTTCCTGCATCCTTTTCTCATCTGTATAGCTCTGGGGTCCTGGCCAACAGGATTATTTCCAGCATTAAGGCCACCCCACACTAACTCAAAAAAGATTCCCATTGGTTGTGAAGTTTTATCAAAACCAATACCACAACACCCTCTTTGGATCACAAGTGAGCGAACCAAAACGAAATCACTTTAATATTCCTTAAGTACCGTTATACAAAGCTTTCTACCTCTAACCCGTTTGAAACCATGTACTGTGAGTGAAAAAGGAAGAAAATACCTACCCCTTCATCCACAAGCATTTAACGTTTAAGAGCAATAGGTACAACTTGTAATAGTAATAGAAAAAACTAAAATGGTGAAGAAAAAAAAAACGAATAAAGTATCTATCTGCAAGACTTACAGATTATACTACAGATCACAGGAACAATAGCACATATCATTGGTCCAATGTGATTTTTATTAGATTGCCAAAAAAATGAAAGAACACTTAATAAAATATTTGAGTAAGCAAATCATGATACAAAAACTGTATGTCAAAACCCTGGATTTCAGTCATGTGGCAGGAATTTGGAGGTGCATCTCCAGAGCCCCCCAGGGAGAATTCACTGACCCCTGGGATGAGGGAGGGAGGGAGGGAGTGGCTTTCCAGTGACAGGTCACAGTTGTCAGGAAGCGCTCTGATGAAGGGGTGATGGCAGATCACATAAAAGAGAGCTTCTCTGGTTGACACTACCAGCACTGAAGGCCCAAAGAAAGAGGCAAGGGCAGAAGAAACACAATCAACATATTCCTTATAAATAGCATGAACACAGCATCTGAAAGAGTTAACATCTCCAAGTCATTTTACTCTTCTTCCCTTCTTAATTCGGATGATCATTCTTAGCTGAACAACATATTTGCCATCTACTTTCACTTAACAGCATCCTCTCTCCCTTACCTCCCAATGCTATAGAGAGGTGACCATTCTCCCATAGAATGGGAACTAACCCTCTGAGCTTGGGTTTCCTTTCCCCATTTTCTGTGGGGGTAGATGTGCTCAATCACCATTCTCTCTCCTCTTCCTCTGAACTCTCTCCTGTCTGGAATTAACCATTGGATTTTATTTTTTTTAAAGATTTTATTTATTTATTTGAGAGAGAGAGACACACACAGAGAGAGGGGGAACACAAGCAGGGGGAGTGGGAGAGGGAGAAGCAGGCTTCCTGCAGAGCAGGGAGCCCTACGCGGGGCTCGATCCCAGGACCCTGGGATCATGACCTGAGCCGAAGGCAGACACTTAACCCACTAAGCCACCCATGAGCCCCTCCCCATTGGATTTTAAACATTGTCAAGGCTTTAGTCAATTTCATTTATATTCATGTATTTCCCTGTCAATTCGGTCATTTTCATTTGTGGGTACCATTCCCCTCCATTTCATGTTTAGGTGATTGAAAGATTTCTTTCCAGCCAAAAACCCTATTTAATTTGCCATCTACTCCCTTTAATGCACCTAAATGACTCTCTGCAAACACACATGCTTGCTTGCACACACACACACACATACACACACACACACGCCCACATGGACTCACACAACATGCACATTTTGGTTTTTCTAAAGTTTATATACTCCTCTAAGCTCTCATTCTACTTGTCATTGCAGCTGTTGATGCCGCTGTTCACAGCTCTGGGGATATGGAGACTCTCTTCTCTATCTTAGCACAATACTCTCTCCTGGTCTTCCTCTTGACCTTTCTCCCTGGCTCTCCCCAGTCTCTTTGGTGGTGCTTCTTTTCTCTCCCATCCCTCCATGTACATCAGGTATATTCCCATGTAAATGGACTATCTCTCTGGATAATGTCACCCATTCTCATGGTCTGAATTATCATCTTTCTTTTCAGATAACTTCCAAATAGCTATATTTGGATTCAATCGTCTTTTGAGTCTCTGACACTTACATGCATCAGCACAGTAGACCCTGCCACTAAAAAATTTGACAGATTATGTCATCAACATATTTGAAACTGAAATCTTCTCTCCATGGACTCACTGCATTATCAGCCTTACAGTTTGCTAAAGAAAAACCCTGGAAGTCATCTCTGACTCCTTCTATTTTATATCCAATCCAGCACCAGTTCCTTTTGACTTTACTTCAGTAATATGCCCGGTCCTCTCCTGCCCACTGCCACATCCTGGTTCAGGCAGCTATCATAATCTGTCTGGATTGCTATAGTGTCCTAAATTATTCACCTTTTCCCAAACTTGCTCCTCTCCATATTTAGCAAGAGTTACAGTGGGCTATTCATAGTACTCATGCTACTTGAAATCTTTAAAGATTTTTAAATTTCTTATCAAATCTTCTTTACAATACATTTGCCAAAATGAAACTTTTCTGGATTACTTTTTCTGTCCTGTTGACTATACCATGTCTTTATACACCACCCCCCCCTTTATTAGTTTACTCTCCTTTTAAGGGGGAGTACTTCCAAGGGATTACCACTGGTCCTAGTGTCACTCCACATCCTCTGTCTGGGTGATCACATCTGTTTTTGTGGCTTCTTTTGCCACACCTATCATTGTGGGGTGAACTGTGTCCTCTGAAAAGATATGTTGAAGTCCTCTCCCCTGGCCCCTGTGAACGTGACCTTATTTGGAAATAGGGTCTTTGCAGATGTAATCAACCTAAAATGAGGTCAAGTGAATGAGGGTGGGCCCTAGTCCAATGAATGACTGGTGTCCTTACAAAGAGAGGGAAATTTAGATACAGGCACTCAGGGGCAAATTCCATGAGAAGACATTGGCAGAGATTGGAGTGATGCTTCTACAAGCTGAGGATTGTTGGCAACCACCAGAATCTGGAAAGAGGCAAGGAAGGACCCTCCCCTAGAACCTTTAGAGAGAGTATGGCTTTGCTGACACCTTGGTTTTATACTTTTATCACCCAGAACTGTGAGATAATAAATATCTATTGTTTTAAGCCACCAAGTTTGTGCTAATTTGTTATGGTAGCCCTAGAAAATACACTGATACACATATAATTCCCAAATACATAAGTCAGTCCATAACAGTTTATCAAGCTTGAGATCTGTATGTCTAACAGTCTAATGAGAATGGGCATTAGGAGCCATTTAAATCCCTCAGTAATTCCCAAAGAGTAAATCTCTTAATTTCTTCCAAACCTCTCCTGTATCTTGGATTCTCAATCTTAAATAATGATGCTGCCACCCATGCAGTCTGTCAAGCTAGAAACCTTCTTATTATTCCCGAGACCTTATAGCACTACACCCCCGACACACAGTAACTACTCTTAGAGTAAAACCTGAAAGAATTGTCCATTTCTGTCTCCATTTCATCTGCTTCCCTCTCTTTTGAACCCACACCAATCAGATTTTTGTTTCTCCACATCAGGTTTTACTCTCAAGTTTATAAACTACTAGTAGATCAGTAAAATCTAACTATATATGTAAAGCATCTTCTCATTTAAAGCTTTGTCGAGTGAAGGCTCATTTTCCCACACAACCTTTCTTCTCTTGGGGTAAAAAAGTGCAGTAGGACCTTGCTTTGTGCTTATTACCAAGTCTGGCTCACAAATGCTTTGTTGACTGACAGGACCTACCAGCATAATGGAAGCAAAGTTATCCAAGTCTCCATCTTAGTTCAAATGGTACATTGTCACCGTGGCTTAAACACAACACACACACACACACACACACACACACACACACACACACACACACGAGTGCACAAGCATTTCATCATCTTAATACTCCATATCCCATAACAACCAAGGGGAGCATATGAAGAAAGGAGGAGAAAATTCAGCCTTGGAGTTTTCATAATTTCTTGGCAAGTTCACAATATCTTACGGCACTCAACACACATCAGTGAAAGTTGATTTTTTGTAGGTGTGGATTTCAATTTTATTTTATATATTAGGTCCTCCCTGTCAAGTCTGCTTTTACCTACCTAGCATTATTTCTGTTTCCTCCCTATAGTTAAAAAAAAAAAAAAAGCTTATGTTACCAAGACTCCCATTACAGATACACTTAGCTATGTGGTACAGTTTTGGCAGTAAAACAGAAATGGAGGTCTGATAAGCATTTTTTAAAAGTTTTGTCTTCCTTATATGGATTGGATGCCTCTCCATTTCACTTCTCTCTTTATCCTTCCTTGAACAAGAATAGGAAGCCGGATATGAAGAAGCATGAACTGATCTTGAGGTCATGAAGTCATAATTCAGATGAAAGACACATCGAGAATGACAGAAGCAGCCAGGACCATGACTGGCCTCATGCAGGCTTTTGGTGATGGGGACCTAACCTGGTTAAGTCACTGTCATCAGTCTTCTCCTGTGGTCTTATTATTAAATTGGGAACTATAGGCCCATAGAAAGTTATAAACACTGTCTAACTGGAGAAACAATGGGGAATATATTAATCAAAACTGATTTTACTCCAGATCTCTATCAGCAGTTGGGGGAGTTCAGAAGAAACCCTAAGCTTGAAAACTCCCACAGCAACCTTTACCTAATTTCAGAGCTATTTCTCACGATGTCTGTGAGGCTTCTCCTGAATCCCCCATAAAGTTAATTCTACAATCAAAGGCAATATGCATGTACTTAGTATCGCAATATGCAGTACTCTCCTCAGAGAACTGTAAATTTTTTAAGGACATAATATTGTATTTGTCTGCAAATTTTTGGCAGATAAGCAAATAAATGGATACGTGAATGAAGGTACAAATGCATAAATGATGGATGAATGGATGTTCTGTGAAAGCAATGAAGGAAACAAAAATAAATCTGAAAGATACACTTCTAAAACAATAAGCATATGGTGACTTTTAAATTTCTCCTATTGAGGTTTTTTCCTACTTTAATACATTGAAAGAGTTAATAGTGACAACATCATACATATGTGCCTCTCACTGACAAAGCAGGATAGAGAAATACTGAAAAGTAAGACAAACAGAAAAGATTTTCTGTGGACCTTAGTCACTACTTTGAATTCAGCTGTACTGGTAAATCTTAATTGCTAAAATTTTAATGGCTTGAACAGTATTTGTAGAATTACTCAAAAGCATAGTAACTGTCAAAGTAACTGGAAATGTCTTGCAAGGAAGGTAGTTTAGTTCTGATTGAAAGGCACTAGGTGATTTGAAACCATAGATTAGAAACGCATATGCACGAAATCACGGAGTCCACTGTGATTTTACAAATAAGCTCTTCATTAATCAAGACAGACCAGGTGGGAAGCCACCATCTTTTATTAAACTAACCTGTGTCTACCCACACACATCAGCCACATAAATATGAGTGTTCATATATGAATCTTATTGCGGCATTTCAGAAAATGTTTTCTTCCCTCTCACTGTTTAAGTAATAGGAACTATTGTCGTGCAATGTCCAGACTTTCTTTACAAACACAATGTCTATTTTCTATGACAATGTCTGAGTTGTAACACAAAGCCAACTTTATTTGTATTTTGTCAGTTACAGAGAAGGTTAAGAAAAAATTGTAAGAAAAATAAATTTGAGGGGTACTTGGGTGGCTCAGTCCGTTAAGTGGTGACTCTTGACTTTGCCTCAGGTCCTAATCTCAGGGTCCTGAGACAGAGCTCTGCACTGGGTTCTGTGCTCAGCAGGGAGTCTGCTTCTCTCTCTCTCCCTCTGCCTCTGGCCCCCTCCCCACTCACATGTTCATGCTGCTCTCTTTCTCTCTCTAAAATAAATAAAAATAAATCTTTTTTTAAAAAAAGAAAAAGAAATTTGATCTATACTTACTATACCTTTATTTTTTTTTTTTTATTTGACAGAGTGAGAGAGCACAAACAGGGGGAACAGCAGAGGGAGAGGGAGAAGCAGGCTCCCTGCCGAACAGGGAGCCTGATGTGGGGCTCAATCCCAGGACCCTGGGATCATGACCTGAGCCGAAGGGAGATGCTTAACCATCTGAGCCACCCAGGTGCCCCTTAATATACCTTTAAAAAGAAAATATCCTAATTACAAATGGATGTGGGTTTGAGCATCAGTTGGGTGTGCTTGGGGAGCTCCCTCTCTGAGCCTCAGTCCCATCATTGTAAAATGGATGGTATAACTTTAGGTGGATTCTAAGGGTAAGAAGGCAATGGAAATAAAGTGCTTAAAAGAGTAGTTAACACTAATAAATTAAAGCTATCATTAGCAGGAATTATTTTAAAAAGTAGTTATGTTGCCCTAACTACAACATCTAGAAAATAGATTTAAAGCAAATTTTACATTCTAAATGCAAACACTAAGCAAATGTCAGCATGGCCTAGTCTGATCTCATGACTTATTTTGCTACCTCTCTAAGTAGTCACTTTGCAGTTGTGATTTTGTTCCGGCACCAACACTTAGGCTTTGACAAAACCAACTAGACTTATTACCTAGGCTTATAATAAGCATATAAAAAAAATCATCTTTGTAAGACTGTGAAATCATAATGAATTTATCTTTGCAACTGACATTTCAGGAACTCTCCTTGGGAATACCTACTTATGAGAAAATGGCCCAGAGACAAATCTTTCTTCTTATATAAGGGAAAAAAAAAAAAAAAAATATATATATATATGACATAATAAGGATTAAAAATTAGTCACTGGATTTTGATCAAACTCATAGCAGAAGTAAATGGTTAACTGTTCTTTCCTTGGTTTGTGATGTACTTCATGTTTTGGAAGGATTTCTCAAGCTCAGCACTATTGACATTTGGAACCCAAAACACTTCCAGACACTGCCAAATATTCCCTGAGGGGCAAAACTGCTATCAAGTTGAGACCCATTGTTTGGAACGATGGAGTAGTGGAAGGTGAGACTAAGACACAGCTCAGTTCTGCTAGTAACCAGCTGTCAGCTGTGGCCTTGGGGAAAGGGACCCCACCTCCCAAGCCTTGTTTTCCCCACATACATATAGTCAAGAAATTAGACTAGATAACCTCAAAGGCTTATCTTACTAAAACTTGAGTTCCTTAATATCTACCCCACCACCACCACTCCTACACACACACACACACACACACACACACACACACACACACACACACCACTTTACTCACACATGTCAAACACAGTCATTCGTGTAGTCTGTATGCATTAGGGTATAAAATGCATAAGAGATGAAAACAAAAATGCTACAAAACCCATGTGTAACATAGGAAACCCATTTCTAACTCAGTTTTACAGTATTATAATTAACGCTTCTTAGTTAATTCAGCTTGAGGAATACTATGTACAAAGAAACAAAAGTTCTTTTCCTTGATACATCTAAACTGGTACGACCAAACATCTTGTATTTTCCTCAAAATTACACAACTAAACAGTCACTGTATGAATGGAAAGTGCTTTTTCTACTCAGGAACTATGCTAAATTATAATTTAACTTGTTCACCAAATGGAGGAAAGATAATCCACACAGAGAAAAATTAATTTTACTAAATTGATTTAGAAAATCTATTTAATTTCTGAATCCTTAAACTATAATCATTGGACAACCTTGCTAAATCATCTCATTCAAGACAGAACTAATCCTCCTCAAAGCATAATTGTTCTGATTAATGTTAATAAATATTCTGGGAAGCACTAAACTACTATTTGCTAAGGTTTATGAATACGTCTTCTCCACATAACATTGTTTCCTTTAACTATTTCCAAAATTCATTGTTTTTGTTAATCTGTCCTTTCGAATTCTTGTAAGAAAGAATTACCTGCACTCTGAAAGGAAAAAAAATGTTATTTCCTTATATTGTAAGGTATTTCCATTTTTTGGTAATATATCCCAGCTATGATCAAAATGCAATAAAAAACTACCAAAACCGTAATGCTTCCTAGCACAATCTACTGTTTTAAAGAAACTGTGAGTCAAGTCTTAAGAAATATGGGTTTGTTCTTAACCCCAGTATGTTTCCTATGTTAGGCCATATACTTAACGTCAGTGAAGGAAAATCTGGGAAATAAAAACATACATATGTGTAGAAAATTATCATTTATCTTATGTTATAAGGATCTCTATAAATGGCAAAACATTCTAATAAAAACATCAAGTCTCTTATAATTATGAGGCATGAATTTTTAAAGTACTATGTTCGATTAACCTTAATCTTTTTGCAACATGCATTATCACACTATTAACCAGGCTTGAAATCTCTTAAAAAATATTTAAAACAGAGTATATTGGAGATAAACCAAAGCTGTTCAAAAATGAAAGAAATCCTATGAGATAGTAGAAAAAAACACAGTGATCAAGGCACCATTAGTATAGTTATAAAATTTCTTTTCAAGAAAGAGCAAAACATGAAGCATAGTCTTGAGTATCAGTTTTTAAGCCCGAGATGAGATACTTCATAAAACTCATTTATGGTATCAGCAGACTTTAATATAATGGACTCCAAATACATGTTTTCCTCTCCTCACATGCTGTATCCCACCAACATGACAAAAATGTGGATGTTGTTGAATTAAAAATAAACCCATAACACTGCTGAAATCAAGAAAGAGGGCTTATATCAGACAAGACATTTTTGGAAAGTTCTAAACATCAAAAGCATATTGGATCTGATGACAGGGAAACCAATGTGGGGGAAACTACAAAACACAACATCCAAAAGAGAAAACTGCCACAAGGTAAAAGTCAATCTTGCCAGAGTGTCTGGGGAGAATCCAAGAGCAGCATAAACCCAAACTGATGTATTTATCACCAAGATCATCACTGGGCTACCTGCCTGACCACAGAGCACTGGGACCTAGTTTCTCCTTCTCCCACACACAACAGCTGCTTAAAGACAGAAAAATGCCTGAAGAAATGCCCTAGAAATTTTTTTATTAAGTATAATTAATATACAGTGTTATATCAGTTTCAGGTATACAATATAAGGATTCAACAATTGTATACATTTCTCAGGGATCATCACGGTAAGTGTACTTTCAATCCCCTTTATCTATTTCCCCCCATCTCCCACCCCCCTGCCCTCTGGCAACCATCTGTTTGTTCTCTATAGTTAAGGGTCTGTTTTTTTTTGTTTCTCTCATTTTTTTTTCCTTTTGTTTGTTTTTTTGGTTTCTTAAATTCCACCTATGAGTGAAATCATATGTTATTTGTCCTTCTCTGACTGAATTAATTCACTGAGCATCACTCCTTCTAGGTCCATCCACTTAGTTGAAGAAATGCTATTAAATCAAGTAGATAATCTCCCTGAGGAGGGTTCCTAGCATGCGCACCGAGGCAGGGAGAGTAGAACAAAGTATCAGGAAAATTCAAGACTACAAAAAGCCACTGAATAATAAAGGAAAGAGACCCCACTGCTAGTGAAACATACTAAAGAATCCACTGAAAAGTGAAATACATTTTTTAAAGATTGTGGATATCTAGAGTTTGCTCACCTGCTCTCCTCCACATACCACAGTCGGAAACCCTTTCCAAAAACAGGCTTTATCTCCTTCACAACTCTCTCATCCAGGGTCCTTTCAGGGCCAGGTCTGCTGGGTAAACAGATGTACCCACTTCACCAACCTCCCCCAAGCATCACTTCATCTGCAAAAACTGGTCAAAATGTTGTTATAAGGATTATTTTGAATTTGCAAAATAAAATTCTGAGTCTGGCATATTGTAAGCACTAAATAAATGGCAGGTGTAATAATAATAATAATAATAATAATAATAATAATATAGATTGAATTATACAATACAAAAAAATGAATGATATTCTTTTTATTCTAAACACTTAAAAGGAGTAAATGTCCCTCAGGATTTTGTTCAATTCTGGTTAACTGAAATTGATGAATTCAAATCTCTTTTATGTCCAACTATTGAAAGAGAGTTGAAATTTTGCAAAAGCAAAAGACATACAAATCACCCATTTAATTTAGATAAAAATAAAATATATATTACCATTAGCTAATTAAATAAAGGCCCTAATGTTTTCATTATATATCTTCCATTACCCAGGCATAATGTCTTCTGACTTCAAAAAACTATGGGAAAGAAGAAAGAAAAGGAATCGAGGCTCATATTTTTTAAAAAATATATTTTTGAAAGGCAATCATATTTTGGATTTTCCTACACAATAAGGTCATAAAGATGTGTATGTTGAGTTTTTCATGAATTTAAAAATGTCCCAAATCAATAAAAATGGAAACTTTTTTGGTAATGATCCAAAGAAAAAAGTATAATTTCACCTAAATCCTAGATATATGAAAATAAAAGTATGTTAAAATTAGGCCTATGTTATTAAACATATTTCCCAAAAAATTCAATGATAATAATGTATAGTATAACAATAGGACATTTATTTTTCTTCAGATAGAAATTGCATTCTTCACTTGTTATGATGAGCACTGGGTATTATATGTAAGTGATGAATCACTAAATTCTACTCCTGAAGCCAATATTATACTATATGTTAATAAATTAGAATTTAAATAAAAATTTGGAGGAAAAAAACTGCATTCTTATTGGTTCAAACTAGTGAACATTTACATCTCTAGTTAAATGATAGAAATTAACATAAGACGGGTGCCTAGGTGGCTCAGTTGGTTAAGCGAATGCCTTCGGCTCAGGTCATGATCCCGGAGTCCCAAGATCGAGTCCCGCATCTGGCTCCCTGCTCGGCAGGGAGTCTGCTTCTCCCTCTGACCCTACCCCCTCTTGGGCTCTCTCTCTCACTCTCTCTCTCTCTCAAATAAATAAATAAAATCTTAAAAAAAGAAATTAACATAAGACAACTATAATATTGTCTTTACAATTGCATTTACAATTTGTAATTTACAATTTCCTTTATCTGTTGATTTCTAGAAACCTTGAAAAATACCTCAATGATAATCATCTTAATTATAAGTATCCTATTTATAATATCTCTGAGATCTTAAAACTTGAAACTAATGCATATTATCACCTCAATTAGAATAATCTACAAGGGCTCAGGAATATATGCTATTATTAAAAGTTTTAAAATACACATAACCCAATGCTTTTGTCTTCCATTTATTCTCCAAATCACTGTTCAGGACAAGCTCAGATGATGTTCTAGGTAATTTGAAAAATAACAAAATGATAATTATATTTCAATATTTTGACAGTGTATAGTCAAATAAATTAAGAAATTATTTTTCACATTAGCTTTCAAAATGTTTTTAAAGTAACAGAGTACATTCTCTTAAAAATAAAAAACACATATATATTACACAGAAGTCATGTATATCAAAGTGGAACTTTTCCCATTAATTCTTGGAGGAGGACTTGGAAAACTGCCCGCTTGGAAACTCTCTTCCCATCTAATTTCCTCCAACAATAGCCCTTGGAGGTCATCCACAGACTCCCCAGACTCTAAGGAGCACTTTGGAAAACAACTAATATAATCAAATCTTTATTTTACAGATAAAGAATCTTGACTTCAGCAAGGGAAAAATTACATGTCCAAATTTTTTGTCTACTTACTCATTCTTATTAATTTTACGAGAATTTAAATGTTTCTGTTGAAAAATAATATTAAAACATAATAAATACCTATTCTTAAGAGATCAGAAAATATAAAAAGCACAAATAAGACTATTCTCCACAATCCCCATGAACAAATAAGTAATCTTGTTATGTACCATTCACAACATTGCTAGCTAATTACTACAAATGACAAAAAGGTCAGTTATGCTTCCTTTATCATGGTGGGAGATGCAAGATATGCTAACCTGAATGTGTTATCCTGTATGCCTAAAATTTTACTAATGTGGTAGAGTTTTTCCTTCACCCTTGGTAGGGCATGCCCCGTAGCAAAGCCATCAACATACTAGTCACTTCTTCCTCAACTAGTGTGATTAGCATTATGTCATTGTTCTAACAGTGGCCCAGGTCCTTTTAGACCTTATCATGACAGAGGATGGAAAAATTAACATAGACCCATGGCAAGACCTATTACAGACCTATGATAAGAGCTATGTTCATTCCAAATGAATGAAAAATGTTTCTGAACCAAAGAACATCAGCAAAAACAGTGGGACAGGCAACTCTGGAGCTCAGAAATTGCAAACTTGCTAAAACTGTCAGAAACTACCTACTGAACTCTGCAAGATAAGCACAGGTTTAGAGCAACCATATACTTTACCAGGAGAAAATCCTCTGAAACAAAGTAATCCTCTGGCTCAAACCAATAAATTAATTTTATTCCTTAAGAAACTATATTGAAAAAAAACTAAACCTAAAACTAGCAGAAAGAAGAAACTAAGATTTGAGCAGAGATAAACATATAGAGAATGAAAAAAAAAACAACACAGAGCATCAACAAAACCAGAAGGTTTTTTTTCCTTAAAAGATTAACAAAACTGGAAGTCTTCAAGTAGAATAATGAGAAGGGGAAAGACAAGAATTGTATTGATAAAATAGAAATGAAAGTAGGGACATTTCTACCAATGTTAGAGAAATAAAAAAGAGATTATAACAGAATAGTATGAACAACTGTATGCCAAAAAATAGATAACCTAGATGAAATGGACAGATTCCTAGAAATGTAGAAACCACCAAAACTGACTCAAGAGTGAACGGAAGATCTCATAGACCTGTAACAAGTAAAGAAAAATGAGTAATCTCAAATGTAAAACCCACCACCGGAAGATAGCTTAACTACTGCATCCTAAATAAATAAATAAATAAATAAATTATTAATACCAATCCTTCTGAAACTCTTCCAAAAATAGAATAGGAGGTAAACTTCCTGATTCAATGAGGGCAGCATTATCCTGCTACCAAAACCAAAGACATCGCAAGAAAACTACAGACCAATACCCTTTATAAATATGGTTGTAAAAACCCTCCACCAAATTATACAAAATAGAATATAATAGCATATTAATAGGATAATATACCATGAAGAAGTGGGATATATTCCAGGAATGCAAAGGTGTTTCAACATATAAAAATCAATGTAACCCAACACTATAATAGAAGGAAGGGAAAAAACACAGGAGATCATGTCAAAAGATAAAGAAAAAGCATTTTTCAAAATCTGACAACCTGCTGATAGACATACTCAGTAAACCAGAAGCAGAAAGGAATGTCCTCAACATGATAAAAGGTATATATGAAAAACCCACAGCTTATATAAAACTCAATTATGAAACACTGAAACCTTTTTCAACTCTCTAATATATCAAAAAGAAAGGATGCCCACTTTCACATCACTTCTATTTGACATTTTACTGGAAGTCCTAACCAGAGTAATTAGGCAAGAAAAAGATTTAAAGGCATCTAAATTGGATACAAACTATCTCTATTCACAGGTGGAATGATCTCAAAGGTAGAAAACCCTAAAGACTCCATATAAAATCTGTTAGAGCCCATAAACAAATCCTGCAAAATTGTAGATTACAAGAACAACACAAGGATCAGTTGTATTTCTGTACAGGATCAACAAACAATATGAAAGGATATTTTTAAATAAATTTCAATTACAATACTACCCCAAAGAATAAAATACCTAGTAATAAGTTTACACAAGAAAGTGCAAGTGTTGTACACTGAAAACTGCAAAACATTGCTAAGAGATATGACAAATACATAAATAAATAAAGGCATCCTATTCTTCAAAGATTAGAAGACTTAATATTGTTAAATGGCAATACTTCCCAAAACTCTACTGAATTCAATGCAGGGACTATCAAAATCACAACACCCTTTTCTCGTGGAAATGGAAAATCCAACTTTAAAATTCATATGTGATTGCAAGGTACCCAAACATCCAAATAATCAGGATTATTTCTTTTTCAGGAAAAAGAACAACAAATTGGAGGATGTACACTTCCCAATTTTAAAATTTATTACAAAGCCACCCCTATAAAAACAGTAAGGTGTAAGAATAAACTTATAGATCAATGGAATTAAACTGAGAGTCCAGAAATAAACCTATACATCTATGGCCAAATGATTTTCAACAAGATTGCTAAGACAATTAAATGGAGAAAAAAACAGTCTGTTCAACCAGTGGTGCTGGGATAACTGGATTCCACATGCCACTGAAACTTTACCTCACACCATACACACACACACACAAATACCTTAGAATAGATCAAAGATCTAAATTTGAGAATTAAAACTAAAAAACCTTAGAAATAAACATAGGGACAAATAATTACTTGGATCTTGGCAATGGTTTCTTTTTTAAATTTTTATTTATTTTTATTATTTTAGAGAGAGAGTGAGAACAAGAGGGGGAAGGGAAAAGGGGAGAGGGAGAGAGAGAATCTTAAGTAGGCTCTAAAACCAGCGCAGAGCCCGACACGGGGCTCAACCTCACAACTCTGAGACCATGACCTAAGCCAAAATCAAGAGTCAGACACTTAACCGACTGAGCCAATGAGATTTCTTGATGTGAAATGGCAGTGGTTTCTTGAATGTGACACCAAAAGCACAAGTAACAACAACAAAAATCAATAAATTTAACTTAATCATGATTTAAAACTTTTGCATGCATGAAAGAAAACTAAGAAGAAAATGAAAAGACAGTAAGAGAGAAAACATTTGCAAATCACATATGTGATAATGGCCTAGTATCCAGAATACATAAAGAACCCTTACAAGTCAACAACAAAAAGATAAACAACCCAATTTATAAATATGCAAAGGACTTGAATATACATATCTTCAAAAGAGATATACAGATGGCTAACAAACAGAGGAAAAGATGTTCAGCATCTTAGTCATTATGAAATGCAAATTGAAGCCACAATGCAATATTACTTTATATCCATTAGGATGGCTAAAATAAAAAAGATGTATAATAACGAGTGTTGATGAAGAACATGGAAGAGATAGATCCTAACCTATTATTGCTAGTATGAATATAAAATGGTGCAGCTGCTTTGGAAAACAGTCTGTTAGTTCCTCAAAATGTTAGACATAGAGTTTCCATGTGACCCAGTGATTGATTCCACTCCTGGCTGTAGATGTAATTGAAATAAAATCTTACATCCACATAAAAACTTGTACTCAAGGGCTTATAACAGTGTTATTCATAATAGCCAAAACATGGGGGGAAAACCCAATGCCCACTGATTGATAAATGTGGTATATCTATACATTGGAATATTATTTGGCAGTGAAAAAGAGAACGGAGTACTGGATATATGCTATAACATTGAGAAATCTTGAAAACGTTATACTAAGTAAAAGAAGCCAGAAAAAGACAACCTATTCTACGATTCCATTTATATGAAATGTGCAAGATGGGATAATATAGAAAGAGAGAAAGTAGATTATTGTTTGTGTACTGTTAAAGCTGAAGGCAAACGGGAAGTGACGGCTAAAGTCTGCAGGGTTCTTTCTTGGGTTTCTTTCATCTTGGGCAACAATAATGTTCTAAAACTGATTGTGATGATGGTTGCACAGCTCTGTGAATATACTGAAGCCACCAAATTATATAAATAGGTGAACTGTAAGTCATGTGAATTATATCTCAATAAAGCTGTTTTATAACAAAATAATAGCCTTTGTGAGAGGCAGCAAGTCTGTCTGTAATCAGAACTCCCTTTAATCCTTATAAACTCCGTAGAATTACTGATATAACTCATCTGCCTTTTTCCCTCCCTCACTGCATGATTTTCTGCTTCTCTGCTTAGTAGTCTCCATTTTTGATTATGCAATCATCGGCAAATTATATTCAGTATAAACCCATAATATAAAAGTACACGTATTCATTTATAAAATATGTTCATGTACTATTGTGCCACTATGTGATGTTATTAAAGTGCTATGAAAATACACGTTTAAAAATACAGTTTTAAAACGTAAATAACTTATTATTCTTTATACTTTTAAATTGTTATGCAATCCACTCACATAGTACGTAAAAATGGTAGAATTCCCAGCATGCACAGCTAGGTTTCCTGTCATCATACTTCCTTGTAATTCTTTTTGGAAGAGAACTGTACTTTTCATAATTTTCTGGTACACTGCTGGCCCACACACTATATAAAGATGCAAACACATGTGTGTGCACAAAAATTTCCCACTAGAGTAAATTTTTGGCATTTGCCTTCTTTGTTTACCAGGGTACTGGGGGGTGAAAGCCAGGTATTTAGGAACATCTGTCAAACTCATGGAAACAGACTTGAGAGTGAAAGTCCAGTTCTCTAGATGGTTGGTATATGTCATTAAAAAAGGACACATAAAGTATCTTTGTGCTATTATTCAGAATAACCTCTATCAAAATTTAGGATAAGTCAGATGCTAATGATTACTTTTTCACATACCCACCCTGTTTGCCTTATAACTGTCTACAATTCTTCAAAATTCTGGCACAAGGTCTTCTCAGTTCTTGTTTTGTTCTGGTGTTTAAGTTGTCCCCTTTTTCATCTTTGCAGTGATAAATTTGGAAAGGATGCATTGAAAGCTATTAGAAATTATTTTGACCAAAAGTCTTAACTATTTCTTTTTTTTTTTTTTAAGATTTTACTTATTTATTTGACAGAGAGAGACACAGCAAGAGAGGGAACACAAGCAGGGGGAGTGGGAGAGGGAGAAGCAGGCTTCCTGTGGAGCAGGGAGCCCAATGTGGGGCTTGATCCCAGGATCCTGGGACCATGACCTGAGCCGAAGGCAGACGCTTAACGACTGAGCCACCCAGGCGCCCTGGGTCTTAACTATTTCTTTATAGTTACACTCCCCCAACTCTGTGAATTCCTTCAGAGCAGTTCCCATGCCTTATTCAGCTTTTAGCCTTAGTTTCCAGCACACTGGTGATAAGTACCAGGTTTACAGTAAACACTATGATTTGTTCAATTAGTGATACATCACGAATTTGGATAGGGTTTTTTTGGTAACATAAACATATCTTAATTGAATGACTTTGGGGAAAGTTTCACAAATCACTGTGCGTTGGTCTTTTTTGGTTTTTTACTTACTTTTTTAAAAGGATTTGGCCTGATAATATCCAAAATTCTGTTCATCTCTGATCTGGTCACACCTGGTGAGATAGCCAACTAAAATGGCACATCTCAGACCAAATGACTACAGCTACTCAACTATAAATACAAGATTCTCAGAGATAAAGGAAGGCATTCTTGGCAATCAGATTCATACAAAATTGGTAGATACTCAGCATGAACTCATCAAGAGTAAATTGTTGATGAAAATGAAATGACAAAACTTAGATAAAACTAGATGATGTTTGATTTAGTATATTGATCAAGAAAATCCCTTTGCTGGCAAATAACCTTGGACCCAGTAACCTGTAACTTTTGTCATTAATTAAAAGAAATATGCTAAGACAGGCATAATGGGAGAGAAAAATGTCAATTATCTCAAGATCCCCAAGTACATCAAACTATCATAAAGTTGTGTTTCTACTATTAGATTGTAGATGCAAACACCTTGAGTTATATCTCTCACTTCCTTGCCAGAAAGAGCTACCTCTCTTGTTCAACTTTTGGATCAGTGGTTTAATTAGTACCCTCATACAAGCCCTATCATTTCTAGTTTCTAATCTACTAAATCTAACATGCCAGCAAATGTAACTTAGTAACTAGAATTTTACTTTAGAAAATCAAAGAAACATTTCCATTTAATTCATTGCAATATACTTATTAACCTTAAACCTTTATTTTGCCCCCTTGATAATCAAACAATTGTGTAACTCTGTTTGACGTATTTAGGAAACTGTTCATATTTTTTGTTTGTTTTTTTATAGTCCAGGCAAGGAACTCTTAGAGTTACTCTTAAATCTGTTTAATTTGAGGCACATCACATTGAGTCTTTTGGTTTGGATAGTATATCACTTCTATTAACTTTAAAATTCTGTATATCATGAAACATTTTTGTCTTTCTGGCAGCATAATGATCTAAATACCCCTTAAAACTCTATACTAATGATAAGATTTTAAATAGCTGGTATAAAACAGAAATGATGTTTTGCTGAACTGTAAAGATTATTAAGAAATAGTATGCCAAATATAAAGTGAAATTAAGAAATCAAGGAGGAAGAGTACTAAAGTCAACCTTCATTGTAAGGGTATTTTCCTAAATTCAGGAACCTTGCACCTCCATTTTGAGGACATCTTAGGGCACAGGAGAAGGGAAAGCCTAGAACCAACAGCATAGATCCTCACATTGAACTAGAACTCCAAATAATTTTCACCTCAGCATAAAAGTAAATGATGAGTTAGCTTGCTATGTGGAATGTAAATGATCAATTAATATCTGCCTGTCTTGAGCTTGTCTCAAATGTTAAAGGTAAAATATTCCTGAAAATATGGAAATATAAGCTGGACCTCTATGAGTCTGCAGATCAACTTCCATGACCTGATTAATCTTAAAATTCTCAGCAAATTTATTTTAAAATGGTTCTGAATTGAAAGTACTCCCAAGACCTCAAAAATTCTCCCAGATGAAGTCCCCCTATAAGTGATCTTCACATAAACATATATACACACATACACACACATACACATAACACAGCACAGCAAATATATGAGTACATGTGACATGATAAGTGAAACCAGGAAGAAAAAATAGAGTACATTAAAAACTAGAAAGACTTCAAGTATTAGAATTGCACAGACCAAAAACAAAGTAAGTTCAATGTGTGTCATCGTCCTAAAAGTATAAACAAATTCCAGGTTATGAAAGTTGTCCAAGTAGTTCTTAAATAAACAAAGCAACATTCTCAATATAAAAATTGAATGATTAAAAATTTTAAAATTCACTGGAAGTGGCTAACCAGTAGATAACCAAGCTAAGGTGATTAACCAGCAATTAGACCAAGCTGAAGTGACTATTAGTGAACTTAAAAATAGAAGCAAAAGGAAAATCTAGAACACACTCCAGAAATAAAAGATTTGGAGAATATGAAATAGAGATTATAGAATATGAAGGATCATGTGGAGATAGAAAAATACATCTAATCATTGTTCCAGAATGAGAACACAAAAAGGATGGGGGAAAAGAAATAATCAGCTATATTACAATAGAATTAGAATATCATTATTCTGTGTATCACTAATTAAGAAGGAATCCAGGATATAGTCATCAATGGCTACCCACATCACATCACACAGAGAGAGCCATCCAGTTATTATATCTTCTAATGGAAGTATCCAACATTTCTTGAATAGAAGTTTTGGACACATTGCCAAAATCAAATCAAACCTCAAAATATAGCTTTAGTTTATAAGAAATGCAGGGAAGAAAATGAAATTCTACATGTGTTTACATCAGTAAATAAATTTCAAAGAAAAAAGAACAGGGATTTATAGATTAAGAGATTTAAAATAGGTATCAACCAAATGCAATGTAAGGGTCATATCTAGATCTAATTCTAAAGAAAAATACAAAAGAAGTTCATATAACATTAAAAATTGGCACTATTTAGCAAAATTAAATATACCTTTTACTATTTCATGCAATAGCAATACCCCTTGTAGAAATACATACCAAAGATAAACTGGTGAACATACAAAAGGACTGATACACAATACCATTAATTGCAAGAAGAACTGAGAAAGCATAGATTGGAAATAGCACAAATATTTGTCAATATTTGAATGAATAAGCAGGAGCGTATTAACACAACAAAATACTGTCCAGTTATAAAAATGAATGAAGAGATTTCTGTTATATGAACATAAAGTGATGTCTAGAATATAGTATTAAAAAGAACAAAAGGATGAAAGGTATAGCATAGAGATTATCATCAGTGGTACTATAATAGCTTGTGGTGACAGACGGTAGCTATACATGCCATGAGCACAGGATAACATACAGACTTGAAGACCCGAAACTAACGTAACATTGTGCGTCAATACACTTAAAAATACAATATGCTACGATGTACCTAGGAAAGACATGAAGATACACATATGTTTAATATATCACATACATATATTTCATATATGACATATTAAAAGTAAATGGATAAACTATAAAATTAAGTGACAACAATTGGGGTTATTGGGTGGAGAGAATAAGCCAGAAGTGAAATTTCTTTCAGTGTATCTTGCTTAGTATATTCAACTTTGGGATCATGCAGAATTAAATTGAAAAGCAATCAATCTCTAAACTTCAAAATAAAGAAACAAATGAACTTACACATATATCCAGTTAGTGGCATAACCATGCAGTGATTAAATATCTCAAGTTATTTAAATCATGATAATTTGACCAAAAAAAAAAAAAAAACAAAACCCTGCAAACAAATTTAAACTATTTTCAGCAATCATCTTCTTGGTGGAGGTGTTGGTATTGTTATTCTGAGACTGTTGTGTGTATATTGTGGATAAAAGAAGTGAGAAAGTATGTGAGCTGTGATCTGCTCCTGTTATAATTCCTGGGGTCTTCAAGAACTAGGGTTTGCGGGCGCCTGGGTGGCTCAGATGGTTAAGCGTCTGCCTTTGGCTCAGGTCATGATCCCAGGGTCCTGGGATCAAGTCCCGCATCGGGCTCCCTGCTCCTTGGGAGCCTTCCTCTCCCTCTGCCTCTCTCTCTCTCCTTCATGAATAAATAAATAAAATCTTTAAAAAAAAAAAAAAAGAACTAGGGTTTGCAACACAGGAGAAAAGAGACATGGATGGAAGACGGAAGAAGTTAGTAAAAACTCCTAGTTCTAGCTGTTAATGAAAGTATCAGTGAGAATTCATTCTGCATTTTATACAAGTATATATACATTTGTATAATATATATAAATTATAAATATAACCACATAAAAGGGATATATAAAACTATATACTTTATAAATACAGTTTATATGTATATGTAAGATAAATATATGTATTTATCTTAACTTTGTTGAATGACAGAGCCTAGGAATAATGGCAAGAACTTCCCATTCAAAGGAATTACATTTAAAAAATGGCACAATGTAAGCATCAGTAAAAATAACTTCAATGTTGCCTTTTGGAGGATGCCAGCAAATCACCTGCCTAATTTTAAATTGTATTGTATTTTTATGGTCCCTTTATCAGATTTTCAAACTAATAATGTTATGATCACTTCTATTTGGCCATTTAACAAATAATAAGTACCACTTAAAGACAAGGTGCTCATTTTTGCAAACATGTTTTTTCTCTTAAACACAAGCAAAATTCCAGTCATGGGCAAAATTCATGCCTGAATTGATAGATATGGTATTTGACTAGAATAACTGTGGTATTATTACTGTTTTTATTGTTCAAAGAAGGGAATGGGTGTTTGGAGAAGATAATACTTAGTCAAAACTCGGTGCTAATGTGAAAATCAGTCATGCCATCTTAGTTTTCCACTCAAATTATCTTAATACCAGTCAACAACAAAGATGTTTGTATTTCTGACAACTATCTTTAAAGTGAGAAAAAGTTTTTACATCTCTCAAAATCTTCACCCTTAATGATAGCCAATATATAATATGCTTAACATTTTTATACACTAGAAAAATATAGTTTTATTAGTGACAATTATATCCAATTTTAAGAAATAAAATTATTTCAAGCAAAGCTGCTGAAAAGTAATCATACTTTTATATGAATTTATTATTAAATTTATATTAGGATGTATGTAGCAAAAGTTTCTAGTCACTTAATTTTTTACAAGTTCCAATAGATACATTTATATAAAAACAGTATGGAAAAAATTGGAATACAGAAGATTAATTTTGAAAACTTATTTTGGGTACATTTTATCTGCTCTTTACCACATATGAAGTGAACTAACTTCTTGGATACTATAGGACATATCAAATTAACCTTCCCTTTCTCCCTGGCTCCTCTCCAGTATTACTAGTGTTTCACTCAGTCTCATTCTTATAACTTTTGGAGTGTAAATTATTTACAGCTGTAGACATCCTCCAACACTGAAGGCAATGACCAGGTTCAAAATTTAAGAGAGAAACTCAATTTGATTCCTTTGCCTTGATGTTTCTTTCTAGTTGTGAAGAGATCACTTCCAAAAACAAACAAACAAAAAAACCTGTATTACTCTGGAAGAAGTTCTTATAGCTAATGACATAGTTTTTGAGTGTATGCTGGTATTGATTTAGTCCTTTCCTTCACTTTGTAATTTTTCTTTTAGAATCCACCTTTCATGGTCCATGTCCCAGGAATCAGAACCCTGTTAACATTCAATTGCCCTTTTTCCACTTACCAAAAATCTTTAACTCCCTTTTCCAGACTCATACCAGTTTGGTCTCTCTCTTAAATTTTTCTTATGTATTTTGCATCTCTTTTGTATTCTTTCTTTCAGAAATTTTTCTGTTAAACTATCGGCTCTCTGGGAATGTGTACCAGCTAGTTCTCCCAAAGAAAATATGAAACCTATTCTTTTAATTAGTCTGTTTAGAATGACCAAGAAAAATCTGGCTATACTCCACTGTTAACATTCCTTCTTTCCTTGGACTAGACAAATTATTTCTAAATCTGAATTTCCAAATATACATAAAATTAATACTTTATTTAAACCATTTTTAAGAGACAGTATATCTCAACAAATAATAAATGACTTGCTAAATAGTTTTGCTTTATTTTACCAAATTAAGAACAAAATTGCTCAAGTTTCTTAGCCATCCAGATTTTACCCACGCCTGTAAAGTACAAAGCAAAATGGAAAGTTGGCCATAATGCATATAGAGAGAGCCAAACCAAACAGTTCAGGTCAAAAAGTAAAATTTTTACCCATTGCTTAAATATTAGGAGTTATTCACAGCTGCATATAATTTGTACTCTACAAATTCTAAGAATATGGTGCTGAGTATTATAGTTTTGTCCTAATTATCTGGTCTGGCTGCTGATCCTGACCAGCTTTTCAGGCGTATTTCAAAGTTTGCATTTCACCTTGTGCTGGCAACAAAAAATAGCAAAATAAATCTATTTGAGTGAACAAATCTTCGTTCTGCTGAATGGTATTAGATTGTGTACAAGGCCCTGGTGAGCTGTGACTGATAGTCAAGTCAATGTGTTCAAATTTGCAGTCAAGAACTCTTGGATCGTTGGCTGAAACCATGGGGAAATAATTTGATTCTGCTCATTACGTTTGATTGTATTTTGCTCCATTAATCTCTAACCTTGCAAATCAAAACAACTACATGGTAAAACAATAATTCTACAACATTATAAAACAGAACAGGCCTGTATCTTAAGAGACTCTGACCAGACATTTAAGAACTAAACATCTTGGAAACTCCTATTTCAAAATGATATGTGTGTTTATATTTCAGACTAAAAACCTGTTTGTGCAGAAATGTAAATTTTCCACTTTTTTATGATTTCAGTTCGACTTCTGGGTGACCTCAATTTTGACCCCTATTTCCACTGAAGGCAGAGGTTCTGATTTTTCCCAGTTCAAGGTAACAGCCACTTTCCAATTGAAAATTTATTCTGTTGGTAGATACCCAATTTTATTCACGGCCACATGGCTACAGAGCCCCAAAGCCCACATTCCTCTGACAACACCAGTCGTTCTGCAAAGAAAGTGCTCCCATCACCCCTGTTTTATAAGCTCGCCCCATATGACACAAGCATTAAAAAAAAATGTATTCAAGATTTCTCCACGCCTCCTTCTCCTTTACTTTTTTATGTAAGTTTAGCTCCCAGGGAGCAAGAGGTAAAGAGGTGGTCAGAAAGGGCATGTGACTTGCATTTATCTGGATGGAGAGGTGAACACCTAACCCCTGAGCCATCTTTAATCATTACTATCTTGTGCCCTGACTTACTACATCTCTGATGACTTTAGGTGCTTAGAAGTGGCTCCTGTCCAGGTATCAGTAGTCCCATCCTGACTTGTCACACATTCTGACTCAAGGTGTCTTCTAAAGACTTCTTCCCTTTACAAGGCTTGGGGACTCTTGGCTACTTTGACTACACCACCTTGGGGTATATCAAATTCTGTAAGACTAACTTCAGGCCCATTTGCCAAAACACCATCCCTCAGTGATTTATAATTTAAACAGATACTATCTTTTCCTTCTTGCAATCTGGAAGGCCAGGCACAAAAATCCCCAATCTGTGAATCCCCCAAATCTATCAATTTCCTACCCCGGTTTCTTAACCTACCAGCACTGATGCCAATTAGGTCCCTTCAGAACCATCCCTTCTAACCTACTGACTAAACTTTTCTTTCATTCATGGTAAAACAGTAAGTATTGTACAATATCAGATATTTTTCCTTTGGTAGTGTAAAACTATGTTCAGTACTCTGGGCTTGGCTCTTAATTTTTAAAACTGGGCTTTTTAAAATCACAGAAAATCCTTTCTGCTTTCTACAAAGCCTGGCTCTTATGAATCAAAATATATTTGGTTTTCCAAATGTAAACTTTTCACTTGAGAAAAACCTTACAGAATTACATAGACTTCCTTATGAAATAATTATTGGCCATCACTTTAAAAGCAAGGTACACAGAAAGGAATTAATTCTAAGTAGTAGGGGAAATATTGAGGGGAAAGGAATTACCAAAAGGCTTCCAGGTTTTGTTGGGCAGAATATGATTTAGTTTGATTTTTGCAACTGGTTGAACTATTAGCCACAATTCTTCCCTTTTCTAAAGTAGGAGTACTCATCGCCAACACTGTGCTGTCCTCATAGAGGCAGAGTACACTTCTCCAATTTCCTGCCTTGGTCTTCACCATGCAACTTACTTTGTCCAGTGGAATATGGGAAGCAGTAGCATTCTGCCAGTTCTAAGCTTCAGAAGTATGAGTTATTTTTCTTGAGCTTCTGTTCCTGTCAAGGTAAGGGCTTTCCCTAGACAGCTGCTGCAACTGGAGATTAGATCCCAGAATTACTCCTTTGGGTAAAATAATCAGACAGTCGTTCAAAGGAGTATTCAGAGGAACCACTATACTCAACTGGCCAAATCTTCCATTAAATGCAGAAATGTTCTTTTGAAAATTCCAAGCAAGTTATCATGGTCTTTGCTTTCAACCTAGTCCATACTCTCACCTGTTCTCACCTGGACTAATGCAATAGCCTCGTCTGACACTTGCTTTTATCACCATTTACCCCTTTCTAATCTGTTCCTCATGCTAATATGTTCAGTGAAAATATAACATCATTGCTCCACAGCTTAAAATACGTCAATGCTTTCCCATTTGCTTTAGGAGGAGAAAGACCAAACTGTTCAACATATTCTATGGGGACCAGCATAATCTCACCTTCAGCCTCAGTTCTTGATCTCAGCCACGTTTCATGCACTGTAGCCACAACTCCTGCCAGTTCCTGGAACAGACCTTGCCTCTTTCTGACTCACAGGCTTCACTGACCACTAGCCACAGTCTTCTTACCTATTGGCCAGTGAGTTCCTCGATCCTATCCTCAGAGTCTGCATTCTGATGCCAACTCCTTAGTCTGGGTTTCTATTGAAAAGAGTCTGAGACAAAAGTTTGGGGAGAGTTAGGTTATCTGGAGATAAATCTAGGAGCAAGCAGAGGGGCAGAGTGAGGGGGGAAATAGGATGTGCTATGGACTAAATTCATCCCTCAAAAAAATCACATGTGGAAGCCCTAACCCCCAGTGTAATAACATTTGGAAAAGGAGGTAATTGGATTCAGATGATATCATGAAGGTGGGACCCTTATGATGGGGATTAGTGCCCTTATAAGAAAGACACCAGGAACTTGCTTCCTCTCTCCCTCTAACCTGTAAGGACATGGCAAGAAGGCAGCAATATGCAAGCCAGAATGAGGGTCCTCACTGGGGAAATGAATCAGCCTGCACCTTTATTTATGCACTTCCCAGCCTTTAAGAACTGTGAAAACTAAATGCTTGTGTAAGTCACTACTGAGTTGACTAATACAGGGTGCTGTCAAATTTTTAATTATTGAAAATCTGGTAGGTTTTTATACGAATGCATTTATCAATATTTTCTTTTTGATTGGAGATTTTATTTTTCTATTTTTTTAATTTTTTAAAGACTTATTTATTTGAGAGAGAAAGAGCGTGAGCAGGGGGAAGGGAAGAGGGAAAGAATCTCAAGCAGACTCCCTGCACAGCTCAGCATGGAGCCCAATGCAGGGTAATCCCATGATCTTAAGATCATGACCTGAGCTGAAATCAAGAATCAGACACTTAACTGACTGAGTCATCCAGGTGCCCCTTGATTGGAGATTTTAAATGTCTTGTTTAAGAAATCCTACCTTGGGGTGCAGATATGTTATCTATCTACTAAATGTTTTTAGCTTGTTTTTTTGTTTTGTTTTGTTTTGTTTTTGTTTTTTTGGTTTGGCTTTTTGATGAATGCCTGTAATCTACCTGGAATTTTTTTTAAGCTGTGAGATAAGAGCCCAATTTCATTTTTTCCCCTTAGTGGGTATTGAACTCACTATGGTACGAAACCCAACAAATTCATTTACATACTGCTCCACAGTAATCTAGTTATAATGTAGGCCTTACCAGGTTGTTCTCTTGTTTAAAAACCTTCAGTGATTCTCCATTACTTGTCAAGTAAAGCCCAAGCTCCTCGACATCTCACATAAAGTTGATTTTAGTGACAGCTCCCACCATATTCTTCCAATTACTTATGCTCTAAGGACACTTAATTACTTAATATCCCAAATGGAACACATATTCTTTTCTCAGTGAACTTATCCTTGACTCATCTTCATTTCTAACCTAGTTTGTCTCATGTGTGTTATTCTCTGTGTGATATTAACACACATCAAACTTTGTACACCTTTGCCTTTGATTAATTCTCTCCTCACCCTAACACACCTTACATCCACTTCTGTGTGTATGAAAAACATACTTATCAAGTCCATCTTTAAATTTTATGTAATCTCTCTTTATCTCAATTAAAATTATGCCTTTTTAATCACCTCTATTGCATGTTATGGTATTATAATATAATATTCATTATAACATTATAACCTTTGTGCATAAAGATGCACAAAGATGTGCATCTTTATGCACATCTCCCTCTTATGCTTGAAAGCTACTTGAGAATGATAACATGCTCTCTCTCATGTTCATCGCATATTAATACAATGAATATAAATTAAATTAAGCCAGAAATGAATGTTAATATACATAGTTCTATTCCTTGACCCTAAGAGTACAAATAATATGACATTTCTAGGCAGGAAAAATAAACTGTTTAAACATATTTACGTTGCATTTAATAAAAACACCAAACCTCCCTTCTTTGAACTCTTATGTTTTTGCTTTCTGTCAGCTAAGTTCTTTCATTCATACTTTTATTTAGTAGCTACCTGCCAAATAATTTACAGTGTCCAAAGGAGTGTCAGCAGTAATGAAAGAGAATATAAGACCAATAAGATACTCAGTTTCTTGACTCTGGACAAGAGACAAAGAATAATGCCATGATTGTATATGTTTAGGTATAGGAAGACTATCTTAAGTGGTATTCACTAGCTGCTCTTCCTTTCTGGAAAAGGGAGCAATGAGTTTGGCAAGACCAAAAGTGAATTCTCTAGCTGAATAACCTCTGTAAAAAGCTGTCATCAGGGGAACAATTACGGTCACTGTGATAATAAAACCCATCTTTGCTGGTTTAAGAATAGTCCTTGAAGCAGGAAATTGGGCCCATGGCCCTATCGGACAATGGAAAATCAACAACTTCATTCTTTAAAGTCTTTCTTCTCAGATTATAAACCACTGTAGAAACCCAATAAAGAATGGATTTGTAATGCTATCAATGTGATTATCAGTTGTAAAAAATTAGCCTGATAGTTTAAATTGCATACAGATTTTAATTAGCAAAGTACAAGAAGATTCAGAAAGATGTCAATCTCCCAAAATCAGTGCTTATATAAGTACCACCATTTTAATTTTGGTTTATTCTTAAAATTATAGACGAGTATAATAATGACAACTTGAAATCTCAATTTCAATTCTCAACTCAATATACTAGGATAAATAATGATTTTAAAGATGCTTGCACATCTTTTACTGTAATTAATTTCTCTTTATTAAAATGTATTTTGTGAGAGTAAACTTGAATACATTTAACATTAATTTTGTTCACTTTGTTGAGAATTTTAAATGACTGTAAACAACTATTACATTATTCTTTGTAAATCTTATACAAAGCTTAGAATGACCTTTTCAGAGCCTTACTAAAATCTTTTAATACATTAATACAACATTGTGAGTATATCCATCGTCACTGAATTGTACACTTGAAAATGGTTAAAATGGTGAAATTAATGATAAGTGTATTTTTCCATGATAAAAAAAAATATATTCTGCTCCTTGGATGATGGATTACTCTTCTTAATTCTTTTGTAAATACTGCTGTAATGGTTTAATAATTCTCTCTTCTCTCTTCTTCTAGCACTCTAATTAGCCATTACTCCATGCTTCATACCTCCTTTACTCTCTTCAGGATTTTTTACCTTCTTAGGATTATGTGTACATGGTTCTGAGTTCTGAGTTCACCAATTCTTTTTTCAACTGTGTCTAATCTGCTATTCAACCTGTTCACTGAGTTTTTATTTCAACAGTTATTTAATTTTCATTTTTTAGAGTTCTAATTAAATGTTCTTTTTCAAACTTATCTGCTCAAATCCCTCACTGTATAACTACAATTTTAAATGCACCCTTTATGACTTTAAATACTTTATACACATTTTTCTTGTATTGTGTATTTGACAGTTCCAACACCTAGAGTTCTCTTGTGATTAAGTCTGTATTTCCTGTTACTGTTGAATGCATGAGTTATCTCACTGATTTTTCAGAGCCTAGCTCCTGTTAACTGTCTTGGCCTACATCAAGGACCCACTCAGCTGTGCATGTACACGTGTATGTGTATGCATGTGTTTCCAGCACAAAGTGCCCCACAACAACAACAAAGGAATTCTATTAGTAAGGAAGAGGAGAATTGTCTGTCACAATGTTCCTGAAAAACTCCACACTACTTAAGGTTTCTGAGTACCTGCATATGTTCTTCAACCATCTGGAATATACTTCTCCACATGCTTCATATGGATAAGTCTCACTTTTACCTCCCAGGTCCATCAGAGGCATATCCTCTAGAAAGCCTTTCCTGATATCCCAACCACTCTTCCAAAGTACTGCTGAGCACGTCGTACCTACTTTTATAAAAAGGCTTATTTTGGGGGCGCCTGGGTGGCTCAGTCGGTTAAACGGCTGCCTTCAGCTCAGGTCATGATCCTGGGGTCCTGGAATCGAGCCCTGTATCGGGCTCCCTACTCAGTGGGGAGTCTGCTTCTCCCTCTCCCTCTGCCGCTCTCTCGCGCTCTCTCTCTCTCAAATAAATGAATAAAACCTTTTTTAAAAAGGCTTACTTTTTAAAAAAAGGTTTATTTCCTTGTATAATTTTGCTTTTTGTATTCTAACTCCCTCACTAAACCACAGAATCCCTGAACACATATGCTGTCTTTTTTTCCTGATTCACTGCCTGTATCTCAGTGTTAGGTATTCAATAAATGTTCACTGAGTAAAAGACTGAATAAAATGAAAATCTGGGAAGTTGAAAAATGAATTTTTCTACTGGGATCTTTGATAACTGTGCTAGATATTTCCCCCTCTCCCTTCCTTGTCTCCATTCTACCTGCTCTGTGCCCCAGGAACCTGAAATTTATGGACTACATCAAACTCACTTGCTCTCTGGCTTGCTGCTGGGGTCATTCAATGACAAGCATGAGTGGAAGCTGGGAAGTCAGACACCATTTATGTCACCAGTTTCCACTGCTGGAGTCACCACATGTTGGCTATGTGACCTTCCACCAATGACCACAGCTCCTTTCACGAAGTCTTCTCCACTAAGTTATTTTTCTTTAGTTTCTGTGTAAGCCCTCCCCCTCCTCCATCTGAGCTATGAGTGGGAATGCCACTCCGCTGTGGCTCATTCCAGAATCTCACATTATCTCTTCTTGAGGACATTATACCTTGCCAAAACCTTTGCAATATTCCCTTTAAACTCCTCAAATTACCCAATTTGAAGACTGCTGGCACTTGACTGATAACAATAAAAGACACTGCAGAATTGATACTGATTTGGGGGGGGAAGCTAGCATAGCTTATGAAAGACAACATAATCTAAGAATTTTTAGAATGTAGTAGATAAAATTTAAATAAAATGTTCAAAACAACCAGGATGAATCTGGAGGACATTATGCTAAGTGACATAAGCCAGTGATGGAAGAACAAGTACTGCATGATCCTACTTAAATGAGGTGTCTAAAATAGTCAAACTCAGAGAAGCAAAGAATAGAATGGCAGTTTCCAGGGGGTGGGGGCTGGAAGAAGTGGGGAGTTGCTGTTCAATGGACATAGTTGCAGTTATGCAAGATGAATGAGCTCTAAAGATCGGTTGTACAACATAGTGACTATAGTTGGCAATACAGTATTGTGTACTCCAAAATTTGTTATTAGGTCAGATCTCCTGTTAAGTGTCCTTACCAACCAACCAAGCAGCCAACAAATTGAGGGGGGCAGGGGGGAGTAAGACACAAGGAAACTGGGAGGTAAGGATAGTTTATTACTCTGATCATGGTGAGGGTATCATGGGCATTTGCATATGTCCAAACTCATCAAATTGTGTACATTAAATATGTTCAGTTATTTTCAATACATCAATTATTCTGCAGTAAAGCTGACAGAAATTATTTAAGGTTTAACTTTAAGGAAGAATCCAATATAACAGTAACTGATTTAAAAAAAAAAAACTGAAAACCTTGTAATGGTATAGATTTTATGGGGCTAAATAGAAAAAATAAGCAGCTAATTTAAGGGCTAATAATCGTAGGACTGGAATATAAAACCAAAAACTCAGAAAAAGACTTTCAGAAGTAAATTTCTGCCTACAGAAGTAAAAGTTTCAAGATTGCATTTTTCTTAAGATCAAAGAAGATATTGAGCTATTGCTCCTTCTGGAGCCATACCATCACCGTTCCTTAGTAATTCTATGACCAGGGACTTTGTCATTCCTTTGTGTAATCCCAGTATGGTTTGGATTAGAAAAGAAGCATATCACATTGTGTAAGATTCTTTTCTGAGAAAAAAGTTAATCTTCCAACAGCCCTTTGAAATTTCACTTTGATAGAACAGGATTCCCAGATGAAAACACTTAAAGCATCTTTTTAGTCACTTCTTAAATGTCTTATCACCTCTTCAGATGGTCAATTATACTCAGAAATAGTTAAAGTAAGGGTAATTCTAAGGGCCCAGAAATTATACAAAGTTCAGTTCTTTTGAAAGAAGCTCTTAGTATGGTAGTAATATAATAAATATAATAAAAAAGACAGACTGGTTTCCAAGCATACATCTGGACTCCATTTCTAAGGATTAGGACAAGATGTCATACGTCGTATATATATTTTTTTTAATTTGCTGTAAGTTAGTGAAAACATTAAATGTCTACTCTGTCCTGTGTCAGTTGATGTGACAGCATAAATAATATGACTGAGTATATGATGCAAACACAGAGGAATTGTCTTAGCATTTTAAGAGAGCCCGTTAAGTGGCATGCCTCATCCCTACCTGTGTACTGAATAAAAATTATGCTAGGAATAAGGCCTTTGGGGAACAAAACATCATCTTTTTATTCATAAAAGTAAGTGGTAGGAGATAGCACACAGTAGGGGGTGAAATAAGTTATGTGACTTGCAGGCCTTAGTCCTAGTCACAGAAGCTAGAATACCACATGCTTTCCTTACAAGAGCTGTCCCCTCTATGACACGGTCAAAGGAGCAGACACTGTGTGCTGCCTGTGGTCAGGCTGGCTCCCAAAGAGGAAAGCCGAAGATCTGAGCTGAACAAAACAGAGCCCGTTTCTTCTCAAATTTCCAACAAGAACATCACTCCTTCCCACCTCTGAGGGAGTGAATGAAAAGGCAGAAGAATTGAGAGTGCTGATGGTGTCTCTCCTCCTGACTCCAGAAGTGGAGAAGGATAGGTCTGCCCAACTTTGCTCCACTTTTCATTCCCTTTGCCCACTGGGCCAACCCCATGGTCAACTGGGTTTTGACTATTCTTCTCAAGGAAAAGAAACCAAATGTCAATCAGGGTGTTCTGCTTCAGTTTTAATTAGATTGTATCCCTAGTGCTAGTGCTGCTCCACTGTTAGAGATCTGATTCGATCTCTAACAGTGGAGCAGCACTAGCACTAGGGATACAATGCACTGGTTATAATTGCTGCACAGCTAATCTCTCAAAACTCAGTGGTATACACCAACAATTTTTCTATGCTTACAGAATGATGCAGTGTGAGTGTCCTGTCTCTGCTCCAGTTTCTCTGGGGCCTTGACTAGAGCAACTTGACAGCTGGGGGTAACTGGAAAGGTGGAGAATCATCGGGAGGCATCTTTGCATACATGTCTGATAAGTGATACCAGGTGGCTGAAGCTAACAGATGTCAGGACCTCAGATGGTGCCACTGGCTGGAGCATTCTACACTGCCAATCCGTATGGTCAGGCTTCTTCACATCTTGGAGACCTCTATTTGGATGGACTTCTTACATAGTTGCTCAAGGCTCCAAAACAAGTGTCCTGAGAGAACCAGGTGGAAGCTATATGGCTTTTTCTGATCTAGACCCAGAATTCAGGCACTTTACTTCTGTTGCATTCTACTCTTTACACACAAGTAACTAAAAAGGTCCAGATTTAAGAGGAGGGAACATAAACCCCCAACTCTCATGAGAGGAATATCAAAATATTTTCAGACATGTTATAAAAACCCTCACAGTCCAAAGATGTTAGCATTGATTATGTCTCATAAGGATCTAGGCAGATTAGGCAAAAGATATTAATTCTGAGATGAATCTGCCACCAAGACTGAAAATTAACTCTCTGTTACATTTCCTATACAAATTGTGTCAAGTAATTCAACAGAGCATATCATAAGACCTTCAAGGAGATTAAATGGCATCAGTAAAATATTCCAAATATAAGTTGCATAAAGATACTCTAGTAATAAAATACCAATATAGAAATGTTCCACATGTTGAATATAGTCTCTCATTAATAAAATTCCCAGAAGAAATCAAATCCAAATACTCAAAAGTTTTCAAGTTCAAAGACTTCCAATCCAAAAGAATAAAAATCCAAAATAAAAATTTCTTGCACCTGTAAGTTAAAAGTTCAAAGAAATTAATTCCTCCCCAATTTTGTTTTCTGCTCAGTCTCAGCTAAAAAATATACTTACTAACTGGAAAGATCTGAAGTTCTTTCAGCCACAGCAGGCTGGAGAATGGCTTCCTGAAATGACTAAAGTTCCTTCAGGCCTCACAGGCTGGTTAATTCAATCTCAAGTCTTCCATCAGCCTCTGCAAAGATTTCAAAAATTCAGGTATCTAAAAGGACATGACTCCACACTGCTTACTTACACAAGGCTGGATGGCCAAAAATGTAACATACCTACTTGCCTTACTGCAAAGTTGAGACCTTTGCAACTCTGGGCATCCTATTCCTGAGGCTTGTTTGGAGCGCAATTCTATTCCATTCACCGTATTCAAAACCTCTTCATTCCTACTGCCTCTTAGAGCCCTGTGTTTCTGTTATCCCAGAATTGTACTGCATATCGATTCTATTTAGTGACTGAGACCTTAGGTGCTCTTGTAAAGAAGAAATGTAATTCCTGCCTCAATCACGCCCATTCAAGAAAGCTGATCTCATTGGGTCATCCATGAATGTTTGCTAAAGCTGGCTTGACCGTTCTGGGTTTAAGTTACAGCGCTGGGACCAACTCTGCAGCTGGGGCTGTCATTGGTCCCTCTACTCTCCTCTTAAAGTTATCCCAGAAAATGGAAACAACTAGAATTCTGGAGAATCAGAGCCTGCATCAAAAGAACTTAACATGGGAAGCAAATGTATGTGAGCAGCGCTAGGGACTATGGTGAATATTTTGTTGGATGCCTAGTTCCTCTTCATGGCAGGCACACCCATCCCCAAGATGGCAAAGCTCACAGATGACACCTTCCCCTGAGAATTACTCCCAGCCAAATAAGAGCCGCTGCACCTTCCAGGCTACTCTTTCCAATTCTCTAAGGGCAATAACTGACTGAAGTGGAGGTATAAAAGTTGACTCCTTTGGCACAAGGTAGGGCCAACTTTTGTGCAACTGATGCTCTAGAGCTGTGCTGTTGAACACGTGGTGTGACTAGTGGCCACAGAAGAGCTGAAATGAGATATGCTGTTTACATGTTGGATTTCGAACATTTGGTATGAAAAAAGAATGTAAGAAATCTCATCAATGTTTAATATTGGTATATGCTAAAATAACAATATTTTGGATGCACTGGTTTAAACAGAATGTGTTAAGCCATCTGTTTCTTTTTACCTTTTAAATGTGGCTACTAGACAGTTTAAAATTATGTGGCATGCAACATATTTAATATATTTCTTTTGGATGGCATTGCTCTAGAGCTTTCCTCTGGCATCAGTCTAGTCTTCAGCTAAGACCTCATCCTTGCTGATCTGGATTCTCCTCTTCTGTCCTGAGTCCCCCAATGCTTTCCTCTGGAGAACACTCCCTCACTAAATCCCCAAAACAGAATCCCACCTCAGGCTCTTTTAGGAACCATACCTAAAACATTTGATGTTTTGATAAGTTTGGTCTTCAATGATCTATAAACAACTAGATATAATTTAAATCAAAATAAAAATATATGAAGAAAACACTGCAATGATGTAACTAGCACTATGCCATCAAGAGAAGGTTCTATAAGAACAATGTGCTTAACTCATAGCCTTAGGACACAAAGCTAAGGATATGCCTGGTACAACAACATTAAGAATGGTTTTGATCAGACAGGTCTTATGTTAGCTCATACTCAGTTAATGTTAACTCAGTTAACTCACTCGAAGCTGGGGAGAGATGTTCATGTTCTACATGGCTCAATATTTAAGATTATCATCACTGCTTCTGATGAGCAAATAAAAATTCACAGTTCTTTAAAAATGCAGGAACCTACAAGGTAAGATGTGACTAGGTTTCAAAACTTAAATAACCTTAAACTTCAGACCTTCTCAAAAAATGACATCCACTGGGGAGTTTGTTTTTGTTAGGACAGCCTTTCACTCATATGTGGAATTTTAGAAACAAAACAAATGAGCAAAGGGGAAAAAAAGAGGGAGTTGCAAACCAAGAAACAGAGTCTTAACTACAGAGAACAACCAACCAGAGGGGAGGTGGGTGGGGGATGGGTGAAATAGGTGATGGGGATTAAGAAGTGCACTTGCTGTGATGAGCACCAGGTGTTGTATGGAAATGCTGAATCTCTAAATTGTACACCTGAAACTAATACTACATTGTATGTTAACTAACTGGAATTTAAATAAAAACTTTTTTAAAAAAGCAAAAAATAGAAGTTACTTTGAATACTTATTTCAAAAACATATCTTTTAAAATCCTGAAAATTCCCATTCAATTCAACTCTATTATACAGTGCTAAAATATTGCTTTAGTATAAAAGAGTATGATATTTTACATAAAATAACTGTTAGAGAAAGTGTATCAGGTTACTGAAGAGTTGACCTCATTTATGAAACAAGCCATCCTGCTAACAAGCCTTGCCTGCATAACCTCATACTACCACATGATGTCACTGTAACACAAGGTTTTAAGCATGGAATAAAATCTTCAATTGTTGAAAGACAATCTCTGCTGAGAAAGTGTTCAGTTAGAATTATTGTGAGCAACACAAATCTTACAACATTAGATGTTTCTAATTGGTGAGTTTATACTGAATCTCAAATCTCACTTATCAAAAAAAGAGACCCGGACATACAGCAACCTGCTGCTTGGTGGGGACGGCTGGGAAAAAGCGTGAGCAGTTTAGGAAAGCCCAGACTGCGTGTGTACCTCATCAGATCTCCCTTCAGGCCAAATAGAAAATGTTAAAAAACAAAAACAAACAAAAACCCTATACCTGGAAATGCTACTGTGAAATTTAAAAACATCAAAGACCTAGACAAATGTATAAAGCTTACCATGAGTTACAGCAGATCACCAGCAAAGGAACAAGGATCAGAACATAGCACATCACAAGAATGGATGCAAACAAACAAGGAGTAGTATGGTTTTCAGTCTTTAAGGAAAAGAATTTAAGATGTAAAATTATATACACAAACAAATATCCTCTTAAATATGTTGTTATAAAATATATTTCAACAATACCAGACTTAGGAAATTTTTCTACTTAAAGAAAATATTATAAATACTCACATAGGAAATATTCAAATCAGTTGTGGAAGAGATATGGGAAGAATGACCACATAATATCGTGAAGAACTGTGTGCTCTAAAACACCAAGCTCCAACAAAATCCAAAAGAAAGAACATCCATAAACACTCCATTTTCCAGTCTAGAAAATTCCGTAGGTTGAGAAGAAGGAAGATTAGCCACTCCTACATTTCACGCACTCTTTGTCCTGAAAACTTGTGGAAAGTAAGATGGAAAATGTCTAGAGAATGGTTAAAATGATCAAGCATTTCTTTCAGGAAAGGTACTTACATGATTGTGATCTTTGGCCTGAAAAAATATCTGAAAAGGTTGACATTTAGAAATGTCTGAAAGGAATATATGGGGGGAACTCGTTTTCAGAATATTGCATTAGGACATATTGCTTTAAATCTAAAATAGACTTAACATTGTGACTACACACACACATAAAACCCTTGGCATTTACAGATTTCTATTTGTGGTATAAATATATGTGATGCATTAAAATTCCTCCTTAAGCAAGGTGATGACAGTAATCTCTTGCTATTGTCAGCCCGTGGCATTCAAAACATACTGCATCATGCTGACTATAAAATGCAGTCTGGACTTTAATGCATATATCAGTACCCTGCTGTTCTGGCAAATTTCTACATCTCTGACGCAACAGCCTCATGTAATAAACACACTTACAGACAGACACTTCTTCAGCTGTTTGTCTTTTCAGGGCTTGGTATCTCCGGTCACCCTAAGCCTTTTAATGATCCCTGAACCCAACTTCCCTGGGGGTAGCTAACTATTCTTTCCTTTTCTTCCCGGAGGACAGGCTTATTTCCGCTACTATGGCAACCACTGCGAAGTGCTTTCTCTGATTTTTTCAGCTTCTTAATAGTGTGTGTGGGTTTCTCTGCAAAGATATTCTAGAAGCTTTTGGGTCTTTCAAAATCTTGTCTCAAAGAACTCACCTTTGTCCATAATAAATCTTTATTATAATAGAGCACGGACTCCATTATTTCTCCATTTGCATGTGTACCTGTAACCTCTGCTAGGAAACAAAGGCAGAAAGAACTTGGGTCAAATTAGTCACTCAGACCTAGCTCTCTTGATGCTGAAGCACATGGTTCCAGCAGATGTCGCCATTCTTATGACTAGCAAAAATTCAAACCTAAATACCCTTCCAGGCTGATGGAAACAATCTTAGCACTTATGAGGGAAATATCACAAAGTGGAAGGAGTAAACACATGCCATCAGGTGTAAATTTCTTTATTTTTTTTTTCTTTTTTTTTTTGGAGAGAGGTGGAGAGAGTGAGAGGGGAGGGGCAGAGAGAGAGAGAGAATCCTAAGCAGGCTCCATGCCCAGTGCGGGCTCCATCTCACAACCCTGAGATCATGACCTGGGCCACCCAGGTGCCCCAAGTTTCATTTTTTAATAACCGAACTTCTAGAAGTAATTGTGTGGAAGACCTCTTTAGGTAGGTTCTAATTTTAGGCAAGGTATTGATAGTTTATTTCCTAAATCTCAATATGTGTTGTCCATTCCTCCCCTCTCCTTTATTCACTTTTTCATGTGTTTCTTAGTAAACAACACTTATGTTTGAGTCTGTGTTCTTATCTTTCAGGACCAAGACAGACTATGTGAGAGGCAGGTCACTGGTCTTCCTTTCCAACCCATATCCTCCTCTCCCCTTGGCTGTCTGGGGAGGACCTGGGTGGCTCTGGCAACATTTCTGAGCTGTTTTAGTTGAGAAAGACTCGTGAATTCACATAAGGATGGTAAACTGAGTCTGTTTAGTCTCTGCATAAATAACCCTACCCCCAGTTCTTACATCTCCATGAAGTTCTCCTTATAAATTGGATGTCTTCCTTTGGTCCCTCGGATAGGATCACTCTATGTGAGGTTCTCAGTCCAAGGATCAGGAAGGGCCCTCCCCTTATGACCTTGTTCCACGGATATTAAATCATCATGGTCCCTAGTGTGTAAATTTGTAATAGGCATGGCAGGGATGACTCAAAAATAGTTTTCTATCAATGGTTCTGGGAACCATGATATGCTGAAACATTTAGGAGAAAACTGGAAAACTTCAACCCTGAACAGATGTTATCTGTGGGCAGGTGAGAGTTACGACAGATAATCAGGAGACATTCCTATGAAAGGCCCTCAAGAAAATGCCAAAGAGGGGCACCTGGGTGGTACAGCCCATTAAGTGTCCCACCCTTGGTTTCACCTCAGGTCATGATCTCAGAGTCATGAGATCAAGCCCTGGGTCAGGCTCTGCACTCAGGGTGATTCTCTCTCCCCCTGCCCTTCCCTGCAATGTGCGTGCATATGCTCTCTCTCTCTCTCTCTCTCAAATAATAAATAAATAAATCTTAAAAAAAAAAAAAAGGAAAGAAAGGAAGAAAATGCCAAACACCCATTTAAAGGAATATGACCTCAAGGTTTGATTACTATTTCCTGAGCATTCTTTGGGTCCACCCTAGAAAGACTTAAAATACACAAGGTATTCACACAGAAGCCTGGTAGTCCAGTAAACTCTATCTGGCCCACATAAAAAAGATTCAAGATTCCTCCGCTGAAGCAGTATATTTTATTGAAATCAACTCTTCCACTCTCTGAAGTTTAACAGTTGAGAAAATGGAGAAAGTTCCTCAGAGTAATAAAACACTAAAATCAGAGGATTGAGAAATTGTTTGAAAGAAAAATAGTAGGAAATATTTAGTAGACACGAAAATTTAAATCTGGAAAACAATAAATTCTCCTTGGGTGAGATATAATCACAGATTTATTTTTAAAAAATTGTTTCCTCCGAAAAGAGAATGGACTACACTGGTTCATGTAATTTTCTGAACTTCTACTGATGTGAATTGGTGTTCAGATATTTCAGAATCTTAAGAACAATTGTCTGTTTGGAGAGCTTCCCTCCAAATGAATTTGACAACTGATATATATGCCTGAATTGACCTTACTATGTAGCATATTACATGACAGGTACATAGTTCCACAGACCATTGACCCTTCAACAATGCAGGCATTAGGGGCACCAACCCCCATGCAGTCAAAAATCTGCATATAACTTTTGACTCCAAAAATTTAACTATTAAAACCTGTTGACCAAAAGCCTTACCCATATATAAATAGCTGGTTAACACACATTTTGTGTGTTGTATTACATTCTATATTTTTACAATAAAGTAAACTAGAACAAAGAAAATGTTAAGAAAATTATAAGGAAAACACATTTACAGTACTGTACTGCATTTACTAAAAAAAAAAACCCTGTATACGTGAAACTGTACAGTTCAAACCCATGCTGTTCAAGGGTCAACTGTACATATATAACATAGATGTTATTATTAGTAAGATTGTTTTTCCCTCTGCCCACTGAACTGGCCTAGCATGAATGGAATCTCAGGTGGGAACAAACTAATATGTAAATGGGAAGCCCAAACTATAGTTTTTAAAATCGATTTTCTGTGAAAAGGCACCAGGGATTTTTGGAAGGATAACTGATTCCATGTCTGGGGAAGGATGGTATAATAGATATAGAACTTCATTATCAGAAGACAGGGCTTCATTCCAAGTTTAGTGAAATCAGATCAAAAAGACACAAGAACCAAATTACAGAGGTTTGACTGTGACAATATGAGCATCAAACATGGAATAGTGATTACAGTTCATTAAAATACATTAAATCTATTAAAGTCCTGAGTCTTTACACACAAAGATAAATATTAACCTAAATACACCAAAGAGGATCAGGAGATCGGAATATATTCCTACTGGATCTCATTAGTCAGTCCTTTTAGCGTTGTTGACACATTTACATATTGATGAATGACACAGATTCTAGTAAGTATTAGACACATCTTTTAGAAGACATTATCTGACTCAGGAATGGCCTCATATGTGTAACGTCAAGTCAGATGAAGATATTGAACATCCATATTCAATCTGCTATCATTAAAATCAGTAAGATTTGAATGCTTTTAAGAATACGAATGAATATAAGTTTGCATTAATGTTTTAAAGTCTTTAAATTCAGGGGAAAAGATATTTACAGATACAAATGTTTGAAATCAGCTGCTTAGCCTAGGTGGCGCTGCAGTCTTCTATAAGAAGACAGAATTATCACTTGAGTAACTCCTGTGCTAAAAATTATGAAAAAAATTGGCATAATAATTAAAAATAAGATTCAAGTGTTTCTTCAGGGTCATAGACAAGAATCTAAGTTATTCCCCAGGGCTAACTCTCTAAAGAGAGTAACCTAATTAACTGACTTCCATAATTAGGTTAGCATCTTTTAACCCGAGGGAAACTTAGAAGTAAATATAGATACATTTATGAAAAAAAACAGAGCATTAATATTTTTTGTATTTCTATATCTGCAATGGGTAAGAAAATCCAACCGATTATAATGGTAGCTTGGAATCTAATCCTTAATATGTAATTCAAGGAATTAATTTAGATGAAATCCCACATTTATATTTAGTATTAAAACGTCCAAGAAAAACTTAGGTGGATGATGACATTCATAAATATAAATTTTACTCAGATCAACAGTGTCTGAGAATTCCCAATGTTCCACAACCACATACAAAATGAAAGTCAGATGGTGCATCAATGAGGCCTTATTTTGTATTTCACACACTTTAATGGAAGTACAGCATCTTTGTATATTGTTTAATATTTGCATTTCCTCTCCTGTAAAATGCCTGTTCATTATGTTTTGCTCATTGTTATGTTATGTGCTTTATATTTTTTCTAGTTTTTAAAATACTAATCCTTTTTTAGTTATGTATGTAGCACATAACAGATCCAGCTCTCTGTTATTTTTCAACAAATAAACCCTTTCCTTTTGACCAGTAATTTTTGTGTTAAGAAATTTTCTTCAACACCAAAGTATTAAAGATAGTCCCATATATTTACTTCTAGAGATTTTAATATTTTGCTTATTCATTTGTCTTTCTCACTGGACTTGATATTTGTCAATGGTGTAAGATTTAGATATAAGTGAATTGCTTCGTCTTTGTGGATATTACATTGTCTCAGTGCCATATGTTGTTTTCTCCACTGTGAGCTCTGTCACATGTCAAGTTTTCATTTATACCAGAGTCTGCCTCTGAGATGCCTATTTGAGTCCATTGGTCAATATGCCTATCCCTGAGCCAATACCATATCATCCTCAATATCATGGCTTTAAGTCTTGATCTCCAGCAGAATAAGTTTCTCATCTTATTCTTTTTCTGTATGAATGCTTGGATATACTTGGGTTTTTGCTCTTCTATATGAATTTTTATCAGCATGTCAAACTTCTTAGGATATTTTTTTTTTAAAGATTTTATTTATTTATTTGACAGAGAGAGACACAGTGAGAGCAGGAACACAAGCAGGGGGAGTGGGAGAGGGAGAAGCAGGCTTCCCGCTGAGCAGGGAGCCCGATGTGGGGCTCGATCCCAGGACCCTGGGATCATGACCTCAGCCGAAGGCAGACGCTTAACGACTGAGCCACCCAGGCGCCCTCAAACTTCTTAGGATATTTAATGACATGTCACTGAGTCTATTAACAATATAGGAGATGAGATATCAGGGTGATATTGAGTTTTCTATCTATTAACAGTGTTTTCTCTCTCCATTTATTGGTGTCTTTTTCAGTTTCATTAAGTAATGTTTACAATTCATATGGTTGTCACATATCCTTAGTTTATGAAAAGGGAACATTTTTTTGTTAATAATACTAATGACCTGTTCTTAAAGTTTATGTTTTCTCTGGAGCACCTGGGTGGCTCAGTAGATTAAGCGTCCGACTGTTGGTTTTGGCTTAGGTAGTGATCTCAGGGCTGTGAGATCAAGCCCCGCATCAGCTCTGTGCTCTATGTGGAGAGGGCTTGAGATTCTCACCCTTTCCCTCCCCCATGTCCCTCTGCCACTCACGCGCATGTTCTAACAAATTAATAAAAATCTTTAAAAAAAAAGATAAAATAAAGTATAGGGGCGCCTGGGTGGCTCAGTCAATTAAACGTCTGCCTTCAGCTCAGGTCATGATCCCAGGGTCCTGGGATGGAGTCCCGCATCGGGCTCCCTGCTCAGCAGGGAGTCTGCTTCTCCCTCTCCCTCTGCCTGCCGCTCCCCCTGCTCTCTCTCTCTCTCTCTCAAATAAATAAATAAAATCTTAAAAAAAAATAAAGCATGTTTTCTTTTTATTGTTCTTTTAAAGAAATGCAATTGCATTTTGTATAATGATGTTATACCTATCCACTTTGGTAAACCTTTAATAATGTTAATAATTTACATGAATTTTTTTTAATTTTTCAATATAAATAGTCTTATCTATGCTTAATGATGGTTTCCTTTTCTTCCCATCCTTCTAGTATCCCTTTTCCTTCTTTATTTTACTACCCAAGCCAGGATTTTCAGTGTAATATTTAATAGGTGTGGTAATAATAAATTTCTCATCTGATTCCTAATATCAAAGGAAATTCTTCCTTCTTTTTTTACCCTTAACAATAATGTTTGATACAGGGACACCAGAGTTGCACAGTTGGTTAAGCATCCGACTCTTGGTTTCAGCTCAGGTTGTGATCTTAGTGTAGTGAGATCAAGCCCCACATCAGGCTCTGCATTTGGCATGGAGTTTGCTTAAGTTTCTCTCTCCCTCTCTCTCTGCCTCTGTCTCCTTCTCTCTCATAAATAAATATCTCTTTAAGAGAAAACAATAATGTTTGATCTAAGTTATTGATCCTTATCATGTATCCTAGAATTTTCCAAGTCTTTGAGCATAATATAAAGCCCACAGAAGTTGATGTTTTTAGGGCCCTTTGATGTAAATGAATGAGGCTGCTCAAGGCAGGAGACAAGAGGCTAGGTTGGTCTGCCTACTCCATGCCACCCCGGCTGTACCTAAGGCTTGGGGGATAACACGGTAGCACAGCTGCAACATACTGTCGGTGCAACGGGTGTAAAGCTCTATCTGGATCTGAAGACTGTAACCGGGAGGACCAAACTGGCCCAGTAGTTTTGTTTCTCTTGTTCAATCCTTGGGTAGCAGTAGCAGCAGTGCTTCAGTTACTGAGCATACAGAGCCAAATCAAGAATATGTATCTTGCCCGTACATTCAAGTCCTCTTTAAGGAATAGGGAAAACATGCTATGTGTGGGCTCTTCTCTTCTTAGGAATACTTCCCAGAAACAGCTACAAATGTTGCCTTTCCTGTTGTGAGCAGCACAAAACCCTAGAGTTTCAGCTGAGCCCAGTGGTATGTGTCACCATTCAGCCTATCACTTCATGGCTGGGATCTCAGCATGTCCTTACACAGCCCCACTTAGCCACTTCAAGAGATAGAACTGAAGCAAGCATCAATTTGATTCCAGTCACATAGAGAAACTAGGACTTTTTTGGTGAGCATGAGTTGGTTCTACTTTGATTTGCACTCAGAATTGCCACAGTGATTTCCACAGAGTAGTATCATGCAGTTACCTATGGTCCGCTAGCCAGACCAAATTGCAAGTCCATAAGCAATAGTCCAAGTGTCAGTATGTATCCAATTGTAGGAATTTTATTTGTTCCTGGCAGCTTCCTTACTGTGAGGAACAGGACCTATAATTCAGCCCACTGGGCTGCTAACTTGCTTTTGCTTCCTTCCATGAAGAGCTTACTATCTGCTGGGCACAGAACAGCTGCCTTCCCCGTGGAGCCATGACGCCCCATTCTGGAACTGCCATCTGCGAACCAAGTCAGTTCCCTTACATCCTTGGGAAATTGGGGCAAAGTTGAGACACATCAGTACTAACAACAGGTAAGTCTTCAGACAGCTTTTTATGAGGACCTAGTGGAAAAGAGGCTACTTGCTCATGAATATGCTGAGTCTCACTGTGCTCCATAGCAGAATGCCTCTATAATACTTTCATTTTATGATGGAACTTCTTTTGACCTTTCTCTCCTTGTTGGGATGCTTTTTGACCCTACCCATCACATGATGGGTAATTCAGGAGTTGATACAATGTAGTGTCCTTCAGTTAATGGGGCTGTCTTAGTAAATGCCCAACAACTAGCTAATAACGGTCTTTCAAATATAACAGAGAGCAGTATCAGATAAATGCTCACTGTTAACTATGATTATGGGCTTTTGCCAAAGACTTGAGTCTCCATGAAGGCAGGTGGCTGACATTTCAAGTATCATTTCAGCATTAGTACCTACATGGGTCAGCTCAGGCTGCTATAACAAAATACTGTAGACTGGATGGCTCAAACAACAGACATTAATTTCTCACAGTTCTGGAGGCTTGGAAGTCTGAGATCAGGGTGACAGCATGGTTGCGTTCTTCCCGGCTTACAGATAGCTCCCTTCTTTCTGTGTTCACACATGGAGGAAAAGAGAGAACTCTCAGGTCTCTTTGCTAGGTGTCTTTGCTGTCGTTCCCTAGCAAATAATACTGAAGAAAAGGCATTCACCAGGTCAACTACAGAGAACTGCACAAGAGTTACTTTTTCTTCACCAACACTTGTTTCTTTTGTTTTTGATTTGAGCCATTCTGACAGGTGTGAGGTGATATCTTGCGGATTGGATTTGCATTTCCATGATGAGTGATGTTGAGCATCTCTTCATATGTTTGTTGACCATCTGTATGTCTTTGGAGAAATATCTGTTTATGTCCTGAGCCCCACATCAGGCTCCCTGCTCAGTGGGGAGTTTGCTTCTCCCTCTCCACCCCTCTCCCTACTCATGCTTGCTCTCTCTGTCTCTGTCTCCCTCTCTCAAATAAATAAATAAAATCTTTAAAAAGGGGGAGGGGGGAAACTAGGGGAGTGCCCACTAAAACCTTGATAGACTTTTATAAGAAGCCAATAAAACTTATTTGTGGAGTTTTTTGGTGTTGAGTTGTAGAAGTTCTTTATTCTTGTCCTTTTCTTGTCTTGATTTTTTTTCCTTTGTAAAATTTTAACCTTTGTATTAACCTAAAGTCTCATTGGAGGAAGCTGGGACAGGAAATCGAAAAACTGCCTCTTTTACATCCTCTGAGGTCTAAGAGCAGTATCACCATGGTGGTGGGCTCCTTTTATCATAATCTGAGTGAGGGATATCCCCTGTGGGGCTGATTTCATTATCCTATAGCCTGTCCAGCACAGTCCACATCTGCAGCATTTTCACAGCTTAAGTAGACACCGACATTTAAATGACAAGAGAGGAGCAGAGGCCTAACCATTCTCTAGTAGCTCCTTGCCTTAATCCATTCGAATCAGCAAAGACTTTTCCTTGAACTATCCCTAGGAAGATAGCAGCCAAAGGAGGATGCAGGATGAGTACAAACAATCCTCTCCACTCAACAGTACTCAGAACCAGAGACACTGCTACTTGATCTAAAATTCTCAGGAACCATTTCAACAAAGGTCATCAGGACAATGCTTATGACAGTCTGACAGTCTGTAAAAGGCCTTCATTGTGTTACTGAATAATCCCTTACTTCACTGCTTTCCTCCATCATCAACTGCCCTCTTTGAATTATCTTCTTAGTTGTAGTGGGTCTCAGGCTTAGCCAACCCATCAAAAGTTACAGTGCCCATGTTCCTTTGGTTGGAGCTCCATTTGCTAGCGAGAGAGGATGAAACTCAACCTAAGGAGATTCTGGACTTTCTCTTTAACTCATGCTGAAAACAGCAACTAGGAACTGATTTAGCCAACCTGCCATCAGTTTGCACTTGTCCTCTTAATTTTGCTAGCTCCTGCAATTCAGGTTGTCATTTCTGTCATGGAAAGTCTTACTATCAATAAGTAACTGATTTCAAAGCTTGTGCTACTTCGAACCAAGAGTAGCTGGACAACCACCTTTCCATCCTCTTTATCAGAATCCTTTTTCTTTCTAAATAATGCCTAAGCCATATTTTTAGCAAAGAATGAGTCAAGTCTTCTAAGCAATCCCACCTCTAATACCAACTGTACTAAAATGGCATTCATTTAAGAAGGCTGTTTGACCCCAAATAACAATACTTACAAATCTATTACTCATTAGAGGAAATGGCTACAACAACAATGTTCAAGTACGAATCTGCATCACTGCCAAAGGCCGTCTCATAGCAAGGATCCACATAGACCTGGTACAAACTTCTGTCTTCTACTTTCTATAATAGTCATGGTTGTAAGCACTTTCTCTCTGATAAGGAACCCCCTATACATGCATAAAACACCTTGGAAAAAGAGAGCCTAAGAGTCTCACTGGGTTTTCTACTATTTTGCTGGATACATATGCAAATTCCTGGTACAAAATCACCCACAACAGCAGAGCTCTCTCTGAGGGGGCCCCTCTCACGAAGACCAGAAGCAAATCATCAATCTCACTCTTACCAATAAACAATGTTGACAGGCTGTTAAAAATCACCATAAAACTCCTTGGGTCCAAGGTTACAAAAGCAACATTATTAGTAGGCATGTTTCAGGTACTGCAAACAGAGCTTAGTGCCAGAGGGAAACTTTTAGAGCAAAACAGCTCAGGCTAATTCCAGGACTGCTAGAAATTAACCTGAAGAGAACATTATGTTGAGGAATTGTTCATCTGTCCTGGTTTACTATTATGATTGAAAGTTGATATGTATCAAATTCAAATTATTCTGCTGCATTTATTTAAATGTTACGTAAATTTCATCTTTTATCTGGTATTGTGGAAAATTTACATGAAGTTTTCACCCGAATGTTAATCCACACCTGGTTTTTCTAGAGGGAGAAAACCTAATTTAATCCTTTTTGGCGCATTGCTAGATCTGGTTTGATAACATTTTATTTGGAATATTTATGCATTTTTGTTCATGAATGAATTGACCTGTATAATTCCTTTCTCACAAATGCTTCCTCCGGTTTTGAAAACAAGTTTATACTAGCCTTACTGAACAAATTGAGAAGTGTTTCCTATTTTTTTTTTTTTTTAATTCTCTGGAAGAGCTCGTAACAGAATTTTTACATAAAAGCACCTTTGCTTTATAACACTTTTAAACTTTTGATTCGATTTCTTTCGTGGTTATACTGTTATCCTTCTAGTTTACTTTTTTTAAAGACTTTTATTTATTTATTTGACACGGAGAGAGGGCACACACAAGCAGGGGGAGTGGCAGGCAGAGGGAGAAGGAGAAGCAGGCTCGCCGTGGAGCAGGGAGCCTGATGCCAGACCCGGACTCCAGACCCTGGGATCATGACCTGAGCTGAAGGCAGACACTTAACCGACTGAGCCACCCCGGCGCCCCTCCTTCTAGTTCTTGAATCGATCTTGGTAAATTATATATATTTTTAACTTTTTTCTTATAACTTTTTATTTTATTTATAACTTGATTTTGTTTAATTTTTTTGTCTGTATTGTGTTAAAGTTGCTTATCGCTTTAACATCTGCTGTCTATATCTAAGTTCCTGTTTTGGCCCTAATGTTAATGCAATTACACTGAAAAAAAAAATTAATGGCAACACAATCAAAATAACTGATTGTCTTCCCATCATCCCTTTATACATTTCTCAGTGTGAGTATTCTTCTCCTGTGCCTAGATGAAAATTCTAACAAGCCCATCTGGATAAAAGATCTAATTAAGTAAAAAAAAAATAAAAAATCAATTATTTGCATAATCAGTCCTAGTATTAACAAAATTCTGAACTAGATTTACCCTCAAAAAATTTTCCCCTTCTCCTCCTGAGACTGTTTCAGGCTGCAAACCTGCAGTGGGAGTCGGGGTCTTGATTCATCTTCTCTCCTTTGTGCCTTTCCCAGTGAGTGAACTGGGGCTTTGTGCTTCAAGGGTCAGTATATAGAGCGGGAATATGAGATGGGTACAGAAGTTCTCTTACCTGAACTGGTTCCCCTTGAGTTGGCTTCCCCTTCTCTGGGCTTGAAGTATGATTCAGCCTGGCTCTTGGAAGGTGGCTCTGATTTCTGGATGCTTTAGGTGCTTTCTCATTTTCTCATTCTTTCTTATGTGCTCTCTCTTTCTGGATTTGCTAAAACAAGAAATTTGTTCATTTTATTGCTTGCTTCAAAAACACACTTTGGGACTTCTTTTGAGTCTACTGTAACTTTTTTTTCCTCTCTGAATGAGTTAACATATAAAGCATTTAGAACACTGCCTAACTCAATATATAAGCGTCATAAGTGGAACTCTTATAACCCACTAGGTAGTGAACTGAACCAGGGTCCATTTTGTTCAATGCTATGTTCTCAAAGCACAGTTTCTGGCAAATAAAAGAAAACTAACATCCCGTGTATCTTTTGTGCCATCCTTTTTCTAAAGTCTTTTCATCTACTTCTCAAGAAGAATAGTTAACTAATTTTCATTTTTTTCATTCTAAAATAAAAAGATATTTACATCTATAAATTTCCCTGCACCAATTTTGCAGCTTCCTACAATTTTAATAGACACTTTTTGGTTTACTTTTAAGCATATTTTAATTCCTATTACTTTTTACAAAGATGCTATTTAAAAGTGTTTTTAAATTTCCAGATTTAGGGGATATCTTTATCTTTTATAGATTTATAAACTTATTGTGTTGTGGTCAGAAAAAACACTGATGGGCGCCTGGGTGGCTCAGTTGGTTAAGCGTCTGCCTTCAGCTCAGGTCAAGATCCTAGGGTCCTGGGATCCAGTCTCACATCAGGCTCCTTGATCAGCAGGGAGCCTGCTTCTCCCTCTCCCACACCCCCTCCTTGTTCTCGCTTTCTCTAACAAAAAAATAAATAAAATCTTAAAAAAAAAACAATACACTGATAATACCACATTTTTTCAATGTGTTGAAACTTACTTTATGATATGCTAGGTCTATAATTTTCTTCAATGTATGTTACAGTATGCATTCCCTGCTTGTTTAATGCAGAGTTCTATACATGTCCACTTTGTTCTCAAACTTGTGTTCTCAGGACCTCTCTACACTCTTAAAAATACATTAAGAATTCCAGAGACCTTTCTTTAATGTGGGTTATATCTAATAATAGTTACCAAATTTTAAATTAAAACTGAGACATTTAAAAAAATTATCATTTAACACTAACAATAAAACCATTACACGTCATCAAGAAAAACTATTAAAAAAAACTTGATTTTTATTTCTAGATTTTTTTTTCACCTTATGTATTTTACACAAAGAAATCTAAAAATAAATGGTATTTTCTGGATTTATTTTCTTTCAACACTAAATGAGATCTGCAGGCCAGAGCAACAGCATCACCTGGGAAATTGTGAGAAATGCAAATCCAGACCTACTGGTCAGATTCTGAAAGGAGTATTCAGAAACTGTTTTATCAAGTTCTCCAGGTAAATGATGCTTAGTACAATTTGAGAAGCACTTTTTAACAGAATATAATGATCACCTTTCCATTAAAAGAAAACTTACATAGCTTTATTTACTCTTAAACTTTCATTGTTAGAGTATAAATACAGAAAGTACACAAACTGTAAGGGCAGAGCTCAGTGCATTTTCAAAGTGAAGCGATCTGTATAGTAGGGCTCAGATCAAGAAAAAAAAATTGCCTATACCCCTGCCTTCTAACACTATTAATTTCCCAATTTTGAGCTTATGTACATAAAATCATACAGTAAGTACCTTTAAGTTGGAAAGAACCCAGCGTAACTCCAAGGATAATTGGCTGGTCAAATACCACAGACCTGTACCTCTGAAACAAATAATACATTACATGTTAAAAAAAAAAAGGAAGAAGATAGTAGGAAGGGAAAAATGAACGGGGGAACCGGAGGGGGAGATGAACCATAAGAGACTATGGACTCTGAGAAACAAACTGAGAGTTCTAGAGGGGAGGGGGTTGGGGGGATGGGTTAGCCTGGTGATGGGTATTAAAGAGGGCATGCTCTGCATGGAGCACTGAGTGTTATGCACAAACAATGAATCATGGAACATTACATCAAAAACTAATGGTGTAATGTATGGTGATTAACATAATAAAATTTTTAAAAATGAAAGAAGAAGAAAAAAAAAGAAAAAAAGTATTTGTAACATTAGCCAAAATAGGATGACTGAAGGGGGGGGAAGGGAGGGAGAGAATTCGATTGCAAAAAGAGATCTGTGAGGCAGTGTTGGGTTAGGAAAAGAACAGCTCTGGAGTATGAAACTCTCTTTCAAACGGCAACTCCATCATTTGGAGCTATTAAGTAAATTACTTTTTCTGAGCCCCATGATCTATATAATTCCTACTTTAGTAACCTGTAGGAGAATTAAATATTTATGTATGTTAAACTCAAACTAGACACGCAATTAAAAAAATCTTTGAATCTGCTGAAAGCCCACAATGGATACTATACTGTTCGTATAAAATGGGTGAAATCTAGGGCTTGCTCTCAATCAGATCATAATTCAATCTTCTAGTCATTAGGAATAGAGTTTTCTGAGATCTCTGCCCGTTGGAATTTTGAACGTAAGGTGACCTGGATGACATCATAATCCATTTCTGTTCTCATAACACATGTTCAATAATTGATTTAATCTAAATCTTCTGATATTTTAGGTTCTATAAAAATGTCATCTAAATCAGATGTAGTGACTGCAACAGGAATCACCATATAAAAATATATCGCTTTTATAAATATCTTTTGTTGTGTAGGTGAAGATAGCAGCAAATATTTTATAGTATTTTACTATTATCAAAAGGAATCAGAAAATAGGAACGAATCATCAGAAACTTGTATCTGACGATCAACTTCACTTTTTCGGGTTCCAAAAGAAACAATTTTTAAGATGGGACTCCTCTAGTTGGCAAAAACGCATTAACAGAGCTTACTACTAGAGCAGGTATCTCACTTCGCAAACAGGTTCAAAGAAGATGCCAAATTTATTTTGGAAATAGATGGAGGCTCACACATCGATCCACAGCCTTCCATCTTTCTACACACCGCTGACACCCACCTCTTTTCACGAATCTGATCGCTCGCTGCACAGGAGCAGCAAGCGAAAGATCTGGGAGAATTAAACCTCCAGCTTCTTTGGAGTTTATCTCATTTTCCCCTCTAAATTTAGCTGGTAGCTAACTTCCCGGAAACGCCCACCAACTCCACACACCGCTCCGCCCCCACAGGAAAGCGCCCACTTGCTAGGTTCCCACGCTCCCGAACGCAGCGGGAAGCGCACAAAATTTGGAGGCACGACTGCGCAAGCGCCCCAGTTCCACGCATGCGCCGCAGTTCCGCGCATGCTCAGAGGCGGCGGCCGGCGAGGTCCTGGGAGGGTAGCGGAGGCCGGCCTGCCCCGCCCCCGCTCTCCGTGCCGGGCCTCTCGTCCGCGCGCCCACGGGCGGCTTCCTTTTCCGGGATCGCAAGCAGCGGCCGCCGGTGTTCGTTCTTTTCCGTGGCTTTTGCAGCTCTCCTGCAGCAAGCATGGCAGCTGGGAGACGCGGCGCCGGCCTGCGGCTCTGCGCCACAGGTAAGGGCCGCCCGGGGGCGATGGGGGCGGGCGCGGGGACCCTCTGCCGAGCGGCGTCGACCCTGCACAGGGCTATCCCACCAGGGTGCAGAGAGGCTCTGGGATCCACCGAGATATCCCCCAGCTTCTGGGTCCTTCCCCCGACGCGGCTGTGCCCGGGACCAGTGCCAGAAAAAGATGCGCCTGTCTTCCATTTGGTTCTGTGCTTGGTGTGGCAGCAAGTTTCAGTAGCGCTGACTGCACTGAAAGGGCGAAGGCTCCACCACCACAGCCTGTGGCCAAACCTTGCTTTGGCTTTAGGTTCCGACTCTTGTCACGTCCGGAGAATTTTTACCCACCCGGGGGTATGGTCAAGGACAGGTCATGGTCAGGTTGACGGATTGTGGAGTGTGAAAAGTGATCAGAGTAGGTGGCGGCCTTTGTCAGCCTCCTCTTGCCCGCATCGCTTGCCCTGGTCCTCACTGTGGTGTGTGCGCTTCCTCAGCAGCCCTTTGGTTCCCCCTGCGTGCCCGGCCGTGAGGACTGTTAGTGTTACAGATGTAGCTCAGTTTCGTTTCTACCTGTTAAGTTGGGGAAAAAAAAAAAAAAAAAAACATAGTATTTTGAATGGTAGTTGGAGTTTATACAGAGGAGGAGATAATTACTACTGGAGAAATATAGAACGATTTCGTATGTTAAAAAAAAAAGATGGGATGGCAAAGAGGAAAAAAGTGATGAGAGTAAAAACATATTGAAAGAGAACCTGTGTGTTTCAGAATTACCAGCCTGCATAAACCTTGCGGGTGGCAGTGTAGGTGCCTGCAGAGTGAATATTTAGTAAAGGGATGAACTACATATGCTTATGCGTTGTTTGTGCCTTGGAATGGATCAGTGATGGATTTTATGGTAGATTGTAAAAAATGAAAAACGTATGCCTAAGCATGGAGTATGAAACAATAAGTCAGCATTACTGTAAACATTTTGTTCTTTTTTCCTTTTTTCCAGTTTTTTTACTTGATATGGCTTTCTGTAAAGGATTTGTAGAAGATTTAGATGAATCGTAAGTATGTGTGTATTTTAAATGGCATCTTAACTTCTTTAAACTCTGGTGTTATCTAAATGTTTCAATGAATCTGTTTTAATAATAGAGACGGTAATGAGCAATATTTATACGGCACTAATTTTGTTTCAGAAGTTGTCCTGAGTGTTATGTGTACGAAATGGGGTTGTACTCAACAGAGTTTACTAACAGTACCATATTCTGTTTTATCATTTTTCATTATATTTGTTAGCTTCTCTGCATATATCATGATTGAGCAGGTGCTGGAATTTAGTAACCATACTGTATATTTGTTTTTATAGTACCATAGCATTAATAACAAAGCCTTGCTTATAGTCGGGGTGGGTGAGGAGTCCAGCTCCAGACAGAACAAAATCCTATGTGTGATCTTTCAGGCCTGACCATAGGCAATTACAAGGCTTCCTGGCAGGCTTTGGGGGCTGAAGCTGCTCTCCCCACACTAGACTTGGTGCACAGCCAGTGCATTGCAGTCTCTGGAGGGAGTTGTAATCATAGACTAAGGCCCCTAGGCTAGCCAGGCTCACATGCATATTTAGCACGTGCAAGTTGCCTCTTCTGGAGGCCCCCTTATTGGGGCCCTCACCTGGGGCACTTCTAGGCATCTCTACTGAGACCTCCTTATCTAGGGGGTTGGCGGAGGGACTTTTCTTTGCTTGGACTCAGTACTTTTCTACTCCTGTCCCTTCCCCTCTTTGCTTCCCCTGCCCATGGGTTCATAAAGAGGCAGAAGCCTTTGGATGCTCCTCTGTAGTGAGGTGAATTCTCCTGTCCATGTTGCATCCACCTGACCCTCGTCTGGTACTGTTCCGCTTGGAAAAATGGAACATTGAGGAGCTGGCACCTTTTTTTTTTAATTTTTTTCCTGTTGGCTTATGTTGTCACAGTAAGTGAATGAAGACTTGATTATTACTTTCAGTTTGGCTTGTTGTCCTAATTAACTGCCTCTACACAACAAATTGGTACAGTAGCAGGGTGGTCATGTGAGCACAGTGCTGTTCTGGAAGAGTAGAAATCCTGAGGATCCCAGGGGGCCCTTCACTAGCCGTGCTAATGGACATTGGGGAGTGAGAACGGATTCTGAAGGGAACCATTGTGGTTTTTTGTTTTTTGTTTTTTTTAAGATTTTATTCATTCATGAGAAAGCGCACAGGAGCGAGCATGAGCAGGGGGAGGGGCAGGGGCAGAGGGAGAAGCAGACTCCCCATGGAGCGGGGCTCGATCCCAGGACCCTAGGATCATGACCTGAGCTGAAGACAGTCACTCAGCTGTCTGAGCCACCCAGGCGCTCCTGAAGGAGCCATATTGTTAACCATAGTGTTAACATGGAGGTGATCTTGTTAAACTTGGTGTCTTGAGGGCTGTGTCACTATAGGCTTCCTCCTTTAGAATGCCCTTCTGTAAAGGATTTGTAGAAGATTTAGATGAATCTCCTCCTGGGGAGGAGAAGGAAGGAGGATGTGAGCAGACACAGACACCCAAGACCCTCACCTTTCTCAGCTGGGTGCAGTGTGAACTTGACAGTTTTGGCCCACCCGTGATAAGCTTCCTGTCACCGAAAAATGGCTGCCCTGCTCTCAGAGGCTGTAGTGGTCCTGTGAGCCACCTTGGTGATCCCTTGGGTCTACATGGAGAGATGAGGAAACAGTGGATAATGAAACTGTTATGCAGACTCAGATTTCTAGGTTTCTTTTTGATGTTCCTGCTTATTACCAAACCCTTTTAAGCCTTCTAACTATCACAAGTAGTGTCCCCACCAGATGAGTGGAAGAGTCCTAAACATCTACCCAGACCCTGAATAGGTGTTATGTTGAGGTCCCTCTGTCCCCAGGGTGGGCTGGACATCCTCTGCCAAGGTCAGAGTTCACTGGGGAAGTGGGGGAGAATTGTACTTCTTGGGCCTTTTGGATATCCGTGCACAAGTGAGTGTGATCTCTACTTCCCCTGCTACTGGGATGGGGAGGGTACATAAAATGCCTCCCAGTTTTGAGTCTGTGATGACCCTTTTACCCCGGCTTGGCTCAGGGTGAGTACTGTCTAGCCCCTACTACTAAATGTGTTACTGGTGTAGTTGTGTTGTCTCTGTGTACTCCCATTCACCTTTGTCTCTAAGCCCCAGTGGGAACTGCTATAATTAGGGCCATTTTAGTGGAACATGTGAACGACTGTGAACCTACTTGGTTACTAGCTCCTAGCGCCATTGTCTTGAAAGGTAAACAATATTGGCTGCCTGGTGAGTAAAGGAAATAGCCATCCTGATTACTGAGCTGAAGGAAGACAAAGTCCTCTGTGAGACTCTTTCTCCATTCAGTAGCCCCGTCTGGCCTTTGCACAAGGCCTTAGGTACCAGGAGACTGGCTATTGGTTATAGGTCCCTCAGTATCAAAGTGCTGCTCTTGCCACTGGGTGGTACCTGACGTCATGAAGTGGCTACTGGATGTTAGCTTGGTCTGTAGCAGTTAACATTGCAAATGCCTTTTCCATCATCCCCCTCCAGCACACTGATCAGGGTCAATTTCCTTCATGTGAAGTGGATTCCAGCACACCCTTAATGTCCTTCTACAAGGCTCTTCAATTTCCCATCTGTCTGCTATCAAAGGGTAGGCCATGGTCTGGAAAAAGTCTTGCTTCTGGAGGGAGCACTGGATTTCTGTTAGGTTGATGAGAACCTCCTAGAGGGCCTAGACAGGGCACTGCCCAGCAAGGACTGGATGCCATGAAGACTCACAAGTGGCAGTGTGGCTGGGCTGTTAACATAGGCAACATACAAGGACCTAATTCCTGGGCCTGATCTGGGAAGCAGTGTAACATCCATTCCAGAGGAGATTGTTACCAAACTTTTGACCTTTTTTGACCCAAAAAAAAAAAAAAAAAAAAGCCCAGGGATTGTGGGCCTATGTGGCTACTGGTGCTGTCACACAGCCCTGTGGGGATCTTGATGGCACCCTTCCATCAGGTTACAGAAGGGCTGCTGCTCTTGACAGGGGCCCCAACCAACAGGATACCCTGAAGGCCCTCCAGCAGGCCACCAAGCCGCCCCTCTCCTGAGCCCCGCTGGTCCACCTCTGCCATTTGAATTACCCATGTCAGCAAACTCTCAGTTCACTGATCAGAACCTGAGGCAGGACGAACACTATAGGCCAGCATAGACCCGTCATGGGCTGAAAGATACACTCCCTTTGAGAGGCAGTTACTGGCCTTGGATGAGTGTGGTTAGTAGGCTCACATGCAGAACTTCCAGTCATGTTGCTAAATAGGGCCAGCTCTGGGTCTCTAGTGAAGTGGTAATGGAACTTTTAGGAGCCCATCTGGAGTCTTGCAACTCCATGAAAAGGTCTCATGACTACCCCTCCACCTGAGAAATAACACCAAAGGAGGCATTGCCTCCTCTGGCCCAGTGGGAACCCAGACAGACCTCTAGGACCATCCATGGGCCTGGTCACTACTGGCTCCTGTGGGTTAACTTGTAGGAATTGGGTGTGGCTGCCCTCCAACCTGAAAGAGACCTGTCCTTCATCAAGTATGGTAAAGAGCCGTCACACCGTGGGCAGCTTCATGCAGTGTGGAATATTATCTGCCCCACTGTTCCTGTACCTCCTGCTCATTGCTCCAGCCCCAGCAAGTGAGCTCTGCTATGTTTTTCACTGTCTCATGGGCTGTGGCTAATGGCTTGGCCGTTTGGTTGTGTAGCAAATAAAACAGGGCCTCCTGTGGAGATGAGACATCTGGATGAAGATCATCTGCTCCTCCTAAGTGTTTTTTCCTAATTGTTTTTATAGCATACAACATTATATTAGTTTCAGGTGTACAGCATAGTGACTCAGCAGTGCTGTGCGTTATGCAGTGCCCATCGAGAGTGTTTTGTAACCTGTGTGAATGCTCACCAGAAAGGCCCCTATGCTGCAAAAGGAAACATAACCAATGAGCATATCATGCTTTCAGCTCAATGTGGAAACTGAATTATTCTCCACACCAGAGCAAGCAGGTGCACAATCAGTTGCCTCCTGGATCCACAAGAGTATGGCCCGTGGAGATTCAGATACCATCCTAATGGGGCTGGCAGGACATGGGCCGCCACTGTGGTGAGAAGACACAAAAAGAGCATGAAAGAGCCATCCCACTTGTCAGACCCTGGCCAAGGCTAAAACTACTGCCCCCAGACAGCTCCCTTCAAGTATATGTGCCAGGGCGTTCTCAGCAGATAGAACAGGCTCGGCCCCTTTTGCCGTCGATTGTGTTTCAGTGGATTGTGATATCAGTTGACACTTTCTTTGGGTTTCGCCTAGCCATTTCCACGCATTCCTCAGACTCCAGCCACACTCTCCAGGCCCTGCAAGGCCACATTTGTTTCCCTTTCAGGTTCCCTGAGAACACTGCCTCTGGTAACAGTCCTGGAATTTATGCTCATACCCATCAGTTGGCCCAGTCATGGGCATACAACAGACTCTCTCTGCTCCATATCACCCCTAATCCACAGGGGTACTTGAGCGTTTTAATGAACATTTGAAGTATGGGCTTAATCAGCCGATGAGAGGGGATAAGATTACCCCAGCCTGGACTCTACGTCTCGGGCCTGGGTCTCAATGCAGCAATTCCCCAAATCAGCTTCTTTGCCAGGTTATCTGTCCCCTTCCTTCAATTTGACAATTACTGACTCTACAGTCCCTGTGGGGCACCTATAAAGGACTTCCATACCAACTCCTTCCCAAAGACTGAGATCAGTGGGAGATGAAAATGGCTATTAAATATCAAGGACTAGGAGATAATAACCTCCTGCATTTGCCCCTGGGTACAGAGTATGAGTCTTTGCTTCAAGAAAGTGATGTACGGTATGTACAGTAGAACTTTTATTAAACATGAGGGGAGCAAAGGCAGAAGATTTGGGTTTACCAACCTGGGGGATCGATTAAGGGTGTTATCCTTGCCCATGGTTCAGGACAGACTGTGTCACAGCTGGACAGATGTGAGTGCTCTTGGACTGAAGAGCTCAGATACTGGACATGTGTTCTCTTTGTAGGTTCAAGACTCTTACTAAAATAACCCCATAAAGAACTTTTGTCACTCATTCAGTATAGATTAAATATAGGTCACTGTGCAAGGTACTAAGAGATGAAGCAAGCATATTTATAGTTGGATAATATGTAAAGACAATGTGTGGAAATTGGTAAGAATCCTAAAGAGGATAAAGATGATGTGGAGAGATTGTTTCTAGCTGTGAGGAATTTAGGAAGGCATTATGGAGTAAGAAATGCTTTTAGCTGGGTAGGATGTGAACATGAAAGAATGTAGAAAGTCAAACAAACATTGTGAATTTAGCTGTGATAAATACCATGAGTTGATTAGGAATCATAGGATGCTTATATTTGATTGGAAAGATAAGCTGGAACCAGCACATGAGTACATGTAGCAATTTATACTTCTTTTTCTAGGTGGTGGAAGGGCACCTAGAAGGTGTCAAATAAGAGAAACATGATCGGATGATCAGAACCGTGTTTCAGGAAAATTCTTTGACTGTAGGCTCTTGTGTCAGGGGGTCCCCAAAAGCACTCCCAGGCTTGGTTATTGGTGAGGAGCACTCAGAGGGCTCAGCGTATTGTGGAAGTCACAGTTATGATTTATTGCAGTGAAGGGGCACACAGCAAAACCAACAAAGGGAAAAGCCAATGTGGGGTAAATTCCAGAGGAAACCAGGAACAGGTTCCAGGAGTCCTCTCCTAGTGGAGTTATATAGGATGTGCTTAATTCTTCCATCAGGAGTTCTGACCACGTTTGAAATGTTCTCTACCAAGGAAGCTCATTAGAGACTCAGTGCTTAGGGATTCTTATTGGGGGATGGTCATGTAAGGACCTTCCTGCCTAGTCTATACCAAAATTTCAGATCCGGGAAGGAAAGCAGATGTCATCATAAAACCACTTTGTTTGCACAGTGTTGGAACAGTGAGCTATCTTACCAGGAAAAGGTGGAAACGCTCCTGAAATTCAAGTTCCCGGATGCCAACCAAGGGTCAGTCTTGGAAGCAGACCTTTTTAAGGATAGCAGCCTCAGTTTAGCTATGCTAACTGTAATGCACAGGAGTAAACGGAACAGAGGGGCCGGGAGCTAAGGCCTCTATCTGTGTTTTACCAAGTCCCACTTAGTTTTTTTTTCCATTTAATTTTCTTAAAGATTTTATTTATTTCAGAGAGAGAGCATGACCAGGGGGAGCTGCAAAGGGAGAGGGAGAAGTAAGACTCCCCCACTGAGCAGGGAGCCTGATGTGGGACTCAATCCCAGGGCCCTGGGATCAGGACCTGAGCCACCCAGGCACCCCAATTTTTTTTATTTTGTACTTCTGATTATCAGTTCTCTACTTTTTAAAAGATGTTTAATGGATAAGATTTAGAGGTCACTTAGTAAAAATTTTACATAAAAACTTGTTGAAAGAATTTGTTCCATGCTCCAGTATTTATCAGTTTATCAGCCCCACATATTGTAAAGTAGAAACAAACATGCAATCAGAAATTTGTTTTCTCATGTTTGTTTTTTAGGTTTAAAGACAATCGGAAAGATGACATTTGGCTTGTAGATGTGAGTATGTAAATTTTTGTACTAATTAACTACCCCTGCCATTTTAAGAATTATTTTCTCTTCTCCTGCACACATATATGGTAATATATGGTTAGTGTTTATGTATATTATTCAGGTTTTGTCACGTAGTGTTATGTAGGTTATCACATTAAAATGAACCTCAGAGCCTTAAGGTCCCTGGCAGGGGAACCTGTTTTTGCTGAAATTCTGAAGAGGCCGACATATGGATTATGTCTGAGGGAGATTGTGGTATGATTTTACTACTAAATTCACTCTTCTTTTTTCCTGTTATGCAAGAAATTATTTATGTTATTATCACTTGACAGTAACAATCTTATTTTCATTTTAATGGGGAACAAAATCAAATTTTCATCTTCCTTTTTTCACTTTCAAGTTTAGAATGTATTTAAACCTCATGTTGTTGGGGATTCCTTTTATCTTGTTTCAGTAAAAATGTAGAGTGGCAGCAAAAGAGATGGAATGAGAATAGCAGAGTTGACAGTTGCTGAAGCCAAGCGATGGGGCATGAGAGTCCATTGTTTAATTCTTCCTCTCCTTTTGTGCATGTTTGAATGTTTCCATAATATAATGTTAAAGAATAGATAAATCTTATTTCATGAAAGTACAACAAGCAGTGTCCCTACACCATTGTACTAGAGGAACCTATTTCCACCTCAGCCCTCTGGTGATCCTGAAGAAAAAGGAACTGTGGTTTTAGTTTAATCCACCTGACTTGTCCCTATGCCAAGCCAGTCATCTTGGTGATCCCCCCATGCCTTACCGGTAGTTATGCTTAAAGTAACAAAGGTACTTGCTGTGTTGGGGTTTTCGTAATAGAAATAGACTCATGTTCATCACGAACGCTTAAGAGATGTGTGTGATGTATGTGTATTCATTTTATATGTGACATAGACTGACTGAAGCAAAGCTGTTTTTATTGTAAATTATCTGTTTTAAATAGGAATAAGTAGTCATTTTAAATGAACTTAAGGTAATATCAGTGTTGACGTATATGCTAGGAGTTAAACTAATTAGATTCGTGGTGTGTGTGTTTTGCCTTTTATTATGTAACTACTTCAGAAATTATATTTAGACTTTTTATCTGAAATGAACTCATCGGATCACTTAGTCAAAGAGAGTCTTTAAAAATTAAGATTGATATACACAATAGCACAATATTTTAGTGGTTGTCTTTTCTTTTTCCCCCAACAAGTTTTATGCACCATGGTGTGGCCATTGTAAAAAACTGGAACCGATTTGGAATGAAGTTGGTCTTGAGATGAAAAGTATTGGTTCTCCAGTTAAAGTTGGAAAGATGGATGCTACTTCCTATTCCAGTAAGCACTTACTCAGTTTATTATTTTACTGTTCTCATAGTGCAAATGCTTTACTTAATGTGAAGCAGTATTCAAGGTAGGAGGAAGAAATACTTATTTTTTGCTCAGGTAAATTAAGGTTATTTTAATAATTAAAGATTGTATACTTTATGCGTTAAGTGACTTAGCCATCAAATGCGTAATATGCATGTATGTTAATCTTCTGCCTAACATGTATGTATAAGCCATTGTTCCTACTTTGAGCCCCCTTGAGATGTGCTGTTTACCTGCGGCAACTACAGAAATTTGAGTGTCAAACAGTTGATGTTGCTGTGTGAATTCAGAATGAGAGTTGTCGGAGTAGCCAGAGTGCCTAAGATATTTGTCATCTGACCTTTTCCAGACAAGTTTACCAATGCCTATCTTAAAGGATTTGAGAAAAGAAGAATTTAAGTTTAGAGAAGTTTGAAGTATCATAGAAATTTGGAAAGAGCATGGCTTCAGAAAGCAGACCTGAATTGAAATCCTGCTTTGGCCTGCTACTTTTGCCATGTAAAATGGGAAAAGTTTCTTAACATCTCTTAAGTTTAGATGTCTGCATTGGTAAATATTTAATTGTCATGTGGCTTTCATTGGTTTTTTTTGAGATTTGAATGATGTAGCACATGTCCAGTCCCTTATAGTATTCAATACATCTAGGTTCCCTTTTCCTTTAATCAATGAAAAAAGTGGAATTGTGTAATACACATTTCTTTCTAGGAAATCAGGATTATGCTCAGGATACAGCTTTGGAAAAGGACAGGCCTGTGGGGTTTTTTTGTTTGTTTTTATTTTGTTTTTGTTTTTTAAAGATTTTATTTATTTATATGTCAGAGAGAGCGAGCATGCACACAAGCAGGGGGAGTGGCAGGCAGAGGGAGAAGCAGGCTTCCCGCTGAGCAGGGAGCCTGATGCGGGGCTCGATCCCAGGACCCTGGGATCATGACCTGAGCCAGAGGCAGACACTTAACAGACTGAGCCAACCAGGAGTCCCAGGATAGGCCTATCTTTTAATCCCAAATTTCCCATGTGCCTACTTCTGGGGCTTTGAGAAAGGCCTTAACCTCTCAATTTTAGTTTCTATGTCTGTAAGTGGGAAAGTAATAATCCTGAAGGTTGTGAGGATTGTATTAACATTTCATATTCAAAATCCCTTGCACAGTGGCTAGCACACATAAGATGAAGTATAAGACCAGATTTTAGAGGTCTGTCACGTCATGGTGTTTTAGACTTTATCAGTTGTCAATTGAGAAGTAATGGACATTTTTGAGAAGCAGTTGACTTGATAAAAATGTTTTTGGCAGCAACATGTACGATGCAAAAGAAAAGCAATTAGAGACAAGAAAATCATGTAGGTCAGTTTTTGTATGCATCTTGCTGTAGGATGTTGAAAGCCCAGACTTGGTAATGACAGTGGAGTGAAGAGGACATAGTAATCCTCACAGACATCTTCAAGGATGAAATCACAGCTGTGATAGACTGGCTTTGTAGTATAAAGAAAAAAAATCAAAAGTAATAGTATAAGATTCTTAGCATGGTTACTGAACTACACTACTACAAGGTTATATGGAAAGAGTAATTAATTTTCTGTGTGTTTCCATGTTAGCAGCTGCTGTGAATTTATGGTATTGGCTTACTGATGTTTGGGAACAGGGAACTAGAGAGCAGTTACATGTGAGGGCTGGAATTACAGTCAAACAAATAAGTTATTAAAACTGAGAGAAGACCAGAGCAATGGCAGGAATTACTGTAGACAGAGATTGATTTCTTGAAATAAGCTTTTAACAGTGTTTGAGAAATTATTGCTTTCAACTGTTGCTCCTGAAAGTAAGCTCTCGTGTCTAGGCAATCTTGTGTTGTGTGTTGATTAGGCCTGCACATGTGAATGAACACATGTGCCTGTGTTCATTCACATTGTCAATCGTATTCACCTCAGTGTTTACTAACTAGAGTATTAGTCTCTAGAGATTAAAGGAAGACCAGAATGAATCCTTCTTGTCCAGGAAATGCTTAGTCCAATAGAAGGAGAAATATGAATAAACCAACAGGTAGAATAAAGTCTCAAACATAGCAAATTCTTGTGATCATTTGAGTCATCTAATGGAGTCATAAAGTAAAATAATGTATAAAGGAGTGTGGGTATATAAAGATAAATAATCAGTGAAAAAAATAGTACCCACAAATCCAGCAAAAACCCTTTTTTTTTAAAAGATTTATTTATTTATTTATTTATTTGACAGAGAGAGACACAGTGAGAGAGGGAACACAAGCAGGGGGAGTGGGAGAGGGAGAAGCAGGCTTCCCACCGAGCAGGGAGCCCGATGCGGGGCTCGATCCCAGGACCCTGGGATCATGGCCCGAGCTGAAGGCAGATGCTTAACGACTGAGCCACCCAGGTGCCCCAATCCAGCAAAAACCTTAATGGTAAACTACTCATGTGTTGCTACAGTGATAACTGTTTACATTAAGTCAATTCTTTTTGTAGTATCTAATTCATTAGCTTACTCTTCTGTATGTACTAAGTGCCTGTGTGTGTCACTATTAAGTGACACTATGTTAGGGGAAAAATAGCTAAGACTTCTTTCTGAGTAGCTTAGAAAAGAAAATGCTTTAAATGTTGTGATTAAAATGCAATATTCTTATAGGTGTTAAGACTTCATATATGGTTTGTAGCTTTTTAGGTACTTTATGATGGGACTCTTTTTTATCCCGTATTCATAATCCATTAAGAGGTTTAAATTTTTGCCTCTGATCTGTGACTGTTACAGACTTATTGTTCGTTTAGCATCGTGTTATGTATTATGTTGAATTAATAGGAAGAAACCTCTATAGAGCATGCAGAACACATTATCTCAAGCAAACCGTCTAGCTTTGGGAAAAGGGATAGGGGACCTGGTATACGGGGATGATCCTCTGCCAAGGACTGTGGTGGGTGCTTCTCCTATACTTTATGTCCTTTACTCCTTGGATGTGCAATGCTAAACCCTCCACCCCCTTTCCCAAGCTACATGGTAATGTTTGTGAATCCTTGTGACTATTTGCATCATACAAACAGCCTATTGAAAAATCATTCTTTTGTCAAAAAGTTGTAGAGTTAGTATTCATTCAGAGGGTATCTCGTGAGCCTTTAACTATATGCCAGTATGTACCAGGCACATTCTAGGCCTAATGATACATCAGTGACCAAAACAGACAATAATTTCTACTCTCATGGAGATTATATTCTGGAGGGGAGAGACAAACAATAAAAACATAAGTAGATTGTTATGTTACTTAGTGTTTGATGTCAGTGATGGATGCATTTTCTACTTTACTGTAGAATCAAGGAGATGTTTTATGTGCTTACGGAGAAAATATTACCTTCTCTAGTATTTTTTTTAAAAAGGCGTATTTAAAAACTACTGTCTAGAGATTGTACAAATAAATTTTGGGCATATAATTCTTAAAGTTTTTTAAATACCTCAAGGCAGCTCCATTACAGGCATTTTAGTAGAAAAAGGTAAAGAAATTGAATTCTTTTTTCAAACTAGCTGTCAACATTATTCTATGTCTAACTGTAAATACTGAAGGCTTGGCTGTTTCCTGTGTATTTCATCCATCTCCATAGGTCACTTTTCAAGCATTTGCAGCATCAGTGTATCTCAGCATTTAGTCTGCAGACCACCTGCATTAGGATTACCTGGGCTGTTCAATGTAAATTTAGACTCTGAAGACTAACATCAGCCCTACCCAATGAAAGTCTTTGAGACTAGGCCATGAGAATCTGTATTTTTAACGTGGACTTCAGGTAATTCTGCTGCACGTCTAAGTTGGAGAACCATAGAATAAAGTATTATTCCGGTGAACAGTTATTTAAATGATTGGGCTTGAGGTGGGATAGGATTATTCAGTGATCAAGTATAAAAAATCTCTTAAGAGTATTTGAGGGTAGCTTATTTCTCAGTCATGCAAGTGCAGAGATTGGAAGCGCATGCCATCACACTCAGTCTAAGACATCTCTGTGTACAGAATTCTTGAACCAGAGAAATTTGAACTCTCATGAATTATCCTGTGTGTTTGGAATTATATCAAAATTTTCTTGATGCATGGTTTTAACTGATAATGCTGTAATCAACATAAAAAAACTATATAAAGATAGATATTTTAGCCTCTCTTTCTGTACATAACCCCTTCCAAAATCAAGTACCGGAATTGTTTCTCATTTGTAAAATATGTTATGATGCTACCTGTAATGGTGTACTGATTTCTATTTTGAAACCACTGAAATCCTGTTTATTCCTCAACATAAGTGTGATACTTATTTTATGTTAAAGGTCATAATTTATTTCTCGTTGATGTGTAAACTTGGAATGACATTTGGCCAATAGCATTCTAATTTCTTGCTCACAGATTATATTGGCAAATTAGTTTTATCCTTCTTTCTAAATTACAAGCCCTTTTTGGTCAGTGATTATATTTCGGAGTTGCTCAGTCTTGGCACTAAGGGTATTTTGGGCCAAATAATCCTTTGTTTGGGGGGAAGGGGTTGCTGTGCATTGTAGGGTATTTAGCACCATCCCTGATCTCAGTAACAGCCTTCTGCCCATCCCACTGCCCTCCAAAGTGACGGCAACCAAAAATGGCTCTAGACATTGCCCAGTGTCTCCTGGAGGGCACAGTCTACCCCAGTGGAGAACAACTGTATTTTATATCCTCTTCGGGTTAGACACATAGTAACACTCAGTAAATACTAAGAAAAATAGTATTTTGACCTGAGAAGGACTTCACATTAATTGCAGCTCCTCCTCCTTCCCCCTGCCCATTGTGCAGATGAAGAAACAGCAGGTAGTTAGCAGTGAAATGACGGAGTCATTTCAAACACCGAAGTTAGAGGTAGAATTAGGACCAGAGTCTGAGATCACGTGATTCACATCCAAGCCTCGCTGTACCATCAAGTTGTTATCATTTCAAGGAGAAAACAGGAAATAAGGGCCTCGTTTTATGAGCATTTAAAATTATAAAATTTCATGTTACAAATGGATTCTTGAATTTGTGAAGGAATTGATCCCAGGTCTCTATGCGAACCATTGCGAACCATTGTTTTCTAATTTGAAAAAATAAAGAACTAAAAGTTAAAAGTCAGACTTGAGCTTCATTCATGGTCCTGCTGCCTTATCAGGGCTCGCTTTCAAACCAGTTACAAGTCTACGTATCGGTTTCTTTACCTGACAAGTAGTAGAAGTACCCTTGTGCTGCTCACAGAATTGTCTGCAGGTGTAGTTGAAGGCCTGTCAAAGTCAGCTATAAAACATTTTACATGGGGTAGTTCTCACTCTACATACACTGATGTGTCTGCAGGTAACTACCTAACAGTGAGATAGGATCAGAAATAGAGAGGAATTGGACCTCGCATTTGAGGATCTCTGTGTGCCAAGCTCCTCTCAGATTCTTTTCCACATGTTTTCTCATTTTAAAATCCCACCCATAAGCTGAAGAAAATGAGTGCTGTCCTCAGAAGGGAAAGAGCTGCCTAGATGATAAATGAGAAGTTGGAATCCTAACCTACATCATTTTAAGTCTATAACCCATGCTTTGCTTGTGTGCTTTATATATATGTTTGTGTGTGTGTGTATAACTGTTTTCCTAGGGAAACCTAAATGTAAGGTTTTAGGAGTCACTGCCAGTTGAAATTCTATCAAAAATGAAGTTTAATGCTCAAAGAGTCAAGGTATAATAGAGTAGGTGGCATTATATATCTCCATCTTAGAGATACCCTGTGGCGTTAAATGTGGAGCTGGGATTTTTTTCTCTGAAACCTGTTTTGAGAACCACCACTGTATTTTCTCACTGATTGCATATTTTCTTTATTTGATTTGTTTATAAAAAACCTTTACAATAAATTAAACAAAGAATTGATAGATATGCCTCCCCCCACCCCGTCAATTATATTAGTCTTAGTGGAAGGTAATTAAGGGCTGATGTTTTCCTGCCACCTTAATGTGGAAAGGGGGCATTAAGAACATCTTTTACTCTCATAATCCCCTCAAATCATTTTTATATTTTTCCTTTTCTGAGTAAAGAAGTCAATCTCAATAACCACAGTGTGCAGTTAGAGTCTGTTGGACAGAATTAAATCCTACATTGCAGATGGGCACAAATAAATTATATAATTGGTTTAAGTTCACATAGCTATTCAGAGGCAGGACCTATATCTTCAGAACCTGAGTTATTTTTGTTACCTCTGCTGTTTGTGTTGCTTCTAATAAAAACCAGTGTTGATCAGTGTCCAGAACCTTCCAGTCACCTTTCTCTATATGTTTAAGGGAGAAACTCTATTGATGACAAAGGAAGGCTGAGAGATTTTGACTATTAATTTTGCCACAAATTCACTTTGTCATCATTCTTGTGTAGTGGGCGGTGCTAAGAAACCAGAGTAATGATTACTAAAGTGATTGGTAAACCAGAACTCACGGACAGTAGTGTCCTTATACCCAACTGTGGTAAAATGTCCTTGAAATAAATAAAATTAACAAAGGGAGGGATCGTATGAACAAGTACATTATATTTTATTTAAACTGGTATATGTGTAAATATATTGTATATTGTCTCTTAACTGAGATGGTTTCATTTCTTTGCTCTTCTAGTTGCCTTGAATTTGTGAAGTAGGAAGGTATATTTGCAGTAGGGATTTCTGTACCTCTTAAAGTCCTAATTCTTTATTTGATTGTTTTTGTTTCTTCTTTCCCTCAAAAAAGCTGCCATTGTAGCAACTGTATCTCATTTTAATTAACATGAGGACTTCAGGATAATCTTTGAAAATAACTAGAATTTTTCTGGGTTATTACAAAAGCAGAAACTTCTAAAACAAGTAGATAAAGTTGCTTTTAGATCATGTATTGACTGCAGAAATTAAGTAATTTTGCAAATACAATTTATCTTTTTAAAATTAAAACACAATGCAGTTCTTTTAAGACTCAGAAAACACGAAAGGATGGGCTTTGCTTTTTTGTTTTTTTGTTTTTTTGTTTTTTTTTTTACTTATTTTCGCAAGGAACCAATGAGACCTAGAAAAAAAGTATTTGTCCTGGAAAATGAAATCAAATTACAAGTGAGACTTTATATATATATATATTTTTTTTTTTTTTAACAAGAATATCTTAAAATAAGTACTTCAGGGATAAAATTTTAACTATTCTTTTGGCATTTATTTCTTAGTCATAGCGTTTTGTGTGGGCATAGGTTGGATTATTAAGCAATTGTTTTGTATGAGAATGTCATATTTTTTCTTTTTTGTATGTGAATTTATATTCTAAGACTTGAAAACAACACATCTTTATGGGTTTGTATAAATATATTTTTAAGTAAAAGGCTCATTTACTACCTAGTTTCTCATTTTTAAAAAAAATTTAGAATTATTTATTCTTTTTCTTATCAAGGCATTGCTTCAGAGTTTGGAGTTCGAGGTTATCCAACAATTAAGCTGTAAGTTGAGTGTTGTATGTTTATATGTGTATTTTTCTTAGTTCACTCTACTTACGTTTTATTACATTAATTTCTAGTAGCATCCTTGGAGGATTGAAGATTTGGGTTCAGCAATTCTTTCTAGGTGCAGTATGTGATCAAAGGAGAGGGACTGCATCCTCCTGCTTTTCTTGGTATTTAAGTGAGTGTGTTGTTTACTAAATGCACTCTGAGTGCTCGCTGCGTGGCAGGCATCCTGCCGGACAAGATGTACAGCTGTAAAGTATGAAAGGTCTTTTACCCTTGAGGAGCTCAAGAGTGTATTCTGCTGTATCATGTGAATCCTGTCTCTTAACAAATTTTACTTTTCTATAATTGAAATAGACTTATTTCATTAGAAAGGAAAGAAAGAGAATCAAATTGATGGATTTAATTCTGATCTCTTGTAAGTGTTGGCAAAGTCTAATATAAAGTGTATATAAGTTGGGAGAAATGGTGTGCTCATTCTAAAGGATTTATTTCATCATCATAATTTTATTGAATTTTCTCTCAAGTTTCATCCTTATTTTGGTAATGTGCGAGTTGAGGAATTATTTTGAAACTTATTTTTATAATTAAGTTTTATTTCAGTGTTTTAAAATCTCAAATTTCAAAATTTGACTAATTTTAATTCTTTATTTCTTGGGTTTTGTGTTGACTTCCCTCCTTCCCCTACTTTTAAAAAATCTTGTTAAGCCTCCTTTACTTGTGTTAAGTAAATTATCCTTTCTGTTCTTTTTTGTTTGTTTTAGATGTTCTATTGTCCTTTCACATTTTTTTTAAAATCTCAGTTGGATAAAATAAATAAAAATAAATCTCAGTTGGATACATCATTGACAGGCTTTTGGAAAATTATCTTAATTTTATAGAATAGATGTTTTATGCCTTTTTCTACTCTATAATCTTGGAACATCTTTCAAGTTCCTATGATGTTGTCTTGCTTAAAATTTGTTTTCTCTCTACCAAAATACTATGAATTCCCTCTCATTTTTTTAAACTAGAGAAGATAGTGAGAATTATGCTTTGATAAGCTCTTGACCATGAATGTGTAGATTATGACTTTTCAGAAGCATAGACACAATGCAACTATTACATACAAAGTAAACTATTTTCATGTAATTTTAATAAAATACAGCCTTTTTCTTTATATTTTGAGTTGTTGATCCCCTGTAGCCAGTTGCCTATTGTATTTCACATGGTTATGCTACTTCTGAAACAACTCTGCATTTACTATTTTATATACTATAATTTTATATAACAATACTGATTAGTATTAACTGTTAAAACCGTTGAAATAATCTAAGCTTCTATCCTTTTTTTTTTCTTTTTTAAGATTAAAGGGGGACTTGGCATATAATTACAGAGGACCACGAACTAAAGATGATATTATTGAGTTTGCTCACAGAGTGTCTGGGTAAGTTTTTATTGGGAAAGGCTTTTACTATATAATTACTAATATTTTACAGCAGCAATGTCCACAGTAGGCAAAATATGGAAAGAGCCCAGATGTCCATCAACAGATGAGTGGGTAAAGATGGGTAAAGAAGCGGTGGTGTATATATACATACACAATCGAATGTTAGCCATTAAAAAAAATGAAATCTTGCCATTTGGAACCACATGGATGGAACTAGAGAATATTATGTTAAGTGAAATAAGTCAGTCAGAGAAAGACAAATACCATTTTTCACTCATATGTGGAGTTTAAGAAATAAAACAGGTGGGAAGAAAAAATAAAGTAAGATAAAAACAGAGAGAGAGGCAAACCATAAGCGACTCTTAACTCTGGGAAACAGACTGAGGATTGCTGGAGGGTAGGTGGGTGGGGGATGGGGTGACTGGGGGATGGGCGTTAAGGACGACACTGGGTGTTATATGCAACTGATAAATCACTAAATTCTGCTCCCGAAACTAATAATATATGTTGACTTAATTGAATTTAAATAATTTTTTTTTTAAATACTAGTACTTTAAAATTAAATGCAATTTTGGGGCACCTAGGTGGCACGGTCAGTTAAGCGTCCGACTCTTGATTTTGGCTCAGGTCATGATCTTTGAGTCATGAAATCAAGCCCCATGTTGGGCTCCATGCTGAGCGTGGAGCCTGTTTACAATTCTCACTCCCTCCCTCTGCTCCTCCCCACTGTGCATGCACACTCTCTCTCTAAAAAAATAAAGATAAAGCTTAATGTATTTTAATAGACCATATTGAACCCACATTTTTTTAGCGACTTACCCTAAATAACATCTGTGTTCATTTATAACAAAAGGTAGTCATATGTAGCATATGCAAAGAGATACTTTAAAGAAACAAAAGGAACTATGACTTGTATTTGTTAACCTCATATTAAATTCATTTCATTTGTAGAAAAAAAAATTTCCCCAGTGGATTTTTTCATGTTTTATTTTTTTAAAGATTTTACTTATTTATTTACAGATAGCCAGAGAGCACAAGCAGGGGGAGCAGCAGAGGGAGAGGGAGAAGCAGACTCTCCGTTGAGCAGGGAGCCCAATGTGGGGCTCAATCCCAGGACCCCAGAATCATGACCTGAACTAAAGGCAGATGCTTAACCCACTAAGCTACCCAGGCACCCCTGCCAGTGGATTTTTTAATGCATTTTCAGAATTTGATTACTTCTAATAACCTTGTGAATTGTAGTTTTATTTTACTATAAATTTGCTTTTATACTACTTCATTTATGTCAGGTTATTTTTCCTGTTACTTAATTTCAGAGCTTTTAAAAGAAACCCCACAATATTATTGTTCTGAATAGACTTGGGCTTTAATCCCTGGCCTGTGATACTGGAAAGTTCTTTTTAGATACAGCTGAAATACTTTCCTTGATCTGTCACATGCTGCTTTATGCCAACTGTGAGGTATTACTACACATTGCTTAGGATGTGACATAATTAGAACTCAGATACTTATTTGAGTTACAGATCGCTGAGATTTTACTGCTAAGGAAACAATTTCTTCCATAAACATTTCCTGTTGGTTTGAATGTGGTGATTTTGTTTTTTAATCTACATCTATCTTGCTGGGGTTTAAAGAAAGTTGATGCTTATAATTATTCAATGCAATTATGTGGAACTTATTAAAGAGAACATTTATCAAGGTAGGTTAACCTATATTGACTTTGAAAGTATAAGCACTTTTTTGTGAGTTTGACAGGATACACTGATAGCTTTAAATAGTTTTAAAGTAAATTGAAATACCACAGTGGATTTGTTTAGTGGCATGGCACTGTATGGCTTGAATTATTTGAGAAAAGGCAGAATTAGGAATGATCTTTATTCAGGTTTGCAAATCTTACTAATATAATTTTTACTGTATTTTCTCATCAGTTGCATATTTCATTTTCTTTATTTGCTCTCTGAATAAGTTGTGAGTTAAGCTTATATGAGGGGATTGCTAGTCGGATGTACTTCATTCCCTGTGATTAGATGGTCTTCATGTTTTGGCAATTTTTTAGAGTTTTACTTTAAGCTTAAGATGGACTTCTCCTGATGTAACTAGAGGTGACTCTGTTGCAAATGGAATTTCATAACTCAGTTCTGGGGTTGCATCACTTAGCGGTTAATTACTGAAATATGAAAATAGAGGCTAGAGTGGAGTGATGCAATGCATCTAAGGAATTGTGCATTTTGAAAATATGTTTGCCTTTGCAAACTCTGTATTTATTCTTTCTGCAAATTTAGTGGATTAAAAATCTGATAGTATAAACCATGTCTCCCTTTTTAGCCTTTAGTAACATTTTGCAAGTCATATGTTTTATAATAACCTTTGAGGTAATTTATTTCTCAGTGTATTTGGCTTTGAAATATGCTTGCATAGTAAAAGTCTTTGTAGAGTTTTGTTTTCTTTTTACGAGGTTCTTAGGTACTATTATGACTACCACTTTCCATTGTATTTTTTCTGAAAAGAATAACTTATGAAACATTTAGATTTTAACCTCTATAGGGTATTTTAAAACTAGCATTTAAATGGACATAAATCTTAGCATAGTATTATAATTTCCTGGTATAGGATTTTCACAGTGTGTTAGTGTGAATGATCTTATGAAGGGAAAAAATAATTCTCATGTGGATCCTTTTGTTTTTAGCTGAGGACTAACTGGGTTATAGTTCTGTTCTTGCCTATCAAAATATTGGCTAAGATGGTACTCGCTAAAGGGATGTATTTTAAACTTATTTTTTAAATTGAAAGATTAAATTGTGGGTACTTTGTTTTCTAATGTGAGTACAATAGTGGTCATGGGCTAAAGTTTTATTAGATTTATGTAGATCGGGTGATTACTTAAAACGCAATTAATACAACATTAAAACTTTGTAACTTTAGACATAAATTATGTACTGTTTTTAGTTCAAATGCAAGTTTGTTTTGTTTTGTTTTCAAACAGGGCTCTAATTCGGCCACTTCCAAGTCAGCAAATGTTTGAACATGTGCAAAAGAGACATCGTGTATTTTTTGTTTACATAGGCGGAGAGTCACCTTTGAAGGTATCAAATGATTTTATTTTTTAAATTCACAAATACAAATGTAATTTAATTTTCAGGATAGCTAAAACTTTGACCCCAAACTCAAAATTATTTCACTCTTATTGGAAATATTTTAGTTCAATCTAGGCCCTCTATTGTGTTTGCCTTCATGAAACAGAAATGAATAAAAAGATATTGCTTGCCCTGGTTATTCAAACTTTGTGTTACTTTTTAGCATTTTTGTATCTTTGAGACTGCAGAGTGTAGTTTGAATGTAAACTTTTTGAAGATGCGTGTGTGTGCGCGCGTGCACGTGTGCATGTTTATATGTGTACATATATGCACAGATCTCTCCTGTAATTATTAAAATAATAAATATGAATCAAGCTTATATTACACTTTATTTAGAGGAGTATGGAAGCATTGGGTTATGGTGGTCTTTTTGCTTTAGAAACAATTCATTTCATTTGCTGCTTATATTCCATCATCTTTTCACGTAAAAACACTGAAGGCTTCAAATTGGGATGATACTGCTGGGGATGATGCTACCTGCTCTGAATGTTTAACGAGGGATGAATTCTGATCTTAATATTTAAAAGTCACCTCTTTTCTATTTGTATCTTCACAGGAGAAATACATAGATGCTGCTTCAGAATTAATTGTATATACATACTTCTTTTCTGCCTCAGAAGAAGTGGTTCCTGAGGTAATGTTTAAAAATGGATTTTAATGACTTAATTTCATTTTTTAAATTATTACTTGATTTTATTTATCAGATTTATTTACTTTCATATGTGTAGAAACAGTAAACATGTTAACTCTTTACTGCTGGTACTAGATTGTTAATAAGCAAATACCACTGGATTCGTAGCATTTAGGGACTATGTTTATTATGTTGATGCTTTTTTTCTCTTCAAAATGATAGCAGTAGTAAGAAGTGATAGCTCAAACTGTTAAATTGGTTTATAAGTAATGGAGTGATTAACATATTTATATATATTGATTCACAGCTGCTGCTTACCTGATCATTTGCCGTGCACTGTATTAAGTCCTGGGTAGGTGATGACAAGCAGGATCATCAGGGTTGTGAGAGGGTGGAGTGTGCATCCTCATGGGTAGAGAAAGTGTCCTGAATTCTAGTGTTGCAGGTGACATCTTTTGGGTCCTCATCCTGAGATAGTCATCTTCAGTAAACAAATATGTAAACAGGATATAACTATTATGGAAAAAGTAAAAGAGCATTGTGATAGTAAGGACATAAGGGGTGGCTACTCTGGGTTGGTTGGTCAAGAAATGTCTGAGAAGAAAATATTTGAACTGGGACATACATGATGGGAAGGAGCCATGCAAGATCTGTGTCCAGAATAAACTAGAAACAGGGAACAGGTAATTACAAATGCCCAAGATAAGAACACTGCGGGCATATTTGAGAAATAGGTGGTAGGCCAGTGTGGCTATAACACAGAAAGGAGATGGATAGGAGGCAGGCAGAGACCAGTGGAGGCCTTGCAGGTCATGGACATGCATGTGATGGGTCAAAGTTAGTGAGGGACTTGGTCTCATGTTCATCTTAAGGACATTTCTCTGCTGAGAACAGAATGAATTGGATAGGGATGAGAATAGATCCAGAGAAAGGAGTTAAACTCTTGAAGTAAGCTGGAGAGTTTAAGCATGGGGGTTTGTAAAAGGATGAGGGAGAAGTGAAAGCGTTGTTGTTTTTTAGAGATGGAATTGTTTGAGCTCACTGACGTGGGAGAGAAGGGAAGAATCAAGGATGACTCTTAGGTGTTTGGTTTTAACAGCTGGGTAGGTGGTAGTGTTATCTATGAGTGTGGGAATGTTGCAGAAGAAATGAGTTTGGGAATGGGGGACTGATCAAGAGCTTTGAATTGTTCATTTTAACTTGGTTCAACATACTAGTTAGACATCAAGTATAAGCATCAAATTCACAAGTGGATATAGGGGTCTGGCTTTAAGGCTGTATAAAAAACTTCTTAGACATGGGATGCAAATTTTTTTTTTTTAAAGATTTATTTATTTGACAGAGAGAGACACAGCGAGAGAGGGAACACAAGCATGGGGAGTGGGAGAGGGAAAAGCAGGCTTCCCGCCAAGCAGGGAGCCCGATGCGGGGCTCAGTCCCAGGACCCCAGGATCATGCATGACCTGAACCGAAGGCAGACGCTCAATGACTGAGCCACCCAGGCGCCCTAGGTTGCAAGTTTTTAAGGAAATAAGTGGGTCCAGGGCCTAAAGACTGCAAAGGAAAATAAGAAGAAAATAGCCAGGGAGGGAGTAGGAAAACAAGATGAGTGAAAAGCCAAGATAAATATTTTAAAAAGAGGGTCTGTTGTGCAAGTGATCAAGATGAGTTGAGGAAAGTAACTGTGACACTTGTACACGTGGAGGTTGGTGGTGGTTTTACGAGAAGGACGGGTGCCTCATTGGTGTCATTTGAGAGAATGTAGATAAGAAATTGTAGGTTGCAGGCATAGACTTCTCTTTAGGAAAGTTTTCCTAAGAAGGGGACCTGAGAAATTGGGCAATAGCTGATGGGAAACATGAAATAAGTCAAGGGAAGCTTTTTCTTTTTAATCAGTCTAAGTTACAAAAAATCAGAAACCGTTTTTTTTCCACAAAGGTATGTCATATTACACATTTGGTTAATTTTTGTTTAATATTTTTTAACATTTAAATATTTTTAAGAAGATTGTAGACTTACATAGAGTCTGTGTCTAGTGCTTCTTACAATATGTATATAAATGTTTATCTTATAAATGTAATATATTCTGAAATGATTTTCAGTTCCTTGGGAGAACCTCAGACAAATCTGGTCAGCTTAAACTCGTTTTTAGGTTTACTTAGTTTTGTCTCAGGAGTTATTTTGCAGTATTTTATGTGTATGCATTTACTTTTGATGGGGAGGAGATGATAGGGTGGAAGAAGAGCCGTATGTGCCATTAGATTCTCACATAAATGCCTCAGAAGGTTACAAAACCTCTATTCTGGAAAGTCTTAAGATATCTCAGTGTGATGTAAAGGCCTAGAATGGATGGAATCTAGTTCTAGGCCCAGGCCTGGAACTTTTAACCCATTCTCATCTCCAAAGCCCAGTGGACCACATTTTAGTTTTAGAGATGAGAATGTATATCGTACCCTCACCTGTGAAGCTTTCCAAGCAATTTACTCAGAGTGCACCAGAGGGCATGCTGCGTTCTGGGCCCTGACACCGTCTGGCACCACCCCAGTCCTTGTGTAATGACAGATGTTTTAGATCAAAATTCTAGCGCCTAGAACATCTGTGTGGGTGGACACAAACAGTATCTGCTATGAGGGCATTCTTTTGGTTATTATGTATTGTTTCTATTATTGGCCTCTCAACTGGTTTCCTCCAACATTCCTTAATTATTCCTGCAAATATCAATATTTGTCATCGCTTTTTTTTCTGTGTATATGGTTGCAAAAGTCTGCTAGGGGAATCAGTGTTCTTTCAGAGTAATAGGATTTTTAACTCCCATAGAGAATTCTCAAATAAGGACAAAGCCCATGATTTTATATTTCCCTGCATATTTTGAATTTTAATGTTTGGTTATGCAAAGTTTCCTTAGTTTTACAGCTCGTATTTATGAAAACTCTAGTAAGTATATTAAAGGGATATAAAGATGAATCAAGGCAATTTCTGACTTCAGGATACTTAAAGGTGAATGGAGAAAAATGGCCTGTAGACAAATAACTAATATAAGATAATGAGTTTCAGGGAATGCAAGGGAAGAGGAGGAGGGATTCAGAATATGTTGAAATCAATGGCTGCAAGTTCCATCTATATAGTAATGTTATAGTATGGTCAACTCAGGGGTATCCTTGAAAGAGAGAGGTGCCGGATGCTATAAAATACTTGCAGAGCGCCTTTGTGGATGAGTTGCCAAGAGCAGGTGAGTAGAGGCGTACTTGGTGATAGAGCCTTACCAAAGAGCTTTACCACTGCCCTTCAAATAGTTACTTTCATGGTGCTGTACCATTTTTTAGTAGTTGTGTAAGAGATCATTCTGTATTACCTGAGGTATGCCTTACCCCTTCTCCGTATTTCCAGGGCAGCCATCTCTACTTTTATTGTTACAGTTATTTTTATTTTATCAGTTATCTAATGATTATTTGTTGTTACTTTTCAGTATTACCACAGCATGTAATAATTCTTTGTGGCTAACCCATGGGGATACTGATTATTATAATTTTAGTATTTTGAAATAATCATAGCACAGGTATAAGAAGCAGGTACCATCTGAAATAATTTTTTTTTTTTTAAGATTTTATTTATTTATCTGACAGAGAGAGACACAGCGAGAGAGGGAACACAAGCAGGGGGAGTGGGAGAGGGAGAAGCAGGCTTCCTGCGGAGCAGGGAGCCCGATGTGGGGCTCGATCCCAGGACCCTGGGATCATGACCTGAGCCGAAGGCAGACGCTTAACGACTGAGCCACCCAGGCGCCCCTGAAATAATTTCTTATTAGTTGCCATTATAAGTTCCCATTTATAAAGCCAGTTTACATTTTAAACCTACTCTGACATATGTTAGTGGATCTAACTTTGCTAACTCTGCAGTGAGGTGGAGACTCAGTGTCCCTGATTTACAGAGGAGGAAGCCGACTCCCCCAGACAGCAATGGACTCCCATGTCACACAGCCGGGAATGGTGGGGAAGGACTCGAACCTACCAGTGCTGATTGTTACCTTAGCCACTGCTCTTTAACCTCCTCAGACTGTGTCTCATCCTGTACTTCCTGGGATGTCTTCGGTCTCGATTATCAACTCTAATAATCCATGGTTTTCTCAGTAGCAAACACGGGCACTGTGCCAGGGGATGTTTTTAAAGAGATAAACCTGTCCTTGGATGACCTTGGAATTGACCTTGGGATCTTTTTAACTGTAAAGTTTTGTTGCTGTGGGTTTTTTTCTGGTATCTTTCAATACTTTTGAAATCATAGCTACCAATTAAAATTTTTTTTAATGATAAAAGTTATTTACCCATCTCGTTTTTGCAGTATGTGACACTGAAGGAGATGCCCGCTGTGCTTGTTTTCAAAGATGAAACTTACTTTGTTTATGATGGTAAGTTCCAATGTTTTAACTCATATAAAATATGTTAAAATTAAAATGCTGTGGCTATTATAGGACTTTGGTGTTGATGAAAACTTTGGTAGATGCAACTACTTCTTACATTTCCCATTAGTTGAATGACTGACAGACTTTTCTTAACCTTCAGCTTGAGTTTTTCTGTCTAGTCTGCTTTCTGGATTCTACCTACAATGATTTTTTTGGGGGGGGGAGGTCAGGTCATTGGCCTTTTGAGACATGAACTTGATACATTTCTGTACATTATTTTAAAACATTCAAAATTATTCGTATAAAAAAAAGATCTTAACATTTCAGACTCACAAAAAGGTGAAGAAATAAAACCCCTTCAGTAGTGGTAAAGCGCCTGGAAGATGTATTCTTCCCTAGCTCCATCTCTCCCTCCCTGATAGAAGTAACCACTCACTTGTTATTCAGCCTTTCTTCATTGAAGTAAATACTTGGTCTATTTTTTAAATACTTTTGTTAAACAAACATACATCATAATAAAGACAATGCTAGAATGGTAAAATCCTATGTACACACCCATCACCTAGGTTAGACAATTAACCAAGGTCTTAACACATTTGCTTCAACAATTTTTTTCTTCGTTGAAGTATTTTAAAGCAAATCCCAGAGGTTTTTCATCACTGTGTGCTTCATTATGCATCTCTTTAAAAATGTCCTTTTTTTTTTTTTTAAAGATTTTATTTATTTATTTGACAGAGAGAGACACAGCGAGAGCAGGAACACAAGCAGGGGGAGTGGGAGAGGGAGAAGCAGGTCTCCTGCTGAGCAGGGAGCCCAATGCAGGGCTCCATCCCAGGACCCTGGGATCATGACCTGAGCTGAAGGCAGACGCTTAACGACTGAGCCACCCAGGCGCCCAAAAATGTCCTTTTTTTTTTAATAGAATAACTATATGCTGTTATAACATATAATAAAATTCACAGTAATTCCTTGGTGTTATCAGATACCTACTCCCACCGTTCCCAGACTGTGCAATGAGGTACCTCAGGCCAGTGCAGCAAAGTCACAGGGGCTCCAGGAGAAATTTTAAATTCCAAGGGAAACAGTGAAACTCAGCATCTTTTGGATATCACGCAGCCACTCAAAAGCAAAAGTGAATGCATGTCATGCCTAATATCATTCTTTGTAACTTTCTTTTTTTTTTTTAAGATTTTATTTATTTATTTGAGAGAGAGAGCACATGAGAGGGGGGAGGTTCAAGGGATCAGCAGACTCCCTGTCGAGCAGGGAGCCCCATGCGGGTCTCGATCCAGGGACTCCAGGATCATGACCTGAGCCGAAGGCAGTCGCTTAACCAACTGAGCCACCCAGGCGCCCTCTTTGTAACTTTCTTAAATTACAGTTTAATAAAGTAGAAGCTTCATTTTATTTCCACTAGCTACATTTGAAATACTCAGTGCCCTTGTGTGGCTTTTTGTTACCATGCTGGAGAATGCAGATATGGAACATTGTATTCATTGCAGAAATATTCTAGAACTTTGTTATTTTATAACAAAAGAAACTAGGACTTCGTGAGAGGTGTAAGCTTTGGTTTGCTTAAATAATTAAAATGAATAGACTAATAAAAGGAATTTTCTGATTTTTTTTAGTAAAATGAACATTTTAATTATTTTTTGTCTGGTTTTTATTTCTTTTTATTTTTATAAACTTTATTATGTTATGAATCAAACTCAACACCCAAAGAACATTTTAATTATTTTAACAATCATGAATATGAAGCACTTCTAAAGTCTCCTATCTTCATTATTTTTAAATAAATGTGAGGACTGAATTTACTTTTTGCTACAGTATAACAACTACCATTTGTTCTATTTTATGCAGCAGGTACTAATTATGTACTTCACTTGATATTTTCATTTTATCCTCGTCATAATCTGTGAGGTTAGATACTAAGGCAGATAAATTACTATCCTGAGATTATGAAAAAGATAAGAGTATTAGATAAGGAGATAGATGTATAATTAAATCACAAGCTCATTCATTTGCTCATTCATTTGCTCACTGGATACGTATTGTCTGTATTAGATACTGGGCTTGAAAAGGAAGTTAAGAGGAACTTGATTATATGAAAATATGAGAAGGAAAATAATGCATATCTGCACCAATTCTATTCATTTGCTCTTTGATTATTGCACCCCTTGTATGATAAGCACTTATATTGTCTTATTTGATCATTACAGCAATGCTTTTGAGATCAGTATTCTTACTGTTTTACAAATGAAGAAATAGGATTAAAGAGGATTTTTTCCCCCAAGTTAAAATAGTTAATAGTATAATCAAGTGTCAGCCTTCAAATCTCCTGTTCTCGTTCTAGTATGAGTTTGTTAACACTTCAGGGAGCCGCTTTGTTTATTTTTGGAACAAGCCTGATCATATCTGTTTGGATGTAAATCTGTTCTTTAATCATGGCTAAGAAAGTGCCCCTTCTCTTGCTCCATGTTTCAAATTTAGCCTCCCATGAGTGACCAAGAGGGATAGGAGAAGTATCTTTAGCTGTTGGAGAGGCCATCGTTTTCTAACATGCAGTAGTTAGTATTTAGAACCTGCCTGAAGCCTTCAGATAACACAGAGAGTTTACCTTGAATGCTTAGTCTAATATTTAAATGTTGTCAATGAGTTTAGAAGCTTTGGGATAGGGGCTCAGGAGGATGGTTTATTTTCTAATGAGTTTCAGATGTATCGCTTTGTATAAAAACATTTGCTTTTGACCTGGAGTAGAGATCGTGGCCCCAGTACTCAACTCCCAGTTTTATGTTTATTTTTCTAATGTGTAAGTCCGAATCCATAAATACTTTCAGATTTGCATTATGTCACTTATTTTATAGGTTTGATAACTTGAAAATGTTTTGTTTAGCAATGCAAGTGACAGACAAAGCACATCTTTCAAGGAATCATTAAAATCCAGTCTTCAGCCAAACATTTTGGTAGGCTTTTTACATCAGCTTCTTTTCATGCAGTTACAATAATTGTTCACAGTTCCTTCAGAACTGTATTTCTCATTGGGACATAATATTTCTCTTGATATTACAAATGTTTTCTGTCTGCTTAGCAGGGGAATTATTTGATGTTGGAAAAAGGCTAAAATACTATGGCTTTCTATGTGTGTTGTGTTTTACATACAAGAAAGGGTTGTAAACTGAGGTAGAAATGTCATAAAATAGAAAACAGGAAAGAAAATGTAATAAAAATTTACTCATACTGCCATCATTCAAGGATAACTTATCAACCCAGGATAACCATTTAGTAGCAGTGTATGTCTTCATTTAATCATTCTGTCAGTTCTTCTTCATACTTTCTGTTTTACAAAGTTACAGACATACTGTGATAATGTTTTGCAACCTGCTTTACCACTTATTAATTTTTTAAAAACCTATAAGTGGTCTTCCTTAATATGTACCATAATTATTTAAATAATTTCCTATTTAGGGTATTTCACTTACTTCCTTTATTTTTATTTATTTATCTTTTGCTTGCTTTGTCCATTAATGGTCAATGGACCAATGCTTTTGCATTCTCATTGTTTGCTTAGAATAGATTCCTAAAAATGAAATTTATGAATTTAAGATTATGATTCTAGGTCAAGGCATTTCATACGTATTATTAGATTAGAACATTATAAATATTTTAAAGTCTTATTCACATATAACTTATTAGTATTGTTTTATTTTTAAGAGTATGAGGATGGTGACCTGTCATCTTGGATCAACAGGGAGAGGTTTCAGAACTACCTTACTATGGATGGCTTCCTCTTGTATGAACTTGGAGATACCGGTAACAGCATATATACAACCTCCATCACTCTGCAGAATTTTCCTTAGTTGATTTCTTAAATGTGATTCTGTAGGAAATGAATTTTAAGCTCTCTTTCATAATTTCCGTCCTTTTTAAGACTTGGATGCCAGTTCTTCTTCATGAGAACATAGATCAGTATTAACAAAGAACAAACATTTATATGGGGAACAAGGATGAGTTAGAAAAGGTTTACTAGTTAGAACTGATAGCAACAGGAAAAGCACAGCCTGGATAATAAGGAAATGGGAAAAAATAACCAGGAAGCTATATTAGGAGCTGATTTTGTAGTAGGAGTTGGAATACAACTCATCATCACCACTCACCACCTTTGAAGCCTGCTTTTAGTTGTGAGGAAAATATGGACAACAGACTGGCGTGGTTTCTTAAAGTCACAAGATTGAAAATGACAAGCAAAGTAAATGTATTTACAGATGCATAAATGAAAGCTATAAGAAGCTGATTGGAGGGTCTCGGGTAGATGTAAACTACCAAAATTATATGAAGCTAACCATGTAAGTTTTAGGAGGAAGTGTTTTGTAAATTTTTAATGAATTACAAATGAGAAATGAATCGTGGATATTATTGCCATATTTTGTTTTCATTCACAACTTCATGATAAGTGGGATGGACATATAGTTTTAGATTTAAAAAAAACGGGAAAATTTTACCCAAGTTTCGATTTTTTTTTTTTTTTTTGGATGAGAAGTAGTGTGCATAGATTTTCCTCTTCGTGATTTCCTGCTTTTGAATCTGATTAGTAATACGAATTAGAAATGTTCTAATAGGTTCTCATGTTATTTTCAAACTCTTAGGATATTTGTTCTGGCTCAGAGCCTGCTTATTCCTGTTCTGTGTCTGGTGACATTTCTGTCTGTTTATCCTTACAGAGGGAGGCGTGTGTTAGCTCAGTACTGGAAGTTGATGTGGATACTGTCAAAGATTGTGGGTTTACTTTTGGATTCTTTCAGACTCATGTGAAGGGAAAAGGGAACAATGTAGGAATATAGTAGTTTTGCTTTCAGTTCAGTAAAATCATAGGAGACAGCATGACCTTGAGGTAATTAAAATAGGCAGCTCTGGCTCTACTCAAATAGTTTCTTCTCCCAGATTAATTTGGAAAGAAGTTGACTGTGGAATGTTCCTTTTTTGTATCCAACATAATTGCCCTTGTTCGGTTTGCGCCTGTGGCTCTGTTCCTGCCCATTGTCCCACCTTGCGACTCACCACACAAGTACAGAGATCCTGGCTCTCATGGTTTCACACACCACTTGTCTTTCTCAGAAATCCTGGTGATGGCGGGTCCCTGCATCTTCTGACCCTGCCTCAATATCTGTCTCCTCTCACTCTGGTCTTTTGTCACTCTCCCTTCTCCAGCCACACTGACTTCTCAGTTTCTTAGAAAGGCTCTGCACCTTGCATCAATGCACCCTTTATAGCTGGAAGTGTATAGTGAATTTCTGTTCATCCATTAGACTCAGACCAAATATTGCTTCCTAAGAAAATCTTTTACTGATCCCGTCAAACTACTTAAGCTTTCTCTATAGTACTCTTTTATCCCTGTTCCCTTTCCTTCAGAGCTCTTCTCATTGTTAACCATACATTTTTTCTTTGTTGTAAATGATCTTTATATGTTTCTGTTGTTTTCCCTACTAGACTGTGCTTTCCACTAGTTCAGGGCTGTGTCTGTGTGTGTTCATCACTCTCCAGGTCCATCCCACTTCTAATAAGTGGTGGTGCCTCACAGGTGTTTCCCCGGCCTAGAACAGAATACACACGCTGAACTGCAGCATCTGGTCTTCTGACTCCAATACCAGTTCTCTGGTTATTATGTCATGCTGTCTGCTAGAGGATGTTAGGGACGAATGTGATTTATGTTGTGTTTAGGGTTAAATAAATTTGAGTCAGTTTTGTTTTGTGTATTATTACTGGCAAGTAGTGATGTGACCCATGGTACTGAAGGGAATAGCATGTAAAAATCTTTCTCTTGTTGTATGTCATTCTTTTAGAGCTACAGTAATTAATAATAAATTTTTTTATCAATTAATAATGAATAAATTTATTTTATTTCTTAATGTCAGATTTTGACAAAATATTCATTTTAGTCAGTTTGTGGGTACTGTGAAAACAGTACAGTTTGAGTATATAAATTGTTAAATATTTACTGTTATTTACATTTGGGGGATGGGAGGTAGGAGGGAATCTCTCACTTCCAGTTGACTAATTCATTGATTCATTCTGCTGTGCATAACATGTAGCATAACTGGAATTAAATTCTAGAAACTATTTACTAATTCCCAATTCACAGCTACAATAATAATTGAAAAGTTTGTATAATGAGGGCTATTGAATTTAGATATGTCATTCTTAATTTCAGGAAAGCTTGTGGCTATTGCAGTTATTGATGAGAAAAATACATCAATTGAACATACCAGGTATAGTGTCTTGAAATAGTTTTAAGCTTCACATACCATCTAATTTAGACTTTACATGGCTTCAGATAAACTTGATATAGTATCTTATTTTTCCCACAGTATTAGATAAGGCAGCAGATATTATCATTGAAAAATGATAATATATTTTTGAAGTGAAGAGATGAAATATTTATGTATTCTTTCACAGATTAAAGTCAATTATTCAGGAAGTTGCTAGAGATTACAGAGACCAGTTCCACAGGTAGGTGGTTGCATTCAGGAACCTTCCTTTATCTTTGTTTAATTATATTTTGTAATTTAGTAAAGCAAAGGTGGTACTATTTTATTCTTTCAAAGGTGAATCAGGATACTGAAATGAATTATAGTATGTTGCATTTCAGTATGAATTGTTTGGACTTGCTAATACAAGTAAAAAAAAACTTTTATAACTGGTATCATACTTGCTTCTTGATGGTATTTGGTATACATTTGTTGTAAGTAAATATGGACAAGTACTGATACATTTGAGATAAAGTTAAATGAGCAATTACAACTTGGATATAGACAGATGATGATTATAACAGGAACTCAGAGAATAACTGAGTATAAAAAATAAGTGTTCTTGTTGCTTTGTGCCAAATCATTCTGTTTGTTGGTGCCATGAGAGACAGTCTATAAATGTGTTATATTATTTAATTATTCCCTTTTTATTCTGAGTCTTCTAATGATTTATCAGTGATATATATATTTTTCCTGTTACATAGTATGAGCATGTTATTAGTCCTTTTGTAAACAAAGTGGGTCATTTTTCTTAAGCATATTTTAATTAGAAATGCTTATATTGCCCTGCATTTTAAATAGAGAGTAGAAATATCTTAGAATTTATTAAATTCTACTCATGTGTATTTTATTTCAGAAGCCAGTAGAATTCATACTCTTTTCTACATTTATTTTGTGTGATTTGTATGTTAAATGTTTATACAGTTCAGTTCTTTTACATGTTTACCTTGTTTCATATCTAATATTACTCTTTCTCTTTTTTTCTTTTGGTTATTGTTGTTGGGTAGGGATTTTCAGTTTGGCCATATGGACGGAAATGACTATATAAATACCTTGCTGATGGAGTAAGTAATGTTCTAAATGATTAAATGATTTTGCTGTCAATTCTGTCAGTTTTTAAATTTCTGTTTCTGAGACACTTTTAAAGGCATTACTAGCTGGGGAAAAAAGTGAACTTTTCATCTATGCTGATGCAGATATTCTCCCATCAAATATCTTACTTTAGTTTTTAAATCTAAATGTGAAACTCACTGAACTTTAATATTGCTCCATATTAAAAAAAACAATTCCATGTTAAAAATTTATCTCTGAATTCCATGTATTTTGGAAAGAAGACAGCATTCAAAATTTAAAAATTTTGTAGTTTCTGTTTAACACACACCTTACCTAAAGTTCAGTTTCAATGAATAAATGTAATTTAAGTAGGAAATCTTTACATCTAAGAATTAGCTGCTATACTAGAAGAATGTTTAACAGAGTAAAAATAACTTTATAGGGAAAATATACAATTTTAAAACAATTCTTTCAGTTATGTTTATGACATAAAAATCTGATTTGCCACTTCAAAGGTTATTAGAAAACATTTATCATACTTGTAGTAAATTAATTTCAAGTAAGAACCTACTCTATGCAGCAAACATTTAGTATTTCCTGTATGCCACACACTGTGTTTGGTACTGTTGATACAGAAAATAAGTAGAATCCCTGTCTTCAAATGCTTGAAGTCTTCTGGGTAAGACAACATAGTCATTGCAAAACTGTATGAAAAGGTCTTTATAGTAGAGAGTTCTGGAAACATGACCACTCCCACCTACACCCCAGTGCACACAAAGCTGGAAGGGATCAGAATATGCTTACCAGAGGAGGCAGTAATGCCGAGAAGTTACCTGGAAGAAGAATGCGGAGACCTTATTTCAGACAGGGTATTATGCACACACAAGAGGTGGTAGGAAGATGTGGCTTTGGAGAGCGTGGAGCTTAGAAACAGCCCCTGAAGTGAAGATGGGGGAGCTTACCAGCGACAAGGGACCTTGTCCTACAGTGTTGAGGTCCCAGTTCAAGTTAACATGACATTGTGTTTCGGATTCTCCGGCTTGGCTTAGTAGCAGAGGTGTAGCAGTTGCCTTCACTCATGTTTCAGTGTATTATTCCATTTTTCCAAGTAAGAACACTGGGGAAATAAAAATGAAACAACCCAAAATAACATTCATAATTTTCAAGTGAAAGCCTAAAATTATAAAGTAATGTTACCTTTATTCATTTATATTTATTATCCCTGTTATTCCAATAAGAATGTGAGAGTTTACCAGTGATAAAAAGTACCAGATATAATACACAACGAAGAAATCCAAGACAAAGGAAAATAAAATAAAGGATCTATATTATCTTAGGTATTTATCATTTATAGGTAATTATTAAAGGTACTTGAAAATTTTGGCCCTGAATTTTTAATACTTGAAACAAAGTAGAAAAACATTATTTACACATTTCCCATAGCCTGTAAAATAACTGTTGGTTATAAGGAGTATGGCAGACCTTGTAGAAACCTAAGAGAAATTGTTATGCTATAGAATCTCATAAAGAGGGACACTCTGTAATAGAAATATGTTTTTAGTAGGATTTTTACAGTATATATATTAGGGGCTTTGATAGAACCATTTCTTATAATGTCCTTCAAGGCAAGCTAATATTCAGTAAAACATTGTTTGTAAGAGGCTAAAGCAATTTGTGTCCAATAAACAATTCCCTGATTCAGGGTAATATTCAGAATATGTACAGATGGATGGATGGATAATCCTTCATGAGTATGATTGTTAATGTGAGTTGTGAGATAGAAATTTTGAGCTACAGTTGTGGTCTGAGAATTACTGAGAACAGTAATCTCTACCGCCAACACCTTGTTGTGTTGTTTTGTTTTTTATTCATATCTTGCTCTTTTTTTCTTTTTTGAAAGAAGAGAAAGCGTATGATGATGGTTATGTGATAATAATTGAAAGTCCTTATTGAGCACTTAATTCTGTGACCGACACTGGACTGAGTGGTCAATAGGTATTTTTTAACTTTTACAATAACTCAGTAAGGTGTAAGTACTATTATTATTTCCATTTTATATAGATGAGGAAATTGAAATTTCTTAGAAGAAACTCAAGGAAGTTAAATAATATGCCAAAGGATGTCCAACAAGTAAGTTAAAGAGATCCAGTTCTGAAATCTAGATCTTGCTCACTCCAAAGCTCTTCCATGACATTAATATTGTCAGAGAAATTAGTGGAATTTAATAGGTATTGATGCCTAAGTGTTTTTAACTTGGGGCAGATTACATGATATTATGTAAGATAGTTCTACAGCAGCACCGACTGTTTTTTAAATCGTCTCAAAATAAATAGCGTACTGTCAGACCCTAAATCTGTTAAAATGTTTTGTTTTGGGTTTTTGTGAATATAATTAAGAGGGAATAGTATGAAATGAGATTTTCCATTTCCATCATTATTCAAATTGAATTATTTCACAACAGATAGTTTCTAGTCCCGCTGTGTATTTAACTTTCTTATAATACGTATTTTTATAGGTAGGCCAAGTTCTGATCCATTCTGGTTTTTTGCTATTTATGCATTATAATTAATAAGTAAACTGCTATAAATCAAAAAGTTGTCTTTTGTATTTTTTATGAACAGGAGTGAAGCTGAAAATTTTTTTTTTAATTTTACACTCAGCTGACTATTGCCTAATAATAATACCGGATAATCAACCACCCTGATATCCAGTGACTCCAAGCTGTAATATGTATTCTCTCTCACTTAACCTGGGCTTGGCTGATGTTGACTGGGCACAGATAGACATGGCTCCAAACTGCCACGGAGGTTCGGTCTGCATGGTCTTGCGTGTCCTGACCCTGGAAGGATATTTCCCTGGGGAGACGTGTGGCAATCACAGAAACACAGGAAGGCAAGGCTAGCCATGCATGCACATTTCAAGCCTCTGCTTGAGTCACGTCTGTTAGCCTTCCCTTTGGCCAAGTCACACAGCTGAGCCCAACATCATGAGTCACATGAGCGTGTTCTGCCTAACTGGGAAGAGGTTATTGCGTGGGGAGAGTAGAGTGTATGAGCAGGAAAGCAAGCTACTGGACTCCGTTACTTGTGTGGTGATAATACAGTGGTGTGAATCACTTCTACTGTAGAGTTTTGTCCTTTTGCATAATATTTTCATATAAACATACCAGTAACCATAAATCTGTGTGCAGGTGACATACAGAATTAAGCACCCCCTTCTTTTTATGATTATGCAACAACCTGTCCTTGAAAGGAAAAAAATTAATTATTTCGATTAAATGACACCTATTAGTAACATTTTTTGTCTGCAAACTGCTGTCTAGCGAATCAGTGAAGCACTTCCTGAGGATGCGGCGGAATATGTAGTAGGACAGTGGGAGTTCAGAGAACTTGGAATAGTATTTATTGAACACAAGGTACTGGGCTGAATACATAACTTGAGTTTGCTCACATAATTTTTACAACAAAATAGGTACCCTCCCACTACTCACCTTGTCTCCATTTACACATGAAAAACATTAGGCTTAAAAAAACAGGTTATAGGAAAGTCCCAGGCTTCAACACAAGCAGCGTGCCTCCAGAGACCCTGCTCTTTCCTGTCTCGTGTCCTCAGTGCCACTGGACTGGGTTTGTGTGACCAAACTGGTGGGATTTGGGTGGCAAGGGATAAGACTGCCCAGAAATTGGTACTTCACACATAATAATTTTTAGTTTAATCATTAAAACTCAGCTGTCTGATATATATTAGAGTGTTTTCTTTTGCTTTTTTTTTTGTTTTTAAAGAGAGCAAATTGGAGGGAGGGCGGGAGGAGCGGGGCAGAGGGAATCTCCAGCAGTCTCCCCCCTGAGCCAGGTGCCCCATCCCATGACCCTGAGATCACAGCCTGAGCTGAAGTCAAGAACCATGCTTCACCGACTGAGCCACCCAGGTGCCCTGAAATGTTTTTCATATAATCTTAATTTAGCTATTTCTTAAATTGATGCACGATTTGAAATTTTCTTCATGTAAGCATAGGGAGGCAAAGCTATTAACACAGCTTCCTCCTTTTGTGATTGTAGTTACTTTTAATGTGTATTTTGATATCTCTGTTTTTCTGTTTTCAGTGAACTGAAAGTCCCAACTGTGGTTGTACTGAATACTTCAAACCAACAATACTTTTTACTAGATAGACAGATTAAGAATGCCGAGGACATGGTGCAGTTCATTAACAACATCTTGGATGGCACAGTAGAGGTGAGTCCTTCACTTGCATTTGAAAGGAACAGGGGGAGGAGGTCGAGGAGAAACAAGCTTTCTTCTTTTCCTCTGATTCTGAAAGGAAGAGTCATTACCTGGGGTGAGGGGGAGTCCTCCCCACCTGGCTTCTGTCACATCACAGAGCCACATTCTCAGAGACATAGAAAGTTCTTCTGTGGAAGAGGCTGCTCATTGGTGAAAATGTCTCTTTTAGGGTTATTTGGAAGACATTTTTGGTTGTCGCAGTGAGTGGGAGGTGTTGCCATTTGGAGTTGGGCTGTGGGTGCTGAGAGGTCTGCAGTGTGCAGAGCTATCCCAGGAGTGAAGCTTCCTGGCCTTTAACCTTTCTGGGTTAAAGAGTCTAATTGGATTAAGTTATTCAGATTGCTTTTTTAAGAAAACCTATGAATAAGACCACCATTTCTTAAGAGATAAGGAAATGTACTGAGAATCTGAGCTTCAGTGGAGAGTTCCAAATCCAATCATATAAAATATTTCTCAGAAATAATGAATGAAGAAAGGGTGAATACCTACCATTTACACTGACATGGATGGAACTGGAAGGTTTTATGCTCAGTGAAATAAATCAAGCAGAGAAAGACAATTATCATATGGTGCCACTCATATGTGGAATATAAGAAATACCACAGAGGATCATAGGGTAAGGGAGGGAAAACTGTGAATGGGAAGAAATCAGAGAGGGAGACAAACATGAGAGACTCTGGACTCCAGGAATCAAACTGAGGGCTGCAGAAAGGGAGGTGGGTGGGGGTATGGGGTAACTGGGGGATGGGCATTCAGGAGGGCACATGATGTGATGAGCACTGGGTGTTATATGCAATTGACGAATCGTTGAACATTACATCAAAAAACTAATGATGACTATATATTGGCTAATTGGACTTAAAAGAAATAATGAATGGATAGTCTTAACCTCCCATTTTTTTCTATAAATCTTATGCAGTGTAATTCAAACTGTGGGCTGCAATCCACATTACAGGGCCATGAAGTTACCTCAGCACATTGTGGCCAGCATGCATCTTCTTTCAACAGACTAGAATAAATTGAAAAAATATGAGACTTCTTGGCTTTTATGAAGTTAAATTACTATTTTGTGAGAGTTTTGTTTCAGCTTTTACACACTTTATTTGAAAGTTGGCTCACAGAATAACAAGCATTTCTTTTTTGGAAACAATCGCTTAGGAGGAATTTCCTATTTGTGAAAATAATGCTTATTGAAATGAAACTCACCTCTATGAGTGAGAACTCTTCTATGTGTAAGTTAAACCCAATTCAAACTGTTTGACAACAAAGAGAGCCTCACATAGTTTGGAAATTCAAGCAATGAGCCAGACTTCAGGGATGGCCAAATGCAGGGATTGGATAGATTTTCGTCAGGGATTTTTCTCTGCCTTTCAGCACTTTTGGGTGGGGTAGGTTGGTGGGGGGTGGCTGGGTTTCATTCCTCGGGAGAGTCTCCCTACACAATAGCAAAGATACCCTGCGGCAACTTTAGTTTAACAGGCTCAGCTGACTTCTGAAATTAGGCAGGCCTGGACTGGTGGGTCAGCCTCAGCCAGGCTGCTTCCAAGCAGGGGAGATGACAGGGAGACTGAATTCTTCACACAGGAAAGCAGATGGAAGGTGAGACAGAGAAAAAACAGTAAATATGTACTGCATTGCTCTTTCAGGTGCTTTTTGTAATCTCCTGGAGTCAACACTTGACCTACAGTTATAAAATTATAGAACAGAAAAGTGAAGTCATGGTACTTAAATGACAATTTAATTGTTGGTTTGTTTTTTTTTTTTTCCTGTTAAACTTAAGGCCCAAGGAGGTGATAGCATTTTGCAGAGATTGAAAAGAATAGCATTTGATGCCAAATCTACTATTGTGGTGAGTTTTGAGTTTTCTTAGTGTCATTGATAATTGAGAATATGTAGGTGTATAGTTGCTTTATGTCTAATGAAGGTTAAATCTGAAATTTCAAAGGATTAGGTAAAAATGCATCTTTAATTTGAAAGATAGTCCGTATTTACATTAAGAAAATATATTTTTCAGGTGGAAATTAAGTTTCTCTACTCATTTCTGTGTGATGGTGAGTTAACTGGAATTAAGAATCTGTTACCTCAGTGACATGACTTAAAAGTGTTTTCCAGTCTCTTTTCTCCTTCTGCCCTTTTCAGTCACTGGATCTGAATCTGCTTCAACCCTGTGTCAGCTTGACAGCAGAGGCATTCCTAAATTTGTTTGAGCTTTAAACTTAGTAAGTTCTAGTTCTCTTCTTGAGCCCCATACTTCATAGGTGTTTTCACCAAGGTCAAAAGCAGTCATTAAAGTAGAAATCCTTAAAACCGGCCCTTACCACATTGTATCAGCTGCTGCTCTAACTTCCACGTGGTTTCTTCACTTCCTGTTACCCTGTCTCCCATCCATTCTGTATACCGCTACACAGTGAATAACACTAAAATAGTCCGTTTTGATCACTTTCCTTCCCTTTTCCAGTGACACATGTGAGAATACTCTCTCTATCTCAGATGGTCTCATTATTTTTTGAATATTATGGAAGCTTCCCTGGTGCTTCTTGCTAGTGCTCACACTACCTCATTCTTACTCATGCGTTAATTTCTGCCTCAAACACCTTTATTCTGGGAAGCCTTCTTCCATCATCTCAGTCCAAAGTGACCTTGCTGTCTGTGAATGTGCCTACGTAGCTCTCGAGTTACAGTCATGAGCCATGGAGGATAGTAGAGTTGAAAAACCTATGCAGTAAAATTGCTTTTACTTTTCTGATAACTAAGGAGATTGTGTATAAACTGAGGGAAATTATTAAGTTAATGTGGCTTTACTACTAACCAGTAAGTAAAAAATATTTAAAATGTCATGTGAAGAGGAATGTATGTGTACCTTCTTTATGTTAAATGACCAGCCTTCTCAGTGAATGGATTCCTGGAGTCCAGGATACAACTCCGAAGCTGTTGGGCACGTAGTTGCCATTTCCAAAGAGACCTTTGTGGTTAATGTGAGGAACATAAATGTCTTCAGAAAAGTTTATAAAATATCTGGTGCCTTTTTCTACTGCTGGGAGCTGGTTACACACACACACACACGCGGTGTCTTTAACATGGTAGCTACTGCAAAAATATTGACATTGATTCATTGGAACTAAAAGCAAGTTGAATGGTAGCAAGAGGAAGAAATTTGCAGTGGTTTTAAAATCGTTCATGTAGGGCACCTGGGTGGTTCAGATGGTTGAGCACCTGCCTTCAGCTCAGGTCATGATCCCAGGGTTCTGGGACCTAGCCCCACATCAAGCTGCCTGGTCAGCAGGGAGCCTGCTTCTCCCTCTGCCCCCCCCCCCGTCTCTTATGAATAAATAAATAAGATCTTTAAAAATAAATAAATAAAATAAAATCGTCCATGTATTTCATACCAGAATGCATAGGAGGAGAACTGAATTGTGATTATCTTCTCACAGTCTATCTTCAAGAGCTCTCCACTTATGGGCTGCTTTCTCTTTGGCCTTCCACTGGGGGTCATCAGTATCATGTGCTATGGCATCTACACAGCTGACACAGATGGAGGTTATATAGAAGAACGATACGAAGTATCCAAAAGTGAAATTGAAAGCCAAGAACCAACAGAAGAAAGCAAAGAACAGGAGCCAAGGAGTGGAGACGTCCTAGTGCCTACAGTGCAAGGACCCAAAGATGTCTTAGAAAAGAAGAAAGATTGAGATTTTTCTAGTGCAGAATATTTGATAGGATTTCAAATTATTAAAGAGTCTATTTATTGAATTTAGACATTTAATCATGATCTTTAAAAAAGAATATGTTATTTGTATTTTGCTAATATCAACTTGCATGGATTAAAGTAGTCCTTCATAAATGGGGAAATGTTTGGAGCAAAGAGATGAAATGTTTGTCCTAAAAAAAATCAAGACACTTCATCAGAGTTCACCTTATAGTTGTTATAGCAGATCAATTCTTTTGCATGTTTCTCTATCTGAGTATTCTGTGACACAATCAAGATTCTTTAGCAGAATATTTAAATTGGTCAATCAGGTAGAAGATACATGCTTGATAAAGAAAAACAAAACCTTCACCTCCTACCATTCATTCATTCTCATATATTTTAGGTAAGATTTACATGGGCAAAATTAAGTCTTTAAAATTTAGGCACTTTAAGGAGAATTAACTTTTTCCATGGATGAAATTAAGATTATGACTTAAAAACAATTTGGTTTTATATAGCATAGCAATTTTATTTTTAGTTATTATTTTTAAAGGAGAGAAAATGTTCCTTTAGTTTTTAACTTTATACTCAGTTACATTATTGAAAATTCCATATGGGTCTATAGAGTGGGAAAAAACAGTCTTATGTTTAATCTTTGCAAAACAAATGGATTTGATTGGAACACTGATATCAAACCATGCCCTGGGACATGCTTAGCAGGTGTCTCAGTGGTCACTGTAGGAAGGGGAGGGTCTCTGTTTTATATATTGGAATTTCTTCTAAAAATTTCCTTTGAGAAAAAGCTCCTACTGCTTTTTAAAAAGTAATATATATCATATTTTTTATGTTTATGGTATGGTAACGTTATGGCAAGTTATGATATGGGTGTATCTGTGTATAATATACACACATGCACAATATATTTACATATACATATAAAATTTATTGACATATGTCTGTTATGTAATTTTATGGGCATGTGTATGTTCATAATGAGTAATGAGTGACATAATCAACCTGTCAACAAAATTTATGATAATCCAGTGATTAAGAGATCTGCCACTTACCTTCTCTATCCTCTCAGTTCTGACTCCCATTTCAGCCAGTGACCTCTCATCTTCTCTCTATAATGATATAACATAGGAATTCTATCCTGAGTAATGTATAAAAATTGACATTGTTTTAAGCAACATTATGGTGTGTTTATTGTAGATTATTTTTGAGCCCTTCATTGTAGCTAAGTTTAGGATTTTTATTAGATGACCATTGTTTGGGTGATGGTTAGAATGGTTTTTGTTAAACAATGAGAAATTGTTAATCATTTTAAAAATATGCAACTCATTGTCCTGATATTGAAGTTGTTTAGGGCTTTGGTTCTCAAAGCAGCTGTTGGTTACTTCTGGTGCCATGCAGATCAGAGCTAAACTGAAGCTTGTATCTAAGTACTAGGAAGTTACTAGCAATCGTTTCATTGTATCCATGTGCTCTTTTAGCTTATCGTAATTAAGTGCTATTAATTTAACAAGTAGATTCCTCTCCAAAGAGTAATGAGGGGTTCTTTTGGAGGATAAGTACTGATGCTCCCGGTGGTCAAGCTTGTTTTGCAGCAGTGAAACAGCGTGAGTGCAGTGCCTCACTCGAGTCTGATCTAGTGTGGGAGGTAAAGCTTAGCCTCCATCAGGGACAGTAGGAAATTATAGAAAACGTCATGGTTTTCTTCTTCATGTTTATCATTATATGTCCTTCATCTGCACAGTTTTGGCCTTTGTCAGGCATCACTTATAAATGAAAGAACTCAGTAGAGAAAGAAAAAAAAGTAAAAACTCAATATGTATCAACAAACAGAAGTCCAGCCATTTTTGCATTCTGAGATTTGCTTGTTAATAAATTAATGCCTTAGTTCTTTGTTACCTTTTTCACAGCTCTCTACTTTGCCGCATATCCTATTTGTGTTTCCAGAGTGTCTGTTAGGAAAACAAAATGTGTACATGGTTTATAAGTGAGTAATTTTCTTTCTTTTTGTATTAGAATTTTGTTTTTTATTTATTTCTACTTTAGGATATTATCAGACTTCCCACAAAACAAATTTAAAATTTTTGTTCACTAGTATGCTTTTCCCTTTAATATGGTATCAACACATAACTAGGAATGCTATTTTCATTTCAGGAAAAAGTACTCCCAAATAAAGTAAATTTCTTAATGAATCTAGTAGAATATAGATAGCCTAATTCACTGGTGAATCATCTTATGATTACATATTAATGAGAATATCCTCCAGTAAGTTGGAGTTTTGCCTTTTCTTCCAGTTGCAATAAAATTCTATTTCTAAATCCTAAAATTCAGGATTCCAGATGGCTTGCTGTTGATAAGTCTAATGCTCAGACAATATTTAATTATATTTTGGAGAAAGGAAGTACATATTTTTTTTCAAGCTATGCACCCCATTATAGCTTGCAATCCTTTTTGTTTTCTTCATCATACACATTAATATTTCTCTAGCTACTTTATCTGAAACTTGTTTGAAGTGTATTAGACCTGAAATTTTATTTTCTTCCTCACCCCTAGTGCTTTCCCAGTATCTGACTTAGAAATAGCATTAAGAGCCAAATGTCTAGAGGTTGAAGGAACCTACGTGAGTAGTTAAACGTCTATATCATTTTTGTTTAGTGGATTTTTGTTGATATTTCTTGTGTTTTGCTTCAGGGGCTTTTCTGGTTTGGGTTTGCTAAAAAGCAGTTTACATATTTTCATATTGCTTCATGTGATACAGAGGTAGGACAGGGAAAAACTAGCTATTCTTATTATGCAGACATTGTTCAAATAAACCAGTGTGGGATATTAAGACTATCATTTAATTGGTGGGATTAGGTTTGCCATTTTATTTTTATAAATATATATTTTTTCTGAATGTGTCTGAGTCCAAGAGTGGGCAAAAATTAATTTTCTACTTTGGACTAAATCTATAAAGGTTTTTGAAAGTCTGTATTACTAACTTGTTGAATTCATGAAATCTTGCCTTAAGGCACCAATTGTAAACCTTTGATTTTCTAAAATAAATTAATTGAAAACATGTAACTGTTTATTTTTACTATTTATATTTTGTTTTCAACACTAACAGTTCCTTGTGCAAGCAAAGAAGATGGCTAAGACTCATCCTCCACGAATTATTTTTCCTTTTATTAAATTGTGAGTTATTTGTCATTATAGAAACATATGAGTTTAAACAGACTTGAGAAAGATCAGATTGTTATCTAATCCCCTTATAGAAGAATCTGAGGTTCATAGGTTATATATATTTTGTATTTGTAAAACCTGTTTATTTTTAATAAATTGCAGGGTTTAGAGTTGAAACAACTGGACTTGAGTCTGTGATCAAAGGCTACATTGTGATCTTGGACACAACACAACCTCCTGTCCTTCTCATTGTCAGTAAAATGGGAATCCAAAGCCTCAAGACATTCTTTTATAAAATAGCATCAAATGGGAGGCGCCTGGGTGGCTCAGTCATTAAGCGTCTGCCTTCGGCTCGGGTCATGGTCCCAGGGTCCTGGGATTGAGCCCCACATCAGGCTCCCTGCTCGGCAGGAAGCCTGCTTCTCCCTCTCCCACTCCCCCTGCTTGTGTTCTGCTCTCGCTATCTCTCCCTCTGTCAAATAAAATCTTAAAAAAAAAAATAGTATCAAATGGGGAGAGTATATTATGAAAAAAAGTTTGTACAAACACTATTTTTTAAATTATTTTTTATATGCTACACCATGAACACTTTTTTAAAAAGATTTTTATTATTCATTTAAGAGAGAGTGAGTGAGTGAGAGCATGAGCAGGGCGAGGGTCAGAGGGAGAAGCAGGCTCCCCACTAAGCAGGGACCCCGACGCGGGACTCCATCCCAGGACTCCAGGATCATGACCTGAGCTGAAGGCAGATGCTTAATTGACGGAGCCACTCAGGGATCCCGACCATGAACAATTTTTTAATGAGAATTGTTCTGGCATGGGAATAACAGCCAAAAAATTGGCCCCACCCAGCACGGTAGTAATACAGACTAGCTGGTTAGAATGGACCTTCCCTGATAAGAGTGACCAAATGCGTCCACTGTGTGAATTCCATGGGTGATGACAGGCTCCTGGGTCCCTGCCAAGAGGCTGGACTACGTTGTGAGTGTGGAGGCCCTGGTGTCAGTGCCTGGGTTCCAGTCTGGGCTCCGTCACCTGCTGTGCAAAGCTGGGAAGATGCTCACCCTCCCTGCTCTGTGCTGATTCCAGGTTAATGGAACCCATCTCACTGGATTATGAGATTGAGTTACACATGAGGCATGTTTACAAAATGACTGGCACATGAAAACTGCTCAGAAATTATAACATGTATGTATCCAATTTATTTCTCTTCTTACTCCTCTTAGAATTTATATCCTTGTTTACCACAGAGAAAAGCCAAGATTTTAAGAATATGAAATACTAATATGTTTAAATTTGCTTGGCTACCTTTTGCAATTCAAGCTCTAACATTTTGGATAGACATGAAAAGAAGTTGACGTTTCTTTAACATTGAAATTAAATATAATTGCAAACATTTAGGTTCACAAACCTTTCCAAAAATCCTTTGGGTTTTGTGCTTTCAGTGAAAATGAATACACATAAGAGGATATAAGTATCCAGTGGGATTATTGGCATGTGTAAATAGTTTAGATGGCTATCAATGTTATTTGGACACAGATTTAAAATATTAATGGATACTGAATATAGATGATTTGGTTTTCCCGCAAGCCTTCCGGACAACAATCCTCAGCCCCTCTGCTTTCCTCCAAGTCCATCTCCCTATAAACTGAAAAGGGATTGTCAACAACTAGTAGAAACGTGGCAATTGTTTTCTTGCAGTTTATTCTTTCAACAAATGTTTTTTACCTGTCTCCTGGGTACTGCTGAGCATACATTAGTAAAGGATGGCCAAAAGCAGAGTTTCCTTCGGACACTGAGATTCTGTGAGCGGCCAACATAAGCACGAAAGCCATCCACTATGTCATTTTACAATTGTTCCTTCTCTTTCCAACAAAAATTAAAAAAATAAAAATTGGCCAATTTTAATATGTTACATTTAGTAAATTTTAGTTGGGTGGTGGAAGCAGTCCAGTGAAACTGAGGCATATGTAGTAGTAACTGAGGATATTCTACTCATTCACATGTTTCACACAGCTGCGTCACTGTCTCCGTCACTCTGTTCACTCGTGGATTTATTTACATAAGTGGTTTATTCCATCACAGTTGGATGATATTCCAGTTTCTCAACATGTCTGTTGCTAATCCCTAGAAATTCTGTTCCAAACCATAAGAACCCAGTCAAAAAGACAAATACTTAGATTTTAATGACTCATACAATGACTTTTGATAGTTCAAATTTTGAGGTTGTACACACAGAAATAATCTGCGTAACTAATAAATCTATGTTAAAGTCCTCTGTCTCCTTTTTATTTTTAAACTGATTGTCAGCGGAACTTTATGAGATTCTGAATTGGCATAATAGAGATTTTAAGATCATATGTCTTCTCCAAACAATGCTTTATTGTTCTAAATCAATTAATTGGAAGACACTTAATCTCAAAGATTTTTCTTAGGTAGAAGGTGACTCTTTTTTACAAAGGATAATTTTGGAAGGAGTAAAAGATTCACTTTATATTTGGACACAGGTTAATTCACATTTTTCATGAAAGACTACTTAGGTAGCTTAGTTTCCAAGATTATTGTATAAACCTCTCCTGCTCAAATTACCACACTTGATACAGTCTATTCTGAGTTGTTGATAGTATAATCTCGAAATCTGAATTGCTAGCCTTCAAAATAATGTGTCACCCCATCCCACCCCCTTGTAAATACTAAGTCATTCAATTAACATATGAAACCGAACACTAATTTTTACAGGGGCCAAACAACCTCTAGCAAGATATAGTGAGAATTTTTTTCCAAATAGATCCACTGTTATTTATGAAATTATTAGATATTCCTCGATATATTATGGAGAAAAGTCATTGATACTTATTTTTTTATATTTACAATATGACATGTATAGTTTGAAAGAGCCTTGAGATGAACTAAGGCTGAGACCTCAGTAGAATTACTTGATAATTGCTTACATCTAAAAAACAACTTCACTTTTATTACTCATTTTGTTAGCAGGGTCAAAATGGGACGGGAGGAGGGAGGTAGTGATGTGTTCACCCTTCTGAGCAGTGTTCTGCATGTGCATACAAAGGCTGACGTTTTATGGGACTTAGAAAAATGTCAGGATATTAGGGCATGTTGCTACTCCTGTGTATCTTCAGGAAGGTCCTTACAAGAAAGAGACAGCATAAGAAAGCTGGAAGGGAGCGTGCACCTTTGCTAAGAGAACCTTTTGCCTGTGGTCAACAGTAAACATGACTGACATAACCTTTTTCACTTGCAAAAAGCAAATTCCTTCCTCCAAGCTTAGTTTAATTTAAGGATCATTTTCATATACTGGGGAACAATAGATAAATTAGGGTCTCCTAACCACATAACTCACTCGACTGCCAAGTGATGATCTAACTAGCTATCTGGTAAAATATATTTCTAGGAAGTAGTAATTGCTTTGTATTTAGATATACAAATTTCTGTGGGAATAAGAATTTCAATAAATGGTACTGAATCAATCGACTATCCCTACAGGAAAAAGTAAATGTTGATCCTTACCTAAACACCATACATAAAAATTAATTCAAGATGGATCATAAACCTAAACATAGAAAAATAAATTTTTCTTGCAGGAAATCTTCATGACCTTTGGTAGAGAACAAATGCCCAAAGAGGATACAAATAACAGAACCATAAAAAATCAATTAGATTTTGTTAAAATTAAGAATTTCTGGTTATGAAAAGATGCCAGTAAGTGAGTAAAAAGGAAGAGATATTCACAACACTTACATCTGCCAAAGAACTTGTGTCCAGAATATATAAAGAATACTTTGAAATCAATAAGGAAAAGACAACCCGATGTGAAAAATGAACACATGACCTGAATAGGAACCTTAAGAAAAGACTATCCAAATGGTCAAAAACCTGTTTAGCAGGTGCTCAACATCATTCCTCATTCAGTTTCTTGATTTTAAAAATCTACATGTGGACATCTCACAAGTTTGTGTCTTCACCTTGAACTCCAGACTTTATGTCCAATTCAACATTCTCCACTTGGGTGTTTAGTAAGCAACCCAAACAACATATCCAAAGTACCGGTTGTCCACCAAGTACCTGCTTATGCTCAGTCTTCCTGGATCAATCTGAGACTTCTTTCCTTCAACACCTCTTATCTAATCTCTGAGAAATTTTGTTAGTGATATCTTTAAAATATACCTAGAAGCCAGACTTCACAGCACTGTACAGGTTAGCATCCTGGTTGAGACCACCACATCCCCATCGCCAGGCTTCACTGCTTACACCATTGCCTGACTGCAGTGTACTATCCAAAGAGCAGCTAAACATATCTTTTTTTATGATGTGAGGCAGATCATAGTATTTTTCTGCTCAAAACATTCCAGTGACTTCCTACCTTAGTGTCACACAGAAGGTCCTTACCATGGACTATGTTATTGATTGAAATGTGTCCCCCCAAATTCATATGTTGAAGTCCTAACCCCTAGTACCTCAGAATGTGACCTTATTTCGAAACAAGGTCATGGCAGATGTAATTAGTTAAAATGAGGTCATACTGGAGTAGAGTGGATCCTCATAGAAAGGGGAAATTTGTAGACAAACACATATTCAGGGAGAATATCATGTGAAGGTGAAGGGAGAGTTCGAGGTGATGCTTCTACAAACCAAGGAATGCCAAAGATTGCCAACAAACCATGGGGAGCCTGGAGAAAAGGCCTGCCGCAGATTCTCCACCACAGCCTCGGAAGGAACCAACCCTGAAGATACTTTGATTTTGGACTTCGGACCTCCAGAAATTTGAGACAGTAACTTTGTGTTGTTTAAACCATACAGTTTGTGGTACTTTGTTACAGCAACCCTACTAAACTGATACAACTTAAAATTATTCTTTACAACCTTCCTGACCCTGACCACATTTACCTCCTCCCACCTCCCCACCCCTCTTGCTCATTCCATTCCATCTTCCCGCCTTCCTGCTCCTGGAGCTCCTTTGCACTTGCTGTTTCCTCTGGCTAGACTAACATTCTCCTGGACATCCACATGACTCACTCCCTCCTCACCAGGAGTCACCTTATCATTAACGCCTTTGTTAAACATTCTGCATGAATTAGACCTCCTGGCCCCCCAATTCCTCCTAACCCCTTTCTGCTTTATTTTCTACAAGCACTTCTTCATAATTTTATATATTGTTTGCTTACTGCCCGCTTCCCCCCTTAAATACACACTAATGTAGGCCCTGAATGGTCAGAACATTATCTGATTTTTTCAAGGCTACATTCTCAGTTCCTGAAACATGGTTGGCATGAAGTATGCATTCAATAAATATTTGTAGAATAAATGAATGGATGAACGAGTAAGTGAATGTATTTTATTTATATAATGATGTATTTATTACTAGTATGCTAGTGTTGAAGATTTCTGATTTTTACAAAAATCAGAAAGACATATTTTAATTGAAGATTTTAAGTGCATGTTCCAAAAGTATCTGAGTATTTACTGATTGAGCAATGGGGAATATAAGTAATTAACATGAAAGAGTCATAAGCTTTGGAAATATTGTATGTTTTAGTATGGAAGATTTATATACTATTTAGCTTGGGATCCAAAATCTTAAAATCTATACAGTCATTGAAAATAAGAATAGATTAGAGGTCAAGAACTATGAAGATTTTAGGTAACCAAATATTCTCCAACCCTCAAATACTATTGAAAAATAAACAATTAGCTCTTTTGCAAATGTCAGTCTAAAGTTGTTAGCCTTGGCACCCGGGTGGCACAGTGGGTTAAGCGTCCGACTCTTGGTTCTGGCTCAGGTCATGATCTCAGGGTTGTGAAATCAAGCCCAGTGTTGGGCTCAGCACTCAGCAGGGCGTCTGCTTGAGATTCTCTTTCCCTCTCCCTCTGCCCCTGCCCCCACTCATGCGCGTGCGTGCCTAGGGCACACACTCTCTCTTTCTCTCTCAAATAAATCTTTTTTAAAAATTTAAAAAACATAAAATTGTTAGCTTTGTGGTAATAATTACTATGTGTTAAGTTATGGATTCTTAACCAGTAGTGTTTATCAGAATTACATGAGCATCCATTGCCTCAGATGATTTATAAAAATACACATAAGCCCTAGAAAATCCATTGGGTTGGTTTTGGATGAGCTTCTGCTTGAAACTAAAACAAAGAAGAAAAAAAGCCTCCCCAGTTGATCTTGATGTCTACTCCCAGTTGCAAACCAATGGTTTAAGTGATGATTAGAAAAGGTAAAAGTGTCAGCGCCTTTAAAAGAAGTTGTGTTTTCTGTGATTTCCTTGTGAGCATTTAGAGGTCAAATATGATACAAGAGCATGATATGCTTCAGTTCCCCTACATGACCCCGCAGCCTCAGCCAACTGTGAGCAAACTTGCTCGAACAACAGTAGCAGCTTCAGGGAAGTGGTTTTTATTCTTGTAAACAAGAAAGTAGGTTATGTCCAGCTGGGATTATTTATTTCTTTTTTCATTCTCCCATCCTTCCTCTAGAGATGAGCAGTGTGTCTCAGTGGGCTGAAATGAGTCTCTGCTGTTGGAGGTGAGGGTCCTAGCAAGGCATGAACATGGAAGTGTCACACTTTCTGGCTTCATGCATCCTTATGAGTCATTTGTGTAGAAAATGAGATTTGAAACGCAAAAGTATTCACAATTTTGCTTCTTTCTTCTACACTATCAAATGTAAAACAAGTTTTTACATGACCAGTAGTGGGTCTCAAATATAAAATGTGTGCCAACATAAGGCAAAGCTCAGAAACCCCAAAGCACATCTCTGCAGGAGGACATTTCTGCTCAACCACCTTGTGGTCATCAGGCACAGTTCATTTCTAGGTAATTGGACTCTTGTGATCAAAAGCAGTTTCTTCCCTAAGAAGTTGGACTGCATAACTTCACATTGTCGAAGAATAATAGTAACCAGAGAAGAACTAAAATTCCCAGCCTCTCCTGGAGTAATGCCTGTCGTTTCAAAGGAAGAAGGGACAGCACCATGGCTTGGACCCCAGTGGTTCTGCTTTTAGTCAATTTTATATATGTTCTAGTTTAAAAAAACTACAAATACTTCTTAATGTATACATTTAGCAAGACAAACAGGTAAAGCAAATGTAGCTACATGTTTACAACTGGTGGTTCTATATATAGAACAGGAGGGTATCCTGTATCCTTCACCTAAAATCAGTAATTATACTATTCTTGCAACTTCCACGTAGGTTTCAAAAGTTTCAAAATAAATGTTGGGGGGGGAATAGAGTAAGCATTACTGTAAATTCTTGTTTCATTGTGATAATCTCGAATATATACCCAGAGGTGTCTTTAATATTAAATATAATGGAAATATACATTGTGGCTCAATAAAATGTACTATGACAGCACTGCACATGCATTTTTAGCAGTACTGTATCTCAAATAACTTAGATGCAAATGGCTTTATGTAAAATGAAAACCTTGATATTATATCAACGATGCACATGAAAGATTTGAACAAACTGGTTCACGGAATCTTAAATTGCTATTAAAAATAAATGAATAAATCACATTCAAAAGCCGTGAGTCTAGATTGAAAGTTCCATCCCTTTCAAGCAACTTGGAAAATAATAAATATATATAAGCAGACATTTCATCACAATTTTTTTCAGGAAAGTATGTAAATAAGTCTGCCTATCATCACTTATTATATCAGAGTATTACTAATCTTAACAAAAGAAAAAAATCCAACCTAATTTATAAATCACCTCTTCTTTGAAGCTTTCACTGACACTTTCAAGGGACATTAATTCCTTCTTCCCACCATCTTGGCAACACAGGACATTATATATACATATTTGGTGTTTAATGTACAGCACTGCACTAAAATGAATTAAATCAGTGTATTTATTTATTGGAAAGCTAATAATATTTTTAAGAGTTGACATAATGTGGCCTGGGCTGAATGTTCAATAAGAGTTTGAATGAACAATGATTGAATTGATCAATGGATAGATAAATGAGGTAGAATTTTCAAAAAATTCAGAACAGGTATAAATACCCAAATCACACTGCTCCCCCAAAACCATTCAAATAAAGGCTACTATCTTCACTATCAGTTGTTTGGGAATAACTGCACACGCATACACATAGATTTCAAAAATCATACTTTTCATATGGCAATATCACAAGGCAACATTTCTATTACATGTTTCCACAAAAGTAGAAAACTGAAAAATGTCATCTGTGCAGAGACAGCTAAATCAATAAGTACAGTGTATCTCTGAAGCAGAACCACTAGGTGATTTGTAATATGTGCATGTGTGCACACACACACGCACTCATACAAACAGGGATTCAACTACAGGAATTTGGATGTGCAGGGTGGCAGGAATGGGTTGAATGTTCTCTGTAAGGTTGTGGTCTTTGCATGTGGTGCTTGAGTGTGTGGTACACAGAGCTGGCTATCTGGACAGGGAGATAGATGTAAGGTGGTAGAGAGCAAGAAGGTGACTGAAGCCCATGTCAGTTCTTGTTGCCTCTGACCTTGGTGGTATGAGGATCCTTCTGAAGCGTTCACAGTGCTCAACACAAATATCTGGCTCAGGAGTGGAAAAGCAGAAGGACCCAAGGGAAGGTGGAACATTTGCAGTCCCCACCACTTCCTGGTTCAGAGCCAAAGACTTGAAGCCTTCTTGCTGGGTCCTCACATGGTTTAAGGGGCAAAAGAGCTCTCTGGGGTGTCTATTAAAAAGGCACTAATCCCATCCATGAGGGCTGATCTAATCATCCTGATCTAACCACCTCCCAAATGTCCACCTCCTAATACCATCACATTGGAGGTAAGGACTTGAGCATATGAATTTACAGGGGGACATAAACATTCAGTCCATAATAGTGGTATGAGTGAGAAATCCTGCAAAAATGAGGTGCTTATATACAACTCTATGTGCTAATATACATATCCAACTTCCCTCCTGAAAGAAGGGAAAAAACTCTGCTCCTTCCTGAGTATTCTGAGTTCTTACTGTAACCCTTTAGAATGTAAATATATTTATTTCTCAGGAGGAAAGGTAGCACCATTATATCCAGCAACCCCCGGGACGTCTCCAAATCTCAGGTGTCGGCAACCCCCTCCCCTCCGTGAAATGAAAACAATATTTCCAGAAGGAAAACTCTCCAAAGTTCCATGCAAACAGTCATAAATTACCTGGTGAGGCTTGCCTTCAGCCCAGGTCCCACATTTCAATAAAATGTGCCCAGAAAGCTCTCACAATGCAGAAAGGGAAATATTTTCTTTAAAGCCCCACAAGGGGTCAGCAAACATTTTTCTGTAAAGGGCCAGATAATAAATAATTTAGGCTTTGAAGACCACATATGGACTCTGTCACATATTTAATTAATTATTTATATATTATTTATTTATTTGAGAGAGGGGGAGGGGCAGGGGGAGAGGGAGAGGCAGACTCCTCACTGAATAGGGAGCCCCACACAGAGCTTGATCCCAGGACCCTGAAATCATGACCTGACCGAAAGGCAGATGCTTCAGTGACTGAACCACCCAAGTGCCTCTCTTTTATTTTTTTAAAACTCTTTGAAAAATGTAAAAATCTTTTTTAACTCAAGCCCTCTTCAAAAACAGGCTCCAGGCTGGATTTGGTCAGCAAGCCAATTTGCCATGTAGGGAGATAAAAAATGTTCACCAGATCGATAGCTACATATCAGATACAAGTTGGTGGGGGGGGGGGGGTGGAGTTTGGGTATGTGTTAAATTTGCTCCAGCAAACAAATCACATCTGGAACAGCAGTTGCAATTAGAGACAGGGACCGATTAAATAGTCAATAATCTCTTTCCATTCTTGAATACTCATCTGTTTTCCACACAGGCAAAATAGGAGAGTTGGGTGAAATCACCACCCCTCTATCTTTTTAAGTCCTTGATGATGGTGAAAATTCCTACAATATCTTCAGGAATGTGGTTTGCCTTTTTCAAAGGTAGAGTAAGTTCCAGTGGTTTCCATTTGACTCTCTTCTAGCCTTCAGTCTGTAATTGGGTACCACGTGGAAGCTGTTATACATGTATTCTAAGTACCCATTCTAGAACCAGGAAAATAATTAGAGGGTGAGCCCATTATGAGATGAACTCACGCCAAAAGTCCAGTGATTATCTGACCTCCATAACTCCCTACTCTGAATGGTGAATCTCAGGAAGTTTTGAGCCAGTGTCTATATATCATCAATATCTGATTGTTTTTCCTTCCCCAAAACTGTCTCCTGCTAAATGGCTGGCAGTACCCTTTAGGGAAGGGCAGAGAATATGATTTACGGTATAAGTATATGTAAATATATAATATAAAAATTGATTAACCTGTTTGAATGTGTCTGTTTTCTCATATGCAATAGGGCGTATTAATCATATTTATATCATGGGGTTATTATGAGAATTAAACATGGTCTCGATGTCAATATTTCATCTGTCTGTATTCTCCTCTTGCTGGAAGAGAACCAGGCTCCTTTCCCAGCTTTGCCCAGTGGTGAGCTGTGACCCTCTATGATTAGGTTCTAGCCCATAAGTGAAAATGACTTATAACATTTCCAAGCCTGGTCCATAAGATCCTCCCATGTTTTGTGCTCAGTCCAGCAGGCTGGAAGAGAGATAATCCCTAGGAAAAATTAACAATTAAAAATGGCGAACTTTTCTTATCCTGGATCCAGAAATGATTGCATGAAGGTGTGCCACACCACTGACATTACCTGACAAGTACTGGTGGGCAAGAAATAAACTATTTGTTTCTTTAACTTTACACATTTGGGGACTAATTAATACAGAGCTTGCACTAAACTAAATAAAACACTATTTATTATTTTGAAGTTCATGACTAGAGTTAGGGTTCTTGTGCCAAACTCTAAAGAGAGTATTTTATTTATGAGCTATTAAATTACAATATAATGAACTACAAAAAATCTTTATTGCATATCTACTTTGTGTATATTGAATATACATAAAGTTGCAAATAGATCATCTTCCAAATAAAGGATTTTGAAATTTAGCATGTGAAGAAAAAACATAACAAGAGTACATAAAGTTAATCACATATGATAAAGAACAATTAAGTGATATGTCTTAATTATCAATTATAATTTGCTTCTTAACGTCTAGAATGCTTGGGGCACCTGGGTAGCTCGGTTGGTTGAGCATCCAACTCTTGATTTTGGCTCAGGTCATGTCAGGGTCCTCCCACTACTCACTCTCTCCCTCTCTCTCATATAAATAAATAAAATATAAATAAATAAATAAAGTCCAGAATGGTCACTATTACATCCTGGAACTGCCAAAGGATTTTGGCTTTTGGAGACCTGAGAATGAACCCAGGACAAATACTGTGTGACCCCATTTATATGTGGAATCTAAAAAATAGAATTGTGGTTTCCAGGGGCTGGGGGCTAGAGGAAAAAGGGAAATGTTTGACAAAGGGTATCAAGTTTGAGTTATGCAGGGCGAGTAAGTCCTGGGTATCTAATGTACTGCATGATGGCTATAATTAATAATACTGTGTTGTATTCTTGCAATTTGCTAAGAGATTAGATCTTTAGTGTTCTCACCACTCACACACACAAAAAGGTAACTATGTATGGTGGTGATATTTGTTAATTAGTTGATTGTGGTAATATACTTCACAATGTATACATGTATCAAAATATCACTTTGTATACTTTAAATATATACAATGTTTATTTGTCAATTAAATTTCAATAAAGCTAGGGAAAAATTCTATGACCCAGCAACTGCACTACTAGGTATTTTTCCAAAGGATACAAACATAGTGATTTGAAGGGGCACATGCCCCCCAATGTTTATAGCAGTAATATCCACAAGAGCCAAAATATGGAAAAAGCCCTGATGTCCATCTACAGATGAATGGATAAAGAAGTGATGTGTATGTGTACACACAATACACTCACACACACACACACACACATATGGAATGTTACTCAGCCACCAAAAAGAATGAAACCTTGCCATTTGGAATGGCACGGATGGAACTAGAGGGTATTATGCTAAGCGAAATAAGTCACTCAGAGAAAGACAAATACCATATGATTTCACTCATATGTGGAATTTAAGAAACAAAAGAGATGAATATAGGGGAAGGGAAGGAAAAATAAAACAAGATGAAAACAGAAAGGGAGGCAAACCATAAGAAACTCTTAACTCTAGGAAACAAGCTGAGGGTTGCTGGAGGGAGGTGGGTGGGGGGATGGGGTAATTGGGTGATGGGTGTTAAGGAAGACACTGGGTGTTATATGCAATTGACGAACCACTAAATTCTACCCCTGAAACTAATAACACAATATATGTTACTTAAATTGAATTTAAATTAAAAAAAAAAAAAGCTGGGGGAAAATTTTTGCTTCTCAGTTCCACAACAGCCAGTGATGGTGCCTGCAGGATTCATTCCTAGAAAAAGATGTTGATTTGTTTCTATATCCACGCTCTTCACTTGTGTTCGTAAATCAGTTATGACAATCCAATTTCCCTTGCCAGCAACTGATTTAGAAATGGCATGAGACATATTTTCTGTCAATTCTCCCCTCAAAATGCTTAGCCTCAGAACAAAAGACACACAGGAAGATATTCCATCTCCTTCTGCTAACTGTGGTGAAGTTAACATGATACGACTGGAACTCTGGTATCCATCTTGTAACCATGAGACACGAAGCTGAGAGCCACGTAGGTACGCTTCCACATGTGGAAGGATGAAGAGAACCCTTGGCTTAACCTTTAGCTATTCTCTCACTGAACCCTGGAACTGTTCTTAGGATTTCCTGCTAGGGGAGATAATGCATTTTCTTATTGTTTAAACTAGCTTGTGGTTTTCTGTTACTGTCAGCTGTGTGCTTCTTAAATCTTCTATCTTCAAAAAGTTTATGAAGAACATTTAAGAGCAAATAAAATCCAAGCATGAAATTTTCCACACTGCTTCTCACTTAATCTCTATTTTCTAGAATTTAAGTAGGGGGAAGAAGTCCTTGAAGCATGGCATGTTTAAGAAAATAAAACTTTCAGATTCTTACTCCTAATTTGGTGTGATGAAGATGAGTAGTGAAGAAATTGCTTCACAGGATGATTGTATAAGCAATCACTATCATATTGATCAAGTAAGACACCAAGTATGTATTCATGGATAAGTCTCTGCTTCATGGTTCTCCAAGATAAACTGACAGGCTTGGAATTCTTGACAACTGAATCAAACTGAGTAATCTTCTTAATTTGTATATGAATCAAGCAAGTTATTTATCAGACAAAAAAACCAAGGCCTATCACACTTACATTATTTTTTTTCCAGTAGATCTTTCCAAAGTTAGCTTTTAAAGAAATCAGGTCCTCTGGTCTCAGTGGAAGGCAGGAACTAAAACCCTATGTTTCTGTGAAATGTGTGTGTTTCTCATTGCTGCTGGTACAGTTTCTATTAATGGGTTATAATTATTTTAGACATACATGGATATATAATGTAAATTATACAATATCTAATTTCCAAACAGTTTTATAGGCTATTTTAGCATTATAAAGTATTATTTTATATTTCAATTACACTAAAAAGTGTTATTTTTGAAAATGAAACCTAACCTGGAAGTTTATAGAAGTGGCTTAAATTTAACCTTTTTGAGAAAATAGATGAGCACCATCTAAATAACATATTTGTCATCCTCTGGTTTATGCGAAGGGAAGGGGCCAGGATTTTTACTTCTGAGTTCCTTTGACAGGCAGGAACCAAAACCAGAAAAATAAGAAATGGAGTTACATAAATTGGAATTAGGTTGGGATAGTTATGGAAATAAGGAATTTGAAAATCAATATTTAGAAAGCCTGCAAACAGGAACAAACAATTTTGGGTGTAAAAATTGGACGAAGGAGGGTTAAAGAAATAAAAGTTTCATGTTCATGGACAGAAACTGGAAGGGCCATGTAGAACCTTCATGACCTCACTGGTTTTGTCTCTTTCACATGAATCAAGCTCAAAGGTTAATTTTAGCAAAACCAGTCTAGCAATCGTCTTAAAAGCCATTAATAATAATTTATACTTATTTGTGCCTCTCTAGATGTCTTAATAAACTTTTTTTAATAAACTTTATTTTTTAGAGCAGTTTTAGGTTCATAGCAAAATTGGGTGGTAAACGTGGGGAGTTCCCATTTACCCTCCTCCTCTGTGCATGTACAGCCTGCCCCATTATCAACATTCCCCACCAGAGTGGATGGCAATGCACGAGAAAGGACCTACACTGACACAACATAATCACCCCAAAGCCATAGTTTATCTTAGGGTTCACTCTTGGTGTTGTATAGTTAGTTTATGGATTTGGACAAATGTATAAAAACATGTATCCGTCATTATAGTATCACACAGAGTAGCTTCATTCCCCTAAAAACCCTCTGCACTCAGCCTATTCTTCCCTCCCGCCCCTGACATCCACTGATCTTTTTACTGTATCCATAGTTTTGTCTTTTCCAGAATGTCATATAGTTGGAATCATATAATATGTAGCCTTTTCAAATGTTTTTTTTTTTTTTTCACTTAGTGATATGCATTCAAGTTTCCTCCATGTCTTTTCATGGCTTCATTGACCATTTCCTTTAAACTTTGAATAATATCCCATTGTCTGGATGGAACAAAGTTTATATATCCATTCACTTACCGAAGGACATCTTGGTTGCTTCCAAGTTTTATCAGTTATGAATAAACCTTCATGTGTTGGACCAAACATTTTGTGTATACATAAGATTTCAACTTCTTTGAGTAAACTGGAGGGCAATTGTTGGATTATATGATAAGAGTATGTTAAGTTTTGTAAGAAATCACTAAATTGTCTTCCAAAGTGTCTGTACAATTTTACATTCCACATCAGCAGTGAATGAGAGTTCCTGTTGCCCCACATCCTCACCAGCATTTAGTGGTCGGTTTTTTGGATTTCACATCCAATAGGCATGTTGTTTTAATTTTTGGTTGAATATGCATTTTCCTGATGACATACAATGTTGAGCTTCTTTTCATATGTTTATTTGCTATCTGGGTATTTTCTTTGGTGAGGTGTCTGTTCAAATCCTTTGCTCATATTTAAATTAATTTTTCTTTTGTTTTCTTACTGTTGAGTTTTAAGAGTTCTTTGAATAGTTGGAATAACAGTCTTTAATTAGATATGTCTTTGCAAATATTTTCTCCTAGTCTGTAGCTTGTCTCCTCATTCTATTGTCAGTATCTTTAATGAAGCAGACATTTTTAACTTCAGTGAAGTCTAACTTATCAATTCTTTCTTTCACGGACTGTGCCTTTGAGTGGTATTTAAAAAGTCATCACCATTCCAAGGTCATCTAGGTTTTCTCCTATGTAATCTTCTAGGAGTTTTATAGTTTTGCATTTTACATGGAAGTCTATGATTTCGAGTTAATTTGGGGGAATGATATAATCTAATAAAGCTTTAATAGAGATTTTTGTACTTCATTACATGAAATTGCTATAGATTGTTACATAGTTTATTTGATATTAGGAAACTGTTTTTTAGAAAACATGCTACATAAGTAACAGATAAAGGTTTAGTTTTTGGTTAATCACAAAGACAAACCAAGACCCTGCGTATCTGTTGAATTATGTTAATAACCTATTCAGATTTGATCATTCTAGTACATTCCTCCTAAGACTAATGTTATAGAGAAAATTTTCCAAAGTTAGAGAACCACAGAGCTTGTTTTTTGGTAAAATTAACAAGTGAGAGAATTTTTCACTACTTTTATGTGCCAGGTGTTATCATGCCCTCATTTTATACATGACAAAATTTGTAATCAGAGTTTAACCTACTTGTGCAAGACCTCAGAACTAGAATCCTCACCCAAACTCTGGGTTTTCCACAGCTTTTCATTGCTTTCAGTGTGGGATTGTCCTGGTCAGACCATTTTCAAATTCCTCTATCTCCTTTCTTGGCTAACTCTTACTCAGTTTCAGTTTTCCTCAGTGCATAAAATCTTCTCTTTAATGATATTTATTGCTGCTTCACCCTAAAACAATGTTTCATTCCCATCACAAAAGAGTATGGCTGTTTTATTTATTTACTCTTCCAATGTTTTGTTTCAGAAAGAAATTCTCCAAAATAGCACAAATGCTTTAATCACTTTTGAAGAAAAGAGGTAATGAAATGTCAAATAAGTTCCATCAAGTTAAAATCATTTGTTAATCTAGTCATTTAAACTAGGTAACTATTCAGTTATCTAATGAATAAGAGAAACTATCTATAATCAAATTTTACTGAATCAGGTATATGACTATGCAGGACATAATAAAATCACTATACATATTATTTAGCTTCACAAAGCTTGTCATCTATTTTGGGAGGTAAGACAGAGATGATACAATGTGTTACTCAACTGCGAGGTGATATGCACAGACTCCAAGTGTAATAATGAAAAAATTTTGTGAAAATTTAAAAACAATTTATGTGTTAAAACATTTTAATGATTTTTTGAATTATTTAATTTTAGAATAATTGTACACTCAAGAAACAGGTATAATCAGCATCCACTTCTGGAAATCAGGAATCTGAGGCTAAGTGAAGCAGATCATGTGCCTAGTGTCATAGGGCAGGAAACACTTAAGCCAGGACTCAAACCTAATCTTCCCACTGTTTTTTCTTTACATGCTCCTGGAGACATCTGTGGATTAAATAGCTGGGGTAGGTTCTTGAAGTCAATATTGGATATGAAATGATTGTTGAAATTTAAATAAGCAATGAAATCCAAGATCATAGAATAGAATTAAGGCAGGTGATGAATCAAAGTGTCGCTAATAAGTGAATTAATATGCACAGTTTGAAGGGTTTATGATTGAGAGTCATGGTGAATAAGACTATTGTACAAACAGCAATCAATATTGGTTGTTGATTTGCAGTTTCAATTTATAATAACATATCATTTGCTACTTCTGAATTCCTGAGTTATATTGATATATAATCAGGGTATATACAAGCAAAGGATACTGGAAAATGCTAAAGGCATCATGACTCATAACAGATACATTTCTGAAACAGTACACTTATGAAAGCCCAGAAAAATCGAAATGTACACTCTATACACCCAGGTTATTCTTTCTTTAGCTGAAAATGAAATATGATTATCTTAAGGGACCCAGAGTCTATAATGTGATATAAAAGAAGAAAAAAACTGTCATTGAATCTGAAAAATTATCAGCGAATCAGTGATTTACTGACAAGTCTGATTCAGCAGAAAGTTGGCTTTAGAAAGTTGAGTACCCTGGAGAAGGCTCAGCAGTTTTACATGCATAGTCATAAATCTAAATTATAGGAAAGTAATGGTGATTTAACTCACATTATGCTATTTATTCCAAAGTTTTCCACTTGGTTAAAATATTAATATTCTGAGTAAGAGTCTCAGACTAATATTGTGCAAGAACAGCCCACAAGATCTCATTTCTCCTCCTCCTCCTTGCTATAGAAGCAACCAGATGGTAATAAAGTACATTTGAAATATCAAATCATCATCAAAAGTATAATAGTCAAGAGAATAAAAATTATTATAAAGCACTTAGCAAATCCAAAGTGCTATAGGAATGCTAAATGATGGGAGACGGCTTGCCAAATTGGTGATGGTAATCTGTTAAGTAATTCAAAATGTATTTCTTTCTTTAGGAGAGAACCAAATGGGTATAAGTAATTAAATCCAAAGTGATATAAAAAATGGATGTCGAATTGTTTGCATGTGTGTTTGGGCCCATGCCTTTGATAAGACACAGAAAAGAAATAGAGAAACAATTTTAATTATTTTATTTAAAAAAGTCTGTATCAGGAAAACCCAAAAATCTCCACACCAAAACTGCTAGAACTCATACAGGAATTCAGTAAAGTGGCAGGATATAAAATCAATGCACAGAAATCAGTGGCATTCCCATACACCAACAACAAGACAGAAGAAAGAGAAATTAAGAAGTTGATCCCATTTACAATTGCACCCAAAATCATAAGATACCTAGGAATAAATCTAACCAAAGAGGCAAAGAATCTGTACTCAGAAAACTATAAAATACTCATGAAAGAAATTGAGGAAGACACAAAGAAATGGAAAAAAGTTCCATGCTTATGGATTGGAAGAAAAAATATTGTGAAAATGTCTAGGCTACCTAGAGCAATCTACACATTTAATGCAATCCCTATCAAAATACCATCAACTTTTTTCACAGAAATGGAACAAATTATCCTAAAATTTGTATGGAACCAGAAAAGACACCAAATAGAGGAATGTTGAAAAAGAAAAGCAAAGCTGGTGGCATCAAAATTCTGGACTTCAAGCTCTATTACAAAGCTGTAATCATCAAGACAGTATGGTACTGGCACAAAAACAGACACATAGATCAATGGAACAGAATAGAGAGCCCAGGAATGGACTCTCAACTCTATGGTCAACTCATCTTTGACAAAGCGGGAAAGAATGTCCAATGGCAAAAAGGCAGTCTCTTCAACAAATGGTGTTGGGAAAATTGGACAGTCACATGCAGAAGAATGAACTGGACCATTTTCTTACACCACACACAAAAACAGACTCAAAATGGATGAAAGACCTAAATGTGAGACAGGGATCCATTAAAATCCTAAAGGAGAACACAGGCAGCAACCTCTTCGACCTCAGCTGCAGCAACTTCTTTCCAGACACATCGCCAAAGGCAAGGGGAGCAAGGGCAAAAATGAGCTATTGGGACTTCATGAAGATAAAAAGCTTTTGCACAGCAAAGGAAACAGTCAACAAAACCAAAAGACAACCAACAGAATGGGAGAAGATATTTGCAAATGACATATCAGATAAAGGGCTAGTATCCAAAATCTATAAAGAACTGATCACACTCAATACCCAAAGAACAAATGATCCAATCAAGAAATGGGCAGAAGACATGAACAGATATTTCTGCAAAGAAGACATCCAGATGGCCAACAGACACATGAAAAAGTGCTCAGCATCACTCGGCATCAGGGAAATACAAATCAAAACCACAATGAGATACCACCTCACACCAGTCAGAATGGCTAAAATTAGTAAGTCAGGAAACAACAGATGTTGGCGGGGATGCAGAGGAAGAGGAACCCTCCTACACTGTTGGTGGGAATGCAAGCTGGTGCAGCCACTCTGGAAAACAGTATGGAGGTTCCTCAAAAAGTTGAAAATAGAGCCACCCTACGACTCAGCAATTGCACTACTGAGTATTTACCCCAAAGTTACAAATGTAGTGATCTGAAGGGGCACATGCACCCCAATGTTTATAGCAGTAATGTCCACAATAGCCAAACTATGGAAAGAGCCTAGATGTCCATCGGCAGATGAATGGATAAAGAAGATATGATATATAATATACACACACACACACACACACACACACACACACACACACACACACACACACACAATGGAATATTATGCAACCATCAAAAATGAAATCTTGACATTTGCAATGACATGGATGGAACTAGAGGGTATTACGCTAAGTGAAATAAGTCAATCAGAGAAAGACTATTATCATATGATCTCACTGATATGTGGAATTTGAGAAACAAGGCAGAGGATCATAGGGAAGAGAGGAAAAAATGAAACGGGACAAAACCAGAGAGGGAGACAAATCATAATAGACTCTTAATCTCAGGAAACACACTGAAGGTTGCTGGAGGGGAGGGGAGTGGGAAGGATGGGGTGACTGGGTGATGGACATTGGGGAGGGTATGTGCTATGGTGAGCGCTGTGAATTGTGTAAGACTGATGAATCACAGACCTGTACCCCTGAAACAAATAATACATTATATGTTAATAAAATAAATAAAAATTTAAAAAAATTTAAAAAGTCTGTATCATGGCGGTGCCTGGGTGGCTCAGTCAGTTAAGTGTCCAACTCTTGATTTCGGCTCAGGTGATGATTTCACTGGTTGTTTGTGTGACTTAGAGTAGACAGCTTCTCAAAACTAAGCATTTTATTTTAAAAGAAGGAAATAATCTTTTATTACTCCATTTGTATAGAGCACAGAGCATATCTTTTGCTGTATGATATAATAGTGCTTTTTTCCTAGTTATACCTTCTGTAGATTGGTACACCGACATATTGCATAGCTTGTTATTAACCTCCCTATTGAAACTGGATAAATGGAATTTTCTCAGTCTTCTGAAGGGAAAAAGAAAACTCTTCAAGGAAATTCCTTAATATTTAACTAAAAAGCTAATTGCTAATAAATGATAAATAATTTTTGTAGTTTGCCATATGTCATATTTTTCTCTCTATACCCAGAGCCTGAATTTATAATAAAAGAGATTGTTATCTTATAGTCCAATCAATGGATATATCATTTTAGTGTTTTGCCAATAAAATGATCAATATTTGAGTACTCTGGCATTGGTCTTAAATCATAAAGAGACTCATTCTAGTGACTTTCTTCCCTTACTCTCTGCAATTATTTCAGGCTTATCATTTGCCACTCATTTTGATCTTATTTGAAATTTTAGGATCAACTCTTGGTATCTGATTAATTAAAAACCAAAGGTGCAGCTTATGTTATTTTCAAGAGGAAAGGAACTCTCTGGTATGCTAAAAATTTCCTCCCACTGTTTATACTTATTTTTAAAAATGCAATCCTGGCAGCAAATAATACCACAATCTGTAAGTAATAACCTGTTGGGATGGCTGGAGAGGGAGCGAACTGATGATGGCGCTTATAATCAATAGTGTGGGAATCAGTAATGTTACATGAATAATTTAGTTTTATGTTTCATCCTTAGGAAAAAAAAATCCAGTGGTTGAACAAACAACTGTTCTCATTACAACCTGTCACTCATCTCTAACCTCACATTATTGGCTAGTTATTTAGAGCAAGATTTTTTCTGGAGGAACAAAAGACTAACTCTGTGACTCTCCAATAAAACATAGCAAAACTTTGAAAGAGCAGATTTCCAGGGACAAACCAACCCCCTTGGCTCCCCAGTAAAGTTTATTATCTCTAAGCCACACTGAGCAATATTTCTTAAATAAAATGATAGCTCTGCACAGATCCTCTTGAAAGAGTAGGCAGAGTCAGTGGAATGACATTAAGCGAGAGTGTGCCAACCTATAGGTAACAAGCTCTATTAACATTATGAATTCATTATGCATGAGCGAACCTGAGGGAGCCCCTCTTCAACCACTCCTCCCCACTCTCTCCAACCAGCTCAGGGCATTCTACTGAGAACCAAACAAGCCCATAAAAAACAATTAAGACAGACAACTCCTGATACCATTTATATGTGGAATCTGAAAAAGTTGAACTTGTAAGAACAGAAGGTAGAAGGGTGGTTACCAGGGGCTGGGGAGGGGGATGGGAGAACTGGGGAGATGTTGTTTAAGGGTGCAAACTCAGAACTAGGAGATCTAATGCAGAACACAGTGATTAAAGGCAATAATACTGATTGTAAACTTCAAAGTTGCCAAGATACCTACTGCAAAAAAGAAATGATAATTATGTGACCCAATGCCGGTGTTAGCAGGTGCTACTGAGGTAAGCATATTGCAATATATAAATGTATCAAATCAATAGGTTGTATGCCTTATACTTACACAATGTTATATGTCAGTTATATCTCAATTATAAAAGAAAAAGGGCAACTCCTCCTTCTCCTTCCTCTTGACAACATCACACTGTCACTTACCCTGTCCAGGGATTAAAAATCAAGACAAGTAAACAAATGTGGAAGAATGATAGTATCTTCAGGGTTTGAGAAAAATTTTTATATTTTTCTCTGTATCTTTACAAAAGAACCAAAAGAAAATACAAAGGGAGAGGGTGTTGAGAACACAAGAAACAGTGATTTAGCTGGATCCAGCCTCAACTGTGTCTGCAGAACTACACAATGACCACATTCCAAAATAGAATTACAGGTACACAACAACAAACTGAACCTGAAGTCAAAAAAGCAAGCAATGCAGCTCACTATTGCAGAAAAATTGCAGAAAAAGCAGTTTCCCTTTTAATGTTAATTGGTGCCAAAAAAGACTGATGATATCTTTACTCCTTCAGGATCTCCATCTTCATCCTCAGATAAGTGTGTTGTTATGGGGGGGAAAAAAATCTAGATAAATTCCTTCGCTGTTCTATCTTGCCTGGCCCATCCCTCTCAACCATGATGACCCTAGTTCCTTCCACAGCAGAAATTCTGGAGCCACTGCTGCTCCGAATTGAATATCATGCTAAAAATTGAAAAGATTCTATGTAGCACTGGGAGTAGAGAAGAGTGAGTGAAATATATCTTATTTTAGACTTGTCAGATCAAGCAGTCACCCAACTGATTCAAATTGAGGGTGTGGGGTAAATGCAGTTATCTTTAGAGCTGCAGATTCTGGCACAAACCCCACTCGGTGCTCCCTTCTCCCTACCTCATATATTAGCTAAGTGAAAATCGGTGAAATGAAAATCACAGGTCTACCATCAGGATTAAGATTGCCACGAAGCCTGCGGGAGGAGGTCCACAAAAGGGAAGATGGGCAGTCTCTTTATTTAGTGTTGGGGATCCTGGTGGTGCAGAGAGCTCTCTGTAACAAAACACAAAATGGGTAGCTTATAAACAATAGAAATTTCTTTCCTACAGTCCTGGAGGTTGGATGCTGGAGATTAGGCACAGCCAACTGAAAGCCCTCTGCCTGGTTCACCACTGGCACCTTCTATATGGGAAAGGGTCAAGGGAGCTCTCTGGAGCCTCCTCTATTAGGCTCTAATTCCATTCATGAAGGCTCCACCCTCATGACCTCCTCTGGAAGGACACTCCACCTAATATCTCATCAAAAAAAAAAAAGCATTGATTTCAACGTATCAATTTGGGAGGGGGGACGTAAACATTTGGACCACAGACCAAGCATCTAAAGAGAGGAAAAGTGCAACCATGGCCTACTGAGTAAAATGTCAGCTCTGTCTGAGAAACAAAAACATATCGATAAGGTTTCTGGAAATAGATTAGGTATAGGAGGAGGGTTTTCTGCGTTTAGATGAGATCAGCTCTCTGTAACAGTAAAATTTATATATTATCATATTTGTGAAGATGAGATCAAAATGACATTGTTTCTAGCAAGGAATAGCTTTTCCAACTCACCTTCTGTTGACATACCTTGTAATAGCATATTTACTCTGTGATCAGATTAGTAAATAATTCTAAATTTGTTTCACCTGAAATTTAATCTCTGCTATTACATATAAATTCTTATTAAAAGTCTGTATATTTTTATATTCTAACACAATATGGTTGATGTTGACAGTACATGGACAAAAGCTTTTTTTCATGGCAATTGGGTGACAACTTAATCTTAACTAAAATATTAAGAAAAATATTTCTACTAATGGCCTGTAAAAGTAGCAAACATTAAGGCTTATCTAAAATATTACCAGGCAAATAATTTCTATATTTGGAAAAATAAGCAACAATGGTTTTAAAAGAAACTGAAGGCTGAATATGGGTTAATTCTGTTTACCCTACATCAAGCATTTCTTATTTTGTTAATTATTGAAAATAAGTGCTGAGTTTTGATACAAGGGGGAATAGCTAAAAGACATGCACAGTCTCTATTAGGAGCTATGAATCTTAATATAAAAACCTTTCACTCTCTTTTCAAGTGACCTGGTTGTTTTTATTATTCCTTTTAAATGGACACTTGTTCTGGGGTAGGCAGACCTGTGAAATTGCATTCCTTAACTAATCCATTGACTAGGCAGCATGTATTAATCATCATTTCACAGGATGTTAACATATCTAACTTAGCAAAAGGGCCTGTGGTCAAACAATTTTGGGAAAGAGGTTAAATATGTCATAAAAGGTTTTGTTTCTTTTTTAAACTGCAATTTTCACAGAGACTTTTATATGTTAATGTTCACATACTCCTAAGATTTTATTTCATAGTGATTTACTAGAGAGCTAGTTTCCAACACTTTTGTCAATATCGAATACTATTTTTTTAAAAACTTTAACCTAATATGATAAAAGTAAACTTAATTTAGCAGATGGGGTTAAATATCACTTATGCTGGGGCACCTGGGTCGCTCAGTTAAGCGTCTGCCTTTAGCTCAGGTTATAATCCCAGGGTCCTGGGATTGAGCTCCACGTCGGGTTTCCTGCTCAGCAGAGAGCCTGCTTCTTCTCCCTCTCCTTCTGCCTCCCGCTCTGCCTACTTGGGCTCTCTCTCTCTCTGTGTCAAATAAAATCTTTAAAAAAAAATCACTTATGCTTACTAGCCATTCTTATTTCTTCTTTAGTAAACTGTTTATTTTCTATTATTATAGCCTTCTGATTTGATGGATCACTTGTAAAGGGAATGCAACTGAATATTTTAATCCTGTTTAGTAATCTGTTATTTTATATGGTAAATTTGATACTTTCACATTTATTAATTAGTGATAACCACTGGTCTTATTGATATTTACTTGCTATTCTCTATTTGTTACTCTTTGTTTAATATTTTTCATTTCCGATTTCTGCTCAATTGTTAGAATTTTGTGTTCTTTTTGATTCCTTTAATGGTTTTGATATACTTTTCATCCCATTTCAGTTATTTTAGAAGATCTAAAAAATTTTAAAAAGCTGATTTAAACATACTTATCTATCAAATAAAGAACCATCTTAATCTAATCTAACCATTTTAATCTAATACCATTTTCTTTAAGGTATTTTTTTAACATTTGCAATAATAATTTTCACCATAATTACTCTTGTGTTATAATTTGTATATTATTTGTCATATCTCATGCTTCCTTCCTTTCTTGGAATCCTTTTTCATTTTGCTAAAAGAGATCTTTAAGTTATTGTTGTTCCTTTTTTTTTTTCCAGGATAGGCTAATGAATGATAATCTTTCTTAGGCTTTTTTATTGAGAATGTTATTATTTTGTGCTCACATTTCAGTGAGAATTCAAATAATAAATTCTAGATTCAAGATTATTTTTCTTCAGAATCTTAAAACTATTGCTTCTTTTTCCCTAGTTTTCTATATTAGAGATAAAAAATATCATTTTTATGCTTTTGAATAGCATCTTTTAATTAAACTTTTAATTTTGAGATTATGAGTTGCATATAGTTGTCAGAAATAACAGAGTTTATGCACATTTACTCAGTTTCCCCTAAAGATAACAGCTTGAAAAACTGTAGTAAAATCTTACAACAATGATATTGACACTGATACAATCCACTAGTCTTCAGATACCCTGTTTTAGTTTTTTTTGTGTGTGTGTAGTTCTATGCCATTTTATCACATTTATAGTTATGTGTATAAACCACCACTGTCAAATATGGGCCAGTTCCAACACCAAAAGGATCCTTTGTGTTGCTCTTTTATACCATGACTCACATCCCTCCCACTTCCCCCCAACCCATTCTTAATCACTGACAACCACTAATCTGTTTGCCCTTTCTTAATTTTGTCATTCAAAAAGAATTTTATATAAAGAATAATACAGTGTATAACCTTTTGAAATTGGCATTTTTCACTCAGCATAATTCTAAGAAATTTATCTAGGTTGCCACCTGTATCAGTAGTTCATTCCTTGTTATTACTGACTAACATTCTATGGTATAGATATAGCACAGTTTAGGGGGACCCTAAGCTTACCTCATCTCACAAATGCAACTAGATAACTGTCAAATCATCCTAAGTACCCCAGAAATTGGCCTGAAAACTTGCAGAACAAATTCCACAACTAAAGGGAGAGAAGATGCCATATCAAAGAAGGTAGGAAGTACAGAGACATGGTTTGGGGAAAAAAGGGATCCTGGCTGCTGTGGAGGGGAGGGAGCCATGGTCAGGAAAAAGGTAAGAGAGAGGGGAGCACAAAGGAGAATGCACAAGGAAACATTTCCTCATAGCCATTGGCTTCAAGAGAGGCTGCATTTTGTGAGTTCTTGCAACTAGCAGAGCTTAAAGCCTGGAGTTTTAAAGGTCAGCAGGTTTGGCTAGGAATAGAGCCTGGAGAGCACTGTGCTGCTCTTGGACAGAAGGCAAACAACCCAGGGGCATACAGTGTGAAACAGCAATCTGAAGAGCCCCTGAGGCACACATAGGGAGATTATTTGCTCTTCTCACAGTCTGTCCCTGAAAGGCAGCCTTCAACCTCTCTGGGAACAAAGGAGCTAGAGACATAACTGGCTTTTCTAACACAGAGAAGCAGGCAGAGACTTAGACAAAATAAGAAAACAGAGGAATTTATCCCAAAGGAAAGGAGAAGATAAGGCCACAGCTAGAGATCTAACTGAAACAGATATGGTACCATGCCTGATGGAAAATTTAAAGCAATGATCAAAACGATACTCAACTGGACATGAGAAAAGAATGGAAAACATCAGTGAGACCCTTACCACAGAGATAAAAGAGCTAAGAAAGAATCAAAGATAAAGAGAACAATAAATGAGATTAGAAACACTCTTGAAATGAACAGCAAGCTGGAAGAAGCAGAAGAATGAATTAATGACCTAGAGACAAAGTAATGGAAAATTTCGATGAAGCTGAACAAAAGAGAAAGAAAAATTATGCAAAATGAGAAAAGACTCAGGGAACTCACTGACTTTATCAAATATAATAAGATTCATAATATAGGAGTCCCAGAAGAAGAGAGAGAAAAGGGGGCAGAAAATTTGTTTGAGGAAATAATAGCTGAAAACTTCCCTAATCTGGGGAAGAAAAAAGACATCCAGATCCAGGAAGCATAGAGAACTTCCATCAAAATCAACAAAAGCAGACCAACACCAAGACATATAGTAATTAAGTTTTCAAGATATAATAATAAAGGGAAAAATCTCTCTCTTTTTTTAAAAGATTTTATTTATTTGACAGAGAGAGACAGCAAGAGAGGGAACACAAGCAGGGGGAGTGTGAGAGGGAGAAGCAGGCTCCCCGCTGAGCAGGGAGCCCAATGTGGGGCTCAATCCCCAGACCCTGGTATCATGACCTGAGCCAAAGGCAGACACTTATGACTGAGCCACTCACGCACCCCAAGAAAAAAATCTTAAAAGCAGCAAGACAAAAGAAATCAGTAACTTACAAGGGGAAACTCACAAGGCTAGCAGGAGATTTTTCAACAGAAATTCTTCAAGCCAGAAAGCAGTGGCATGATATATTTGAGGTGTTGAATGGGAAAAAATCTGCAGTCAAGAATACTCTATCCAGCAAGGCTATTACTCAGAATAGAAGGAGAGATAAAGAGCTTCTCAACAAAAACTAAAGGAGTCCATAATCACTAAACTGGCCCTGCAAAAAAATATTAAAGAGGACTCTTTGAGTGGAAAGGAGAGACCAAAAGTGACAGTATAAAGGTAGGAAACACAAAAGCAGTGAAAAATGAATATTTATGTAAAAAATCAGTCAAGAAACTCACAAAAAAGTATATTAAACATAGTAACATACACCTAAAATGTAGGGAGGAGAGGAGAAAAGAATGGATTCAAACTTAAATAGCCATCAACTTAATATAGACAGCTATATGCAGAAAAGATTATATACAAACCTAATGGTAACTATATATCAAAACCACTAATAAATATGCAAATAATAAAGAGAACGATACCCAAATATATCACTAAAGAAAAATCAGCAAAACATGAAAGAAAAACAAGAAAAGATCAGAGAAAACCTCCAGAAACAACCACAAAGCTAGTAAGAAAATGACAATAAATACATATTTATCAATAATTACTTGAATGTAGGGGCTCCTGGGTAGCTCATTTGGGTAAGTGTCTGCCTTCAGCTCAGGTCATGATCCCAGGGTCCTGGGATGAAGCCCCAAGTTGGGCGTCCTGCTCAGTGGGGAGTCTGCTTCTCCCTCTCCTCCTGCCCCTACTTGTGCTCTCTTTCTCTTTCTCTCTCATTAACTAAATAAAATTGTTTTAAAAAAACAATTACTTGAATGTAAATGGACTATATACTCCAATCAAAAGACATAGGGTGTCAGAATGAATAAAGAAACAAGAACCATCTATATGTCACCTATAAGAGACTTATTTTAGACCTAAAGACACCTGCAAGTTGAAAGTGAGGGGAAGGAGAAACCTTTTCCAGGTAAATGAATGTCAAAAGAAAGCCAGAGTAGCAATACTTACATTTGGACAAACTAGACTTTAAAACAGACTGTAACAAGAGATAAGGAAGGCACTATATAATAATAAAAGGGACAGTCCCACAAAAAGATATAAATGCAAATATTTATGCACCCAAATACACAAAACAGTGAATAACAAACATAAAGGAACTAATGGTAATAATACAATAGTAGGGGACTTTAACACCCACTTACATCAATGGATAGATCATCTAAACAGAAAATCAACAAGGAAACAATGGCTCTGGATGACACATGAGACCAGATGGACTAAACAGATATATTCACAACATTCCATTCTAAAGCAGCATAATACACAATCTTTTCAAGTGCACATGGGACATTATCCAGAATAGATCACATATTGGGCCACAAAACAGGCCTCAACAAATTCAAGGTCAAAATCATACCATACACCTTTTCTGACCACAACGCTATGAAACTAGAAGTTAACTACAAGAAAAAATCTGAAAAGACCACAAATACATGCAGGCTAAACAACAGGCTACTAAACAATTCATTACTAGACAATGAATGAGTCAACTAGGAAATCAAATAAGAAATTAAAAAAAGAACAAACATGAAAATGAAAACACAGTGATCCAAAACATTTGGGATGAAGCAAAAGTGGTCCTAAGAGGGAAATATTTATAGGCCTATCTCAAGAAGCAAGAAAAATCTCAAACAACCTAAACTTACACCTAAATGAGTTAGAAAAAGAACAACAAATGAAGTCTAAAGGCTGCTGAAGGAAATAAATAATAAAGAGTAAACCAGAGGGGCACCTTGGTGGCTCATTAGATTAAGAAGCCAACTCTTGACTTGGTTTCAGGTCATGATCTTAGGCTCCTGGGATCAAGTCCCACATCAGGCTCCATACTCAACAGGCAGTCTGCTTCTCTCACTCTCTCTCTGCCCCTCCCCAACTCTCTCTCTCTCTCTCATTCTCAAATAAATAAATATTTTTTAAAAAGATTAGAGCAGAGATAAATGATATAGGAGCTGAAAAAAAAAACAAACAAACAATAGAACAGATCAATGAGACCAGGAACTGGTTCTTTGAAAAAAATGAATAAAATTGATGAACCTTTAGCCAGACTTACCAAAAAGAAAAGAGAAAGTACCCAAATAAATAAAATCACAAATGAGAGAGGAGAAATAACAACCAAGACTATAGAAATCAAACAATTATAAGAGAACATTTTGAAAAACTATATGCCAACAAATTGGACAACCTAGAAGAAATGGATAAATTTCCAGAAACATACAAAGTACCAAAACTGAAACAGGAATAGAAAATTTGAACAGGGGGGCGGAGCAAGATGGCGGAGGAGTAGGAGACCTAGATTTCGTCTGGTCTCAGGAATTCAGCTGAATAGGGATCAAACCATTCTGAACACCTACGACCTCAACAGGAGATGGAAGAAGAGAGTAGCAACAACTCTCTGAACAGAGAAGCGACCACTTACTGGAAGGTAGGGCGTGCGGAGAAGTGAATCCGAGGTGATATTCGGGAGGATAGACGGCGGGGGAGGGGCCTCCGCCGGCCGCTTCTGGCAAGTGCTAGAGCACAAAATCGGACCTTTTAGAAGTTGGCTCGGCGGAGGGACATCGCTGCAGTGGCTAAGCGGGGGGGTGGAATCCTCCCAGGACAGTGTGGTCTCAGGACCCTTGGGGTCACAGAGAGACCGGGGGTGCCTGAGTGCGGCAGAGCTCCCAGGTATCAGAGCGGGGAAGCCGGCTGCAGAGATGGAGCAGAGTCGCGTGCTCTCAGCTCGGGGTTTCCATAAACTGTGATCCGCGGCCCAGTCGGGGCACGGCCCCTCCAGCAGGAACCCAACAAGCAGCAGATCCGGGGAGACTCTCCTTCCTTCCCGGGGAGGAGCGGTGCGGGAACGCACTGCAGGGATCTGCTGGGTTTGGAGACTCCACACGGGGTCGGGTGCCAGAGATAGAAACGCTCGGTCACAGGCCGGGTGAGCACGGAGTACGGCCGGAGACCGGGGACACGGGAGTGACTGCTTTTCTTTGGGGGCGCACTGAGGAGCGGGGCCCCGAGTTCTCAGCTCCTCCGGGTGGAGATTGGGAGGCCACCATTTCTGCCCTGGTCCTCCAAAGCTGTACCGAGAGCTTGCAGGGAACAAAAGCTCCTGAGAGCAAACCGGAGCAGCTTCCTTAGCCCGGACCGACAAGGGCGGGGCAATTCCGCCTCCGGCAAAGACATTTGGAAACCACAGCAACAGGCCCCTCCCCCAGAAGATCAGCACAAATAGCCAGCAAGCCAAGACCAAGTTGATCGATCAAGGAGAACGGGAGAACTCCAGCACTAGGGGAATACTGCACATAGATTCATGGCTTTTTTTTTTTTTTTTTGACCATGATTCATTATTTCATCAAAGTTAATTTTTGTTGACTTTTTTTTTAATTTTTATTTTTCCCTTTTTCAACCAACATCTTATCAATCCCCTTTTAAAAAAAAACATTTTTTATTTTTCATTTTTAGAGTCATATTTTATCCCTTCATAGTAGTTACCCTTATTTTTGGCATATATATATATAAGTTGTTCTCTCTTTAAAGTTTTGAGGTACAGTTTCTTCTAACAGATCAAAATATACCCTAAATCACTAGTGTATGGCTTTGTTCTAGTCTCCTGCCTGATCACATTCTCTCTCTTTTTCCTTTTTTTTTTTTCTTAAATCTTCTTTCTTTTTTCAAACAACTTATCTTATCAAGTCCTTTTATAAAATCTTTTATAATTTTCATCTTTACATTCATCTTCCATCCCTTCATTGTATCAACCCTTATTTTGTACATATATGTCTTTCTTCCTTTAAAATCTTAGGAGGCATTTTTTTCTAACAGACCAAAATACGCCCAAAATCTAGTGTGTGGCACTGATCTATGCACTAGCCTGATCATATTTGATCATATTCTGCTTTTTTTGTATTGTTTTGTTTTTGTTTTTATCTTTTTTTTTTCTTTTTTTTTTCTCTTTCTTTTTTCTTTCTTTCCCTTTCTTTGCCCCTGGTTTCAGGTCTTTTCTGATTTGTATACAGTATATTTGCTGGGGACGTTGTAAACCTGTTAGCATTTTGTTCTCTCATTCATCTATTCTCCTCTGGACAAAATGACAAGACGAAAGAAATCACCTCAGCAAAAAGAACAAGAGGTAGTACCATCAGCCAGGGACCTACTCAATACGGACATTAGTACAATGTCGGACCTAGAGTTCAGAATCATGACTTTAAAGATACTAGCTGGGCTTGAAAAAAGCGTGGAAGTTATTAGAGAAACGCTTTCTGGAGAAATAAAAGAACTAAAATCTAACCAAATCGAAATCAAAAAGGCTATTGATGAGGTGCAATAAAAAATAGGGGCACTAAATGCTAGGATAAATGAGGCAGAAGAGAGAATCAGCGATATAGAAGACCAAATGATGGAAAATAAAGAGGCTGAGAAAAAGAGGGAGAAACAACTACAGGATCACGAGGGCAGAATTCGAGAGATAAGTGATACGATAAGACGAAACAACATTAGAATAATTGGGATCCCAGAAGAAGAAGAAGAGAGAGAGAGGGGCAGAAGGTATATTGGAGCAAATTATAGCAGAGAACTTCCCTAATGTGGGGAAGGAAACAGGCATTAAAATCCAGGAGGCACAGAGAACCCCTCTCAAAATCAGTAATAATAGGTCAACATCCCGACATCTAATAGTAAAATTTACGAGTCTCAGAGACAAAGAGAAAATCCTGAAAACAGCTCGGGAGAAGAGATATGTAACCTACAATGGTAGAAACATTAGATTGGCAACAGACCTATCCACAGAGACCTGGCAGGCCAGAAAGGACTGGCAAGATATCTTCAGAGCACTAAACGAGAAAAATATGCAGCCAAGAATACTATATCCAGCTAGGCTATCATTGAAAATAGAAGGAGAGATAAAGAGCTTCCAGAACAAACAAAAACTAAAGGAATTTGCAAACACGAAACCAGCCCTCCAAGAAATATTGAGAGGGGTCCTCTAAGCAAAGAGAGAACCTAAAAGCAGCAAAGAGCAGAAACGAACACAGACAACAGACAGTTAACAGTCACCTTACAGGTAATACAATGACGCTAAATTCATACCTTTCAATAGTAACCCTGAATGTAAATGGGCTAAATGCCCCAATGAAAAGACACAGGCTATCAGATTGGATTAAAAAACAAGACCCATCAATATGCTGTCTGCAAGAGACTCATTTTAGACCCAAAGACACCCCCAGATTGAAAGTGAGGTGGTGGAAAACCATTTACTATGCTAATGGATACCAAAAGAAAGCTGGGGTGGCAATCCTTATATCAGACAAACTAGATTTTAAAACAAAGACTGTAATAAGAGATGAGGAAGGACACTATATCCTACTTAAAGGGTCTATCCAACAAGAAGATCTAACAATTGTAAATACCTATGCCCCTAACATGGGAGCAGCCAATTATATAAGGCAATTAATAACAAAAGTAAAGAAACACATTGACAACAATACAATAATAGTGGGAGACTTTAACACCCCCCTGACTGAAATGGACAGATCATCTAAGCAAAAGATCAACAAGGAAATAAAGACTTTAAATGACACACTGGACCAAATGGACTTCACAGACATATTCAGAACATTCCATCCCAAAGCAACGGAATACACATTCTTCTCTAGTGCCCATGGAACATTCTCCAGAATTGATCACATCCTAGGTCACAAATCAGGTCTCAATCGGTACCAAAAGATTGGGATCATTCCCTGCATATTTTCAGACCACAATGCTTTGAAACTAGAACTCAACCACAAGAGGAAAGTCGGAAAGAACTCAAATACATGGAGGCTAAAGAGCATCCTACTAAAGAATGAATGGGTCCACCAAGAAATTAAAGAAGAATTAAAAAAATTCATGGAAACCCATGAAAATGAAAACACAACTGTTCAAAATCTTTGGGATACAGCAAAGGCAGTCCTGAGAGGAAAGTATATAGCAATACAAGCCTTTCTCAAGAAACAAGAAAGGTCTCAAATACACAACCTAACCCTACACCTAAAGGAGCTGGAGAAAGAACAGCAAATAAAGCCTAAACCCAGCAGGAGAAGAGAAATCATAAAGATCAGAGCAGAAATCAATGAACTAGAAACCAAAAGAACAGTAGAACAGATCAACGAAACTAGGAGCTTGTTCTTTGAAAGAATTAACAAGATTGATAAACCCCTGGCCAGACTGATCAAAAAGAAAAGAGAAATGACCCAAATCAACAAAATCCTGAATGAAAGAGGAGAGATCACAACCAACACCAAAGAAATACAAACAATTATAAGAACATATTATGAGCAACACTATGCCAGCAAATTAGATAACCTGGAAGAAATGGGTGCATTCCTAGAGATGTATCAACTACCAAAGTTGAACCAGGAAGAAATAGAAAACCTGAACAGACCTATAACCACTAAGGAAATTGAAACAGTCATCAAAAATCTCCCAAGAAACAAAAGCCCAGGGCCAGATGGCTTCCCAGGGGAATTCTATCAGACATTTCAAGAAGAATTAATACCTATTCTCCTGAAACTGTTCCAAAAAATAGAAATGGAAGGGAAACTTCCAAACTCATTTTATGAGGCCAGCATTACCTTGATCCCAAAACCAGACAAAGACCCCATCAAAAAGGAGAATTACAGACCAATATCCTTGATGAACATGGATGCAAAAATTCTCACCAAAATACTAGCCAATAGGATCCAACAGTACATTAAAAGGATTATTCACCATGACCAAGTGGGATTTATTCCTGGGCTGCAAGGCTGGTTCAACATCCGCAAATCAATCACGTGATACAATACATTAACAAAAGAAACAACAAGAATCATATGATCCTCTCAATAGATGGCAGAAAAAGCATTTGACAAAGTACAACATCCTTTCTTGATAAAAACTCTTCAGAGTATAGGGATAGAGGGTACATACCTCAATATCATAAAAGCCATCTATGAAAAACCTACAGCGAATATCATTCTCAATGGGGAAAGGCTGAGAGCTTTTCCCCTAAGGTCAGGAACGCGGCAGGGATGTCCACTCTCACCACTGCTATTCAACATAGTATTAGAAGTCCTAGCCACAGCAATCAGACAACAAAAAGAAATCAAAGGCATCCAAATCGGCAAAGAGGAAGTCAAACTCTCACTCTTTGCAGATGATATGATACTGTATGCGGAAAACCCAAAAGACTCCACCCCAAAACTGCTAGAACTCATACAGGAATTCAGTCAAGTAGCAGGCTATAAAATCAATGCACAGAAATCGGTGGCATTCCTATACACCAACAACAAGACAGAAGAGAGACAAATCAAGGAGTCTATCCCATTTACAATTGCACCCAAAATGATTAGATACCTAGGAATAAATCTAACCAAAGAGGCAAAGGATCTGTACTCAGAAAACTATAAAATACTCAGGAAAGAAATTGAAGAAGACACAAAGAAATGGAAAAACGTTCCATGCTCATGGATTGGGAGAATCAACATTGTGAAGATGTCAATGCTACCTAGAGCAATCTACACATTCAATGCAATCCCCATCAAAATACCATCCACTTTTTTCAAAGAAATGGAACAAATAATCCTAAAATTTGTATGGAACCAGAAGAGACCCAGAATAGCCAGAGGAATACTGAAAAATAAAAGCAAAGCTGGTGGCATCACAATTCCGGACTTCCAGCTCTATTACAAAGCTGTCATCATCAAGACAGTATGGTACTGGTACAAAAATGGACACATAGAACAATGGAACAGAATCGAGAGCCCAGAAATGGACCCTCAACTCTATGGTCAACTCATCCTTGACAAAGCAGGAAAGAATGTCCAATGGCAAAAAGATAGTCTCTTCAACAAATGGTGTTGGGAAAATTGGACAGCCACATGGAGAAGAATGAAACTGGACCATTTCCTTACACCACACACAAAAATAGACTCCAAATGGTTGAAAGACCTAAACGTGAGACAGGAGTCCATCCAAATCCTAAAGGAGAACACAGGTAGCAACCTTTTCGACCTTAGCCACAGCAACTTCTTCCTAGAAACATCATCAAAGGCACGGGAAGCCAGGGCAAAAATGAACTATTGGGATTTCATCAAGATAAAAAGCTTTTGCACAGCAAAAGAAACAGTCCACAAAACCAAAAGACAACCAACAGAATGGGAGAAGATATTTGCAAATGACATATCAGATAAAGGGCTAGTATCCAAAATCTCTAAAGAACTTATCAAACTCAACACCCAAAGAACAAATAATCCAATCAAGAAATGGGCAGAAGACATGAACAGACATTTCTCCAAAGAAGACATCCAAATGGCCAACAGGCACATGAATAAGTGCTCAACATCACTCAGCATCAGGGAAATCCAAATCAAAACCTCAATGAGATACCACCTCACACCCATCAGAATGGCTAAAATTAACAAGTCAGGGAATGACAGATTTTGGCGGGGATGTGGAGAAAGGGGAACCTTCCTACACTGTTGGTGGGAATGCAAGCTGGTGCACCCACTCTGGAAAACAGTATGGAGGTTCCTCAAACAGTTGAAATTCGAGCTACCGTTCGATCCAGCAATTGCACTACTGGGTATTTACCACAAAGATACAAATGTAGGGACCCGAAGGGGTACGTGTACCCCAATGTTTATAGCAGCAATGTCCACAATAGCCAAACTGTGGAAAGAGCCAAGATGCCCATGGACAGATGAATGGATAAAGAAGATGTGGTATATATACACAATGGAATATTATGCAGCCATCAAAAGGAATGAGATCTTGCCATTTGCAATGACGTGGATGGAACTGGAGGGTGTTATGCTGAGTGAAATAAGTCAATCAGAGAAAGACATGTATCACATGACCTCACTGATATGAGGAATTCTTAATCTCAGGAAACAAACTGAGTGTTACTGGAGTGGTTGGGGTGGGAGGGATGGGGTGGCTGGGTGATAGACATTGGGGAGGGTATGTGCTACGGTGAGCGCTGTGAATTGTGCAAGACTGTTGAATCACAGATCTGTACTTCTGAAACAAATAACACAACATATTTTAAGAGAAAAGAAAAAGAAGAAGATAACAGGAGAGGAAGAAAAGGGGAGTATGTCAGAGGGGGAGACGAACCATGAGAGATGATGGACTCTGAAAAACAAACTGAGGGTTCTAGAGGGGAGGGGGGTAGGGGGATGGGTTAGCCTGGTGATGGGTATTGAGGAGGGCACGTTCTGCATGGAGCACTGGGTGTTATGAACAAACAATGAATCATGGAACACTGCATCAAAAACTAATGATGTAATATATGGTGATAAACATAACAATAAAAAATTTTAAAAAAATCAAAAAAAAAAGAAAAAGAAAATTTGAACAGACTGATAACCAGCAAAGAAATCGAATCAGTAATCAAAAAACTCCCAAAAAACAAAAGTTCAGGAACAGATTGCTTCACAGGCAAATTCTACCAAATATTTAAAGAAGAGTTAATACCTATTCTCAAATGAGTCAAAAAAAAAAGGGGGGGGAAGGAAAACTTCCAAATTTATTCTATGAGGTCAGCATTACCCTGATATAAAACCAGATAAAGACACCACAAAAAAGAAAACTGCAGGCAAATATCTCTGATGAACATAAAAGTAAAAATCTTCAACAAAATGCGAGCAAACTGAATTCAACAATACATTAAAAAAATCATTGACCAAGTTCGAGTGGGATTTATTCCTAGATTACAAGGGTGGTTCAATACTGGAATTTTGGTCAAGGTAATACATCACATTACTAAGAGAAAGGATAGCCATGTGATCATTTCAATAGATGCAGAGAAAGCATTTGACAATGTACAACATCCATTCATGATAAAAACCCTCAACAAAGTAGGTATAGAGGGAACAGACCTCAACATAATTAAGGTCATAGATAAAAAAATAACCCAGCTACTATCATCCTAAATGGGGAAAAACTGAGAGCTTTTCCTTTACAGTGAAGAACAACACAGGGATGTCTACTCTCAACACTTTTTTTTCTTAAAGATTTTATATATTTATTTGACACAGAGAGAGAGATAACGAGAGAGAGAGAGCACAAGCAGGGTGAGGGGTAGAGGAAGAAGCAGACTCCCCGCTGAGCAGGGAGCTGGATTTGGGGCTCAGTCCCGGGACTCTAGGATCATGATCTGAGCTGAAAGCAGATGCTTAACGGTCCGAGCCACCAAGGCACCTCTAAAATATAATTTTATGGCAGATAACTTATGGTTATAGCTTGTAGATTCATGCATTCAATTTGTTTATTCAACAAATATCTAGTGAAATACAAATATGTCTCAAATTTCTAGGATCTGGGAGCATAGCTGTGAACAAACATAAAATCCTCCCATCACTGAATATATATACTGGTGGAGGGGACAGACAATAGACAGGATAAATCAGTAGAATACAGAATATTAGAGAAAGCTAAAGATTAAAAAAAAAAGAAATCAGAAAAGATGGATGAGAAATATAGGGGTTAATTTGTCCAGATGTAGTCTGCATTTCTCAGGTAGCTGCATGCCAAACTGCTGAGTAAAGCAACTAGCATTTCATGTTTTACTCCCGGGTCTACAGGCAGGAATGTGGTCCTCTTGAGCCAATGTCATGGCAGAGTCATGCATAGAAACCTTCCCCTAGTAAAGAAAATTCCTAAAGATGCTTATGTTCATCAAAATTATATTCATATCATCATAGGATTATTTATGAAAGTCCTAGTCTCTGACAGTAACAGATTAGGAAAAAAAGAGTGTGTCAATTAGTTTGATGTTCTACTACAAAATTTTACTGTTGAGTAGTAAACTGTTGATATTAGTGTCACTTAGGATTGTACAGCAAAATGAGAAAGAGAGAATGATTTATGTTTATCATATCAAGCTCACATATTAATAACAGTTGGGCACATAGTTATACATAGGGGTTAATGTCACAGATTGAATTTCTTTCCTAAAAGGTGATGATTCAGCAATGATTGCATTTTGATGAAAATGAACTTTATAAAAAATTGAATAGTTTCCAAAAGTCCTGAGAGTCTTCCTTTTCTGTTTTGTGCTTTTCTTTGGAATGAATAATAATGTTATTTTTCTTCCTAGAATGGATATTAACTTTTCCCTTTTCTAGATTTTATTGTGGTATGAACTTCCATATATACAATTTTAAACTATAACATTTTTCTTGAATCTTTACATGATTCTGTAGGAATAGGTGAAATTCAGGAAAATGCTTGTTCATGATAAGAGATACTATTTCCTGAGGGGTTCCTCTCAAGAACGAAGACTATGAATAACATTGCAGGCGATTAGAGTCCATTAACGACTATTAAAATCTACTGACTCCTCATTATGAAATGAGGAAATCAATCTACTTACACTTCCTCCTACAACCATTCTTCTAAACTATTGATTTTGTTATATTTTTATTTTTAATAAGGTTTATAATTTCCACATTCTGCTTTGTAACCATAGTTCGCAGAGTTGTTTAGTTACAGTTTTACATGTAAATCAATTTAACACTCATCCTCAATCCATTTACTACAGATTCCCTTCCTGAGTTCCTTGTTCTATATTTGCTCTGAGCTGACTGGATTTCACCTTCAAATATATTCTTCTTTTCAAGAAGAGCTCATGGGTCCTATGTTCCTGAGTTATATGTGCTTGAAAATGAATATCTATTTCCTTAATTCTTCTAGAAAAAAAATGAATAAGAATAAAATTCTCTTTTTGCACTTTATTTTACTTAAAACTTTGCTGACATTGGAAGTTCAGTGGAACACTCTAAGATACTTGATTTTTTCTTCTTGTAAAAATTATATTTTTTCTGACTCCAGGAAGTATGTGTTCAGGAATTAGTAATTCTTTTTCCTCTTTTAATATGAAAATTCAACACTGTATTTCAGAAAGTTTAGTTTTCTAAATATATAACTGAAGATACTTATTCTCTTCCACTAAAAAATTTATTCTCTAGAACACCAATTATGTATGTATGTAGGGACCATTCTGTTCCATAAGTATAATTTTTCTAATTCTTTCTTTTTCTTTTTTCTTTTCTTTTCTTTTTAAATCTCAAGAGCCCAGTATTGAAATAAGCATAATCCTTAAATGGTCCTCATCTTGATCATTACTTGACTATTTTTATTATTTATTAATTGACTTGGACATTTTTCCGAAAACATAAAAGTTGCCAATAAACATAGGAAGAGATGCTCAACATCACTAATCATCTAGATACTATGCATCAAAACCACAATGAGATATCACCTCACTGCTATTATCAAAAAGACGAGATAAGTGTTAACAAAGCTGTGAATGAAAATGAATCCTTGTACACTGTTGGTGGGAATGTAAATTTGTATAGCCATTATAGAAAACAGTATGGAGGTTCCACAAAAAATTAACAATAGAACCACCGCATGATCTAGTAATTCCACTTCTGGGTATTTATCTGAAGAAAATGTAATCAGTCTCTTGAAGAGGTTTCTATACTCTCACATTCACTGAAGCATTACTGACTATAGCCAATATATGAAAACAACCAAAATGTCCACTAACAGATGAATGGATAAAGAAAACGTGATGTGTGTGTGTGTGTGTGTGTGTGTGTGTGTGTGTGTATGCACACATATATGGATATATGTGGTATACATATAATGGAATATTATTCTGCCATAAAAAAGAAGGAAATTCTGCCATTTGTGATAACATGGGTGAATTTGGAGATTATGCTAACTGAAATAAGCCAGACACAGAAAGTCAAATACAACACATAGGATCTAAAAAGTCAAACTCCCAGAAACAGGGGGTATGATGGTGGTTGCTGGGGGCTAGTGGTAGGGGGAAATGCAGAGATGCTGGTCGGAAGGTATAAACTTTCAGTTATAAGATGAATAAATTCTGGGGATCTAATGTATAGAAACATGACCACAGTTAAGAATATTGTATTATACACTTGAAATTTGATGAGTAGATCCTAAGTGTTCTGATCACATACACAAAATAGGTTAACTATGTGAAATGAGTAATGTGTTCACTGAATTGATTAAGGTAATCATTTCACAACGTATATACACATTAATCATCACATTCCCTACACCTTAAATATATTATAATTCTTAGCAATTATAATTCAAAAAAGAGGAAAAAACAAAAAATAAAGTTTGAAAAAAAAAGTCTGTCTATATTATAGAATCCTATGTTCTAAAAATTAAAAATGGGGCCAGATCTTCTTTCATTATCACGTTTAGGGACTTACCACATATACTCATCACTAAGACCTTTATAGATCTAAATTAGCTTATATAAAATAATACCTCTCATTTCACATGGAAGCAAAGCAATATATTTAACCCACTTTAGGTAAGATGGGTTTGTTGTAAGGATAAAGTGGGGAGTATGTATGTATAGGGATTTATCTCAAACAGGCTTCCTGTTGTCCCAGGATTCCTTTGAGGATGGAACAATAGCCTTAGCTGTGTATCTGCTTTTCGTTCAACATGTGAACTCTTGCAGCGAGTTCTTTTTTAAAATTTTGTTTTCTCTATGGTGTTCTTATCTCTTTTTGTGCCAATTTCTGCTTTTGCCATCAACTTCAACTTTTACCTGCTGTTTCTCTTATTTCCTATAGGCTTCTTTGTGTGTCCTATAAAGTTGTTTAATCATCTTTCAACATGAAGTACATTTCTTGTGCAGTTTTGTATGGAGTTTGTATCATACGGTCTAGTTTGTGCAGACTGTATAGATGGTTGTCATCATTAGGGAGACCTATCTGTGGGTGCGATCAGATAACATAAAACTGACAGCTCACATGGTGGGATCCTTAATGCCTGCTTTCTCCATAGGGACCAGGCATGAGGCAGCTTTAGAATCTCATGGATCCCTCAACAAAGGTTATTTTATACACCACAGAAGCTGTCCTTTAAAATATTTGAGACTCAAGCCCTTATAGTTTTGCTTCTTTTTTTTTTTGACAATTATTTAAGACCTTTATTAACAGGTGCGTGCCGTTTGTTGACTTTTTTTGAAAAAATTCATTTTGCCTTTTTAATGCCTTTTTTGGCATCCTATTTCTGCAAAGACCAACAGAGGGCAGCAAACCCTCTTGACAGAGGGAACGCGCAGCTGAGTGCTTTGTCTGTTAGCAGTTTATGGGCCTTCCCCTATTGTCTGACATTTTCCTTCTCCCCTTATCTTTAAAAATAAAGCTTGAATCTTTAAAATGATCAACTTTCTCCCTTTCTATATATACTTACTTTCAAATATGTAATATTAAAAATGAAATGCCTGTTTTCTACAGAGGTGAGGTGAGAATTAACAAATTTAGATTTTGAAATTTGATCAGGATAGAAAAAGTATAAGATAATTTGGATAATTTTCTGTTAAATGATCTTTATTTTAGAAGGAGACTTTGGAATCATAGGTTCAACTACTCCAAATCAAAATGCTTGGATAAAATATGATATAGATTCATGATTTAGATTTCCAGAGGAATATTTTAAATAAATTTAAGGTAGAAAAGACATTTTGGTTAACTTAAAAAAAAAAGGAAACTATTAATATTTCATTTTCCTTTTAGCATAATTTGGTTTCTGCCACGGGTTTTATTATTTTATGAAAAGGAAAAAGAAGAGAGTGAGAGAGCAAGAATGAGAAAGGGAAGAAAAAACCTAATTTCTGGTAAATACTTAAAAATCACAGATTTACTAATATTATTTCACAACAAGCCTTTGGCATATAAAAGGCATCCAAAGAGATATTTCATATTAATGGAATATAAAATCCAACTAGGAAGTACAAAAGTCATGAATGTTTACACACATTACAAGTTTGAAAAATCTGAAATAGAAATTGGTGAAAATACTAGAATATGAAAACAAAATGATCACATTGTGAAACTTTAAATATTCTCTGCTCATTGAATAGACCAAGTAGAGAAGACTTAAATAAGGATACTGTGGATTTGAATCCGTCAATTAAGAAGCTTGAGCATTCATGAAAACAAACAACCAAGAGAGACTGCATATTATTTTTTTAAAAAAGATAAACTGGGGCGCCTGGGTGGCTCAGTCGTTAAGCGTCTGCCTTCGGCTCAGGTCATGATCCCAGGGTCCTGGGATCGAGCCCCACATCGGGCTCCCTGCTCAGCAGGAAGCCTGCTTCTCCCTCTCCCACTCCCCCTGCTTGTGTTCCTTCACTTGCTTTGTCTCTGTCAAATAAATAAAATCTTCAAAAAAAAAAGATAAACAATCACAGAAATTGGCCCTGTGTTAAGCCATAAAGATGACCTCCTTAAGGTTTCAAGGAAAAAAATTATACAATAACTATTCTGTCTTAAAATTAATTTATAATCAATAACAAATAGTCTATGCATTGTATTTTTAAATGCATTTTTTAAAATATAGTTTTATAGAGTTCTTCAAATTCACAACTCCGAGCTATTGAATTACAGACAATAGTGATAGGACCACCAGTTAAAAAAAAAAATGTGGAATGTGGTCAAACTGGTACTGAGAAGAAATTGTAGAGCTTTAAATAAAATTTTTGAAAAGAAAAAGGGGTGAAAGTAAATAAGAATCCCATTCAATGAATAAAAGCACAAAAATAAATCCTAAGAAAGTAAAATGTCTAAATTAGTATGGAAAAAGCAGAAATAAATGAAATAGAAAATAAACAATTACCAAAATGCAAATAGCAAACTTACCTAATTTTCTTAGAAGATTTTACTTATTTATTTGAGAGAGAGAAAGAGAGAGAGCATGAGTGGGGCAGAAGGGCAGAGGAGAGGAAGAAGCAGACTCCTTGCTCAGCAGGGAGGCTGACACAGGGCTCAATCCCAGGACCCTGGGATCATGACCTGAGCCAAAGGCAGACACCTAACCAACTGAGCCACCCACGTGCCCCACAAACTTACCTAATTAAAGCAAGAACCAGTTCTAAAAAAAAAAAAAAAAATCTTATCCAAAATAATTGAGGTGGGGGAAGAAATGAAAGAAATGTAATGTTTAGAAAGGGAAAGAATCATATTAAATATATGATTATTTGAAAAAAATTTAGACACTCTTCTCAAAAATGTCCAAGTGAATAAGAAACATTATGTAGGAGTTAATGTAAAATATTTGTTCCTTTGGTCATTGCTCATAGAGCATTAAGCACAACTAATAACATTGTATCTTTGTGTATATATTTTATTAGAAGATTTTTTCCCATTGTTCTCTAACAATATTGAAACAAAGAGTCTGGAATATGTGAAAATGGCTGAAAAAATATATTTCCTTCATTTCCGAATGCCATTGTGGCTGAGACCTACTAAATAAAAATGGGTAGAATCTAGGCATAAAACCCACTTGGTATTATTTGATTCCCACAAAGAACATAACCTTTGCTTTTAGTCCCAATCTTAGGAAGTATTTCTTTCAATGGATTATAATATTGTGTAGTTTTAAAAAATTAACAGACTTTATTTTTTGATAAATCCTCTATTTATAGAGAAAATGAACAGAAAGTAAAGAGATTGTCCATAGGCCCTCTCTCCACCACGCCCCAGTACAGTTTTCCCCATTATTAACAGCTTGCATTGGTGTAGCACATTTGTGACAACTGGTGGGCCAATATATCAATACCTTATTATGTCCACAGTTTACATTAGGATTCACTTTTTGTGTTGTGGATTCTGTAAATTTTTCCAAATGTATCCATCATTACTGTATCATACAGAGTAGTTTTACTGCCCTAAATAGTCCTTATTTTCAACGCATTAATGCTCCCCCTCTCTCCCTAAATCTGTGGCAACCACTGATTGTTTTTATTGTCTCCACAGTTGTGCCTTTTCCAGAATGTCATATAGTTGAATTCATTAAATATGTAGCCTTTCAGACTGGCCTCTTTCACTTAGCAGTGTGCATTTAGGGTTCCTCCATGGTTTTTCATAGCTCATATCTATTTATTGCTAAATAATACCCTGTTGTCTAGATGTACCACAGAGCTTATTTGCCCATTTATCTACTGAAGGACGTCTTGGTTGCTTTCAAATTTTGGCAATCATGAATAAAGTTGCTGTAAAATATCAGGGTGGCTTTTGCATAGATGTAAGTTTTTAACCAATCTGGGTAAATAACAAGAAGCACAACTGCTGGATTATCCGGTATATTTAGTTCCATAAGAAACTGTCAAACTGTCTTCCAAAGTGACTGTCCCATTTTGTTTTCCCAGCAACGAGTGAAAGTTCCTATTGTTCTGCATCCTTGTCACCATTTGGTATTGTCAAGGCTTTAGATATTAGCCATTCCAATGGATGTGTAGTAGTATTTCATTGCTGTTTTAATATGCAATTTCCTAAAGACATGATACGGAGGATCTTTTAATATACTTATTTGCCATCTGTATATTTTCTTTGCTAAGGTTTCTGTTCAAGTCTCTTGTGCATTTTTTAAATCGAGTTGTTCATTTTCCTACTGTTGATTTTTAAGAATTGTTTGTACAGTTTGGATACTAGTCCTTTATTATATATGTGTTTTGCAAATATTTTCTCCTAGTCTATGGCTTGCCTTTTCATTCTCTTAACAGTGTTTTTTGCAAAGTAGAACTGTGTATTTAAAGCAAAATTTTGTTGGGGTTCCTGGGTGGCTCAGTTGGTAAAGCGCCTGCCTTTGGCTCAGGTCATTATCCTGGAGTCCCTGGATCGAGTCCCTGGATCAAGTCCCGCATCAGGCTCCCTGCTCAGCAGGGAGTCTGCTTCTCCCTCTGACCCTCCCCCTCTCATGTGCTCTCTCTCTCTCATTCTCTCTGTCTCTCAAATAAATAAATAAAATCTTAAAAAAATAACACAAAATTTTGTTAAGATTTAACTTTTTAGAGAAGTTTTAGGCTCATAGCAACATTTTAGGAAGGTATAGAAATTTCCCATATACCCCTTGGAACTGTGTATTTTTAAATAATATAATTTATAGGCAAATAGGGTCTAGACCCAAGGTCAGATCTCACAGGGATGTGATGAGGTCGACCAAGTCACTAGGGCGCTAGTCTACAGAAGTAGTGACCCTATACTAATGGCTATGCATGTCTGTTTTTCTCTTATTCCCATTTTCCCTTGTCAGCAAAAGAAACTAATTAGGGTGTTATTCTAAAACTGGCTTCAAGCCCAAGTTTGTTAGAGACTTTTGCTTGCAATTTTACTGTTTCCTTTTTCTTTTTGGATCAACTCTGAGTGAACTTTTTATGTTCATTAACTCTAGGTGTGACTGGAAGCAGAAAAAAAATCTATAGAAAAAAGACCCATTAATTTGCTTACTATTCTGCCATCAGCAGAAAATGTCATGTCATGAGGCAAACTTAAAAACTCACATTAAGTTAAGGGAGGACGCTTACTGAGGTGTAGCAATGTAATTGCACCTGCACCTTATCAAAGAAACCAAAGATTAAACCATCTAACTCTTAAGTATTAAAAACATGCAAAATAGAGCCAGCAACATAAGCTAGTCCCTTCCAGCCGAATGCATTTGATTTGCAAAGAGTATAAAATGTTTTCACACTCTGAAATCATTTTCAGATATTATATTCAACAATTTCCTGAAATGGTTAGCAGTTCCTTTAAAGAGATAATCACCAGCCCTTGAGCTGTATGGCATAAAAAATATGTATATACAAGGACTATTTCAAAGGGCAGAATACAAATAGATCTGGTGTGTCCCACACATCATCAAACAATTGCTTTTCCTTAATACATATTCTTTTACTGGGGCAAGGCACACAACTATAGTCCATTCTATTATATATTTTAGATGACTCACTCCAATCTTAAAGCTTCTGAAATAAATAATACATTTAAGGGCAATTATAGAAGTAAATATATATTTGTACCATTTAATTTCAGTTACAATAGGTTGAGCTTTCTGTTTAGAAATGGCACAAAATGGAATCCTTCTTTTGATACACGCAGTAACTAAACTCTGCTTTTTAATATGAAGGTAGAAAATCTCCTGAAGTTTACAGGGAAAATATACCTGAGTAGAAAATACTTGTAACATGTGGTTTTGTCATTAAATGTTTTCTTTTTGTGTTTCTACATCTACTTCTACCCTTTATAATTACATAATTTTCCCATACCTCATACGGGAAATATGTAGGGATCTACATGAATATATACTTTTGTCTCTCATGTGGATGCTGCCCCAATCAAGGTTCCAGGCATCAATCATGGTGGTTAAGAAAGTGCCATTTGGACTAGATATGGTTCAGTCCTTGTATGAGTTTGCTAGGGCTCCTATAAATAAGCACCACAGACTGGGTGGCTTAAATAACATAAATCTATTTTTTCACAGTTCTGGAGGCCAGAAGTTTGAGATCAACACATTGGGAAGATTGGTTCCTTCTGAGGGTCATGAAGGCAGGTCTCTTCCAGGTCTCTCTTGTAGATGGCCTTGTAGATGGTTATCTTTTCTGTCTTCACATCATCATCTTCCTTCTGTCTATATCTTTGTCTAAATACTCCTGGGCACCTGGGTGGTTCAGTTGGTTAAGCAACTGCCTTTGGCTCCGGTCATGATCCCAGGGTCCTGGGATCGAGTCCCACATTGGGCTCCCTGCTCTGCGGGAAGCCTGCTTCTCCCTCTCCCTCCGCCTGCCACTCCCCCTGCTTGTGCTCTCTTTCTCTCTCTCTGTCAAATTAATAAATAAAATCTTTAAAAACAATAAATACTCCTCTTCTTATAAGGATGCCTGTCATATTGCATTAGAAGTCATCCTAGTGACTTCATTTTAATTTAATTACCTCTGCAAAGACATTCTCTCCAAACACTGTCACATTCTGAGGTACTGGGGTGGGGTGGTTTCTGATTTCATCATAGGAATTTTCTGCTAGGCTACTGTTATGGGGTAATCTCTGAATAGTGCCTGAAACTCTTGACATTACCATGAAATTATTTTTCTGTCTTGGTGGAGCAAAGTATTAATAGATTCTAACTCTTGCTCTTAAGCATGCTTGGTATGGTCTACTATCTTTCTCAAAACACAATTGCATATAATACCCATCACCATGTATGGTGATTAACATAACATAATAATAATAAAAAAAAACCACAATTGCATATACGCACTGAGAGTGAATGAAATCTGCAAATGGCTTGTTTAAATCCCCTTTGCTTAGCAATCAACTCGATTCTGGTTTCGGTTTGTATGTCTTCAGAAATGGCATGAAATGGAATCCTTCTTTTGATACACTCAGTATCTAAACTCTGTTTTTAAATACGAAGGTAGCAAAATCTCCTGAGAGGTTGGGATGCTTTCTACTTTTTATTCCAAATGACACAAGAGAAAATACCAGTGGGATTTCACCATGGGTCCCTTCTTATTTTCTCAGGAAAAAGAATATGAATAAACTTTGTCATATGGTCACATAAATACAGCTAAAAGAAATTGCAACTAGATGCCTTTATCAATCATCAGAGTCATGATATAGATCTTGGCAATTTCCAGTACTGACCAATTAGCTTTACTACTATTAGTAATAGCAAAATAATAACTATTTTTTTAACAACTTTGTTAAGTTCTTGCCATTATCATTCTTTTTGATGCCCAAATGTATGTATGTATGTATTTTACTTTACTTTCCCAGATTTATTGAGGTTTAATTGATGAATAAAATTATAAGCTATTCAAAGTGCACAATGTGATGATTTTATATATGTAAACATTGTGTCAGGATTCCCCTCATTGAGTTAATGAAAACATTCCTTGCATTTTTGTTTTGTTTTGTTTTTTATTTTGGTGAGAACATTTAAGGTCTACTCTCTTACCAAATTTCAATTATACAATACAGTGTTATTAACTATAGTCACTATGTTTTACATTAGATCCTTGGATTTTATTCATCTTATAGTTGAAAGTTTGTACCCTTTTATTCACCTCTCTCCATTCCCTCCACCTCTCTCCATTCCCACAGGGGCTGTGGCCCCTGGTAATCACTTTTCTACTCTTTGTTTCTGAGGGTTCGACATTTTTTTCTTTTTGAAATTCCACAAGTAAGTAATACCACTTATATTACATTAAAATCTAAGAAGTAAATAGTAATGGCTTAATTTCACAACTGAAGAAACCGAGCCACCATATATTTAATTGGCTTACCTTAGGTAACACAGAGTTGAGACTTGATTTAGGTGTGTCTAACTCCAAAGTCTGTGCCCTGCCTAGTACAACAAATTGTCTTCCAGAGTCCTGTTTACTTGGGGGTCAAAAGATATGGATGTGAATGGCAATTATGTAATTATGTTCAATCCATAAATCACTGCACAAGTACAAAATATTGAGACCCACAATGTCATATAAAGTTGCTAAATGGTTTTCTCAGTTTGTCATCTATTTTTTGGCTTTGCTTATGATGTTTATTGCTATGTGAAGATTTTTTATTTTTGAATTATGTAGCCATATTAATCTATCTTTTGTCGCAGTACTTCTGGTATGGTGGTATTGTGATGTGTGTTGATTTTCATGTCAAGAAAGGGACTTTTCTGAATAGGGATGATTTAATATTTAAAATTTAAAATCAAACTGAAAAAAACATAAATATGGGATTTAAAAAAGTGAGTAGTTCCCAATGAACGTGAAAATCCAAAGAGAATTACTCACTTTCTTAGATTGGAATGATGTGGCAGAAACACTGTGTGAGGGAAATGTCCTTGCAATGCTTCAGGGAGGAAAAGGAAGTGAAAATACTATCAACTACATCCTGGAGGCATTGGGAAGTTAACTAATTGCAGAATATGTAAAAACCATAAATCACTACAAATGCAAAGTGTTATAACTCACAACGTCAGATGAAAGCAGTATCTTGAGATAGATTCTGCTAGTGAGTGATTCTACGTGGTGTTGATTATGCATTTCCTCCACCGAGATAGAAAATGAAGATGGAGGTTAACTGTACTCTTTCTACGGCATGCTTTCTGCATCAATCAAATCTACCAAACAATTGAGTGGAGTGACAGTGATGTGCAAAACAGCAAAGGAGTATTTGTTACACCTCTTTTACCTGAATTCGTTTATCTGATCTGTTGTATGACCACCTAGTTATGCCACAACTGTTGTGCCCAGCCTGCTCACACTCTTTATTTTCCGGGTCTGGTCTTGATCATCTTCAAAAATCCCATCCACTTTTAGAAGATGAGAATGCCCCAATTTCAGGAATGCAAAAAAACCCACAAACTCCTTTTTTACACAAATTGTAAAACTGTGTGGGTTGAGGATTGGAAAATAAACAGTATCATAATACTTGAAATACACAAGTGACTTTCCTAAGACTACAGAAGACTATTCTAAATTGAACATTTCGATACAAAACTTACTCTTTTATTTATTAAACACTTACTGAGTTTTCAGTGAATGCCAACAAGTCAGCCACGCATAGAGAACATGAAAACTTAATAATTTAGAATTGCAGCCTTGGTGCAGTTTATTCTGGTTTGTCTGTGAAAAATTCTTGTATGTGTGTTAAAAAATCTTTTGCCATGTTATGGTCAGTATTCTGGGTAGTAAACATACACAAACAGATATGATACTTATTAGTCTTGTCACTTGCCTTCCCAAGCCTTAATTAGATATCTGTAAAGTAAGGTTATTCACAGACCGGTTTTGAGAGATACAGTTAAATTCCTTAGCCCAGTGCTAGGCACATAATAAGCATCCAACAAATAACAATATGAGAGCCATTCATTTTTCTTTTTGGATTTTTGTCATAATATTTTTTTCTCTGTTCATATTTTTGTGTTCATTTTCTTTAGCTTTTGGGAGCAGCAATTTTGATTCTTATGTCTCACTTTCTTATATTTATGTGTATATGCATATATATATATATACATATATATATATATATACACACATATATATCACCTTAATCATTTCACAAAGATCTAAAGATTCATTTGTTCATTCAGTACATGTTTAGTGAACAGCCACTTAGTGTAAGGAACTTTACATATGTTAAATTATTTAATTCTCTCAAGAAACCTAAGAAGTAGGTAGTAAAGGTTTCATTTCACAAGTGATGAAACTGAGCTATAGAGAAGTTAATCGGTTTACCCTATTTTACACAGAGTTCAGACTTGAATTAGGCATCTCTAACTCCAAAACTGTGCTACCTAGTACAACAAACTGACTTCTAGAATCCTCTGTTTAGTTAGGGGTCAGGTCAAAAGATATGGGTTTGAATGGCAATTATACAACTGTTCTTTTGTATCTCCCCCTAGAATTGTAGTTCCAAGAAGGCAACTTTCTATGTGCACTGCATGGCCCCTAACAACTCCTCAATCAGTACTTCTTGAATGAATACCTGATATATAAGAGGAAGCTATATGTGACCCACAATTTTTATGAAGTTGATATCAAAACCTGTAGCATAAGTAACTAAGAGAGGTAGAGTGTTCAGAGAAGACAATATGCAGCAGGTAGTGGGACCTGTTGGTTGAGGAGGATTGAGCAGAGAGTAGAATGGGGATGACTTTCCATAATGCTTGTGCAAAGGCAAGGAGCTAGGAAGGTAGACCAGGTGGCTTAAATAATTCCTGTATTTGGCTAGGGAAAATAAGATGGTAATCTGAAAGCCAGATTCATAGGGCCTTGAATATGAAGCAAAGTGGGTTGACATTATCCTGTTGAAGATGGAGGGTGAAACAAAATAGGGAGTAGAGGAATTTACTGGTCTTTCAGAGCCTTTGGAGCAAAGCTTCTTTCTTTGACCTACTGTGTTTTAGTATTGTGTGTCCACATAATTTAGCAATCCCAGCTATATGTTCCATTAATACAGATGCTTAGTACCACCTAGAAATATACAGATATGAAATGATGCAAGTGCCTTCAGAGAAGCCAGGAAAGATAGTAGTTTCTATACCCCCTGTGGAGTTATCTTTCTGTCCAAGGGGAAGGATTCCTTGTAGTTAACTTATGATGCAGATTTTCTGAGGAGGTACTGACTGGAAGAGAAAACCGCTTATATTTTGTTGGGCAATGCATTGCCAACAGGGTCTGTGCAGGGCTGCAGGACTATTTTCACATTCACAGAGGTTACCATTCTTCTTTGCTTGCAGGAGTGTTGTGGCACTGTTTCTGCAGAAGCATAACAATGATCCTCGGCTACTACCTGCTCTGAGAGGAAAACCAGGATGCAGAAGTGTTATCTTTGTGAAAATGCAGTAGGTTACATTGATTGTGCTGAACACCAATTCATTTTGATCTATTGCAATGTATGTTTCTTAGGGCATATGTAGTACCTCTTGGCTACAACATTCTAGGCAAATTAGTGGTTACAAAATGTGCTGTTATATTTACTTAGTTATTTGCATGTCTCTTCTATCTTAACAAAAATAAATTCCTCCCTCAACTGTCTGTCTTTCTCAAGCTAGATCCTCCTCCTGCCCTTCACAGTCAAGTTTATGGAAATGAAGAATTTGTTCATTTGACAACACACCCTTTAAGCACATAGCGGTCACCAATCATGTGGAGTTTCAGTGGCATTATTCTCCAGGGATGGTTAGGGATCTCTCTCTATCTCTCCTCTGTATCCAATATGCAATTTTCATATTTATCTTTAGTTGACCTCCTTACAGCATTTCCTGATTTTCCTCTTTTAATTCTTTTCCCTCAGCTTCTTTGCTATCACATTCTCCAGGTCTCCCCACATGTCTGGCTACTCTTTTCCAGACTTTGTAGGTGCTTGTTTTCTGCTAACCCCTTAAATGTTGGTATGCCTTAGGGTTCCCTGACTGATTCTCTCACTCCCCATGGTCTTCCAGATTAATCCCATTTCTCTCTGTATGCTACTAATTTTCAAATCCTGATTTAGACTTTTATCTCTGAAAGTCCCAAAGGCAAAGAACACAGTATTTCCAAATTTTAGCTCATTTTTCCCCTTCAATCTAGCCAATATTCTTGTTTCCTAACTAATGGCTAATATTTTCTTTGGTGTGCTACACAGATCCTGAGAATCCTTTTTAACCCTTTCAATCTCTTTGTCCATACACCCATCCCCTCTAAATCCCACCATGAGCTCAGCTACATGGCATACTTTTCTAAGACATTTTTTACACTACACCTTGAATTATCTTCCTTCCTATTATTAACACCCAGCTTTAAAATCTTTAATGACTTCCTTTTGCTTTAGGATAAGTCCCAACTGCTTAAAATTCCTTTCAATGCCCATCTTCAAACTTCTGATCTCCTATTCTATATTCAGGCCATAATGAACTTTTAACTTCTCTGAATGTTACTTTGCTTCAAATACCTTCACTTCCCACCACAACCTGTCAAGTTTGGGTTAGGAGCTTATGGCAGACACTGTAATGTCCTCTTTCCTGAAATCTTGCTATCAACCTCCAACACCGGGCAGTTTTGGGGACTGTATCTAGCTCTAGGGGTTGACCTTGATAGATCTAAGCGATTGTTGACCCCTCAGAGAGTGCTCCATAGGTCAGTCATTAAATAAATATATTTGGTGGTGACCAGAATTTTTTAAAATTTAAATAGAATAGAAAATTAGAGTATATTACACATAGTTGTAAGCAGTGTTTCTTGAAAACTTTGTTGAAATCCATTTACAAGGAATGTTAATCTCATCCTTTTGGCCAACAATATTTTCTCTGCTTCCTTTAGACACTGTTCCTTTTGAATGTGTACCCCATAACTGCTGTAGCTTCCTTGTTATCATTCAGAACATGAACCCAAAATACAAAGGAGAACAGACTGGGAGAATCGGAGATTCTTTCTCCCAGAGAAAGGGAGGTAGAATTGTAAGATTAAGACAGTCATGATGCTCACCATTCCTCTGAACTTCCAGTTACATAATATAGCACATGTTCTTATTTGTCAGCCAAAATGACTTAGATTTTTTGCTTGCAGACATAAACGTGTACATTAAAAAAGAAGGAAGATCTCAAATTAACAAACTAACTTTACATCTCCAGAAACTGGAAAAATAAGAACAAACTAAAGTCAAAGTTAACAGAAGGAAAGGAATAACAAAGATTACAGCAGAAATAAATCAAATAGAGAATAGGAAAAAATAGAAAAAAATCAATGAAACTAAGAGTTGGTTTGTTGAAAAGATCAACAAAATTGAAAAACCCTTAGCTAACATATCTAATAAAAAAAGAGAGAAGACTCAACTAAAATCAGGAATAAAAGAGAGGACATTACAACATTTATAAACTAACATTATAACAATAAAAAATAAATATACAAGAATTCTATTAACAACTGTACACAAACAAAATGGACAATTTAGAAGGAATAGATACATTCCTCAAAACACATAACCTACCAAGATTGACTCATATGTAGAAAGCCTGGACACATCAATAACAAATGAGGAGACTGAATCAGTAATCAAAAATGTCCCAACAAAGAAAGTCCAGGACCAGATTAGTTTCACTGGAAAAGTCTAGAAAAATTAGTACCAATCCTGCTGAAATTCTTCAAAAACAAACAGACAGACAGAAAAACAAAAAACAAAAGCAACCGGAGAGAAGGGAACACTTCCAAGCTCATTCTATGAGACCACGCAAAGTTAAAGACAACATAAGAAAACTACAAACCTATATCCATGATGAATATTGATGCAAAGTCCTCAACAAAATAACAAGCTGATTTCAACAGCACATTAAAAAGATTATATCCCATGACCAAATAGGATTCATTCCTGGAATCCAAGAATGATTCAGACATCAATTAATGTAAACACCCCATTAACACAATGTATAAAAACTACATGATGATCTAAATTGATACAAAAAAAATTTAGCTAAATTTACATACTTTCACGTTAAAAACTCTCAACAGACTAGGAATAGGAGGAAACCAACTCAAAATAATGAAGGTCATTTATGAAAAGCCCATAGCTAATATCATACACAACAGTGAAAGACCAAATGCTTTTCCTCAAAGGTCTGGTACAAGGAAAGGATGCTCACTCTTGCCACTTCTGTTTGACATAACACTGGAAATCTTAGCCAGAGAAATTAGGCAAGAAAAAGTAATATAAAGCATCCAAATTGGAAAGGAAGACATAAAATCATTTCTGTTTGCAGATGACATGATATATATAGAAAATCCTAAAGATTCTTATAAGAAATCTGTTAGAAATAATTAACAAGTTCAGGAAAATAGTGGGCTACAAAATAAACATTCAAAATCAGTTGTGTTTCTATATACTAACAATGATCAATAAAAAAGAAATTAAGAAAACAATACCATTTACAATACAACCAAAATTAGTGAAATACCGGGAATAAACATAACCAAAGAGGTGGAGCACTTGTATACTGAAAAGTGTAAAACATTGCCTAATGACATTAAAGAAGACATACACAAAATAGAAAAGCATCCCATGTTCATGGATTGGAAAACCTTACTGTTAAGATGTCCATACTAGACAAAGTGATCTATAGACTCAATGCAATCTGTCAAAATCCAAAAGGCATTTTTTGCAGATAAAAAATTTCATCCTAAAATTCATATGGAATCTCAAAGAACCTCAAATAGCCAAAACAATTTTTTAAAGATTTATTTATTTATTTTAGACAGAGAGAGAGAGAGAGAGAGAGAGAGAGAGAGAGCGCACATGCACACATGAGTGGGGGGAGGAGCAGTGTGAAAGGAAGAGAGAGAATCTCAAGCAGACTTCCATTCCATTGAGAGGAGACTCTGAAATACTATTTACAAGACACCAAGCAGAATTGGTTTAACAATGATATCTGGACAAAATATGCCAGTAATTAAAGTACATGGTAACAGTTACAATGTGTAATTTATACATTGTAGGGAAAGTTACAAAGCTATCTGCCAGTATTTATTAAATATTGTGTTCAAATTTAATGAATGGTTAATTTATTTTAAGTAACATCTTTATGATCATAAATGTACTATAAGCTCATTGTTGAAAACTCAAGAAATGTAGCAAGTTTTAGAGAAGAAAATGTAAATGATTCCCCTTCCTGGGAAAGGGGAGCTAGATTACAGTGTTGAGTGAAATTAGGGACTCTCCTCAAAGGAACAAGATGCCTTATTGTCAAGCAGGCAGGAAAGGGGATAGCCCTTAAAACAGAGAAGGAAGGCCCCACTCTTCCCCCTGGAGTAAAATTTGTTGTTTTATGAAGACTCTAATGTAGACAGATGCTAGTAGATTCCTCTTGGGGATGGAAACTACCCTCTGTCCTGTGAGGCCAGCCTTAATCTATGTAGGGCTTCTTGGATTTGCTCTTTTCAGGCCCCCAAAATAGCTCCTTACACTAATAGTTGTTTATATATAAATACATATATAGAGAGAGACAGAGACAGAGAGAGACACACACACAGGTACACACACAGAGAGAGAGAGAGAGAAAGAGATTTTATAGAACTTGCTCACATGATTATGGAGGCTGGTGAGTCCAAAATCTGCAGGATGAACCATGAGGCTGGAGACCCAGGGAAGAGTTAATATTGCAATTCAAATCTGAAGACAGTCTACTGCAGAATTCCCTCTTGCTTATGGGAAATCAATCTGTTCTAGTTAGCCTTTCAAATGGTTTGATGAGACCTACCTGTATTATGGAGGGTAAGACCCTTTATTCAAAATCCACCAATTTAAATATTAATCTCTTCTAAAATTAAAAACAACCTTCAAAGAAACATCAGAAAAATATTTGACCAAGTATATGAGCAATGTGGCTCAGCCAAATTGCCCCATAATTATTAACCATCCCAGCATTTGAGGAGAAGTCATGCAGAGAAAGCAGTTGCAATCTGGAGACGCAGGAGGTCATCTGGGGGCTCCAGCTGGTCAGAGATCTGGAGGGACACTGGCTGGAGAAAAGGACAAGTGAGCGCTGGGATGAATCTGTGGAACTGAAGAGCAATCCTTGGGAACTCACTGAACTTCCCAGGTGAGGGGTCCTCACTAGAAAACAAACTTCTGAACAGAGGGATGAGAACGTAACTAGATTGTGTTTCTCAGTTATCCAGGTAACCAGGCTGCATATAATTATTAATTTCATTTAATGATTTACTTGAATAATCTCAAGCTTACATAAAAAACTGCAAGAATAGTAAACAGAGCTTACTTTCCCCCAGAGCCATTTAGAGTAGATTGCGAAATGATGCTCCAAAATGCCTCCAAACTAATGTCGTTTCCTATAAGCAATGACATCTCCCGCATTAGTATGCTTTAGCCATCAAAATCAAGAAATTAACTCGGATAATTACTACTATTTAGTCCTCAGATACCATTCAAGCTTTGCCATTTTCTGCCATAATGTTTTTACAACAAAAGTATTCACATCCAGAATACTGTGCTGTATTTGTCAGTTTCCTTCAATTTGTAACACTTCCTCAACTTCTTGATTTTCTTGACCTTGACACTGAAAGAATACAGGCTCAGCAGTTTATTAAGTGTCCCTCAATTGGGGTTTGCCTGATGTTTCATCACGACGAGGTCCAGGTTATAGTTTGCAGGTAGGTCAGAGAAAGGATTCTGTGTTCTCTTCATTGCTTTCTATAAGGTAGCACACACTGATTTGTCTCATTATAGCAGAACACTTGGGTAAGGGGATTTCTGCCCAACTTCTCCACTGTAAAATTACTATTTTCCCTCTCAGAATTAAATAATTATTACATTTTCTTTGAGCAGTGGTTTTTTCCAGTATATATTGGACTGCCAACATTTTTTTCATGAAATTAATATTCCTAAAATTTTTAAGACTGTAATATTCTATTACATTAATATACCATTATATGTGTGTTTATGTATTCCTATCAATATTGCTTTTAACTTAACAAGGTACATGAACTATTAATCACAGTGTGTTCAATATATTTTTAATATTGACTTTTACCTGTAATTCTCATTTTAAAGCAAGCATGTTTTTAATTCTATTTTTTTCTGTTTAAAAAGACACTAAAATGTAATTAACAGATTATAAAACTAGGCTTCCAAAGATTGTTAAAAGAAGCTTTATAAGTTATCAGGTATATGAAACATTATAGATGATCAAAATGCTTTATCAATTTTGACATTAAAATATGTGCTCCAAAATATTAGGGAGATTCATTTAGAAAACATTAGGGGATTCTTAATTCAAAGAAAAAAATAAACGTGTACCAACCTGTACCTTATGAGGAAGGTATACCACAAACCCTTTAATTACATCTTACAATTATGCAAATGTTGCAATATGTAGGAGCTTTGTAGACTAAGGTTATATAATGGGGGAATCCCTCATGTGGATTTACCATCCCCAGAATCAGAAAGCAATTCTACACACCCATCTCTAGATGTTACTGCATTAGCTTACAACACAGCTGGGAGCTTTTCATCTCCTCTCTGAGACTACTGTTAAGTTACTAGCTATTGCTGCAGGCCACATACTAAATGAAATGGTTCTATGTCAGGGGTTAAATATCAAAATTTTTAGAAACAAAGCAAGTTGCAGAATTTTCTTTATGTAGATCACTGTGCACTTAGAAGTTTTTTGTCTGAAATAACAAAGGTATGTGTGAAAATTGGGTATTTCATAAAAGAATATGAAGATTTATGTATGAAAAATAACATCCAGTTTATGGAAATAGGGAAATAATATAAAGGAGACAAATGAAAAGATCATTATTTTGAAACTTTGGAATGTTAATTAGGATTTGGAACATTAAGTGTTCCTTTTGTGCATAATACTTTCATATTTTTTCTTGTGTTTTTTTCATAAATGTAATATACACACTTAAAACCAGGGCACTTACACATGTGAAATAGTATGATATGCAATGAATTTCAGTAGGTAGAAGAAAGAGATGTCAATGAAAGAATATATTTAGGGGGATATCCTTAGTTTGTACTTTCTGGAAATCAAAGCATGTTAGAAGTGTCAAATGTTTACAAAGAAATATTTTAGGTCTATATTTAAAGTGCTAGAAAATTTTCATCTAATATGATTTCAGATACTGTACTTATCAATAACACACAAGCACTTCATCTACGCTTCCTGTGACTACCCACTGAAGAACAATTTCTCCCTGGAAATCTGGCAGCTAACTAGACCATGAAGGTGTTTTCAAAGTATTTGACCATTCAAACTTCCCAAACCAGATATTTTTTTTCCCTAATAAATGAAATAAAATTCCATGTGCAGTAGTAGTCTTTAAACTTTCTGATTAGAAAAAGATCTTGCTCCAAAGTGTGAAAAAACCTAATTGTTTCAATTGTTGGTAGTTGCCTTGAGAGCACCACTGTTTATTTAGTTATTTTTTAATTTTTTTTAAAGATTTTTTTTATCCATTTGTCAAAGAGAGAGAGAGAAAGAGCACAAGCAGGGAGAGTGGCATGCAGAGGGAGAAGCAGGCCTCCCGCTGAGCAGGGAGCCCAAAACGGGACTTGATCCCAGGACCCCGGGATCATGACCTGAGCTGAAGGCAGAGACACTTAACCAACTGAGCCACCAAAGTGTCCCAAGAGAGCACCACTGTTTAAAGACAAATTAATTTAGATTTGGATCTATATCCTGCATCAAACCATAATCCCCAACTCATTTCATAGATATTCAATTTATATAATTTTATTATCCTGCAGAACATTTGTTAAATTTAGTTTTATTCCTAATTATAAGCTGCATTTTAAAAGGCCATCATTAATTTCAGCTGATCATAAATATTTGCGGTTAATTCAAAGTTAAATGAGCCACTGGAGTATAAATAACATATAGATCTTATTCTTCTCCTTGTACTTATTTAATTCAGTTTTGAATAAATCTTCTTTTGGGGCACCTGGGTGGCTCAGTTGGTTAAGTGTCTGCCTTCGGCTCAGGTCATGATCCCAGGGTCCTGGAATTAAGTTCAGCATCGGGCTCCCTTGGAGGGGAGTCTGTTTTTTCCTCTCCCTCTGCCTACCACTCCCCCTGCTTATGCTCTCTCTCTGTCAAAGAAATAAATAAAATCTTTAAAAAGGAAAATATTCCTTTAACATACCCCTATTTGACAAAGTGGCCAAAAAGCAAAGTTAACAGGAAATATATACAGTACAATTACTATTCAATTTCATTTGCTTGAGGTAAAAATATTTGGGAATTCAGTAATGGATTTTTTAATTATTGTTGCTCTTAAATTGCCTCAAGAATATGAAATAATAATAGTGTTGGAGAAATTCCTGCTTCAATATTAATGATATAGGTGGATCTTATTGCACATTTTACTCTTAGATTGGTAATAGGTCTTGGGAGACCATCTAATACAAACAAAGCACATGTATGCAAGGCTGGGCTTTTACAAGTTGCCTAGGGCAAATGTCATCATTAATTGATTTAAAATCCACCTTGTGCAGAGCACTGCGGCATGCATTCTTTAAGCAGGTCAAACTTATGAGTTTGTGTAATGTTGCTTAAAACAACACCCATCATAAATAATCATTTTTATATTTATAAATATTTATTGCTTACTTTTTGGGGGCATTGGACTAAAATTCTAAAATAGTGCCAATACTTGTTCATCTGTTACTAAAAAAAAGATTTTGTTGTTGCTTCTTGTGTGACTCCTACTTAGATTATAAACTCCTCAAGGAATAAGACAGTATATTCTACTTCATTATTCTTTTTTTCAACCTCCCAAGTCCATAATAGAACATGTGAGATTCATTAGGATTTAACAAATGAGTGAATGAATTGAATCTTCAAGGAAAATTAATAAATATAGAAATATATCCCACTGTGGTATGGAACGTCCTTATACCAAAACATTATCTGTTGCTGTCCTAAAATTTAACTGGGTATGCTATACTTCTACTTAAATTTGGCAACCCTACATGTAATTAGCCCTAGACTACATGCTACTACAGTCCTGACTAAGTCTTAAAAGCAACATACTAAAGGATCAATCTGTGTCCAAGCAGGTTAACTGTATCTCAGAAAAGAGTTCAAGATGCCTATAGGGATACAAAAATCCCCAATACCTAACAAGGTAAAATATACAAAGTTTGACATGTAATTGAAAATTGCTATGAAGGCAAAGGAGAGGGAAATATGACTATGGGGAGAACAATTAGTAAGTTGTAACCAGTACATAAGGGCAAAGATGTAAGAATTAAGAGAAAAGGACATCAAAGTTATTTAAAATACATTATATATGAAAGAACTAGGGGAAAGTTTCAGTATGTTAAGTAGAGGTCAAAGGTTTAAAAAAAGACTCAAATCAGACTGCTTGAGATGAACATCACAGTATCTGAGATGAAAGATACACTAGGTTGGATGAACAGCAGACTAGACATCTCAGAAGAAAAGATTAGTGAACTTGGAGATGTACAGCAGAAACCACCCAAAATGAAACAGAGAGATAAAAGCAAACAAATGAACAGAGCATCATTGAACTGTGCAGCTTTAAGCAATGTGTAAGTGGAGTCCTTAAATGGAAGCAGTGGGAAAAAAATGAGCATTAAAAAAGAAGAATAGAATCTAGATAGAGATTTTAATAGATAATACAGAAGAATTTCTAATAAATATACTGACTGGTTCAGGAGACAGTATATTCTATCTCCTGGATATGTTGGAAGAAAACACTTAAAAACAGACTCGAGCTCCATGTATGGTTAGACTTAGTGACCTTTAACTACCGTAACATGATTTCTCATTCTCTCCAGTTTCTAGACATTTTGCCCATGGCTTTGGCATTCATTCCTATGTTCCCAAATGACTTTCTTCGGGCCTATGAGTATATCTCACTATGATGGTCTCCAAGTAGCTCTTCCAGCAGCACTTCAGAGGCAACATGCTGCCAACTAAATTTGTCATTTCCTCCAATGAACCTCTAGACCTATCAGATTTCATATCTCAGTGACTAGCATTGCTCTGTCGCCAATTTTTGAAGCTTGTTATTTTAAGACAATCCTTCTCCCAGGTCCTACCACCATCCAGCTAGTCACAAAGTCTTGCAAGTCATATCTTTGAAGGAGCTCTAGATTCTATCCTCTTTTCTCCTTACCAGTTGCCACCATTTAACTTGGGTTGCCATTCTCCCTTTCTGCCACTATTGCCATAGTATCACACATCTTAACCTGTGTTTGGCTTAGTCATGCCTCTCCTTAGCTGGGCCTTTGAATGAGCTTTTCTCCTTGCTTGAAATGCCTATTTTCTACCTTGCTAATTCTCTTTTCTATTTTTTCTATTCTCACCCCAAATGTTCCTTCCTGGGACACCTCCTTTTACTCACAGCTGAACAAAATCCCTACTCTACAGAGTTATAGCATGCAAACTATATCACAGCTCTTTTCTAAGTATGATTTTCTTTCTAGCTCTATTTACACTTAATTGACAAAATTGTTTACATTTAAGGTGTACAACATGATGTTCTGATAGGATTGCACTGAATCTGTAGATCACTTTAGGTAGTATGGATATCTTAGCAATATTAATTCTTCCAATCTATGAACACATGGTATTTTTCTGATTATTTGCACATTTTTCACTTTTTTCTTCAATATTTAATAGTTTTCAGCATACAGATACAGATCTTTCACCTCCTTGGCTAAACTTATTCCTAAGTATTATTTTTATAAATTTTATTTATTTATTTGACAGAGAGAGACATAGCAAGAGAGGGAACACAAGCAGGGGGAGTGGCAGGGAGAGAAGAAGGCCTCCCGTGGAGCAGGGAGCCTGATGAGGGGCTTGATCCCAGGACCCTGGGATCATGACCTAAGTCGAAGGCAGACTCTGAATGACTGAGCCACCCAGGCACCCCCTTACGTATTTTGTTCTTTTTGATGCTATTGTAAATGGAATTGTTTTCTTAATTTCTTCTTTTTTTGTTGTTTTGTTTTGTTTTTGAATAGTCATTCTTAGGGTACAGAAATGCAATTGATTTTTATGTTGACTTTATATCCTGCAACTTTTTTGAAATTCTTTATTAATTCTAACAGATGAGGGCTGAAAAAGTCTATTCCACCATTTGCTGACATCACTCTTCTGTGCCTATTCCATTTAGTTTTGACTTTTATATCTGTATCCTACTTTAGACAGTAACTTTCTCCTGAGAAGGGACAATGTTTCTGCACTGAGCACAAGTCCATAAGTAATAGTGATTGTGAAGATTACAGAACCCAAAGATTACAATTTCTGTTCTTGTAAATTTTGCTTTTGTAGTCCTCTGTTTAATTTATTGGGCTATGAACATACGATTGGTGCCACTGGGTAATTATTTTCATAGGCAGATAGCGATTCCATACTGACCTGGATAATGCTAATAGTTCATATATAATTAGGAAGTTGACATTTTACAAATCAAATTTTCAGAAAGATCGAATTCTATTTAAATGGGAAAGGTGATACTTTGCTCTCAATTTATCAGAATAATTTTAGGTATAGAATCTTCTGCACAGTTTAGTCAATGTGTTTTCCTTTATCTCATGAGAAAGCAGATGAGTTCACATTTTAGTTTTTTAATTCAGGAATTTTCTATGACTATAAGTAGGGTTTTAACATACCGTAGCAAGTGGATGTGCAAATACCCTCAATTAAAATTGAGCATAATTAATGATATCAAAGCACTGTTAAATTCATCTGACAATGCTTACGTGGGCTTTAAAAAAAAATCTTAAACCGGCATTATCAACTAAGTAGCCCCCTTTATAGATTTCAAGGTACAAGGACAAAAATTAAATAACACATGATTCTCCTTAATTAGCAGAGTATACAATAACAAGTTAGAACAAAGTTTCTTTAATGCTGTTTGTTTGCTTGCTTGTTTTTTATTCCATCATTTATATTCAAAATGCAAGGCCTCTAGTCCAATTCAGGGGAATATTCTCTGATAATAAATGGCCACCACTGACTTTGTCCACCCTAGATCCAGTGATAAAATATACTAAAGTGGGAAGTGAAGAAAACTCAGAGCTATTTCTATTCCTTTAGAAATATTTTCCTTCTTGCACTATATTTTCTAGAATTGACTGCAATAACTTGAACTTATCTGGGGAAAATACTGTCTTGAAGTAAACTGTAGAGTGTGAATTAAGCTCCCCCCAAGCACTTCCAGGATGTTGATTCTCATTCTCCTTTAAGTATAACTCTTGGTTGTCTTCAAGTTAATATTTAAATCTTACCTCTTGATGTTTAATTAATGCTCCATCTTTAATATTTTAAAGTGACATTGAGATAAAGTTAAAAGCTCCAGGGTTTTTTTGTAATCGACTGTCTTTATTTCCAGGAAAAACACTTATTTTATCTAATAAAATGCAAGTCTCTGTAGCAACAAAATATTGTGAGAATTCTATTAATTTCCCAAGGAAAATTTTTCCTGCTCTGTGTAGAGTTTTTATTAATAACCATCGAAATTTTATAAAGCACTTTTTAGTATCTATCTACTGATGTCATCAGATGGTAACTACTCTTGAGTGTGTTGTGGTGGTAAAACATGCTAAACAATTCCTGACATTGTCCCAATCTGGCAGACCCAATGTGGACACTGCATAATAGATCTTTGTATTTCTTGGATCTTTTTGTTAATATTCATTTGTTGTATTTGCATTTCTATGCTTAGTTAAGTCAGATTAGTTTTTGGTATTACTTTTGTCAGATTTTGGACATGTTTTATCCATAAAATAAATTAATTTTTAATTTTTTCCATGGCCTGGAATATTATAAACAGTATTGGAATTATCTGTTCTTTAAGAGATAGGAAAAAAATTCATTTGTGAATCCATTTGTTTCTCATGTCCTTTTTAATGACAGAGCTCTAAAAAAACTTTCTTAATTTTGTCAATGGTAAGTGACTTATCACCTTCTCCTATTTTCTTGATTTGATTTTAGTAACTTGTATTTTGCTAAGAAATCATATTTTTCCTAAATTTTCAGATTCACTACCATCCAGTTCACTGAAGTATTTGCCCCAAATCAGCCTACTTTTTTTCTGTATTTATTCTTCTGATTCCTATTTAATTTCTGATCTTCTCATTAATGCTTCCATCTTTTTGCCTTGGTAATGCCTGCATGGAGTTAATCCACTCTAGCAATCTTTTCAAACTATCACATTTCAGATTTAGTTTTTCAAATAGCTTTTGTTTTTTATTTCAGTTTACATCAGCTATATCTTTATTAATTTCATATTCTTAGTTTCCCTTTGTTTTTTAAATTATTCTTCTAATTTCTTAAGATAAAAATTTAAATTCTTTACTTTCACCTTTATTCTCTACTGATTAAGATATTTAGGCTATACAACTTATTTTAAATAGTATTTCCCTGGTATCATAGGTTATGGCATTAAGCATTTTTCTTTTTATTTTTTCTTAACCTTTGTCAGTTGTCAGCTATTAGGATTAACTGGTATGTTTTAAATATGGATTAAACATTCAGAGTAGATACTAGACTTGTCATTCACTATTAACCTTTAAAATATACTGTTTCACTTCATTCATACAGTTTTTCTTCATATCATTTATAAATTTTTCCTGTTTTCCAAGAGAAATAAGTATAGACTTCAGTAAATATTATTGCTGCATTTTGCCCTTTTGTTCACCTCCTTTTATCCTAAGTTATAGTCACAGACCCATATTTGTTTGCCTTTGAATCTACTGCATTTGTATGTCATAGTAAAAATTGCTAACACATACAGTACTTAATCTTTCATGGGTTTTCTTCTAATTTAGACCCTCTCATACTCACATTAATTACATAATAACACTCTTGGGTGGGTGCTATTATATTTATATCAATATATATTAATATTATGAGATAGCATTACTAAAAGTCAAATGACAAGGCAGACAATAAGAATATAGGAGTTTGACAAGGAAGATACCACTAAAAATGATGGTCATAGCCTTCACTGCAAAGTGGGAATTGGTTTGGCTTTAAAGGAAAGGTAGGTGTAAATAAGGAGAAAGGTTATTTAAGGAAGAACAATTTTGAAGGCCTGGAAAAATATGTAACATTGTTTCAATGTTTGCTAAAAGACCAATTCAAAAGTATGCAGATTTCTTGCAGGCGAATAACAGTAGTTTAGCAAATTACTTGTGACTTGATCAAGAGAGAGTTCTGAGCATCAACTTTACCTATATTTTATAGGTAATAATATAGCATGAAGTTCTAGAGCTGGAGATTACCATATGCAAAGAGGAGTTTCAGGAAGACACCTGTGGCAGTAGTGTGAGCAACTGAGGGATGATCAGCTGGGAGCAGAAGAGAAGAGGAAAGGGCAGAGATGTGGGCAAGAGACAAGGCTGGCTGGGCGAGGCTGGTCAGTGGAATTTACCCCCTCGGCTCCCTGAGAAAGGACACCTGAGTGATGCTGACAGACAGTAACTGTTGTCTGTCCTCTGAATACTAAGCTTTTGCATACCTCTGTATTTCCAAAATTTTAGAGACTGAGATAAACTAAATTTAGGTTGCCAACATTTATAAAATAGAGAATTATCAGAACTCTATGTGACCATCAAGAGTTCTCCAATTTTGTGGATGGAGGCATAATATGGCACCCATTGCAGGCAGGGGAGACTTTCTACTATCATCCATCCACGTGATTGGTAGTCCATGAAGAAGAATTGGTCAGAGTGGAGTGATGAGTTAAAGGAAGGACTGACAGGTTGGAAGATACATGGGGGAATGTAATAGATGTGGATCTTGCATGGTAAGTAGGAAAGTGTGGGAAGTTGCAAAGAAGTTAAAAATGAGAGATCAGAACATAACTGGAGTGGAGGTAGGAGGAAGGAGGGGTTGGGTATTGACAGGTTTCTCTCACAGCTTCATGCTCTGAGCTAATTCCATCTCAACTTTTGGCATTAAATTTAGTTTAATATATTTTAATTGGTAGGCAAACCCCTCAGTCCATTTTTTTCAAAGTGCAGTTTTTAGCTATGCTAAATGTCTAACATATGAAGTGCTTATCACCTTAAAATAGCCAACTTAATGTGTGCAGCAAAACTTAAGAATTTTTTTAAATTTTAGCCAAAAAAAAAAAAAAAACAAACCCTTAGAGGTTATAGAGACTAAACAGTGGACTTGTTTAATTTTCACTTTTTTCTTCTCTTATCTGTGACACTACCAAATGTAATATGAACCAAAATGTCATTTAAAAATTTTCCATTACCTGGAGGAAAAAAAATTCCTGAATTTCATAATTTAATGTGCCAAACTCATACCATACATTACTTAGAAGCAAATGAAATTCAATATAATATGTCAGGTTTCAAGATTAAATTAAAGATATGTGGAATTCAGTTTATTCCTTGTGGGAAAAATGTACAATACATATCAAAAAGCCAAAATGAAAAGAGATAACCTAAGATAAGAGATTTTAATACATAGCATAGCAAGAAACACTTTATTTGTATTTTTCTTTGTATTTCTCATTATAGACATCAATAGTAGCTTATAGTAATATGTGTTTTCAAATGATAATCTATTCTCTAATTTCTTTATAATTTTTAAAGAAAAAAATAAATGCTGTTTTAAAGCTTTAGTCAGAACAAGATGCTGAAAACAGCACAGGTGGGGCGCCTGGGTGGCTCAGTCATTAAGCGTCTGCCTTTGGCTCAGGTCATGATCCCAGGGTCCAGGGATCAAGCCCTTCATTGGGCTCCCTGCTACGCGGGAAGCTTGCTTCTCCCTCTCCTGCTTCCCCTGCTTGTGTTCCCTCTCTCTCTGTGTCTCTCTGTCAAATAAATAAATAAAATCTTAAAAAAAAGAAAAGAAAGAAAACAGCACAGGTTTTAGGGTACCCATCCCTTCTTTAACTACATATATATATATATAACACACACAAGTAAATAGCATATTATTATATATTGTTATTACATTTCATATTATGTTATATTTATAATATATATCATATATGATGTAGTAATAATATAATATGTAAATATATAATATAGAAATATACACTATATTGATGTTAAATGATATTTTATATAATAAAACACATAATGTATAATAATCATATAACATTTTATAGAGAGAGAGAGAGAGAGATAGAGAGAGAGAGAGACAAAATCTTGAGAAATTTAACTCCATTGCGCTGAACTTTAGCGGTCTCATCTGTGAATAGGTTTCCAGTACCAACATAATAGGATTGTTGTGAAGGCAAACATTGTATTAAAGCACCCAATGCAAAGCATTAGCTAACACCAAGAACATGATTAATGTGCTTTGAAGATTCTTCTTTTTCCTAAGATTTATTTATTTGTTCTAGAGAGAGTGAGCACATGTGAGTGGGGGAAGGGGCCAGGGGAGAGAGAATCTCAAGCAGATTCCTCATTGAGCATGGAGCCCAATGTGGGGCTTGATCTCACAGCCCTGAGATCACAACCTGAGCCAAAATCAAGAGACATACACTTAACCAACTGGGCCACCCACGTGCCCCTTGGAGATTCCTATATTTACTTCTTGTTCATTTAATCACACAGTTTTGCAAATTTCTTTTTTTTTATTATGTTATGTTAGTCACCATACAGTACATCATTAGTTTCTGATGTAGTATTCCATGATTCATTGATATAAATGATTTCTAATCAGAAATTAGAAATTTCTGATTCCACAGTAGCAAATTAAAGGGCCCTTGCCACTCCATTGATATGACAGTAACTGTAAGAAAGTGCTACAATGAAAACATCACAAACTGGTTGGCATATATTTGTTCATCTCAAATCTATGGACTCAGAGGTGAAAATTATCCAGAGCCTTGGAGATCATATTATACTCCTTCTATTTTTAGGACTGTAAAATATAGTCCAGGAAGAAAGTGACTTTTCTAGTTTCATACAGTTTAATATACATTAGTTGGCAGTTGTTTTTAATATCCATATAGATTTTCAGATGTGTTTGTATGGTATGCAATGTACAGATTGTAAAGAATAGTACTTTTAGAAAATTAGGCTCCAGCACTCACTCTTAACTTCTGAGAGAGAAGATTGCTTTGTCAATTCATACATATTTAGTAATTTTATTAACAGGGCATGACTTGGTTAGAGTTATAGAATTTCTATTTCTCGGGGCACCTGGGTGGCTCAGTTGGTTAAGCGACTGCCTTAGGCTCAGGTCATGATCCTGGAGACCCAGGATCGAGTCCGGCATCAGACTCCCTGCTCAGCGGGGAGTCTGCTTCTCCCTCTGACCTTCCCCCCTCTCATGTACTCTCTCTCTCTCATTCTCTCTCTCAAATAAATAAATAAAATCTTTAAAAAAAACTTCAATTCAATATAATAATTATATAGTGAATGTGCAGTATATAATGTATATGGGGTATACAAAAACAAATTTTATATTTCTTCCCTTCCATGATTTCTATCCTAATATCTGTAATAAGACAGCTATGACAGTAGATACAATGTTCTTCAGACTATAATAATTACACAGTTTAGCAAAAATAAATTCTATACATGGACAAAAAAAGCAAATGATGGTACCTCATTTTGGATCAATGTATTAGTCAAGTCAGGTTGACATAACAAATCACCACTGACTCGGGGGGGGGGGGAGGGCTTAAACAACAGAAACAGTATTTTCTCACAGTTCCTGAGACTGAAAAGTCCAAGAATCATTTTCCAGCCAAACTGGCTTTCTGATGAGATCTCTCTTCCTGGTTTGCAGATGGCCTCTTTGAACTCACATGGCCTTTCTTCTGAGTGTTTGCAAAAATCTTTCTCTCTCTCTCTATCTCTAAGGCTAGCAGTCCTATTGGATTAGAGTTCTGCCATATGACCTCATTTTACCTTAATTACCTCCTAAAAACCCTATCTCCAAATACAGTCACATTAGAGATCAGGGCTTCTACATGTGAATATGTGGAGAACACATTTCAGTCCACAGCAATCAGGAAAGTTTTGATGAAGAAGGCAGCTCTTGGTATGGTGTGGGAGTTTATATAAGAATGCAAAATATGGATGTGGAAATCTTACTGTGAACTAAGGGGAAGAAAGACCATGAAAATATAGAAGCTTGAAAATTCAGGCATATTTGCAAAATGGTAAATACTATAATTTTGCAGTAGCACAGAATATATTTTGGGGAACAGTCAGAGAATAAATGGGAAGTAATTTTACTTTATATGTTGGAGGACCCTGAAGGCTAGTCTGAAAAATTTTACATAATTTAAACATCACAATGAAGTCATCAATATGTTTGAGAAAGGGAGTGTTACTATTTGATCATCATATTGAAAAGATTCCTAAGATGAAGTGTTTAGAACAGATTCAAATGAGAAGAGTCTAGAGTATGGGAGATAGATTTGGAGAAGTAGTGCAAGAGACTTTATTAGGATTAAATAAAATCATGGCTGGGGTAATAGTTTTATTTCCTTTTCACTGCCAAATTCCTCCCCCACGGCCCATGCCTTTCCTCACTGTTTAAAAACAGTTTAACTAGCATCTATACCTCCCCATAGAAATCACTACCTTAAATTTCATGGTTGGAAGGTACCTTTCCAATCAGTACACCACCACCTACAATTCATTTTCCCTCTAAAATCAATCTCTGGGTGCCTAATTAAAAAAATTTTGACCCTTTTTTTAGTACTTAGGCTCAAAACCTCAGTGAAACTCCACTCTTTCAGAATTTCTCTACTATTTTCTATATATTCACTGACAATACAGCTCTTACTTGCATTGTTTTGTTTTGCAGTGTTTTCATTGTTATTGCTTTTATTGTTACTATATTTATTTTTAAATCATTTTTATGTTTCTTATGCTTCATACTTCTCCAGTCAAACAAAGCATTCAGCCACTGTCTTTCTCTCAAGACTGATGTATTTGTCCTCTATTTTCCTTATTAGAAGCCACCCTGACTGCACTCTGATAGGATCATTTTGCTGCACTTTAATATATTTATGTATACATATACACATATATGTGTATATATGTGTATATGTGTATATATATATATATTTATTCATATATATAATTTTTACATTTCTGCAAACTACTTTATCAAAGCTAATTTGTTTGCCTGTACAAGATACTAAGGAACTCAAAAAGAGCCATAACACAAAAACAATGATTAAAAATACCTAATAGGAATTAATGGCTTTTCTGTGTAACAGGTTGTTCTTTTAAATACTACTAATATATTAACTCATTGAATCCTCACAACTTAAATGAAATAGCTATTGCTATCCCCATCCCTAGAATTTGATAACATGTTTTTTTTCTTTAACTGATACTATATAATTTGTGAAAACTTTATCTCAGTAAATTTGGCACACTGTCTACCTTATAGTGTTCAAAATGTCAGTCTATCCCTTCTAACGCTTGTGTAAACTCAATTGCAGATGTGGTTAGGAAATTTACTGTGAAGGGAGTAGCAAGTTTTATTGTTGGGTGACTATCTTGGTTTTGAGAAAAAAGGCACATAAATTGTTAAAAAATAAACTAAAGTGTGTTAACAATTTTAAAAGCTTATTTGTGCAAAAATCAGTCTGAATCAGGCGGTGCCAAACTGGGAACGGTTAGTACCAACAGGAGCTATGGGAGAGGCTGTGTAATTATTATGCAAAGTCAGCAAATTGTTGATGTAGTTGAAGCCAATGCTTATTTACTGTGCTAGATGGCTGCACATCTATTTACAACATGGTTTACTGAATATTTTAAGCCCACTGTTGAGACCTACTGCTCAGAAAAAAAGATTCTTTTCAAAATATTACTGTTCACTGACAATTTGCCCGATCATCCGAGAACTCTGATGGAAATACCAGACTAATATTGTTTTCATGCCTGCTCACACAACATCTGTTCTGCAGCCCACGGATCAAGGAGTCATTTTGACTTTCAAATCTTACTTAAGAAATGCATTTCATAAAGCTATATCTGCCATAGATAGTGATTCCTCTGCTAGATCTGGGAAAAGTAAATTTGAAAACTTATGGAAAGGATTCACTATTTTAGATGCCATTAAGAATATTCAGGATTCATGGGAAGTGGCCCAAATGTCAACATTATCACGAATTTTGAAGAAGTTGATTCCCACTCTCAGGGATGACCTTGAGAGGTTCAAGACTTCAGTGGAGGAAATAACTGCAGATGTGGTGGGAATAGCAAGGCTAGAATTAGAAGTGGAGCCTGAAGATGGGACTGAATTGCTACAAGCTGATGATAAAACTTGAACAGATGAGGAGTTGCTTCCTACGGATGAGCAAGAAAGTGTTCTCTTGAGATGGAATCTATTCCTGGTGAAAAAGCTGTGAAGGTTGTTGAAATGACAACAAAGGATTTAAAATATTACATAAACTTAGTTAATAAAGCAGCAGCAAGGTTTGAGAAAATTGACTAATTCTGAAAGAAGTTCTACCATGTGTAAAATGCTATCAAACAGTATTGCATGCTGCAGAGAAATTGCTTGTGAAAGGAAGAGTTGATCAATACAGCAAATTTCATTTTCTTATTTTAAGAAATTGCCACTGCCACCCCAACCTTCAGCAACTACCACCCCGAGCAGTCAATATTGAGGCAAGACCTTCCACCAGCAAAAAGACTGATTCACTGAAAGCTCAAATGATGGCTCACGTTTTCTACCAATAAAATATTTTTATATTCAGGTATGTACATTGACTTTTTAGATATCGTGCTACTGCACATTTACTAGACTACAGTGGAGTGTAAACATAACTTTTATATGCACTGGGAAACCAAAAAAATCCATTTGACTAGTTTTACTGTGGTATTTGCTTTTTTAGGGTGGTCTGGAACTGAAAGCGTAGTATCTCTGAGGTATGCATGCCTATACTTAAAAAAAAAAAAAATCCTTTCAAATATCTTGTCGGGTTTCAGCCACAAGAAACAGTAAATATTCCTGGCAATTCCTGGCAGTAGTGAATGACCCCATGGACACAAGAGGGATCTCCCCCAAGATAGTGCGCCCTCTCAAAATCCAGAGCCACTCCTGAAGGTAAGGAAAAGAAAGACTCAGATAATTGTCCCCTTGAGACCTGACACTGTCAGCAGGACCCTAGCTGCAAAGGGGTTGAAACCCACAATTCTGCCCAGCCACATTTTGAGGGCCCCCAAACTGACAAATGCCAAGCCAAGTTCTCAGAGCACAAAACAAGACAAACAAGAAGGCAACAACTGTTTCTAGGAAAGAATTGACAACCAACGGGTACCTGAAGGCAAATTCACAAGTCACAATTCAAAGATCTAATTCTTACATTTTTTTTTTTCCCTGACAATCTGAGTTTGGAAAGGAAGTGTGAAATTTTACCTTTTCTTTCCCCCAGGCGCCACAGATAGAGACCTAGGAGACTTTGGCCAAATTTACCATTTGCCGGCTTCTGCCTGTTCTCTCAGGATCCGTCTGCAGTCTCCGGAGCAAGTCGGCTGTCCCAGCAGGTCCCATCCTGGTCACCAGAAACTGTAGAGGAGGACAAAAAATTTTTCTTCCATCCTTCGTGGTGAGTGCGGCGTTGGGGCCCCTTCTCTAGGACACCTCCTAAGGGGATGCGCTTATCTAAGATGCTTTAAAACCTCTCCGCTGTGCCCACTGAACTCAAGATTATCTTTGGATGTTGGGTTAACCTACTTGTTCAGCCTGAAAACAAACTTTTATTTCCCTAAGGCCTCACCTTGGACCCAGCCCGGTTCCCACGCCGGACTCAGCCTGACCCTGGACCCGGTCCGGTTTCAAAGTCGGACCGTCAGACCCTGGATCGAGTCAGATCCCAGACCCGGACCGATTTCTCAGTTGGACCCAATCCGCCACGGGACCCGGTTCTGTTTTCAAGTCGGGGCTGGTGGCTTCTGGCGGTTTCGGAGCCCGTCGGGAGAAGGGAAGTCTGGATGTGTGCAGGCTCCTGACGGGGAAGCTGAGGAGCCAGGATCCCAAGGGGGGCTCCCCCCGCCAGCGGCGGGAAGCAGCGGGAGAGCCGCAGGAGCTCCAGGGGCTCGGCAGGTATCTGTGGGCTGGGGGCGCGCTCCTTTCTCCTGGGGGGCTGCCGGGGGCTTCCTGTGATTCCCTCTTCTGACAGAAGACCTGTTAAATGGGAAACTGAGGCAGATTAGAAATTTTAAAAGTTTATCAGAGCAAAAACTGATTTGAATCGGGCAGCACCATCTGGAAGTGGGTAGGAGCTCTCCAACGACAGGAGCTCAGGGAGAGAGGCCTTTGTAGAGAAAAGGCAGAAACCAAGTAAGGAAATTATTGCCTGCTATCGCTTGAAGCCTGTTGGCTCTTTGTTGTTTTGGGTTTGTTTTTTCTGTTGGCTCTGTGTGTTGGTTGTCCTTAGCGCTCTGATTTCATAACCTTGAGGCGTGTATAGCCTTAGCTTTTGCTTTGCTGTGTAGACCGTGATGGCCTCAGAGCCACCTCCGTTTAATGGTCTCCTGCGTAATTAATGAACAGATCCGAACTTTATGTCTGCAAAAGCTGATGCAGTTTTGGTGCAGTTTTGGGGTTGTCTTTAAGAAAATGATACACATTTTGCACACAAAAAAAGTGCACGTCTGAAGTGGGGTTCTGAAGCTGAAGCTCTAGGAACTTCATGATCGGTGGATTTCTGAGGCAAAATCGGGCTTACCCTATGTGAAAACCGTCTTGGGTGATGGGTGCGGATTACTGAGGTTGGTATTTCACGGCTGAGAGCTGAGCCGCAGACCACCATTTCAGTTAGTGTCTCCTCTCACTGTCCTTTTCTGGGAACTTCCAGAAAGGATGCCTATGAAGTGAGAATGACCGATGATTGGGTGTTGGCGCAGGCAGCGTTCTGTATTCTCACCTACCCTCCAGCCCCTCCCTGTCGTCTCAAAGTCTTTGCTAAATTTTAGAATCCTAGAACTCGATGGGACCTAATTGTAGTGATTGCCCAGTGTATAAGTTCCACAGAAATCTGTTCTTTTAACCAATTTACATATGCAGGCACTTTTAATTGAAAAGTCTTTATTCTTCTCTTTTGCATAAAAAGGAAAAAAAACGAGTGTGATTCTATTGATACTAGAATTAAGAAGTGCTAACATATCATGTCTCACTGGGAGTTATCTTGTTATTGATGTCTGGACGTCCTGTTGATAGGCTGCTTGCTTTGATGATCACATATCACTTTATTTTGATGTTTTCAATCTCCTATTTGGGGCAGGTTTGGTAGTCAAAATATAATTAAGTAGATGCTTTTAATATACAAATGCCCGTGTGATTACAACATCAAGGGATTATATTTATTCTGGAAAGAAGTGTAAAATTTAAAAGGTTGGAGATAATGGCATTATTTCAAAATCTCTCTCTGAGTAAATGAATTTTTTAATATAATGATACCAATCGATAAAGATTCTTCTCTCTTCAGACCATTCTGGCTCACAATCCCTTGTTGAAACTCTTGTGTTGTAAGTAATAAAAATGCAAGGGGCATTTACTACGCGGTTGTGTATCTGAACACATAGGTATTATAGTGCTGATCCACAGAAGAAAATATTATTCTATAATATTTTCTGTACAAAATTATAAACAGAGCTTAGATTTGATAAAAGATGAAAGAAGAAACATTTAAAATGAAACAAATTTTTTAGGGCCTGGATCGATCTTGAAACAATGATTCATTTTTTTCTTTAGTTGTTTTTGTTTCTGTTTTCCACTCGTGAAATGGAATCTTCATATTGTCATTTCAAATTACAATGTAATACGATCTCTTTGTCCTGTTTCATTATTCCTGTTTCCCAGTCCCACCATAAACAATTATTATACATTGTTTGGCCTGTATCCTTATATTTGCATGTGTCCTTGGAAAATGTGGCAGCATTCTGTGTGTATGTTTTTAGAATTTGTTTTATTTGTAAAATTTACAAAGCTACAGAAATGTTGAGAGATAAGTAAAATGAAGAACTTAGATTTACAGTTGTTACCCTGTTGTCTTTTTCTGTCTATGATTCCTTCAATTTTTCTCTTATTACCTTGGGAGTTGCAAGACAATTATTTTCTAACTCTATTCCTAGCATTCATCTGTAAAGAGGAGCTTTACAGCTCTTCTATACCTTTCTCTATCCCTTCCTCTTTTGATCCATTGTTGTTGTTGCTTTTTTAATTCAATCTATCAAAATTCCTTGCAATTACTTTTCTTCTTCATGTCCAAATTGAGCTAACTTTGGAATGTGGAATCCCTTCAGGTGGCTCCTATGTGTTTTTGACATGACCCCATGATCTCTTTAAGCATTTTCTGGCTTTCTGATTCAATAAGTTGCATACTTATTCACCTATTTCATTTGGTACTTTCTCTGTCCCAGACCTGGAATTAATCCTAAGAGCCCTGGTTTCTTCTGGGGAGGAGCAGACGTAGTCTTCAGGATATGAGCTTATTTATGGCTACTGGAATCTACTTTGCTCCTGGGGTATTTCTGTGAATAGAACTAAAATATACACATATTTTAGAAAATATGAATTCATACTAATAGCTGTAACTAAAATTCAATACTAAGTTTTTTCTCACCATCTTCTCTCCTACATTTATATACCTCTTCTTCCCCAATGAAAATTCTCACAACCAAACATATATTATTCCTTTGATCAAAAGCAAATATAATTTCAAAATTACAACCATAATATTACCAACAATAAGCCTCCTGATTTCAGTATTTCTTTGCAATTTGAGTTGTCCCATCTAAGTACAAGCAATATATACCTATTTGTTCATATTCTTTGAGTCTTTCAGGTGTGTATTAAAATTTTCCTCATGTAGATGTTAATGTGTATGTATTTGTAATTAAAATATGTTACTGTGATATAGATCTCATTTTGTTTCTTTTTTCAATTCAAGATTATATTAAACTATGGGGCTTTTTTAGAATGTTTAAAATTTATTTATTTATTTATTTATTTATTTATTTATTTATTTATTAGAGAGAGAGAATGAGTGAGAAAACATGAGCAGGGAGAGGGAGAAGCAGAGTCCCCGCTGAGCAGGGAGCCAGATATGGTGCTAGATCCGAGGGCCCAGGATCATGACCTGAGCTGAAGGCTGATGGTTAACTGACTGAACTACCCAGGTGCCCTATATTAAGATCATTTAAGATCTGGTCATGTTGCTGGGTTCATCCAGTCCATTGCTTCTCTTTCATGGTATTCCAGACTATGCATCCACTTCTTTTTACTGAGCCTTTCTCCCCAGACTTGGGCAAGTAGATTGCCTTAAACCTTCTGATATTGCATACAAAGCTGCCATTAACATGCCCATAGTGTCCTTATGAACCTCTCTGGAAACTTCTCTGGAATATATATTCAGGAACAAGTTTGATAAATTACTGAATACAAATGAACTTACTTTGACTATCAGATTATTCTCTAGAATTGATGTTACTACTACACACCCACCATAAGTGCTTGAGAATACCTTTATCCCAATTACCATTAATTGATATTATCCAGCTTTCAGATTTCTTTAGTTTCCCAACATGAGGAATATATATATATCAGTGTCTCATTGTTTTAGTGGCTTATTTCTAGATATTAAAGTTTGAATATGTTTTCATATGTTTGTTAGCAATTTGCATTTTCCTTCTGTGAACTGCATGTTCTTATTCATTACTCATATTTATTTTTTTCTATAAATATTATATTTATAAATCTGGAATCAGCAAATACCCCTTGAACATCTGAAAGGATAAAATAAAAATGTAATTCTTTTTTTTAATTTTGTATTTTAATTTTTATTTCTTTTGGCTTTTTAAGCTTTTGTTTTGATTCCAGTTAGTAAATACAGTGTTATATTAGTTTCAGGTGTACATTATAGTGATTCAACAATTCCATACATCACCTGGTGCTCATCACAATATGTGCCCTCCTTAATCCCCATCACCTATTTAACCTATTCCCCCCACCAACTTCCCCTCTGGTAACCCATCAGTTTGTTCTTTATAATTCAGAGTCTGTTTCTCGATTTGTCTCTCTCTCTCTCTTTTTCCCTTTGTTGGATAAATAAATTTTTTGGATAAATACCCAGTAGTGCAATTGCTGGCTTATAAGGTAGTTCTAGTTTTAAATTTTTGAGGAACCTCCATACTGTTTTCCAGAGTGGCTAGCCCAGTTTATATCCCAACCAATAGTGCAGGAGGGTTCCTTTTTCTCCACATCCTCGTCAACACCTGTTGTTTCTTGAGTTTTTTGATTTTAGCCATTCTGACAGCTGTGAAGTGACATCTCGTGGTTTTTATTTGCATTTCTCTGAAGGTAAGTGATGATGAATATCTTTTCATGTGTCAGTCTGCCATCTGTATGTCTTCTTAGAGAATGTCTATTCATGTCTTCTGCCCATTTTTTAATTGGATTATTTGGTTTGGGTGTTGAATTTTAGAAGTTCTTTATGTATTTTGGATACTAACCCGTTATTGGATATGTCCTTTGTAAATATCTTCTCCCATTCCGTAGGTTGCCTTTTAGTTTTGTTGATTGTTCCTTCACTGTGCAGAGGCTTTTTATTTTGATATAGTCCAAATAGTTTATGTTTGCTTTTATTTCACTTGCCTCAGGAGACATGTCTAGAAAAAAGTTGCTATGGCCATCATTGCTCATATTTCAGTTGGGTTTCCCATCTTGCTCTGATGGGAAACAGTCCGTTTAGGGTTAGTTTTCATGGACTAAAAATGTTGATGGTGATTCTAGCATCAACAAGAAGATATTTATTTTTTCATTAGAGTGAGTAATTTGACTACTAGGATAACAAGGAAGTTTGCTTAACTGTCACAAGAGATAAAGTCATTTTATAATGACAAAAAGTCACTTCATGAGCATGATATAAATTTAGATAAATTTAAATAAATTATAAATATATATGCACTCAACATTAGAGGACCTAAATATGTAAAGCAAACATTGATAAATCTCGAGACAGAGAGAGACAGAAATATAATAATAGTAGGAGACTTTAGTATCCCACTCTCAACAGTGGAGAGGTCATCCAGACAAAAAAATCAATGAGAAAACAGTAGACCTGAGCAACACTAGACCAAATAGACCTAACATACATATGTACACCAAACAGCATCAGAATACATTTTTCTCAAGCATACATGGAACATTCTGTATGATATGCATGTTGTAAAAAACGAGTCTTTACTAAGTTAAGAAGATTAATTTTATTTATTTAAAAATATTTCCATAAATAAGTACTTGCTTTATTAGAGTTGAGCACAATTACTGTTTCTGATTTCATATTTAAAAATGTTGAATTAAATATTGATAAATTCCAGGGGTGCCTGGGTGGCTAAGTCAGTTCAGCATCTACATTTGGCTCAGGTCATGATCCCAGGGTCCTGGGATCCAGCCCCGCATCGGGCTCCCTGCTCAGTGGGGAGTCTTCTTCCCTCTCCCTCTGCTGCTCCCCCTGCTTGTGCTTGCTCCCTCCCACATTCTCTCTCTTTCTCTTTTTCTCTCTGTGTCAAATAAATAAGTAAAATCTTTAAGAAATATGTATTAATAAAGTCTTATATTTATTTGTACTTTTTACTACTTTGAATTCATCAAATATTTGTATAGTTAATAAATTATCTCACAAAGCAGCATTATCTCAAAAGAAAACAGAATAGATTTCCTGAAGCTTGACTTATTATGTAGCTTCTCTAAAATATTTTCATTTAATTAAAAATTATAATGACATACTAAGCTTCTAAAATTGTTAAAATATTGGTACAGCAGGGATAACACACAAATATTAGATTTAAAATTTATTTTGTTACATATATTTTAAATGTAATTCTGTCAATAAAAATATTTGAAAAGATAATTTTTAATTTACATATTTGATGTATCCAAAATACACATTTAGTAGAAATCTTTTAAGAATCTTGTTTTCTTTTTTTTTTTTTAATGAATCCTGTTTTCTTAATGTCTTTCTCTTTGTATGTGTGTGTCTTTCTCTTTTAAAAGGAGAGTGGATTTGTTCAGTTTTGTTGGTGAAATAATAAAGGGCAAGTGACAGAAAATTGTTGGCCAGATTACATCAGTAGCATTTTTAAAGAGCCTTAATTCCTTTTTTAAGAGATATTTTATTTATTTATTTATTCAAGAGAAAGAGAGAGAGCAAGAGGGCTTGATCTCAGGACCCTGAGATTATGACTTGAACAGAAACACAGAATTGGATGCTCAACCGACTGAGCCACCCAAGCACCCCAAGCCTTAATTCTAATCAAATATTGAGAATAACTAAGATATATTATATATACCTAGATATAAGGTATGGTTTTTTTCTTTCCCAAACTTTCCTCAGGAAAGAGAAAGTTACCTCATACAAGATTCCTCAAAAAGTTATGAATATTAAAGAATAAACCATCAATAATTTTATTGTTAATAACAAAGTACAGTTTGGAGAAGACACATTAGCCTAAAACAATCCCAGTAGTAATTTTTGGTTGCTCATCAAGGTCACCTGAAGTAATTGGTAAAAATATAAGACAAAGAAATTTAATGTAGATTCAGTGATTATTCTAGGAAACACTTTGTTGTGACAATCATAAAGCTTGGGTATAATTGTAAACATGTCTTTAGAGATGAGTAAGTGGAGATTTTGGGTTGGATAGGGGAGATTTTGGGTTTGGGTAAAACTTCTGGTAACAGCATTCATGCCTGTATTCAAAAAGTTACCTCCACAACTTACACAGAAATAATAGCAATGTGCTCTGGGAAACTAGGTTAGATAACTCAAATATTCATTTTTAGGAATGAAAAATTGTTGATGTAAAAGATGCATTTGATGAGTTTAAACAAATTGTTGCACAGAGAAAAAGTAATATATTAATGATTTATTTTACATTGTAGGTATATATTACTAATAATATAGTCAACATTATAAGGTGGCATTATATATCATCAACATCACTAAAATTTAACCTATTCAAATTGATCCAAAAAGTTTTCTCATTGCTAGAAGAGCAGACCGTATGGTATTCATGTCCCTATTATATCCAGCCATAAACAGAGATGCAAATAATATGCTAATTAAAACTGAAAACTTAAAAAAAGTTACATTTTACGAGTTATAAGTTTATTGATGGATTTCAATTTGTTAGGTGTATAATAATATAATTATTGTTTCAAAAAGTTCCTTTCATCTGTGTTCAGGGATTCATCTTTTTCTTATCACTTAATATCATTTTAGGGCAGATTGGAAAATATGCCAGTAACTTTGGCTATTAAAATTTAGACCTATTTTTTAATTTCAGTCCCATATTCTTTTCAAAGTTTCTTTTCTTTAATTTCCTAGGGAGAAGTTTGAACCCTTTTGTTCAAGGTTGAAGTGCGTATACGAGAGAGGAAGGGAGAGAGAGAAGAGAAAGCATATGTTTTTCTAAGTGAATGAAGTTTAAAAGTTCCCTCCATTGTCATATCCCCATGGAATGTTGTTTATGGCAGAGAGAATAAGAGATGGAATATTCAAATTCAAGGACACTACAGGGTCAAGTAAACAGAGAAATACCTGATCTGGGTGAATAATCAAAACAACAGTCAACATTTTGCAGCTCATATTAAGAGGAAACACTGTGTAGATTATGCTTATGGTAAAATTTGAAGATCTGAAGAAGCAGAATATTAAAGCCTAGAAATAATTGCCACCATGCCCTTCTATTTTTAAAAAAAAGCATTTATTTTAGAAAGAGAGAGCATGCATACCTGTGTGGGGCGAGGGAATGGAGGGGGAGGGAGACAAGCAGACCCCCCGCTGAGTGTGGAGCTGGAATTGGGACTCAGTCCCAGGACACCGAGATCATGACCTGAGCCAAAATCAAGAGCTGGATGCTTAACTGAATGAGCCACCCAGGCATCCCCCCTCCCACATGTCCTTCTATGTAACATGCAGTCTTCCATGCATTGTACGTATTTTAATCTTCTTTAAAAAGTCTTTAGGGTAGGGACACCTGGGTGTCTCAGTCGTGAAGCATCTGCCTTCGGTTAAGGTCATGATCCCAGGGTTCTGGGATCGAGTCCCACATTGGGCTCCTTGTTCAGTGAGGAGTCTGCTTCTCCCTCTGCCTGCCGCTCCCCCCGCCCCCGCCGCTTGTGCTCTCTCTCGCTCTCTCGCTCTCTTTCTCTCTCTCAAATAAATAAATAATAAAATCTTTAAAAAAAAAAGTCTTTAGGGTAGATAATCTTACTACCTCATTTTAGATTAGGAAACAGGCATACAACTTGTTGAGAGTTAGAAAGTGGAGACACTGGTATTCAAATGCTAGCCCTCTAACTCCTGAGTGTATGCTCTTCGTCACTATGCAATACTGTCTGTCCTTCAGTATCCTGGAAAGTCTGTTAAGTGAGAACATGTCATGTGGAATGACGCCTGGAAAATGTTACAGTATACCAGAGGCGGGACAAGGCAATGAGATTTCAAAACAGAACTACTTTCTTTGGGTCACATTGCCTGCTTCTCTCCTCCAGCCCAGAGCTTCCTTGCTTTGACCGTAGTGTGAGAGGGCACCGGAACCAGCTCTATACCCAGATATCACAGTCCAGAGGTATGGGGGAGTTATGACCGTGGGCTGAAAATTTTCAGAATGTGGGTACAGGAGCCCATGGATAAGTATTTCCTGCTTTCTTCTTCCCCCAAATAGAAAGTCCTGAGACACTTTATATAGCTTTGCAGACAGTCCAAATGAAGGGATTAAAGTCACCCAGGTGGCTAATTGAATGATGCAGCTTTGTGTTGGCTCTTCTTGCTTTCCAGCTTTGCTCCTTTGACCTTTGATCCAGCTCCCTGGGATTAAACACCCCCCAGTAAATTGCTCTTGTGTTAACCTTTGTCTCAAGGCTCTAAGGGAAACCAGGGTCAGAACATCAGTAATATGTCTATTTCAGCAGGTTAGCTGTGTAGTGGAGGGGAGCATTGTGTATCACTGAGAGTTTTCTTAGGGTAAAGAGGCTAGATTATTGATCCTCAACCCTCGCTGCATAATAGAATTATCTGAAGAGATTTTTTTAAATAATTAACTTTTCTAGAGCAATTTTAGGTTCACCGCAAAATTGAGAGGAAGGTACAGATTTGCCATGTCCCCACTGCCACACATGCACGGCCTCCCCATTATCAACGACCCTCATCAGAATGGTACATTTGCTTCATTTGATGACCTACATTGACACATCATAATCCATAGTTTACATTAGAATTCACTCTTGGTTTTGTTTATTCTATGCATTTGGATAAATGTGTAATGATTTGTATCCACCATTATAGTATTGTGCAGAGTATTTCATCCTCTGTATTGTGCCTATTCATCTCTGCCCTTCCCTTCCACCTTCCCACAGCCTCTGGCAAACACTGATCTTTTTCCTGTCTCTGGAGAGAATTTTAAAAATAATTTTATCTGTGTCTCACCTTCAGAAATTCTGATTTAATAATTCTGGAGTTGGTCTGAGCATCAGTAAGTTTTGAAATTTTCTGGATGATAATATATAGCCAGGATTGAGAAACCTGGACTAAATCATGCTTAAATTATTAAAAGAAGGATTTAAAAGAGAAGGAGAGATCAAAGTGGAATATTTCATAGTTCATAGCTTTTCAGAAAAGGGAAGAGAATGGGATTCAGGGTACATGTGGAGAGATTAATTTGTGCAAGACAGGGGAACACCTACATGGTAAAGACCCAGGAATTTGTTTTCTCTCACATTCTTCTGCACAGGCATTGCCTGGGGATCTTGTTAAAATGCAGGTTCTGATTCTTTAGATCTGGTCTGAAATTCTAACGTCTGACAAACTCCAGGTGATGCAGTGCTGCTGGTCTGTTAGACACATTTTTATTAGCAAGGACTTGGGGTTTATGTTTTTTCAGGTAAATGTGATCAAAAGGCAAAGGGGAAAGGGAGCTTAGGGTGTATTTAAAAATAATTCTTTACAATGCTTAACTGATGATCCATGGAATCTAAGCTCAATAAAAAGGGAAGTGAAAAAGAGATTATTGAATAGGACACGATTAGAGGGGTCAATGACTGAAGGTTTTGATGCCAATGAAACAGGATTGCAGTGACATTACTGAAGAAATCAAGTTGGAAATATAGGACGATGTGGTGGTCTCAGAGTGGGATATTTGCATTAATGGTATTGGGTAGGAATGAATTTCAGGTAATGAAAAGTGAAGGGCTCAAACTGAGGGAGCTAGGTAAGAGTAAAGGAGATCATTAGAGAGAAGATCAAGGAATTACAAGGCCAGGAGGTTAGATTACTCTTAAAGAGGTTCAAGTTTGGTAAAGAGGAAAGCATGAGTCATACAACAAAGTCTTCAGTGGATGCAAGGGACTCACTGATAGATTATTATGACAGAGGGTAGAATTATTTAAGTTGATTGGGTATGAACCTCAAAGGTGTAGGGATTTTTTTAGGAACAGTAATTTCCATTCCAACATGACATTAGGAAACATGGAGGACATAACTCCATTCTTTTGACCCAGAAGTACTTGAGATGTAAGAGAATAGAATCTCTGCTTACAGGCCTACAAAGATTTCAGTTATAGGAAGAAAGATGGAGCATGTAAGTAGTTGAGGATGGAGAAAAACTCGACAGATCTCAGAAAACAAGTTCTAGCATCATAGTTTGGGGTGAAAGCAGTAGGAGGATTAAGGTCCAGGAGAGAAATTATAGATAAATTTTGGGGAGACAGTTAGTAAAGAAGAAAAGTCCAGAAAGGCTGTTTGGGCAGTGACCAAGAAAAACATCAGTTGGGTTGGGGGTGGTTATCTTCTTATATTTTCTTGGAGAAAGACATGCTCTTGGGTAAAATAGTAATCCTATGTGTTTTGGAAAGGACTCCCCAACTCCTTTCCTCCAAAGAGCCAGACATTTTCATCTCTTTAGTCTGCTGATGTTGACAACTGCAATTAGTGCAGTACTAGATAGTAACATGGAGAAAATGGATGTAAACCAAGAAGGCATCATTTCTAGCATCTCAGGAGCTTAGAAGTCTCCAAATGAAGATAGGAGTCTTATTTTCCCCTAAGAACTCATGCCATAGACTGTCAGAAATAGTGTAAGATGATGGCTAAGGATTGATACAGTTCCTGGAACCAGGCTGCTTGGGTCCAAATTTTGACTCCGACCCATACTAGCTTCACAACTTTGGCAAGTTACTGAAACTGCCACAGGATCGTTATCTATAAAATGAGCATAGTTACAGTGTCTAACTCACGGGTCTGTGGTGAGGATTTAGTAAATTAATATGTGTAAAGCATTAAGAAGAGTGACTAACACATAGTGCTATACAAGTGTTTGATGCTTTATTTAAATAATTGCTGGGCTTATCATGTTATTTTGATTTAAGGAGGGTTTTTTTTGTTTTGTTTTGTTTTGTTTTGTTTTTTTAGGGAAGATCATAATCTAACAGCAAATCCCTAGGAGATGAGTCCTTACTGTTCATTATTTAATAGTTATAACTAAAACAACTGCAAGTTGCATAGACATATATACACACTTTTTTTTTTTTAATCTTTTAGGCAAAGCGAAATTACGTCAGCGTACCAGTGGAAATATTGCAAAGCAGAGATTGGGAGTAGGTAAGACAATGCTATGGAAGGAAGGAACTGCCACCTAAACAGAGAGGGGGCTGGTATTTAAAACACCACAGAGTGAGAAGACAACCAGAGGCTTCAGGTGAGCCAGACTTCTCACTGCATGTGGGAGTCTCAGTCACTCCCAGGTTGGGTGTAGAATTCCATGGGAGGCAAGGCTCTCAGATGGAAATAAATCGAAAGCAGTTTTAATTACAGTATTCCTGTACTTGTTACTGAGGAAGGCAGGCAGCTGCCTGTGAAGGAACCAGTGAATTGAACTTTGTTGTTGTTCACTTCCTCAGTGGAAGTTTGATACCGCCTGGCTGTGAGCTGCTTGGAATAAAAGCACCCACCATGAACCAGATGGTGAGGTATATACCCCAAGTGCATCTACCCAGGAAAAATTGACCTCTCAATCCAAGCCACATCATTATTTGGGAGGATCAGGAAGCTCAATGAATATTTTTCATTAATTTCCTTTCACTAAAGATCCTTTTTTTTTTCTTTTGCACTAGGAAGAAATTGCAACATGTTTCCAATCCAGCACCTAAATAAATCTTTGTCTTTACACATTTTCTTGTCTATTTCCAAGGCTTTCTTCATTCATTCAAGCAATGTTGATTGGCTTTATTGTTTGCCAGGCAGGATGGTTAATTTTATGTATCAACTTGAGTGGGCCATAGGATGCCCAGACATTTGATCAAATAGGATTCTGGGTGTGTGTGTGAGGGTGTTTCTGGATAACATTAACACTGAATGAGACCAAGCAAAGCAGATTGTCCTCCCCAGTGGGGTATGACCTGGGTAAGCAGAAATTTCCATTAGTAAGAATAAATTCCTCCTGCCTGACTACTGAGGTGGGACATCATTTTTTCTCCGGCTTTCAGACACGAACTGAAACATCTCTTCTTCGTTCTCAAGTATTATGGCTTTTAGATGGCACTCACACCATTAGCTCCCTTGGTTCTCAGAACTTTGGACTTGGACTAGAACTACACTGTCAGTTCCACATCTCTGGCTTGCCAATTGCAGATCTTGGGAATTCTTAAGCTTCCATAATTGCATGTTCAATTTCTTTTAATAAATCTCTTTCTGTATAATATATACATTCTACTGGTTCTGATTCTCTCAAGAACCCTGGCTAATATACCAGGCTTTTAGTTAGGTGTTAGAAATAGAGTAATTGACAAGTTGGTCAAATCCCAAGCACTTCCAACGTAGTGAGCATTACCAAATAATTACATAAATTTAAAATATTTTATTTTATTTTTTTATAAATTTATTTTTTATTTATTTGAGAGAACGAGAATGAGAGAGAGAGCACATGAGAGGGGGCAATGGTCAGAGGGAGAAGCGGACTCTGGCTGAGCAGGGAGCCCGATGCGGGACTCGATCCCGGGACTCCAGGATCATGACCTGAGCCGAAGGCAGTCGCTTAACCGACTGAGCCACCCAGGAGCCCTAAAATATTTTAGATTTGTCCCAAGTGCCTAAAGGAAATTCACATTTATATTTTTTTTCTTTTTCTTTTGAGAAGGAGATAATATTGTAGAATATTTGCATCTTCCTGTTTGATAGGGATAGTTCCATACATGTGAGTTACCAAATATTCTGTACTATGTGCTGTCCATGTTGGATATTTGATCCTGCTGCTTTAGTCTGAATTTCCCCAGGTTTAAATTTGAAGCACCACTCTAATCCTTGCATTGATAGAGTAACTCTATCCTAATGAAAATTCAGATCAGATGCTATTTTAAAGATGGAAATATTTTCAATTTACATTTTGAAAGAAATGACCCTAGAATAAGTAAAACCATAAAAAAGATGAAAAAATCTTCAGATTTCTATGTAACAAAAATAAGTCTATATAATTCAAATCCCACTGCCATTAGCCAACTGGGTGAGTTTTGATAAGTCACTTTTTTTTTAATTTATAGTAATGAGATTTTACTTCTCTCTAAAGTTTTTTTCTGACTCAAAAAGGCAGGCTTAATCACTTCCTCCTTTGTGTATTTCTGTACTGCTTATTGACTTGTAGTTAGATATCTCTTTGCCATGGGACTGTGCTCATGTGTCCTGTGAGCTCCAAGAGGGATGATGTCCCTCTAGGCAGCCAGCACTCATTCTCAGTCTCCCTTTCCATCCCTAGTCACCAGCAGAGCGGGGCACACATGTGACGTGCCAGGAATGCTGGTTGTGCTAAACTGAACACTGAGGCTCCTTTAAGTTTCAAGGCTCAGGGATATCATGGCTGACAAGACACTTCAAGTTTAGCAAAAGCACTTCCCACTTCTCCAGAGGCCAAACTCCTTTGGATTGCTTATGAATGTTGTATGTTCTTCCTGACTGTTTTTTTTTGTTTTGTTTTGTTTTGATTATCTTTTTCCGCACAGGTCGAACAGTCAGAATATAATTAACTAGATGCTTTTCATATGTAAATATCACAGTGATTACAATACCAAACTTCACTGGGTATCTAAAAGAATGACTCTTTTCTACATGAAAATTCAAAGATTAGATAAAATTACCATGACTTTCAGATTTCTTTTATTCTATCCTGTGGACAATCCTATCTCTCTTTTTTCTTTTCCTTTTGAATAGACATTCTACTTAGTTAAGAAAACTCTTTCCAGGTGCCTGGTCCTTAACATATTCCCTTCCTATTCTATCTGAAGGCCATCTGCCAAGCTTGATGAAAATGCTAATGGAGCTTCCTCTGGGCCTGCCAAGTGATTCTGTGTTCCTCTGGGATCTCATATTCAAAACAAATATCCTGATGCAAAATAACAGCAGGAGAAGGTGCAAAAATAAAGAAGGGCAATAAATCTTATCAGTACCTATGGATTTTATAACCCAAACCAGCTTTTTAACATAACTAGTACTGATTTCCCTAAGTAAAATGAGTCATGGAGATAGCATTGACTCTCTGCCAAGTGCCAAGCACTCTGCATATGCTACAGTTATTAATTCACTTAATCTTCAAAACAAACTTATCTCTAAAAATACTGTCATTATCTACATTTTACAGATTAGGAAATGAAGGCAGAATGGCCAGGGTGAAGTTGCTACTAAAGAGCCAGAGGTTTAAATTCTGAGTGGTGATAACCAACTTTTATAACCATTGCAAATACATAAGAAGTCCTGTTTCCCCACATCCCTAATGTTGCAGATCCATCCTTCATCAGAGGCTGAAGGAATTTCTGTTTGGCACATTGTCTTGTGGCAGAGGGAAAAGACTTCACATCTGTGATCTGGCTTCTAAAGCTTCTGCTCAGAAGTGACACACCTCATTATTGTCCACATATTTTCCATAGCAAGTCACATGACCGCTCCTGAAGTCAGGGGAGGGGGGCGGTGAGGTGGGTAAGGCACACTTCACAAGGCCACACCTGATGTCAGGGAGAGACTCTGTAAGTCATACAATAATAATTTTGAGTTACATACCAAGCCCCGACACCAATGAGATAGAGAAGTATAGTCCTCTTCCAGGAGGAGACCTACATATTTTGAGCAGGGATATCTACTGCTCTGTGATACTCATACATATAAAATAGTATCTCATCAGTATTTTTTATATGTCTAGTGGCTGTTGGAATTTTGTCTTCTGTGAATGTCCTAGGCATATAATTTGCCTGTTTTATATTGGTTTGCTTTCTTTTCTTATTGAAGATATAAATATTTTCCTATTTTATGCATTGCAAAAATAACCATATTATAAAAATGGGGTCAATAATGAACTTAAGTTATATGGCTATAGTATGGAATATATAATAATAAATATAAGAATTTGATCATATGTGACATATGGTAAATTCTCAATAAATGTGAGTTATTATTATTTTTTAATATTGTCTAGAATGCAGTTCAGCAAATTATAACCTGTGGGCCAAATGTGGCCCTTAAATTTTATAAATAAAGTTTTATTGGAATAGAGCCACACACATTTGTTAGGTATTATCTATGGCTGTTTTGTACTACAAAAGCAAAGTTGGATGATTGTGACAGAGACTGTATGTCTTGCAAAACCTAACATATTTACTATCTGTCCCTTCCCAGAAAAAGTTTGCCAACTGCTAATCTAGACTGATGAATTAAATGGAGATGTAATGGGGAGCATCACCCAGCAGCCTCTAGGTCCTAAAGGCTGGTTTTAATCTCTAACCCAGATGTCAGGATGCAATATAATGATTTATTTACCATCTTGGCAACAGAGGATAGGAGTGGTTTCAAAGGCTTCCTGGTCTTTACCACTATGAGAAATCTTTCCTCACCAAACCAAGGACCCCTGTAAAAGTTCTGCCAACCACTTTGTCTAATCTATGAGGGTCCATGGTTCCAGTGGAGTTGGACCTGGGCCAGAGTCCATTTTTACTTCCTTGCACATACACTTTACTGTCTCATAGGACAAGATGAGGATGCTTTGTATTTCCAGGTATCAATGACTACTTAGACCCTGTGCACAACCTCAAAATGTATGAGTATTTCCCTTGAAGGAATATACAGTATCTGAAATAAATGGCCATAGGTCTTTTGGGGATGAATTGGGGGAATCCTTATCTTCTACACTCACCATAGTGTTTCAGCATGCATCCTGCTTGAGACCCAGCCTCTCCTTCAGAAAATGGATTCCAGTTTTGAAAACTGGTGCATGTCCAGAAACTGGGCAAGGGGTTGTGGTTTGTTGTGGCTACTCATGAAAGCGGTTTCTTGCAGCCTCTTAATCATCTATTCTTTATTTCTTGGTTGTATAGATTGGACAGTATCTTTTCTGATCGCATATCTGGAAAGGAAAGGCCATCTTCTGTTAATTGTTTGAACTCCTGAAGCTCAGGTGGCTGCCACGTCACTTTGGCTGGTCATTATGATACTCTGCATCTATGGAGGTTGAACACTTCCACTGTTTTCTGTTATTGGGGAATCCTTTTTGGGAAAGATACATATTCATTATTTCTCTGATAAACTGAGGTAGACACTCTTTATTGCTTTGATAGGAAGAGCATCAGGCAGATCCTTCTAATAAGCAGGATCAGCCAGTAGGTTTTGGGGTCTCATATAGCAGTGCCAGACCAGCAAGCCCTCCTCAGCAGACCCTTACATTCCACCCTGCAGACTTTGCCACTGCAGTTCCACCATTTTAACCCATTTAATAGGAGACATCACTTTTTCTAAGCTTCCAAGTCATCTAGCAGCAACATTAAACAAAATCTCCTGAGATCTTGACTAGGGGGTTAAATCCCATCTCCTGAGAATACTTCCGTATTGAAACATTCTCTTACTCAGTTCTGTATTCTTTTGTTGGTCCCACATTCTCAGATTCACTCCAGGCTCTCACACGTGTTCCATCTTAGCCACATCCTGCAGCTCCTCTGGCAGATATCCGTCTCTTCCTTTGCAGACCCAGCGGTTCCCTTGCCAGGTATCGATCTGGTGTTCAGAAGAGGGTAGGGGCTGAACTGAGGATGGAGTTGGAAAAATCCAATTAAAATCAAAATTTCCTTCTAATCCAGGAAACCCTCTCCACAAAGGTAGAAGAGAAACACTTTTATTATTGAATAAACATTATAATAGAATGTGATGTGCATCACAGGATGCACATTTAAGAGATTGTCAAGACAGAGAGAAATCTCACTCTTTTATAGAACCAAGCAGATACAACCCATTACACACGTATTCTCAAGATAAACAGTAACTGTTTCAAGTCAGAGGACTTCGACCATTTGTCACACATTTTTCTCAAATTCACCTGGTCATTGGAGCGATTATCTGTATTTGCTAATTGGTTTTGGCCAAAGGACAAATGAGTCTTTCTCATTATGACTAGAGGTAGTTTTGCAACTTGAAGTGAGGGGCCTCTGCAGTTAGGCTCCTACCCTCCCGCGGAAACTGGAAGATAAGGGGGTTATCTTCTTTGAAGATTACATTTCAAAGAGATGGTCCCCAGGTTCTAAAGAAGAACATTACTGGGTTATAAAGCTGACAAGAGGCTTATTTAGCTTTTAAAAAGATTTACATACATTTCAAAGTGATAGAGAAAGAATTTACAAGTTTTCTAAAGTCAGTGCTCTAAGAAAAGGGATGCTTCCGTTATTTTAACAGGCAGAATTAATCCTCTTATTTTTCATTTGTATTTTCCCTTTTAGGGTCATGTATTTACCTGCAAGGCAGAGTCCACACTGTCTTTAAGCAGTGGCCAAATCAGCATGCCTAGAGAGTTCATGGGTATCTGGGAACTCGTGTTTTCCAAGTGTGTCAACATGGGTGCCCCAACTCTTAACTCATGCGGCCACTCCTCATTCAAGATTCTGACCTTGGTATAGGAGACCTTCTAGAGCTGAGAATCCAATATTTTCTTCAGTTCTGCTATTCTTAGGATTGAGTCCTGGGCCTTAGCCTTTTCTCTTCTTAAATGCTGCCTTGCAGGCCCTCCAAATTTCACCTTCAGCCTTAATTGCTAACCCCAGTCTTCCATTGTCTTTTCCCAAATACCTGTTACTCCCAGCTATGGCCATCAAAGTCTGTCTTCCTCTTAATTACCATTCTTCACCCCTCAAACTTCTGTGCCTGAGACTTTCTCTATCCTGTGCATCCTCTTCCACAGGTTCACTATGGGTAAAAGTATTAATAACTGTAGAACCACTGTATGCAAAGGTCTATCAATACCCCGCCTACCACCAGTGATGTGGTTGTTGCTGCCAGTCACTGGAGGCCAATTCTGTCCTGCAATCTCATTCTGGAGTCTGTTGCCCAAACTAATATCAAGATGCACAGTTGGAACTCCTTAGAAGCAGACTCTGAGATGATTTGATACAGGAATTTTATCGGAGAGCAGGCTCACAGATAGCACCTCTTGGAGAATGAAGGAATCAGGACTAAGCCAAGACAGAAGTTGGGCTCCTGGGAAGTGATACTAAGGGTGATTGCATGTAGAGCTCTGGAGATGGTTTGCTTTTGCATAACAGTCTAAATAAGGTGGTGGTGGGGGGTGGGCTTTATAATTTAATACTGCTCATTATTTGGCCCTTGAATCAAATTCTTTTCTTTGAAGTTTTTCAATGAGTAAGTAGATATTGGTGATCATTATCTTAAAATATTTCATTTCATCTAATATTTATATAGCTCTTGTCATGTACCAGGAACTATGCAATTATTTAAGATCACAAAAACCGTATAGGTTAGGCATTATTATTATTATTATCCTATTTTATAAACTTATTGAATAAGTATGAGCTGGACACCGTTCTAAGCACTTGGGATATATCAGTAAAAAAACAGAGGTAATAAAATGTTAAGGCTTTCATTTCATATTAAGTAAATAAATAACAATAACATTTATTATATTAATATATTCTATGTATATTATTTATATAGTGATGAAAGGTATAATGGATACACAGATAAATGGAAAAAGTCTAACATAATAAAAGGGATTTGGAATGATGGGGAGTGAGAGTGTTGCACATGGTCATTTTTATTATAAATGAGACGTCTAAGCAAAGATTTAAAGGAGATTGGAGAACAAACAATGTAAATATTCCAAAAGAAATGATGTCTAAGCTGGAACTTGCAGACTGTGTGGGGAAGACTGGACAGCAAGTAACAGTTCACAGAAGTTCATATAAAGGCAAGGGCTTCTAGATAGTGGAGGGTGTGTGAGCATGGGTGGAGAGAGACCAGAGAGAGAAAGGACGGAGGAGATAGAATGGTGAGGTGAAAAAGGCCTTCGTAAAGGCAACATAGGGGACAGAAGATATCTGCCAACAAATGGGGGAATCATTGATCCATTTTATGTGAGGAAGAATGGACATGTTCACTTTATAGAGATTTCATTTATTTGGCACAGAGAGAGAGCACAAGCAGAGGGAGCAGCAGAGGGAGAGGGGGAAGCAGGCTCCCCGCGGAGCAGGGAGCCCGACGCGGGGCTCCGTCCCAGGAGCCTGGGATCATGGCCTGAGCCGAAGGCAGACGCTTAACGACTGAGCCCCCCAGGCGCCCCCCAGACATGTTCACTTTAAAGTTGCAGAAAGATAACTGTCTGTAGAAAATGGGTTTTGGGGGAGGAGATTGGTTAAGAAGGTGTGCAAGAATGGAGGAATGAGAATGCAATTGGGAGAATATTTCATTATTTAAATAAAATTGATAGATGCCCTAAAAAATGGTAGTAGTAGTACAGTAATAATAGTAATGGAATTGAATATGAGAAATACCCAAAAATTCCTTGTAATTATTGGATGAGGACATAGGAAAGAGAATTACCTAAAGATGATGTTTGTTTGGCCTCACCAATGAGGATAGTCGTGGATAGTTAGTGTAATTTCCTGGAAAGTAGGTACATTTTGTAAAGTAATTATGAGGGCATGGTGACTTTCACTTTGTATATGTTAGTTTGAAGATCACTGATCCATTTAAAAAGTATTTTTTATTTTTTTATTTAATTTTTATTGTTATGTTAATCACCATACATTACATCATTAGTTCTTGATGTAGTGTTCCATGACTCATCGTTTGTGCATAACACCCAGTGCTCCTCACAGAACGTGCCCTCTTTAATACCCATCATTAACAAGTATTTTTTTAAGCATCAGGGTGATACACGGACGCTTAATGGGTCTGAGGTAGTAGATATACTGTCAGGAACACAGGGTCTCACTCTTGTGGCTTACCATTTAATGAGAAGACAAAATAGGGGCACCTGGGTGGCTCAGTTGGTTAAGCGTCTGCCTTCAGCTCAGGTCATGATCCCAGGGTCCTGGGATCAAGTCCTGCATTGGGCTCCCTGCTCAGTGAGGAGCCTGCTTCTCCCTCTCCCTCTGCTGCTTCCCTGGCTTGTGCTCTCTCTGTCTGTGTCAAATAAATAAATAAATAAAATCTTTAAAAAAATAATGAGAAGACACAATAAATATAGCAGCAGAGAAATAAATGTAAATTATAAGTTATAATAACATCTATAAAGAAAATTTTTAGTTGTGAGAGAGAAAAATGATGTTGGGGAATGAAGATTATTAAATCGGGTAGTTATGGCTATCTTCTTTGAAGAAATGACGTTACAGCTGAGAACTGACTAGTGTGCGGGGATTAGCCAACCTGAGGGGAAGCACAGTTTGTTGTGGTCCAGGACCTGCAAGAAGGCCATCAGACCTGGAACACAGGATCAAGGAGACAGAAGAAAGAAATTATGCTGGAGAGGTAGGTAGGGTTTAAATCATCTGTGGTCTTATAGGTTCCATTAGAGAATTTGAATTTTATCCTAATATATTGGAAAGCAATTGAAGGATTTACCGGGAGAGTGACATGGTCCTGTGATTTAAAAATGATAGTCTGCTGTGTGAAGAATAAAAGTGTGTAACTATAAAAAAAGATATAGAAGTTTTTATTATAAGGATGTTATTGTATCCAGGAGAGCAAATAGTATTGGTAAAAACAGTGCATCTAAACAAACAAAAAACAACAGTGTTTCTGAGAGGGTCCTGAGAAGTGCTAACGTCTAACTGAGGGGAGAAGGAGAGTGTTCAATCCATCAGGGGAGACTGGAGACTGAACATGCCAGGGTGATCAAAGAAGTTACCAAACCAGAAGTGTGCACGTGCACAGTCACAAAACCCGAGAGAAGAGAGATTTATGAAGGAGACTCGATTAACACTATCATATGCTGTAGATCAGCTGTGGGCCATTGGATTTGTCACCAAGAAGGTCATTGGTGATTTCTGAAGTTGTAAGATCAGAGGCCATTTTTGAATGTTTTTAGGAGTGAGAAGTGGGAACAACTGTATAGATAGCTTTCTCGAGATCTGTTGAAAAGGTACCAGATGAAGGGACACATGTCTGGAGAGACCAACAGGATTCAGGAGGCCTTTGTGTGTTTAAGGTGGAAATGACTAAAAATTGTTCAAATGTAGATGCAAAGAAAATAGTTCCAGAGAAAGGATGAGGAATCAGGAAAAAAATGGAAGGAGGATTTGGAATCGCCAACATTAGCCAAAGAAAGATGTCCCTCCCATGTTACTAGTGTGTCTACAGGCGCAGTTTAGTTTCTTAGTATGATAGTGAGAAGCTGAGATAAATCTCAAATGGATGATTCTCATTTAAACAGTGAGGTAAAGTTTTAATCTGAGAACAAAAGAAGAATGTTGGGATCAGATGTTTGATGTGGTGGTGATCATGGCAGTAAGTTATCATTTGCACATCTTTCATATAGGCTTTCAAGTAGTTATCTACTTGTAAATTAGAAATATATACACACACACACACACACACACACACACACACACACTAATAATACAGCATTCCAGGATAGCATCATGAATTTTTATCCCAAACTCATTACACTAATTTCTAAAACTTGGGAAAAGTAGTACAACATGAACATCCATGTACATTCAACTTAAATGCAACAATAATTGATATTTTGCTATATTCGCTTTATATCTTTCTTCCTCTTTCCATGTATACAAATATATAAATTTTTTTGTTGTACCATTTAAAAGTGGTGTCATGAAATTAATGTGGTTTATATTTTGATAAATGTTTTTGTGGTAGGAGGTTTTAGAACAGATACAAATTTTATATAATGTTTAGACTGCCAATTTCACAAAAGAAAACTCTATAATGATTAATTGCTCTGATTGCATGAATCCATTTAAGCTGCTGCGTTCTTTAAAAACATTTTTTAACTTTCTGAAAATTTCTATTTTCATGCAGTCTTACATCTATAATTTGATCTGTTAAATCAAGAACAAAGTATTTACTAGTATACAATTTTTAGAGAATCATGTTTAAAACCATGATGCATTTGATCTCTGTGTTCAAACTATCTGAAAAATATGAATACACACACACACACGAGTATATAATCACCTTGTTTTGCTAACATTATTTTAAACTCTGGAAAACAATAGCTATTTTTAAATATCCCACAATGCCTAGCATAGTGCTGTATACCTAAGAGTTGCTAACTACTTATGTATAAATCTACATGTTCATCTACATCTACATATATATAAGATGGTTGGATGAATAAAATGCTATAAAACAGTTATTCTGATCCCCCTTGGTTTTCACTAGCCCAACATCAATAATGCCAAATCCTTTCATGAGACTTAGTACTGTTTTAGGTCAATTCATAACAAGAGGGTCATCTTGTAATTACATTTATACCTTAGATAAATATAATTTCTTCTAAGGAAATGCTTCACACTTTTTGAAGTATTACCTCATTTATCTTTCCAGCATCCCTGGAAGGCCAGAGTTAATTTCATTACTCCTTTCTTATATGTGTAGACACTGGCTTGCAATGTAGAAGAAAGATTTGCTCAGAGTCACAGATCATCAACAGGCAAAGTAGATTTATAATTCAAATTAGCAAGTTATTTTCAGGATGAAGGGATTTACCGTGTACTGAAATTGAGTTTATCTTCACTGTTATTTCTACCCTCGCCAGGTGTTTAGCTGTGTGTCCACATCTTTTGTAAAAGGATTCAGCCTCTGACCCTATCCACACTCTCTCCATAGCTTAAAATTGCTCTGTCCCCTGAAATAAAAATCAATGGGTGAGCAAAGTTTTGTCTCCCTGGGCAAACTAGCTATGCATTAAATATCAGCAATAAACAAAACAAAACAAAAAAGACAGCTATCATTCTATGGGGGCTGCATTTTACTTCAAGTATCCTTTATCAGTGCTGGGTGACTCCAACAAGCTTAGGACAATATGTGACCAATACCTGGGACCTAGAGGGGAAAGTTGTCAAGGTAATTAGAAATACAGTAGAGGTTTAGAACAGCAGGTCTTCCAGTGAACCCGTTCCCTTGTTCCCTTGTTACCGACCCAGCCTGTCTAACCCTCGGTCCTGCTCCATAGGAGTAGCCGCCCTAAATGCAATAGCTAACATTCTTCACTGCTTGGTCTTTTGTGTTTTGTCTTTGAATTTTCCACATGGCATCCTCATATCTACTATAGGAATACGTAAATATTGGTAAATGCTGAAGTTGTGAAGTCAGAGGTCATTCTTACTGTCTTGAGGAATGAGAAGTAAAAACGACCAGATAGACGACTTTCTCAAGACCTGTTGAAAAGGTAGAGAGAGAAGAATAAATGGCTGAAAGGACCAGTAGGGTTCAGGATGCCTTCTTGGTTTTAATATGGAAGTGACTAGAGATTATTAAAATGTAGATGAAAAGAAAGCAGTTCTTTCTGACAGCTGAGAAAAGGTGGAGATGTACCCTTGACATCTAATCCACGTTCACATGCAAAGGTAAATTAAGAATCCAAACAATTAAAGCAAGTTAGTGATTGACTCATTGACATATTTATTGGCAATACTTGTAGTTTCTAAATACATAATACAAGTGGTTCTGACCCAGAATTTTGTAGCAGAATAACACTAGGGATTGTTCCAATTATAGACAAGCCCACAAATATATACATATTTGGAAAAGTTTCCCATTTGGTGTTGATGTGCACCCTTCATTAAGAACTACTGCTAAGACCACGTTCTACACAGATCTGAAGGCTTTGATTCTCACAAGTTGATATGGAACATGACAATTTTGGTATAAAAAGGAAAAATAAGAACATAAAAATAAAAGCCTTAGTTGAAGGAAGTAGAAAATTCAGAAAAAAGTCAGTTGGTCATTTGATATATTTGCAAACGTCAGGTTGTAGCTATTTTTCTCTGCAAAAGCAAACTCCATGTCTGTGATTTATTTTCTGTTGTTATATTGGACTTGAATGTAGCTGTTGGCTGCTCCTCTCTTGAGAGCTTTGATTTTCAAAGAAGAAAGCATGTGGGAGTGTAAACAGATCTTACTTATAAGAAACTTATGCTGATGAAACTCATTTGCCTTGCTGAGAAGTTAATTAGAATCTTCCTTACTAATACCACTTATACATACTTCTTTGCTTATTCTTCTTGGCCTGGGTTGAAAAGGTTAGCAGACTACTTACAGTTCCCCTCCTCAGGCCCCAGGAGATGAGTCCTTCTTACCATGTGTGGGCTGTGCGTATGGGCATATGCATACACTCCGTATGCCCTGTATTTGCATATATTAAAAAAAAACTGTTCAATGTTAATGTTGCAAGGAATAAATGAGTGATAATGCCATGAGTGAAAATGATTGTGTCTTTTGAAAAAGGAAATTAAAAAAAAATAAGACTTTTCTATGTCTTAGAGAAAAAATATGTTTTAAGGGAAATGTGCTCAAAAAAATCAAACTTCTAACATAACAAAACAAGTAACATTGTCCTTATTAAACTTAATCTTCTTTAAGTTTTAAGAGAGAAAAAATAATATTTCTAAAATGACCATTGTGAATGTATTTTTACTTTTACTCTAATAGATTCTAAACTATGAGTCTTCAAATCTAGGAAGATTATATGATTAAGGTTATTGTCTCAGTTAACTGTACCAGACAATATGAATTTAATTACAACACTCTATCTTTCTAGTGTTGATCATCTTTGACTATCTCAAAATATTCTCTAAATTAGATTGTTATTTTCCTATGTTTGTTTTTGTGAGTTTGTAGAGATGATTTTACAGAATCAAACAACAGATTGTTGAAATTCTAAAAATGTTGTGGCTCATAACTCTTATTGCTTATTACATTTGATGATCACATTTTATCCGCCCAACTGGATTGTAAATTCCTAGAAGGAAGAGATTATACGTTGTACCTGGTTTCTCTTCTTCATACTCTACTGAAAATATACTTACTCTACAGAGTTCACTGCTTCTTTCTCAGTTACCACATCCAGTAGTCTTTCACACATCCTTGATCATTTTTTTCCTCCTAGAGACACTGGACACTGATTACTACTTCTTTTTTAGACTGTCTCTTAACTTCCTTAATGCTACATTAACATTTTTATGTCTTTGAATTCTTCTCTGTCTTCTTAATTGGCTCCCTTTTCTGTTTCAAGTCCCTAAATTTGGGTGTTCTATGGGATCTTGTTCTCAAACTCCTCACACATCTCAGAAAGGGTCTCTCCTCTGACTGCCACTTTATTGGTACTATTGTGAAAACAAGATAAAGCTTGCCCTTGGCTGGGGAAAATTGTGGCACAATGTGGAGATAGTTCACATTCAAATTCAAACATCCTAGTATCAGCTCAAGGTTCTCCCAAAATGGACTGTGTTTTTAGCCAAAAGTATTTATATTTAATTACTCTGTTTTGAAAACGGTTATGTTTATGGTGTTGGCTTTTTATTTACTCAGATGAATGCTTCATCTAGTTTATCTTTTCAAACACTGTGTCTCAGGAGTTTATTTGGTCTGCGTAGGTGATCATAGCAAGCAAGTAGTTAGGAAGATGGCGGGTATTTGAATTAGGCCTGGGCACCACCATGAGAGCTGTGGTGATGTAACTGACAAAGACATAGGCACTTGCAGGGAAGGGGCAATGTTTGGGAATCAAAATGGACTGTCTACCACTTGCTCATGGACTGGATTCAATCAGTTCACTTACCCCCTTTGTTCTTGTTTTCTTTAACCAGAAATAATTCTTAATCCAAATGGTTATGAGAGTTAAATGAGATAATTACAAATTTTTCCAGTTTGAGAGGTCATATTTTTGTTCAGTTCTGGAAAATTATCAGCCAAATACTGACTGTATATTGTTTTCTCAACTCTTTTTTTTTTTTTTTTTTTTGGAATTCCTCTTAAATTTAATATCTCAAGAAAAATCCTTCCTATATGCAATTTTGTATTTCTCTGATCTTTGAAATTTTTCATATTTTATATCTGTTCTTGTCAAACTGGTAATTTCTTTTGATCTATCCTTTTTAGACCCAAATTCTCTCTTTAACTATGTCTGGCCCATGTATAGTCCCTCTGTTTTCCTTTTGGTTTCGATGACTATGTTTTTACTTTTAGGATTTCTTTTTTTTTTTTTTTAAAGATTTTATTTATTTATTTGAGAGAGAGAGAATGAGAGATAGAGAGCACGAGAGGGGAGAGGGTCAGAGGGAGAAGTAGACTCCCCGCTGAGCAGGGAGCCCGATGCGGGACTCGATCCCGGGACTCCAGGATCATGACCTGAGCCGAAGGCAGTCGCTTAACCGACTGAGCCACCCAGGCGCCCACTTTTAGGATTTCTACTTGGTCCTTCTTCACATTCTCTCTTATTTCATTACTTCCCACTTTTGTTTTATGGTTTGATTGTTCCTTTTATACCTTTAGAAACTCTAAACATACTTAATTTAAAATCCTTTTCAACATAGCTTAGCTGTGAGAGTAATGTTAGCTCCCAATGTCAGCAGCTGCTTTTTTTTCTCATTTAAAAATTAACAACAGAATTCAAGTTGAGACTACTGTTGTTATAGTGATACTATTTATATAAGCAGAGTTATAGCTTTAGTGGTAACAAAATGATTTTTTGTGATCTCATGTATTTTGAGGTGAGTAAATAATAATAAAAACTCATGGCTCCTTGTTTGGCTATACCAATTACAGAGGGCACCGTACCACCACAAAATAAATAATTGTTAACACCTTTCTTGCTTGAAGGTTTCCCTAGGTTTTTAGAAGTATTTACTACTTGGGGATTTAAGCACCTTTGGGATTAGTTAGTACCCATTATTTTAATTTTACAACCAAGTTAAATGACTCCCACCACAAACTAATAGGAAGATAAATCTTGGCTTTTTATGTGACTTTGTCCTAAAATAGTCTTGTTAACAAGTAACATATTATCAGCTCCTGAGGGGTGTGTGTGTGTTTATTAGTTTAAACCTTCTTCCAGAAACTAGGAAAGTGTTGACATCAATTCAATCATCTCTACTACTTACCTGGCAGAAACCATTACTCACCTTTGAAGAGCGGTACTACACCAAAGAGTGCTTAAACATAATTTATTATTCTCACGTCATCCTGTAACAAAAAAAAAAGGAAAACTACCATTCTCTTCATTTTTATAGATAGTAGATTATAAATGTATTTTTAAAAGAATATGTTTTCCTTTGTCCAACACAACCAATAATTATCTTCAGTTAACATCTATGTCCATTGATAAGTGATTTATAAAAACATAAAATATAGAAAAAAGTAAAATGACATTGAACATGATTTCTTATTTCTTTGAATATTTAGAAAGTATTTTGTGATAATGTAAGACTTCGCTGTCATCATTGAGGACAATAATTTTTATTGAATCTTTATTGCAGAAGCAAGTTAATAGATATTTGACTGTTAGACTGATAGGTAACTCTAATTTTGGCACAACTCGTCTTTTGAGTTGATTGTGGATTTTTTGTTGTTGTTGTTTGGGGTTTTTTTACATTGTTTTTCTTCATCTCTACAGAAAGCTCACAAATAGGGTAAAGAAGTTTCCAGGGGTCGGTGTTTTCCTGGGAATGGAAGTGAGCCACACTACAACAGTGGTGCTGATCAGTGAGAGTGTAAGCCACTCTGATAGATCTGTGCTTTCACTCCAGGGATGTGCTTGGATGAAATGTCTCACATGGAGGATCCATTGAGTTAAATGGTACACTCATAAAAATCCTATATGCAAGCATCTTCTGGCTGGTAATTGTTTAAGCACCACTAGAAGATTCAAAAAAATAGGCTCTGATTTGTAAGGTGATGACTTCTCTGGTGTAAATACTCTCACAATGGCCTATTTCAAGTACCAGCAGTTTAACAACCAGTTACACAATTGGTTCTTGTGAGCCAGTGCAAGCCAACTCTAGCACTCCACTGGAATTCTTCCCTATGTAAGTGTAATAGAATAGGAAAAAGTAAAGCAATTTGATGTGTGGCGATCCCCTCAATTAACTCGGACCCAGTTGAAAACAAGGACTAAGTTTTGCACCCAGAAAACTGTATCCCCATCAAAGGACAAAGATGAAATAAACAAACAAACAATGATGAGATGAATCTCCTATGATTGAAAGTGACTTATGTGCTCTGTTTTATTGCTTTTACTGGGATTTATAGAAAGAGCATGAGTGTTTGTTGTGTATTAGAGTCTTTTCTTTTTTTAATATCTCAAGAAAAATCCTTCTTGCTTCAAAAGGGCTAAATCAACAGAAGTCAAGAATAAATATCATTGCTTTCTACCTCCTTAACTTCTATCACTTACAGACAAAAAGATGTTTCTGCCAATAATTAATTGATGTAAAATGTGAACATATTAAACAAACAACAGGATTATACAGCATTATTTGAATTACAACAGTTAAACCCATTTTCTTTTATTTCAGAGGGCACAGAAAACCCACTTCCTAAACTGTTTAATTTCTTCCAGGTGTAGTAAGTAACAGAATAGTTCCAGTGGTTCTACCATTTTTAATTAACAATATTTTTATTGTTAGGAAAAATATTTCAGTAGCATTAATTAAAATGTCACTCATAACTTCATAATTGCAATTACATATTTCTTGTCTTTCTCAGTGCCTTGTTTATATTGCTGTACATGTCATTAGCATTAAATCATTAAACTTTTTTTCATATTGTTAGTCTGTATATTATCCTTGGTTCATAGCTATATAGTACTTGGAGTTGATATATATCATAATTCAATTACTAGTGATTGATTGTTTTAGTATTATATTATACCATAATGAATATTATCCCAGATGTTGTAGATTCTTAAACAATTTCTTTTCATTTCCCCAATAAAATTAGCTATAGTTTGTCATCATATGATGAAGTTATTCAGTGGCATCTCTTTATCAGGGCTTTGGTAACAAAACAGATAGTTTTACCAAGTGCAAGGTAAATTTTCAGAATCATATTTCTCTGTACATAAGATAACTACATATTTTTTCAAGAAGCATTATCTTTTATGTAAGCTTCTTCCCCAAAATCATGACTCTTCTGTTTTTCACAAAAACTTATAATCTAACAGTTAAAATGTTAAAATAAAATTTTTGTTTAAAAAAATACCCAGATAAGGGTGGCTGGGTGGCTCAGTTAGTTAAGCGACTGCTTTTGGCTCAGGTCATGATCCTGGAGTCCCGGGATCGAGTCCCGCATCGGGCTCCCTGCTCAGTGGGGAGTCTGCTTCTCCCTCCGACCCTCCCCCGTCTCATGTACTCTCTCTATCTCATTCTCTCTCTCGAATAAATAAATAAAATATTTAAAAAAATACCCAGATAAAATATTTTAGAAATGTAACTATTTATTAGCATTTTACCTTTAATTCCCACAATAATCCTATGAGGTAAGTACTAATATTACCCCCAATTTACAGATGAGAAATCAGAGGCACTGAGCAGTTAATTAACATGCCCAATATTATAGCTGGCAGATGGCACTTTTTGCTGTATTTTCACAAGGTACATCTGTGTTAATCAGTCTCCTGAGGCATCTTGAAAGATAACAGGTGTAAAGTAATTTTAGGTGGTTTAATAATAATGAAGCAATATAAAATATCATCAAATATAATACAAGTGTATAGAAATCTGACAAGGGAAAAATTCCTTCCGGTAACTTTGGAAGGAGGAAAAAGAGCAAACCAAACTTAAAAATAAGTCAAACATATGGGAAAAGATAAAGATTAAATAACTGTAAATAAATGTAGATTCATCATTTACAATATTTTGAAATATAGTATGCCAAACTTACTTCATTTCATGTTTTTAAAAATGTGTATTTTTTAAAATCTAACTTCCTACTATATTATTCTTCTGAGTTCCTTGGGTACCAAAGATGGAAGAATAATATACAGAGCATTAGAATACAATTGACTCCTCTGATATCCAGTATTGTGTTTACAGTTGAGGTATTTGTTTGTATATCTGAATCCCTTTTTTTTTCCCTCCTACTTGATAGGCTCCTCCTGTAGGGCAAAGAAAATGGTTTATTTAGCTTAATATCTATTAAAAGTCAACGGACACATAGCAGTTACTCAGTAAATACTTTGATAATGAATGCTCATATCAATAAAAATTTCCTGAAAAATTATAGTGTTAGAAAAATAGAAGAGGTATACAAAGATATTTTCCAAAAATGTGAGCAAGTTTTTCTAGATCAATAAGTTTGATGCTATACAATTTCCCAAGAGATGGTTCTCATTTAGACACAAATTCCTTTGGAATCATTTATTAATTTATCTATCTATCTATCTATCTATCTATCTATCATATATCATCTATCTATTTAATATTTCGAGTTTTTATTTAAGTTCTAGTAAATAACATATCCTTTAGAATCCTTTAGAGTTCCTCTAGAATGTAACCCTTTCTTGGATAGCGAAAAACTCCAGGTCTTTGGAAAACTATGCTATTCACCCCAGTGTTAGGTGCTAACGATTTTCCACTTAGCTGAGCTGCTAATTTTAATGTACATAGTTCAGTTATATCTTACTGTATTACTTGTTAATGTTCATATCAATGAGAGTGCTATTCTGTATTTGTGTGCATAGTGGTTATTATAAGTAAATTACCTCAAATTCTGTTTGAAATTTGGGGTAATTTTTTTTTAAGATTTATTTATTTGAGAGAGAGAGAGTAGAACATGAGCACATGTGAGTGGGGGAGGGACAGAGGGAGAGAATCTCAAGCAGATACCCCACTTAGTGCAGACCCCTATGTAGGGCTCGATCTCATGACCCATGAGATCTTGACCTGAGCCTAAACCAAGAAAGAGATAATTAACGGACCGAGCCACCAGGTTCCCCATATTTGGGGTAATGTCTAATAAATAGGTAACTGTGATAAAACATACAGTTTTTTATTATAATCAATTTTTGCTATGAGTTTAATGGTAATTAGTATTATCATTCTATTGTAAAGACTAAAATTCCAAGGTTCTCCTTTTTAAAAAATTGTTTATTTAAGTTTGATTTAGTTAACATATGGTGTACTGTTAGTTTCAAGGGTAGAATTCATCAGTTGCATATAACATCCAGTGCTCATTACATCCCGTGCCCTCTTTAATGCCCATCACCCAATTATCCATCCCCCCACCCACCTCCCTCCAGCAACTCTCAGTTTGTTTCCTAGAGTTAAGAGTCTCTTATGGTTTGCCTCCCTATTTTCATCTTATTTTATTTTTTCTTCCCTTCCCCTATGTTCATCTGTTTTGTTTCTTAAATTCTACATATTAGTGATATCATATGGTATTTATCTTTCTCTGACTGACTTATTTTGCCTGGCATAATACCTTCTAGTTCCATCCATATCATTCCAAATGGCAAGATTTCATTCTTTTTGATGACTGAGTAATATTCCATTGTGTACATATACCACATCTTCTTTACCCATTCATCTGTTGATGGACATCTGGGCTCTTTCCATATTTTGGCTATTGTGGATGTTGCTGCTATAAATGTTGGGGTGCATGGGCCCCTTCGTATCACTATGTTTGTATCCTTTGGATAAATACCTAGTAGAGCAACTGCTGGATCAGAGGATTTTCCACCAGTTTTATTGAAATATAATTGGCAAATAAACATTGTATATATTTAAGGTATACAAAGTGATATTTTGATACATGTATACATTGTGAAATATAAATATATTTATATTATATATATACTACAATCAACAAATTAATGTACCTCTCACTACCATACATAGTTACCTTTGTGTGTGTTGAGGGGGGTAACACTAAAGATCTCTCTTTTTCTTTTCTCTCTTGCAATGTGGTTTCAGTTATATGTAGGGAAGTGGGTAGAGTACAGACCTCACTTCCTGTGTCCAAACAAGACAGTATAACTCTTGAGCTTTGGAATAGGGCAAACTTTATGTCTAACACATGTTCAGTTGCCAAAATCATTTTCTACATAATCTCTGATTGTGTATTGTATTACCTCTGTAGTCTTAATTACTGGATTTTTCCTTGTATGCTATGGGAATTAAGATGAATGGTTTAAACAAGAAAAGCTGAAAACTATGTCATTATTTCAAGTTTGAGATTTCAAAAATCCTTGCAAGAAGGAAGACTTCCCAACTGGTTTTAGCTGAGAGTTTTATTCTCATTCAAACCTGCTATCACACATTACTTCTCATTCTTTATTTCTTTACCAGTCTAATACAAAGTCATTTCTCTTAAATGAAATACTATGATTTTAAATGAAAACAATATTTTTAACTTTCTTTTCCTTGTGTTCCCAAATGGAAACTGAACCCACCATCAGAGTTAATCTCTTTCACCCATGAATAATCTATGTATCTTTTTTTCTTCCTTCCACAGAATCAACTGTGCTTGGTTGAGCTTAAAGGGAGAATTTCCAATAGCCAGTTTCAAAAAAAAAAAGTAGTGTATTTTGTACCAAACAAGCCCAACTGGGGAAGATGTTCAGTTTTAGTACAGTTCAATAAGACTCCTGTCAGAAAGTTATATTTTATTGTAGTAACTCCAAGTAATGCAAATGTTCATTTATTATTTGTCTTTAGTTCAGAGTGAATTCCTTTAAAACAATAAGCTCTACTTTTCTCACATAATACCAGGGACCTGTTTACTATACCTAAGGCAAATTATAAGGTCAATTTTTACTATTAATCACTTTCCCAAGAACTATGCCTTAATTTCCTCATCTGTAAAAGAGGTGGGCTGCTTGCATTGAATGATCTTTAAGTTTTCTTACACATACAGTCTAAAATTATTCTATGTTCTGTGTGGGTGGTTAAAAACCGCTATTGGGATAACACAAGATTTTTCTTAGGAAATTAAAAAACAAGACTTAAGACGTTAAAAATCTAAGTGCCTGGAAATAAAATCATGGGAAAAACGTTGAGAAAATAAAGTGTGTGTGGGGAGAGGGGCAGAAGACAAAGGAGAAATGCAGGATTGCCTTTATTAGATGGTGTTTCTCCTCCTTCCTACCCTCTGAGCGCTACTCATTGGTAGATCCCAGCTAGGCTAACAAAAACAGCCATCTTCATCGGTGACTGTGCCGTGTTAAGCTGTGAATAGTTGAAATGTTGATGACCCTCCATATCAGAGGACAGTCAGCCTCTCTTTTTCAGCTTTGTCATCCACAATTTCATATACTCAGTGCTCTGGCAGGATCAGGCAACATCCGATTCTAATTATATACCCCACACATCTCAACTTACCTCACGCTGTTCCCTTTGTCTGAAATCCCCACTCGCCCTGTCCCAACCTTACAGATTTCTAGCCATCACTCGGGGCCTGGCTTTCATGAAGCCCAGCTTGATATGATTTCTCTCTCAAGACCATGGCAAACAGCTTTATTTCACAGTTATTTGTGCCCTGCTTTTATTCCCCTTTTTAAAATTCAAGTTTTTATTTCACAAGGTCTATAATAGTGAATCTTACTCATTTTTGTTTTCTCTCTCCTTTCTTGCCTTGGCTCCTAATACAAAACATATAACAGGTAGATTTAAGATTTGTACAGAGAATGCATGTCCCTCAAATTAATTTCCTCTTTAAGGAGTTTTGTCTGCATTTTATAGGTATGAGAGAGAACACTGCAGGGCAAATAGCATCCAACAGGCAGTGATGGAGTGAATAGCTTATATTTTAACATTTTCTATAACTATCTATATTTTCTCTAAGTAGAATATACATTTTCCAGTAAACATTATATCTTACAGATCTTTTTATTTATTTTATTTTATTTTTATTTATTCATTTGAGACAAAGAGATACAGAGAGAGAGAGAGCATGAGCAGGGAGAGAGGCAGAGGGAGAGGGAGCAGCAGGCTCCCTGCTGAGCGAGGAGCCCGATGCGGGGCTCGATCCCAGGACCCTGGGATCATGACCTGGGCTGAAGGCAGACGCTTAACCATCTGAGCCACCCAGGCGCCCCCAGATCTTTTTATATAGACAATGAGTTTTACTTCTTTCTAAATTTTATAGAATGGCTCACAACATATTATTTAAAGATTCTATTTATAGATGTAGCTTTGAAAATTCTTGATTTTACACACCTTGTAAAGTGAATGGTTTTGGAGACAAGATTTTCGGAAGTGGATGTAGTGAATCAAAAGTAATGCATGTTTTTTATTGACAGATTTTGTTAAATTCTCCATCCAGAACTCTCAAAAATGGGGGATGAAAATTCCCATTTCCCCACACTGTTACCAACACCAGTTCTTTTCAACCTTTATACTTTTTGCTATCTGATGGACAAGACGTTGTATCTCATTGTGACCTCAATGTACAGTTGACTGATTACCCATGATAGTTTTTACTTTTTTTTTCTGACTTGTTCTTGTTATAAATCTTCTATTGTAATGTTTGTCTTTTTTCTTCTTGATTTTGAAGATTATTCATCTATGAGTATCGTTTCTTGTTTTATGTGTTTCACGTGTTTCTCCACATTTTTCTTTTTTAACCTTGTAATTTCTTTTGTTGCATGGGAGCTTCATATTATTATGTATTCAAATTTGTCAATATTCTGCTTATGGTTTTTGCCATTAATCTTTGATAAGAGATTAAACCAGTACTGTTCTGTGTTTTCATACAGTTATTTTATTTTATATATATTTTTAGATTCATTCATTTATTTGAGAGAGGGAGAGACAGCATGTGAGCAGGGGGAGGGGCTGAGGGAGAGGGAGAGAGAGAGAGAATCCTCAAGCAGACTCCCTGCTGGGCACAGAGCCCAACTCGGAGGTGGGAGGTGGCGGGTGTAGGGGAGGCTTGTTCCCAGGATTCTGAGATCACGACCTGAGCCGAAATCAAGAGTCGTCTGCTTAAGTGACTAAGCCGCCCAGGCGCCCCTCATGTAGTTATTTTAGAGCATAAAATATTTAGCTTCTTATTCTGACTAGAGTTCACTTTTGCAAATGGTGTGATTTAATCTAAATTGGGTGTGTGTATGTGTGTATCCTAATCGTATTATTGAAGTTCATTGACTTGAAATAATACCTTTACCTATAATAAAATTTCATATATCCTTGGGTCTTCTTTTATGCTTTCAATTCTGTTACATTGATGTGTCTATTCTTAACACCAGTATCACACTTTAACTTTTTTCAATAACTTTTCTATCTGTTTTAACAAATATTAGGATAAATTGTTCCTTACAATTCTTACACAATAAAATCAATAGTTCCCATTTATTTTTTTCAAGTGAAAATTGGGATCATCTTGTCAAGGTCTGTTTTAAAAAAATTCTATGGCGGGTTTCATTGAATGAGTAAATTCAGGAGATTGAAATACTCATCCAGTTGAAAAGGTTGAGTCTTTAAATCCACAGACATAATATGTCTTTCCTTGGATTCAGACTTAAATTTTCCAATGAAGTTTTATAATTTTCTTTATCAAAGTTTTAGACATTCTGGCTTCTTTTCCTATGTACAATATAGTTTATTTACTATTGTTAGTTGAGGTTCTCTTTTATTGTTTTTCAATCAAATACTGTTGTTTTCTAGGATAATTATTGATTTTTGCCTGTTGATTTTACATCTAGTCACATTACTGAATGCTGTTATTTGTTATGATACCTTAGTTAATTCTCTTGGATTTTTAGGTGGACAATTAAATTATTTACTAGTAAATCCAAACTATTTCAGTTTGGATTATTTTTCTAATAATTTAAATTTTATTTCTTTTTATATTCTTATTACATGTGCTGGAATTCTAGGAAAATGCAAGATAATGATGATAATAATGTGCATCCTTAATTTTTTCCTTAACTTTAATGAAATTTTTCTAGGTTTTTTTATTCAGTAGTTATATTACTTGTTATTGGGTTTTGCTATGTAACTATATCAAATTAAGCGAAATGTGGCATTTTTTGTTTTTGAGTTGGGAATGTTTGTTCAGTTTTACCAAGTGCTCTCTTGTCATTTAGGGGAATAAGATGCTTTTTTCCCTAAAATTGGCTCATAGGGTAAATTACAATAATATATTTTTTGAACCTTTAAAACATCTTTGCCTTTTTGTTTAACCTAGTCAACATATTTGTTTTCATATGCTGCTAGATTTTATGTGTACTATTATATTTAGAATTTTTGCATTTGTATTCATAAATGAAATTTATCTAGGGTATTTTGTGTGTTTTTGTGTGTGTCCTTATTGTCTGGTCCTGTGCCATAATTTGGTAAATCTTGCAGAATGAAATAGAAGGCTTTTATCATTCTGTAGGTTCTGATATGCTTGTTTTCTTAGCTGAAATTATTTGCTTCTCTATAGTTAAAGTCTCTCATAAATGTATTACTTTCTATTACCATTTCATCATATACTGCTATTATTTCCTTTGCTGGATTTAATTTAGCCAATGTTGACTCATAGGAATGTGCTCCTGTTCTAAAGTTAGCATATAATTAACTTGCTTTTTAATAATTCAAGACAAATCAAATCCTAGATTACATGTTTATAAATAAAAAGTAGCGAAGTTAACATTTGGGCAGAATGCACTTATTTAGTTTTTACACGTATTGTATTTAATTGTGATATTTACAAAATATTTAATAACATTGCAAAATATGTTTGAGTTGATATGCCATTCATTATTATGACTTAAGGTGACAAGTCTTTCAGTTCCCGTTTTATTTGTTGTTTTTCTCTTTAAAGTCAAACAGGGCTGATGATAAATTTGAAGCTTTAGCAGTGATTCTTCAACTTCACTCTAAATTGAGACTGTCTCCCTGCTGTCCTAATTGAGTTGCTCATGGTAACCAACCTTTTGATTGTTTTCCAGTGTTTTAGGGGCAGGTTTCCTTGGGATGATTTATCCGGGTATTAATGCTACTACCACAGCATGATGGTGATCCTGGTTGATTTTTGCTTCATTTGTATTTTCCTTCTGCCTTTTCTTCCCCATTTATTAGAACCTCAAGTTGAAAATGCTGAATGGACATCCCACCAAAGATGAATATTCCTCATTTGGTTTGAATATCTAAGATGTAGAACCCAAAATAGTATAGTAGTATTGACTCGTTTATTAACTTTAAATATATCTTACATATCCACTTACTTTAAATAAACAAAAAAATTAATTCCTTGGAAGTTCATCATATACTCAACATAGAATACAAAAATGTACATGTTTATCTCCTTACATGTATAAAATTATGCAATTATACTTCTCCATAGGCTAAAGGTTTTACCTTCAGAATTTTCAAAGCTATCCATTAATTCTCTTTTTGATTTTTGACTGTGGATTTTGGGGAAGGAAAAAAAATTATGCCCTTTTGGAGTTTGTGCAAAAATAAGAAAAGGAATAGTCTTACATTAGTAGCTTAAATGAATCTAAATATCAATCCTTAATAGAAAGATTTAATAATGATTTAAGTGAAAAGTGAGATATAAGCAACAATTGAAAACCTGTGACTACAAATATTATAGACTGTGTATAGGAAGTGAGAAAAGGTCCCTAAGGATTTTAGGGCAATACTTGGAAAACACTAAACATTTTGGGAACACATTGATAGAATGAAATTAATATAGACCTTTGCTTTATAAACCACTTAAAATGAGATTATCAGGTTGTTAGAGGTAGATATACATTCTTTTTGTCTTTCTAAAGTACTTTTTTCATGATTGTGGAAAGAACATTTTACATGACCAATGTTATTTACTGACGTATTCCTAAAGTACTCAATCCGGTTTACTTATCAAAAACCATAAAACATAGATCCACAAAGAAACTTACAGATAAGTTAATAAAATTCCCTAATATCTCAGAGAAACTTGAATCAATATCAAAAGCCACATAACTGGAGAATTGCAGAACCAGGGTCATAAGGGATCTGAAGACTTTATGTTTTTTTATAATGTTTTACACTGAAGCATCATATCCCATCGTACCACAGAATCAGCCAATACATTAAGTAACTTTGAGCACATTCCTGTCAAAAAGTTGTTAATGTTACTATTTTTATTTGTAAACAAGTAATCATCCTTTTTTCTTGCTTAACTCTCTTGGTTAATTGCCTTCTTTCTATGACCATATACCTTCCATGATCATAACCTTCAAGAAAGGTTATACCTTTCTTGAAAAATCTTACATGTGCAGATAACATTTCCACATTCAAGTAGACAAATGGAGTTTACAGAAACACATTAAATAATTTATTTTACAATATTATTCAAACTTTGGGATGCTTATAAAGGTGATTTGCATGTGTACTCCCTTGCCTCAAATATGCTACATTTATCCAACCTTCACCCAAGTCCTTGTTTTGGACTCTGCTTTTAGGGGGACCCAAACTAAGAGATAGGAACATAAAAAAGAGATATAGATTTATTCAGGCTTTAGATATGTATTTCTGTGTATACATATCGGCATGTTTTATAAAATGCATCCATGCACATAGTACATATGCTTTGTGAGACTCTTTGTACGTAAAACCATGTTATAAAAGATGTTCTGGCTGTGACATCTCTCACTCCTCCATTGATCTCTCGGGCTGGTCAGGTGTAGCTGTCAAGTTTGTCCTTGATTTCTGTGATTATCCTAAAATTGCCTCATCAACACGGTTCCCTTTTAACAATTAACAATTTACTTAGCAATTTACTCATTTATTTATAGTTCCATCATGTGAATGTGTATTCGTATTTTAAAACCACACCTATAATCCAATCTGATGCTAGTTTCTTGCTGAGAATCAGGACATGCTTTTTTCAAGTATGAAAGGAACATTGGTTAAAAAATCTTATATACATCTGTGAGGAACTATTCACACAAGTTACAAGGCATTCTCACACTTGGAAATAAAACATTTTTAGGTATGAAAAGATGTGCTTTTCTTCCCAGCACTCCTGAAATTTCTCCCAATGTCCTCATGGTTGCAATTCTTTAGCTATAAGTCATTTACTGCAAAATCAGAAAAACAGTGACTACACAACTCTGAATGATCAATTTGGCAGGTTGCAGATCTGGTTAAGAGAGGGGACCGAGGTGGCTACAGCACCGAGAGACCACATAAGACAGCACCACTGGTGGGCAAAAGGGGAGCTGAAGTTCAGAAACTATGAGACTCTGGCAGGAGCAGCATTATCCTTCTCCACACCAGGAGTGTGAGAAGTTGAGTAATGGGCTGTCTGTCTTGTTTGCTCCCCAAAGAAGATCACTAATGCACAGTGACCCCATACAAGGATCATTTATTTGGTGTGAAGTTGTGTTTGTCTGTGTCCTGAACTTCTGCACAGGTATTTGTGGAGTCCAGCTTGTGCAGGCAGCCACTCAGCCCCAAGTTCAGGACACGTGCAAGCCTCAAGGACAGAGGATGGGACTCTGGACAGTTTGAGGCATATGGAGAGCTAGCTCTGCCCTGACAAAGGTAGGATTCAGGGGATGTAGTTCAACTTTCAGGTTGTGATCTGTAAATGATGCTCCTTTTGGGAAAGATTTCTTTTTTCTTTTTTTAAACACACACTATTTTCTTTTTTTAGATTTTATTTACTTGACAGAGAGACAGACAGTGAGAGGGGGAACACAAGCAGGGGGAGTGGGAGAGAGAGAAACCCAGGCTTCCCACTGAGCAAGGAGCCCAATTAGGGGCTCGATCCCAGGACCCTGGGATCATGACCTGAGCGGAAGGCTGATGCTTAACGACTGAGCCACCCAGGAGCCCCAGGGAAAGATTTCTTAATTATAGGAGGGTTTCTTTTTTTATTATTGGTAATTACACTTTTCTACAATGAATACATATTGAATTTGCACTAGAAAAATGATACCTAAAAATAGAAACTTACCATATATCACCAACAAAAACCACTATCTCTACATGCAAGATTTTACTTTTTAATGCTTTTATGCTACAGTTGGGTATCTATAGATATACAAAGATTTATGTAAAAATGCACAATTTTTAAAAACTTTCCAAAACTCAATCTGTTTTACATTATTATAATTAATAAGAATTGATGTTTTATGCAGTATTTTCACAAAATAAAGGAAATGTGGAATGTGAATACAGTTATTTTTGGAATCTATAAAAGGCCTGACAACTTGTATCAAATGCACTCCTCATCTGCTCTGTAATGGTCAAATAATTTCTTGTACCACTCTTTCTCTAACAAGGCTATGATAGCTCCAGCCACTCATTTATTTCAACTTCATATTTATAGAATAAATGGAAAACTGTTAAAAAATTCATATGTCTTTGAAGAGAATTGCAGAGGAATTCAAGTTCTGTTATAACACCACTATCTTATTATAATATGAAAATTTTAACCCTAACAAATGTATAGTAATGTTCTACGTTAGTGGAAGACACTTGTTTTTATAGGATGCAAAATGCATCCAAGTAAATGTACATGCAGGAAACATAAAACCACCTGCCAGTGGAGCCTGCCAAGAAACCAGATGCAGCCACTGGAAGAGCTACCTTCAGTGAATTGGCATCTGGACATGATTAACTTGACAAGGTGCAACATTTGATCAGACTGCCTTTTTTTTGGCTATGTAACCTGAATAAGCACAATCCAGCAGTTGCAGAGGAATATGTGAATACTGCAAATCTAGAATTGGTATGAGAGATGGAAGACTTCAGATGTCTTATTTTGATTGTGCGTATGACACTGAAGAAACACCTGAATTATAAGGTTGGTGAGTGGGGCACCTAAGTGGCTCAGTCAGTTGAGCCTCTGACTCTTGATTTTGGCTAAGGTTGTGATCTCAGAGTTGTGGGATAGAGCCCCTGTGTCAGGCTCCGCACCCTTCAGGGAGTCTGCTTGAGATTCCTGGACTCCCTCTGCCCCTTCTCTTACTCACGTGTGTGCACTCAGGCTCTCTCTCTCTCTCAAATAAATAAATAAATCTTAATAAAAATAAGGTTGATAAGTATTTCTTCTGTGTATTTACATTTTTACAGCTGCACAAGTGTGCTTATAACTTAGATATTCCCATTACCCCATTTACACATGTATAAAATGATAGGGAACACAAAAATTGAAAACACCAGTGGGGTAAAGTATAATAATTAAAGATCAATATGTAACTTGAATATTTTGGTGACATTTTTCTATAAGGTAGAGAGCTCTTGAGGTGAATGAGGCATTTTGAGATATTTCTTTGAATACATTTGCCAGCATGTGGTTAATTTAGTAGTAAAATCCTGTATTTTCTCATGAGAATTTATGTTTCATAAAGTCATATAATTTGTTGAAAAAATTTTGACCAATGCTTTAGCTCCAGACCAGAGCAATTAGGTCAAAATATCTGCAGGTGTGTGTGCTTATTTAGAATAAGCTGTTTTTCTAATGTAACCTGTGTTAATCACCAAATATACAAAAGGTGTAATTTGTTCATTTAAGGCTTTTTTAATACTAAAGGGAAATTAGTAATAGCTTAGATATCAAATAAAATAGATGTTGGTTAAATATAGTATAAACATATGAAGAAATGCTATACAGCTACTTATATTCTTGAGGCACGTTTAAGGCAATGCAACATTATTCTTGTAGTAGATTCTTGCAGCTACCATAACAAATCACCAAAATCTTGGTGGCATAAAACAACAGAAATGTATTGTCTCACAAGTCTGGAGGACTGAAGTCTGAAATCAAGGTGTCAGGCAGGGCCCCTTTCTTCTGGAAGCTCTAGAGGAGATTCCAGGGAATATCCATTTCTTGTCTCTTCCAGTTTGGTGACCATTGGTGTTCCTTTGCTTGTGGCCACATCTCTCCAACCTCTGCCTTTGTCTTCATTTTGCCTTCTCCTCTGACCTCCCTCCATTTTGCTCTTATAGTATTTTGGGCCAATCCACATAATCTGGGAAAACCTCCTCAAGATCCTTAACTAACCATATATGCAAAATCTTTACCCTCTGTTTCAACATTCATATGGGAAAACCTCCTCAAGATCCTTAACTAACCATATATGCAAAATCTTTACCCTCTGTTTCAACATTCATATGGGAAAACCTCCTCAAGATCCTTAACTAACCATATATGCAAAATCTTTACCCTCTGTTTCAACATTCATATGGGAAAACCTCTTCAAGATCCTTAACTAACCATATATGCAAAATCTTTACCCTCTGTTTCAACATTCATATGGGAAAACCTCTTCAAGATCCTTAACTAACCATATATGCAAAATCTTTACCCTCTGTTTCAACATTCATATGGGAAAACCTCCTCAAGATCCTTAACTAACCATATATGCAAAATCTTTACCCTCTGTTTCAACATTCATATGGGAAAACCCCTTCAAGATCCTTAACTAACCATATATGTAAAATCTTTACCCTCTGTTTCAACATTCATATGGGAAAACCTCTTCAAGATCCTTAACTAACCATATATGCAAAATCTTTACCCTCTGTTTCAACATTCATATGGGAAAACCTCTTCAAGATCCTTAACTAACCATATATGCAAAATCTTTACCCTCTGTTTCAACATTCATATGGGAAAACCCCTTCAAGATCCTTAACTAACCATATATGCAAAATCTTTACCCTCTGTTTCAACATTCATATGGGAAAACCCCTTCAAGATCCTTAACTAACCATATAAGTAAAATCTTTACCCTCTGTTTCAACATTCATATGGGAAAACCTCTTCAAGATCCTTAACTAACCATATATGCAAAATCTTTACCCTCTGTTTCAACATTCACAGGTTCCACGGACTAGGACCTGATGCCTTTCAGGGCACCATCCAGCCCACTACACCCGGGTACATTTCTTAACAGGTGTCAGCATGATCTGTAATTTCACTAACACGTATGTAATTGGAAGGACTTATATAAAATTGCCAAAAGTGATTTTCCAGAAAGTCAGATTGTGTGGGATTTTTCTTTTATTTCATTGCCTGCATTCTATCTCTTAAAAAATGTCTATAATAAATGCATTACGTACATATGCAACATATGCTTGGGTATATACCACTTGCCTCTGTGGGTAACAAAAACTCACACTTCTTACTATATGACTTATTTACGCCTACTGAATGCATATATTTGTTCATATGGTGCATTGGGGGGATGCCACATTAAAAAAGTATTTGCTTTCTGGACACTAGCAGTGTACCTAATGAGGTAGAGAATAAACACATAAGATAATATAAGATAAAGCGATCAGAAACTATGACCCAAACAAGCAGAGTGCCCAGATAATTTTGTAGGTGATTTCTACCAAAATTGCAAGGAAGACATCTGCTATTTCAATGTTCTTTAATTTTTTCTAGAGACCAGAAGGTGGACAAGAATCTTTATTTCTAGTAGACTAGATTATCAAATACTGGGTATACTTGACACAAATATCCCAGTCACATACAAAAACAAAGTAGCATGTATTAATCAATTTCATATACTAATGTAGCTGGAAAACATTAGCAAATTAAACTCGGTTGTTTTGCTTTTTTATTTTTTTAAGATTTTATTTATTTTAGAGCAAGAAAAAGAGTGTCTGAGTTGGGGAGACGAGCAGAGAGAGAGAGCGAGAAAAGCAGACTCTATGCTGAGAGTGGAACCTGATGTGGGGCTTGATCTCATGATCCTGAGGTCATGACCTGAGCTGAAATCAAGAGTCAGAGGCTTAACCGAGCCACCCAGGCACCCCTAAACTCAGTTGCTTTAAAAGAATAATATAACATGGAGAGAGGCTATTATTCCACTAATTTTAGAATGTTTTCCCTTAGGCAATATTATTCTAAAAATGATTAACAGCATTTAGAGATAAATAAGTATATACCTTGATAGATTCCTAATAATCATCTGATAAAAGTCAATAGCCAATTCAGGTTTTGAAAAAAAAATAATAATGTAAGAATAGAAAAAAAATTCTACATAAAACTTAAATGGTGAAACAGAAGAATCCTTATTAAAGTTACAAACATGATAAGGATGCCCACCAAACTAAAAATTACTCAATTGTCCTGGAGTCCCAGCCAATGCAGTAAATCCAGGACAGCAAAGTAAGGGCACGAGAAAGAAAATCAAGATCTAGAATGATTTGATATAAAAGTCTGTTGAATAAAATTCCCAAAATGACAGCACTGAAGCAAGTTTAGGAAACAATCAGGCCAAAAAAGTACAAAAAACTCACCCTTCTGTAAAGCTTTCTTTGGAATCCTGAGACGGATTCGTTACTCCTTCCTCCGTGATCCAATAGAACTTGGTACACACCTCTACTGTCGATTTTGTCTCAATATATTGCATTTAACATTCTTATCAGAACATATACTTTTAACTTTTTACGTCTAAATACCACATAAATTGAGACTAGAATTTTGAAACCGTCACCCAGCTTCCCACCCTCAACCTTTGTCACAATTCTGTCATTCCAGTTTCACCTAAAGCTCCTACATTTATTTTTGACAGAGTATTTTAAAGCAAATTCCTAATATCATACTATTTAACTGATCACTGTTTAAGAGTGTACCCAACACACAGGAACCTAAAAAAGAGGATCATCATTACACCCCAAAAAAAGAAATATTAATTCTTAATATCATATAAGAAATAGCTGCATTCGGTGTGTCCTCATTCCTTAGAATGGTTTTTATCATTGGTTTATTCAGACTGGTGATCCTATGTTTGGGGCTTTTAAGAAATGTAACCCTGCACGTAGCCTGCGGGCCTACTCTCTAGAAGCTCAGCTGCTTCCTAGGAGGCAGGGTTGAGCCAGCCTGTGTTTGGATGAGCAGGGAGGGGAGGTGGAGACGCGTGGCCACAGGATGCCCATGCAGTCCCAGCCAAAGTGCTGCTGGAGGAAGCCACACGGAGCTGCTTGGGCCGCTCAGCTGGAGGAAGGCGCTGCTGAGGAAAGGTCTGGGCTGCAGCACCCTGCTTCTGTGACATCAGCTGGGCTTGGTGGTGCCACTTCTCCAACGGTCCCTGGGATTCTTGTGTCAGTTCCATTTTACGGAGCATCCTGTAGGTGTGAGATATTTGAACTTTGATTCTAGAAGAACCAGGAGCTACCAGAACTCACAAGTCCCTGGCCCCCCCCCCTTTTTTTTTTCAGTTGCCAATGAAATAAGTGAGGAATGTTTACTGCATTTCTGGGTTTCCTATCTCCTTCCAACACAGTCCCAAGAACTTCTTGCAATCAAATCTCAGAAAAGATGTTAAGCATTGAAATCCCAGGAGGAAAATCAAGGAACATGCTTCGAGACCAGCAGATCTGGCAGGTAGATGATGGAGACAGGTGCCTGGACATTTAGCAGTAGAAGCCTGTTACCCTGTGCCCATCTAGGAGAGGAAGGTTGAGGCAAGAAAAAGGCAGTGGATTAAGTGAAAAGGGCGTGGGTTGGGGCATGGTTGTTTTCACATGTCTTAATCTTCAGATCCAGGTACTTGCTTTGTCACAGGCACATCACTGCAACCTCCAAGCACACCCAGTGCACAGCAGCTACTCAGTAATGTTTGGTGAGTTGAATTAAATTGAGCTGATCAACTCGAGTAAGTCAAATGAGAAGTTAAAGCTGACAGCACCGAAGGAAAACAAGAAATGGAGTACGTGACAAGATTTCCTTGAGTTGTTCTGAAGAAGGCATTGGGGAAATCAGCAGAAATGATGTTGATGGAATGGTAGCCTGGAGTTTAGTGAAAGGTTGTAAGAGCTAGACAGCTGTTTGCATTTCACAGGATTTGTAGTGGTCCCAGGATAGAAAATTCACTATACCTTGTGAATCCATTTTACTGCATAACTGATGCATTCTACAAAGAATACATAAGGGGGAAATAGTAGTGGAGAGTCGAGTATTTCTTTTCTCCTGTCATAGGCTAGTTGATAGGGATGAGCCAGCCATGAGAATTTTAAAAGCAACACTTTCAACAAGAACATCTTTGCATTCTAATCACTGTGTTCTTCTGGGCCTTCTATTAGCTCTTTCTCTTCAATTATTTACTAAGTGTATAAGTACTTGTGGAAATATGGACATGTGTTTCTAAAGCATTTCTGAGCCAAATTCTGCAGTCTGTTATTACCTCTGGAACTTGTTTGCAGAATCTGAACATCTAATGTGGACGTGGGAACCTTTTGCCCTCCTTGAGGTGCCGTGCACGTTCTATGATGTGTCGTCATTCCAAAGTACAATATTTCATGTCTTCAATTGGAAATTATCCAGCATGCTGTTTAAGAAGTTGTGGGTGCTGTTTTTAGAAACTTACAAGATATTTTATGTATACATTTTAAATATCATGAATTTATTGATCCTTTGAGGCAAAACTACACTTTACATAGATTTAAAATTCTATATTTTAAATTTTAAAGTAGACTCTGGAGTTATCTTTGCACTAAATATAATATTTAGATTATAATAGGTATATCAGGATTCAATACTTTTAATGCTACAGAGGAAAAGTTGGTTCTAATAAAAAAGTGAGATAAGGCAGATCATTAAGATATCTACAAAAATCAACTATAATCTGAGTGAAATGAGTAGCACTAGTAGCTACATAAACACTTTTTTTTTAAAGATTTTATTTATTCTTTAGAGAGAGAGCATGAGCAGCGGGAAGGGTAGAGGGAGAAGCAGACTCCCCCATGAGGAGGGAGCCTGACGCAGGGCTCGATCCCAGGACCCTGAGATCGGGACCTGAGCTGAAGACAGACATTTAACCGACTGAGCCATATAGGTGCCCCTGCGTAAACATTTCTGAGTGAGAATATCCATGGTGGCACCTGAAAGACAAAGGCCTGAGAACAAGTCATTTGGTTCTACCTTCAGTTCTGCTACGTGATGGCAGGTAATCTCTTGTCTGAGTTTCCTCATTTGTGAAACTTAGAATAAAACCAGATTCATAAGGAATGAAGAGACAAACCATGAGAGACCATGGACTCTGAGAAACAAAGTGAGGGGGGTGTGGGGGGATGGGTTAGCCTGGTGATGGATATTAAGGAGGGCACATATTGCATGGAGCACTGGGTGTTATACGCAAACAATGAATCATGGAACACTACATCCAAAACTAATGATGTAATGTATGGTGACTAACGTAACATAATAAAATAAATTTTTTTTTAAAAAAAGAATGGTGATAGTGGACATCCCTGCCGTGTTCCTGACCTCAGGGGGAAAGCTCTCAGTTTTTCCCCATTGAGAATGATATTTGCTGTGGGTTTTTCATAGATGGCTTTTATGATATTGAGGTATGTACCCTCTATCCCTATGCTCTGAAGAGTTTTTTTTTTCTTTTTTTTAAAGATTTTATTTATTTATTTGAGACAGAGAGAATGAGAGAGAGAGAGCACATGAGAGGGGGGAGGGTCAGAGGGAGAAGCAGACTCCCCGCTGAGCAGGGAGCCCGATGCGGGACTCGATCCAGGGACTCCAGGATCATGACCTGAGCCAAAGGCAGTCGCTTAACCAACTGAGCCACCCAGGCGCCCTGCTCTGAAGAGTTTTGATCAAGAAAGGTTGCTGTACTTTGTCAAATGCTTTTTCTGCATCTATTGAGAGGATCATGATTCTTGTTCTTTCTTTTGTTAATGTATTGTATCACATTGATTGATTTGCAGATGTTGAACCAACCTTGCTGCCCAGGGATAAATCCCACTTGGTCGTGGTGAATAATCCTTTTAATGTAGTGTTGGATCCTATTGGCTAGTGTTTTGGTGAGAATTTTTGCATCCATGTTCATCAAGGATATTGGTCTGTAATTCTCCTTTTTGATGGGGTCTTTGGCTTTGGGATCAAGGTAATGCCTCATAAAATGAGTTTGGAAGTTTTCCTTCCATTTCTATTTTCTGGAAAAGTTTCAGAAGAATAGGTATTAATTCTTCCTTAAATGTTTGGTAGAATTCCCCTGGGAAGCCATCTGGCCCTGGGCTTTTGTTTGTTGGGCGATTTTTGATGACTGCTTCAATTTCCTTAGTGGTTATAGGACTGTTCAGGTTTTCTATTTCTTCCTGGTTCAGTTTTGGTAGTTGATACATCTCTAGGAATGCATCCATTTCTTCCAGGTTATCTTATTTGCTGGCATAGAGTTGCTCCTAATATGTTCTTATAATTGTTTGTATTTCTTTGGTGTTGGTCGTGATCTCTCCTCTTTCATTCATGATTTTATTTATTTGGGTCATTTCTCTTTTTTTTTGGTAAGTCTGGCCGGGGGTTTATCAATCTTGTTAATTCTCTCAAAGAACAATCTCCTAGTTTTGTTGATCTGTTCTACTGTTCTTTTGGTTTCTATTTCATTGATTTCTGCTCTGATCTTTATTATTTCTCTTCTCCTGCTGGGTTTAGGCTTTATTTGCTGTTCTTTCTCCAGCTCCTTTAGGTGGAGGGTTAGGTGGTGTATTTGAGAACTTTCTTGTTCCTTGAGAAAGACTTGTATTGCTATATACTTTCCTTTTAGGACTGCCTTTGCTGCATCACAAAGATTTTGAACAGTTGTGTTTTCATTTTCATTTGTTTCCATGAATTTTTTTAATTCTTCTTTAATTTCCTGGTTGACCCATTCATTCTTTAGTAGGATGCTCTTTACCTCCATGTATTTGAGTTCTTTCCAACTTTCCTCTTGTGATTGAGTTCTAGTTTCAAAGCATTGTGGTCTGAAAATATGCAGGGAATGATCCCAATCTTTTGGTATCAGTTGAGACCTGATTTGTGACCCAGGATGTGATCTATTCTGGAGAATGTTCCATGGACACTAGAGAAGAATGTGTATTCTGTTGCTTTGGGATGGAATATTCTGAATATATCTGTGAAGTCCATTTGGTCCAGTGTGTCATTTAAAGTCTTGATTTCCTTGTTGATCTTTTGCTTAGATGATCTGTCCATTTCAGTCAGGGGGGTGTTAAAGTCCCCCACTATTATTGTATTGTTTATGTGTTTCTTTATTTATGTGTTTCTTTGCTTTTGTTATTAATTGCCTTATATAATTGGCTGCTCCCATGTTAGGGCATAGATATTTACAATTGTTAGATCTTCTTGTTGGATAGACCCTTTAAGTATGATATAGTGTCCTTCCTCATCTCGTATTAGAGTTTTTGGTTTAAAATCTAATTTGTCTGATTCCACTATCACCACTGCTATTCAACATAGTATTAGAAGTCCTAGCCACAGCAATCAGACAACAAAAAAAAATAAAGGCATCCAAATCAGCAAAGAAGAAGTCAAACACTCTCTCTTTGCAGATGATATGATACTTTATATGGAAAACCCAAAAGACTTCTCCCCAAAACTGCTAGAACTCATACAGGAATTCAGTAAAGTGGCAGGATATAAAATCAATGCACAGAAATCAGTGGCATTCCCATACACCAACAACAAGACAGAAGAAAGAGAAATTAAGGAGTTGATCCCATTTACAATTGCACCCAAAATCATAAGATACCTAGGAATAAATCTAACCAAAGAGGCGAAGAATCTGTACTCAGAAAACTCTAAAATACTCATGAAAGAAATTGAGGAAGACACAAAGAAATGGAAAAACATTCCATGCTCATGGATTGGAAGAACAAATATTGTGAAGATGTCAGTGCTACCTAGAGCAATCTACACATTTCATGCAATTCCTATCAAAATACCATCCACTTTTTTCAATGAAATGGAACAAATATTCCTAAAATTTATATGGAACCAGAAAAGACCCCGAATAGCCAAAGCAATGTTGAAAAAGCAAAGCAAAGCTGGTGGCATCATAATTCTGGACTTCAAGCTCTATTACAAAGCTGTAATCATCAAGACAGTGTGGTACTGGCACCAAAACAGACACATAGATCAATGGAACAGAGTAGAGAGCCCAGAAATGGACCCTCAACTCTATGGTCAACTAATTTTCGACAAAGCAGGAAAGAATGTCCAATGGCAAAAAGACAGTGTCTTCAACAAATGGTGTTGGGAAAATTGGACAGCCGCATGCAGAAGAATGAAACTGGACCATTTCCTTACACCACACACAAGAATAGATTCAAAATGTTTGAAAGACCTAAATGTGAGACAGGAATCCATCAAAATCCTAAAGGAGAACACAGGCAGCAACCTCTTCGACCTCAGCCGCAGCAACTTCTTCCTAGAAACATCGCCAAAGGCAAAGGAAGCAAGAGCAAAAATGAGCTATTGGGACTTCATCAAGATAAAAAGCTTTTGCACAGCAAAAGAAACAGTCCACAAAACCAAAAGACAACCGACAGAATAGGAGAAGATATTTGCAAATGACATATCAGATAAAGGGCTAGTATCCAAAGTCTATAAAGAAATTATTAAACTCAACACCCAAAGAACAAATGATCCAATCAAGAAATGGGCAGAAGACATGAACAGACATTTTTCCAAAGAAGACATCCAAATGGCCAACAGACACATGGAAAAGTGCTCAACATCGCTCAGCATCAGGGAAATCCAAATCAAAGCCTCAGTGATATACCACCTCACACCAGTCAGAATGGCTAAAGGTAACAAGTCAGGAAACGACAGATGTTGGTGGGGATGCAGACAAAGGGGAACCCTCCTACACTGTTGGTGGGAATGCAAGCTGGTGTTGGTACTCTTGAAAACAGTATGGTTTTTTTTGTTCCTCAAAAAGTTGAAAATAGAGCTACCCTACGACCCAGCAATTGCACTACTGGGTATTTACCCCAAAGATACAAATGTAGGGATCCGAAATGTGCATCCTGTTGTTTATAGCAGCAATGTCCACAATAGCCAAACTATGGAAAGAGACAAGATGTCCATCGAAAGATGAATGGATAAAGAAGATGTGGTATATATATATATATATATATATATATATATATACAATGCAATATTATGCAGCCATCAATAGGAATGAAATCTTGCCTTTTGCAGCAACATGGATGGAACTGGAGGGCATTATGCTGAGTGAAATAAGTCAATCAGAGAAAGACATGTGTCATATGACCTCACTGAAATGAGGAATTCTTAATCTCAGGAAACAAACTGAGTGTTGCTGGAGTGGTGGGGGGTGGGAGGGATGGGGTGGCTGGGTGATAGACATTGGGGAGGGTATGTGCTATGGTGAGCACTGTGAATTGTGTAAGACTGTTGAATCACAGACCTGTCCCTCTGAAACAAATAATACATTATATGTTAAAAAAAAAAAAAGAAGATAGTAGGAAGGGAAAAATGAAGTGGGGGAATCTGAGTGGGGAGACGAACCATGAAAGACTATGGACTCTGAGAAACAAACTAATGGTTCTAGAGGGGATGGGGGTGGGGGGATGGGTTAGCCTGGTGATGGGTATTAAAGAGGGCACATACTGAATGGAGCACTAGGTGTTATACGCAAACAATGAATCATGGAACACTACATCAAAAACTATTGATGCAATGTATGGTAATTACCATAACATAATAATAAAAAAAAGAATGATGTAATATATGGTGATTAACATAACAAAATGAAAATGTTAAAAAACATAAATAAATAAAAAGAATGGAATGAAGATCAAATTAAAGAATTTATATACCTCAGAAATATTGCAGACATAAGGCACAATTACCAATCATAATAATATTCTTTCTCCAACACATTTCTCCCCTGAATATGATGTGGTGCTACATAAGCTATGAAGTCTCTCCTCAATCTAATATTCTAAAATTGTGGTGGGATTTCTTTTATATTTGTAAATATATTTTGACACATTTTTTTTATGTTATATTCATATGAAGGATTTCTTACATTATGTACTTCACTGAACAGCAGCACAGCAAGTTTTGTAATCTTCTGGGTTAGATATATTTGTAGAAGGAGCATTTATGATGGGATTAGAAATGAGGTTCTTGGGGCACCTGGCTGGCTCAGTTGGTAGACCATGAGACTCTTGATCTCAGGGTTGTGAGTTTGAGCCTGACACTGGGTGTAGAGATTACATAAAAAAAATTAAATCTTTAATTAAACTAAAATAAAATAAAAATGAGGTTCTCCTTTCTAGACTGATCTTTACTTTTTTGTTCTAGTCCCTTGACATAATAAGTGGTTTCACAAAGAAAGTGGATCATTAATCAGCAGATTTTTACAAAGGATTCCTGAGGGCTTCATGCTTTACTGAGGCTACTCATGGTAATGCAGTTAGTGTAAAGCTTCAGTATTTAAAAATCATAGAATAAAAGTATTTTACACTTCTGAAGGTCAGTTTTATTCATTAATTTAGAGGAAAAGTTTAAATGTTAAAATATTTTTTTTTAGTTTCAAACAGGATAGGAACTTTGTGAAGTAAAATACTAGATGTTCACAGTAAAGCATGAAGTGCTATATCAATCTTGTAAGTACTAAAATAATAATCATCACTGGCTTCCTCCTCTAAAAACAACTTTGGAAAAGTCATTTAAAAAACAATAAAAATGGGGCACCTGGGTGGCTCAGTTGGTTTAGCATCTGCCTTCGTCTCAGGTCATGATCTCCGGGTCCTGGGATGGAGCCCCACATTGGGCTTCCTGCTCAGCAAGGAGTCTGCTTCCCTCTCTCCCCCCCCCCCCTGTGCTCCTCCCCACTGCTTATTCTTTTTCTCTCTCAAATAAATAAATAAAATCTTTAAAAACAAAAACAGCAATATTGTAACTAACAATTAGCCTTCTGAATTCAGTTTAGGATTTGTTTGAAGCTATATTAGTTCTTAGATAATATTCCTCTAAGGGTCTGCAGTCAAAACACTGTTAAATTCATTTGAAATTATACTTTTCTCTGGATTGTTGAATTATCAACTTCATATGCAGTTAGTATTATTCATTTCAGTTTATTTTTTTAAGATTTTATTTGAGAGAGAGAGACAGAGAGAGTGAGCATGGGCTGGGGGGAGGGGCAGAGAGAGAGTGAGAAGCAGACTCCCCACTGAGCAGGGAGCCCCCATGCAGGGCTCAGGACCTGAGCTGAAGGCAGATGCTTAACCACTGAGCCACCCAGGCGCCCCTCATTTCAGTTTCTTTTCAACATTTAGTGATTAATTTTTCATTTTATTTCATTTCCTAAAAAATAAAACTTTTTATATTTTGAAAAATAAAACTATATCTGCAAGGTATGTTCAAGAGAATTCTCACTTCTAGTTTTTCTGCTGCTATACTCCCTTTCTCCTTTAAAGAAAGATTTTTTGTTTCTCCTTCCAATATTTATTTTTTTCAAATATTACAAACACTGCTCTGGATTTTGTTGTTTAATTTTTCTCACTGAAGGTTTATGGTTTTGATGGTGGTGATGTTTCATGGCTATAGACTTATCCTCATCAAGTTGTATACATTACGTGTATACAGCTTTTTGCATGTCAATCATACCTAAAGAAAGTGGTTTAAATAATAATAACATAAGAAGAAAACAGCAAAACTTTCTTAAGTAAAACAATATAGTCTAAAAGACCTTTTTTGTATCAGTATGCAGACATTTTCATCATTTTGAATCTATGTGGTATTGTACTGATCTATATTTTATTCAGCCATTTCCCTTAATATTTTAGTTTTTTCCAATGATTTGCTTTTGGAAATAATGCCACAGTACAGGTCTTGTTATTTCATATTTCTGCCACTTTATGTCTGGAATTGTTGGGTCAAGGAGTACATCCACATATTTATTATTTTCTTGCAGAATTGAAAAATTCCTTCACGTATGTATTTATGCCTCACCAATGTGCTGTTTGTTTTAGTTGCTTTGATAAAGAGTAGCGAACTGTTTCAGATATTATATTAGTAAAACTCATCTTGCAATGAGTATCTGTATTTCATTTGTTTTGTACTCTCAAGTATTGTTGCCATGAATATTCTTGTGCCTCTGTTTCTTGTGCACATTTGCAAAAAATGATTGTGTGTGTGTGTGTACAGAAAATCCTCACATAGACTATGTAACCATCCTCTACTTAATATCCTATAATGGTGGCTTATCATCTCCCAGAAAAATTATAGTATTCCAGTCATGTCTAGTTACAGTTTGCAGGCCCTCTTCCATGAACAACCATTGGTAAACTTTGCCATGCTATGTGCCATCTGTCTTTTCCTGTCTCAGTTCCTTTGCTTGAAGTGCCCTTTACCTCAGTTAATATTTAACTTCTACTCATTTCTGAAGACTCAGTTCAGATATTTCTTCCCGTATCCTTAACAGATGAGATACTTGCTTTTTGAAACCATTCTTGTGTTGAAACCTCTATTGGAATACTAAGCATGTCATGTTAAGTGTATGTATCCATAGCTGCCTCTTCCACTTAACTGTGTGTTACTACAGGGCAGGGACAAGTTCTAGTCATTATTATATTACTTACATCTAGCAGTGTTGGCTCATAGCAGGTGCTCAAAATGTTTTCTTTTTCAACTGATGAATCAACATTTAAAAAATATAGAATGTGCATTTATTACATACAGTCTTAAAATTTTAATCTGGAAATTTCTCTTGATTTTCTAACCCTGAGAGGATGCAAACACCTAAAAATAAGTTAAATATTGAGTCAATACATTAACAAAGGAAAAAGAACTTTCCTGGTAAATCAGAGGTGCCCACAAAGGAAAAGAATTAGGATTTTTTAGAGCAGGAGAGCAAAGAGAAAGAAATAGCTAAGTGTGGTTATTGTTTGTTATCTTATCTTACATCCAGTCTAGAACTTTGAAACTCAAAAGGGAAGGCTCAGAGGGTAGCAGATCATAGAGTTAATATTATAATAAGTATTAGATTGGACAATACCAAAAGATGGCCATAAATTTCTCCAGGGGGTATTAGAGTTGGTTGGAGGTGGATGAGGGTGTTTAGATGCAGCTCATCCCTCCCTTCTCAAACGGACCCAGTCCTTCACCCACATGACAAGCACAGGAGTTTTTCTTCTCATCACTGCCATTAATAATTTTCATGTTTTCTCACATCATTTAGAAGATGGCCATGTGTTCATGCCCCATGCTATTCTCACCTCTAAATTGTAGCCCACTTTGTCAGTAGTCTGAGACATTATCACAGGGTGTCTACTTCTGCCACTAAAGATAGAATCCTTGACACCAGAAGATCAGTATCTGCCGGAAAGAAAATAGCCAAACACGAGTGTCTGGGTAGAGCTAGAAAATACAGAGGGACACCTTTACCACAGCTGTGAGTAACTGGTGTTATTATTTACATTTCACAGATGAGAAAACAGAGGCTTATCAAGGCTGACTCAGTGGATCTCAATCCCATGCTTAGGAACTAGTTGAAACAGAAATTAAAACTCACTGTTGTCTGGCATTATTGAGAGTGTGTGTAAATTCTCACCCTTGAATTGAATAAAAACGATGAGTTACTTAGTTTGACAATACAGCCTTTCACTCTGCCTTGGGGGACTCTGGCCACTGCTTATCTGCAGAGGGCGGGTTCCTGGTTGTCAGGTTAAGTGTGATGATTCATATCTTTAGCTTCAGATACAGCTGTTTCATGACAGAAATGCTATTTCTTTATATGTCAATATATTAAAGACAGAGAGGAGAGAAGAACATGTGTGTAGATATTGGGAAATCTGAGTGAGTCCTTTACTGATTTGACTTCTTGCAAGCTGTGGGATGCTTAATTCTTTGGTTCTTATGCATCTCATCCACAGTGGGAATAATACATAAATGGATTTTACATTTTTGTGATGGTCAAGTGAGATGGTGTCTACAAAACAACTCTAAAGTAATGCCATTACTGTCATTCATTCATTCAGTCAACACATGTACTTAACTACATATCTATTAATTAAATACAAATATAAATCATACATGATTCTTGTCCTCAGAATGCTTTTTTTCATGATGGTGGTAAGACATATATAGAAATATCTATGAAAAAAAGAAAAATTAAAAAAATTGAAAGAAACTAGGTATTAGAAAAGCCTTCATGAAACTGAAAAAACACTTAAATTGTATTAGTATTTGAAATTTCTATGTAATGAAGAGCAAAGATATTTTTACAAAATATATAGGCTTTCATTGAGAAAAGCAATTTCCTGTATACAACTGATGGACCAGTAGGAATAATTGTTGTCACTATCAGAGAAATGCTGTGGTTTATGTAGTATCTTACGTTATTGGAGTATCAAGCCTAGAAGATTTCTACTCCTAGTATTATTCACAATATATAATAATGTGAATAATACTCTAAATTAATTGAAGCTATCTCTTTTCCATTAGCTTACAGAATGGATAATTTACAGAAGTGACAATTTACTTGCATGTCAATATTGCTGATAGTGAAGACAGTGATGTATGGTAATTTTTCAAAAGAACATACACACATGGCTACTAGTATTGGTTGTTAAAGTACAATAACATCTTATTTTTTTCATGGAGAGTTTGTGCAAGTAATTGATTTTTCAATATTTTTTAAAAAACTTTATTTATTTGTCAGTGTGAGAGAGCGTGTACAAACAAGGGGAGTGGCAGACAGAGGGAGAAGCAGGCTCCCCAGTGAGCAGGGAGCCCGATGCGGGACTCCATCCCAGGATCCTGGGATCATGACCTGAGCTGAAGGCAGATACTTAACTGACTGAGCTGCCCAGGCGTCCCTGATTTTTCAATCTTAGTGATAGATTTACTTTGAAATCAAAACCAGAGTGTGCATGTGTGTGTGTCACTGCTTCTGAGTTGTAAGGGGAATAAGAATAAACATAAAAACAGGAGAAAGTGGTCCTTGAAATTTCACCGAGCTGTGTTCATGTCGGTAACTGGACTGCAGTTCTACCATGCACCTCTGAGCCTGCAAGAATCCCAACGGCTTTCCCTCCACCTTCTCTGTGCCCACGGGCAGCAGTTGTAGTATCAGATTTGGCAGTATAATTAAGGACAATAAGGCAATGAAGTCAGCTTAAAACAAAATTGTTATTTTTAGTGTGTAAGTTTTCTCTTGAGGAATCATCAGTAGAGTTTATAAAACTCTGAAAACTCCAATCCATGTCTTTCTTTCAGTAGAAGCTCAAGGCTTTTTCCTTGTAGGCTACGTTTTGATTTAGAATTCCATGTCTTCGAACAATGTTAAAATCTTGTGAATAGGCTGAAATTGCATTCTGTCATTTTATGTTACTGATTTAGTGTGAGGTTGGGGTTGGGGTGGGGGGTGTGGGTGGAGAGGTGAGGAAGAGAAACTGATTTCTCCGTGATTCTGGGTAAATCCCTGCGAAAGTATATTTTAATGGATTTATCATTTAGAAAAAAGCAGATAAATAAGTTCGCTTTCTATTTCTGCCTTTAAAAACTCTGACTCAAGACTTTCAATTTCTCTATGTTTTAGTTTTCTCACCTATAATATGAAGTAGTCATCTGTCACTAATCTTTATCTTCACAGAATTCTTAGAACAATATGATTGATGTTTACAGGATGTTTTGAAACTTTTCAAAGAAAGCATTTCATGGTTGCAAGATAGAATTTTAAGATATTTTTCTTTGAAATATAACCATTGCTTTAAAAAATTCAATTATGTTCTTTTTTTTAAATTTAAGGAGTTTTTTTACACAAAGGGGTACTTGCATTTTATTTTTTTATTTTATTTATTTATTTTTTAAAGATTTTATTTAATTGACAGAGAGAGACATAGTGAGAGAAGGAAGACAAGCAGGGAGTGGGAGAGGGAGAAGCAGGCTCCCGCGGAGCAGGGGGCTTGACACGGGGCTCGATCCCAGGACCCTGGGACCATGACCTGAGCCGAAGGCAGACGCTTAACGGCTGAGCCACCCAGGTGCTCCTGTTATGTTCTTGATAATGTATTCTTTTTCCCACATAAAAAACTCTATGGATTATATTAGTGAATATCTTATTTTAAACTTCAATTGATACTTCTTATTCTTTTAGGAAAATAAAATCATTTAATTATCATTTAAAAGGAAGGATGAAATATATTCTAGGTATATATCGTATTGAGCAAATACCTATGTATTTGCTAAACAGGGAAACAGAGTATTTGGTGAGACCAGAAAACAGAGAAAGATTATTTTTAAGAAGAATAACAGGTACATAAATGCGAAAAGTAAATAAAAGTAAAATGTATCTCACAGTAAACACGATTCTATTCTGACTATGCCAGCAATTTTCTCAGTAAAAAAAAAAAATCAAAGAAAACATGATAATACCAATTTTGGTATTAAGAGGTATATAAATAATAATCTAATAATTATTAATAGAGCAATGGTATATTTTATTTGTATTAATAATTAACACAATATTAATATTAATAGGTAGATGGGGCATACTAGGAAGAAAATAGTATCAAAATTTAAATTCATTCTTGACAAAGGAAATTAGGAATTAAAGAGACACAGAATTTAGCAAAACTGTTTTTCTCTGGCTTTTTAAATAATCAGGAATCATGTGTACTTTTAAATAGAAAGTTGCCCCTTAGAGACTCAACAGGAGGCATTTTGAAATGGCCCTCTGCTGGCAAAGTGGTATAGATGAGGATTTGTCTTCTAATTCTTTCCTGTGAATTCCAACATTTTCACTATGTCTCATAAAATTCTCCCTGATCCCAAATAGAACCTTTTCCATTTTTTGTTCCAGCTGCCTTTGTTACTCTTGGCTACTGTTCAGTTTTGCATTTAAAGCTAGAAAATTACACTGTGGAATATGTAAAATAAATTTTGGGGAAAATATCCAGTTTAGATGAAATACATTCAAAAAATCTTCCCAGTATCACCTGTTTTTACCACATTTCTTTCTTGGTTGACTTTTTGTTGATTCTTATATATTCTTCAAGTTCTCTTTTGCTTATTAGTTCCACATTGCGATGAGTTTATGATGTTTATTAACTGATCAAACTGATGAAGTTATTTTTATCCAGCAAAATTGTTTATTAAAAAAAATTGATGTGAGAATTCTGCCCCTTATTCTTTCTAAGTACAATGAAAACAGTGGGCATTATATGTAAAACAAACATAAGATGATTCTGGAATGTAAAGAAAGCAAGACAGACATAGACTCTGGAACCTGAGTAATGATATGTTGGTGAATTGCTTGGATTTTCTTTTTGTAAAATATATCCTAGATGTGGAGCTGAAGAAGCCAGCAACCTGGAAGAGCCAACAGATATTGGGGTGGGATTGGCGTGGGTCAGGGAGCTTGCTTTCTCTAGTCAAAGGACCGGGAAATGAACAAAATAGCATGGTAAGACAACTTTGAGACAATAACTACTTTATTCTAGCCAAAGAATGCCAAAAATCTGTGACCTTGCCCCCAGTCATCCCAGTAAAGTCAGAGTAGGGGCCTTTACTCTTGAGAAGTTGTGAAGAGGTGTCCCAGCGTGCCCACCAGGCTGGTGTCAAAAGGCCAAGTAAGGAGGTGTGATTGTCATCACCTCCAGATGGTAATGAGGCCCTGCTGGTCGCTGCTGTGGAGACCACATGGGGAGTTTGGACTTCCACCTCAGCCCTAGCTCGCCCCACCTTCGATACATAAACATTCTTTAATCAGCTAGGAAGACTGACCACTTTAATATGGGCACCAAAGGAGAAATAAGGTATTGTAGAGAGCAACATGGAGTCTCTCGTGTCCAGCAGGAGCCTGTGTCGAGCAATGACACAAGTAGTTAAGGTACTGCAACCAGGAGACATCTCTGGACCAGCGTCAGCTAACACCCCAGAACTGATAAGGAACAGAACCAGAGGTCTACAGGGGCCCATAACGGATCGAATCCCTTTTAAAAAGGGAAGGACTTTGGCAGCAAACTGTCAGACTCTTCAGACCTGACCCCTCTATGTCTGACCAGTTAAAAAAGGCAACTGCCACCGAAGGCTCTGCCTGATTGATCTCCGAACAGAACCGAGATCCTTCACGGCTTGAACATCAGAAGCAGTAAGTGCTGAGAGCTGACCCTGACCGGACCCAGGCCTTTTCTCAACCACACGCCCACAGACTGACTCCACGTTTGGTTCATTAACTTCCTGCACCCTTTTGTTACCCTGTTTGTTGTGTGGTTTGTCTTCTGTCCTGCTTTGTGTTCCATGTAAGAAGCCAACTTTAATCACATGGTGAATTGTCATTGAGTTTGGAATCCTGAACCTGCTTTATAATTGTGATTAACTTTGCTTTATGATTGAATAAAGCTGACATTGTGGAAAGACATAACGTGTGTGTGCCTTCTTGGCATGCTCATGACAGTTATATACATGTATTAATTTATTATTAGGAAAAAGATGAAAATAAGTATGATAACATTCTAACAGGTAATGATAGACATTGGAAAATGGGACTGTGAGTTTATGAAAAATTTCCTGGACTAATTCAATATGTTGAAATCTATATATTGACAGGAAATAATGTGTGTCTAGGGAAATTAAACCAGAATAAATAACACTGATATATGTCCTAATAAATATATTGGTCTTTAAAGAAAGATTAAAAAAAAGTCCCTTGGGCATCCAGACAAAATATCCAAGAGAAATAAGATAATGTTCATTTTTCACTCACTTTCTTCTTATGCCAGAGTGGGGGAAAAAAGGACCAATATTTTAACACATTCAAGAAAAGAACATAAGAAAAAAATAAATTATATCTAACCAAATCATTGCTCACATAAAAATATCACAAACATAGATCTATGAACTTAAGAGAATGTTGTTTCAGGGAGTCTTTCTGAAGGGCCCTATAAGAAACAAACTCCAGATCATCACAACATGATTGGAAACTTTCAGCATTAGGTCTCCAGTGATCACTGAATATATTTAAATGTAGAACTAGGATTTTAAAATGGTGTTACAATGAAAAGATATATGTAATGATTATATTTTTATTAAAATGGGAAGAAGTGTGGGACAATAAGAGGAAAGTAGAAAAGCCTTAGGATGGTCATAATGCTGACAAATCAAGTGTTGTAGAGAGTAACACCAAATGTAAGTGACTCAAATGGAAAAGTGAGGTGGATGAGGCCAGTTGGGAAAGAATGGTTGCCAGCTAATGTCCAGGCTAGAAATCCAGTTACAGCACCAAAAGAAAGATGTGTCTAAGGATAGTACATATGAAAGTAATAGACAAAAGAACAATTAAAAATCTTTATTATTAAAACAAATAATAATATAAAAGACTGAGTAAAGATAACAGACCCCACATAGCATCAAGTGAATAAAAGGTAAACAATCTCACAGAACTAAGATCAGACAGGGAGATCATACTGAAAATGTGAATAAGTACAAATTATCTATTTTAAAAATGTCTCAACTTGGCTAATAGAGCAAAATCCAACTCTGTGCTGTGTATGAATCATAAACCAGACAGAATGATTCAGTAAGGTTATAAATAAAAGGATGAGTATCTAGGGCACCTGGGTGGCTCAGTTGGTTAAGCAACTGCCTCCGGCTCAGGTCATGATCCTGGAGTCCCGGGATCGAGTTCCACATCAGGCTCCCTGCTCAGCGGGGAGTCTGCTTCTCCCTTTGACCTTCCCCCCCTCATGTGCTCTCTCTCATTCTCTCTCTCAAATAAATAAATAAAATCTTTAAAAAAAAAAAGGATGAGTATCTATATATCAGACAAATGCAAATAAAAAGAACAGCACAGACCGCAGTCTTGATGACAGGATAGAATTTGGATCAAAAATGAGTATAGAAGACAAAGACGTAGAGTTTATACTAGTACAGAATACAATCCACATTGAAGGCAAATCGGTTATCAGTATGTGTTCATGAAATAACACAGCAAACACTTGCACACAACATAATTTAAGGGCTGCAAGGAGAGAGGAAGAGATTGAATCACCATTAATGACAGCAGATTTTAACACACTTCTCACAGACGTAAATAGATCAGTGGACAAAAATGTAGTGAGGACATGAAAGACCTGAACAAGTTAGTAATAGTTGACCAGGAAGGTGGACAGACACACACACACACACACACACACACATACACTCAGAAGGAGGGAATGAGAGAAAGAGACGGAGAAAGGGAGACAGATGCATCATGTAAAAAGAAAACAAACATATATATGTATGTATTTTAAATAACTGCAGAAATTTAATTATGGGCAGGATTTTAGGTGATAGCAGAGAATTCTTCGTCTTGTTAGGTGTGGAAATGCCAAGGTGTTATATGTAAGGGTGTCTGCAGTTTTCAGAGCGCCATACTGAAGCAAATATTGAAATGATACAAGTGCTTTAAACTGCCTTTAAAAAGGCATGGACAAAACAAATGTTCAAATATTGCTAACTTCTGCTGTTTTACGCGGGGTGTGGGGGGGATTGCTGCACTGTTTCAAGTCCAGGTCCACGTCTTTCGAACAGTACGACTTTGTCTTCCAAACTGTAACGTTATTTATAGTCAGTTTTCCTGACGCCAGTAATCTCTGTCTCATTGGATTGCTGCGATTACTAGTTAGGTACAGGTTACCTGCTCACAGTACAAGAATGTTTGCTAAGCACAGTGTTTCCTGGCAAGGGAAACCTGCACTGAGGAGGAACAATGCCAGGGTTCTGTCTCAGGTTACACCACAGGCCCGTCTTTTAGTCCCCTTTTCTTTGCATTCATGACTTTTTTTTTTTTTTTAGATTAAAGAAAATAATGACTTTTGCTCATGATGTATTCCTGGCCTTCCAAGCTGCCCAGTTCCATAGGCCTTCTGGCCTCTCATGAAAGCGGCTGGCAACCAAGTGGAGCATGAACACTTCTGCTGCATTTCAGAGCGGGAGTTCCTTAGGTCTAAGCTTTACTTCTGATTGCTGCTTTGAATGTTTCTTCCTGTTTTTATTCAGGAGAGTTTAAATTCCTATAGGACAATGGTTACTAAAAATACCAGAGGTGGATCTAGGACTAAGGCCCAGGTTGCTTATTGAACGGTGTCTGGGGCAGGAGCTGAGAAACATCTGAGACTTGCCATCTTCTAGGGCTATGGCCAATATAAAACTAATTACCTGAGACAGCTACCAAGGAGAGCAGAATTACCTCAGGCCAGGATGTGAGTCAAGCCACTCTGGCTCAGCAAAATAATCTGTGGCATCCCAAATATTGTTTCTGACTGGGAGTTCCATTCTGCCATCTGAGCCATTTCTGACTTGGGAGGGTCTTAGATTTTGGAGGGTGCCGGATAGGTAGAGTAAATGCAGAGAGAAAAACTGAAAACAAAACAAAAACTAAAGCACTTAACTCCCACCCATTTAAGAAGTGACTGCAAAGGGCATAAAACAAACTAGCATAAGAAAGTAAGAGCCCCAACGTAATTCTCTCTGAAAAGATGAAATCAATGGAGTAAAGGAATCTAAACACAATTTTAAGAATGGTTAGTATCTTGAAGATATAAAATAAAGAACAGATGTGAAGACATAATCGATAGATATGAAAAGAACCAAATGTAAATCCTAGAAAAAGATGTATTTTTTTAAAGATTTTATTTATTTAGAGCTAGACTCTAAATAAATAGAGAAACCAGAAGCATGGCAGGGGCAGGAACAGAGGGAGAGAGACAAGCAGACTCTGCTTTGAGCACAGAGCCCAACATGGGGCTTGATCCCATGACCCTGAGATCATAACCTGAGCTGAAATCAATAGTCAGACTCTCAACCAACTGAACCACCCAGCTATTTTTACATATGAATCTCTCAATAGGCAGGATGCACTGTGAGTAGAGTTGAAGAGACAAGAAGAGAATCTGAAGGAATTGGAGTGAAATTTATACAAAATGGAGTGAAGATAGATGCAATGATCAAAATAATGAAGAGGCTCCAAGGCAGAGGGGTGATAGATGGAGAGACTGTCATAGAAGTCAAACAGAAGTTCAAGAAAAATATAGATGAAAAAAAAAAGTTGAGAAGAAATAGAGACTTGAAAAAAGCCACATTAAAGCACAAATACTCCTGGTGCTGCAGGAGAGGAGGACCAACAAGCACTTTGGCCCCAGCACGATGCAGTGCCAGGCTGTTCTGGGATTTACGTCCTGATGGCCACCTGACTCAGAAGCAGGGGTCTTCCCCTCGAGGGCACATTCCATGCATCAGCTTCATCAGCAAGGACTCCTTACCCTGCTCCTGTGAGTCTTGGAGAATTGCATAATGATAAGTCGTCAATTTTTTTTTTAATTGGGCAACATGCCTAATGTGAAACCCAACGAGGGGCTTGAACTCATCATGACCCTGAGATCAAGACCTGAGCTGAGATCAAGAATCGGACACTCAACTGACTAAGCCACCCAGGCGCCCCTGACACTGTCAATTTTAACACTAACGTCAGAAGGAACTAGGAAAGTAGGCAGCATTTCCAGTCTGATATTGACTGCCTTCTCTATCCTCAGAGCCAAGACTCACCCCCGTGTCCTTGACACCCATAGAACATGAAGGGTTATCATTGGTAGGGCTTCTTGCCCCTTTAAACATTCTTCTCAGGGACTTGGTCTTCCGCAAAGGGTTATCTTTCCCAAGCTTTTACTTTCTCGGATCCAGACTAGTGAACCATTCTAGCCAAGACTTCTTTATTACTACGTTCTCTTCCACATTCCCTAGTCTTGCATTCTGGCAATTCCATGTGTGGTCTTTCCCATAGCAGAATCAGTTAGGCATTTCTGACATACATCACAGATCCCAATACCCAGAAGGTTACATGCATCCTTTAGATAACAGTTTCCAACCAGAGCTTGGCCTGGGAAGCTTTTTCACAAGAGATGGGGGGCCTGCTTATCCCTATCTCCCAGGAAGCTGCTTCCTGGGAGCCAAATCAGAGCCACCACACCCGCCTCCACATCTCAACAGAAGCCTCCGGATCCATCCAGCCCCTTTCTTTGGTTTTATTCTCCAAGGTAGTCAATGTGACCTCCTTCTATTCATCCTCCCAAATTAGTTTCACTAACAGTAAAAAGTCTTTAAGTCCCTCTGGTCTCCTGTGAAGTCAACGTTGCCTCTGTAAGGCTTCACTCTAAATCAATCCAGTAGCAACTTCCATTCCCCTGGGCCTGATTTTTCTGAACTCCATCACACAGAGCTGTGTTTTACAGCTCACAGAAGAGTTTGTAAAAATCTCAACTTATACAAAGAGGTCTTTTCTCCTTCCTGTTGATGTACGATGAGAAATTTGACTTCAGAATCTTGGCAGCGTCTCATATAAACAAATGCCTCTTCCAGTCTTGCTAGTCATTCATCCAGAGACAAAGGGATCTGCTGGTTTGTGATGATATATAATTCTTAATTTCAAGACCTGCAAAAGTTTCCATGAATCTGTGTTACTCTGCTTCCTCTAAGGTCTGGCATATTTTAGCAGCACAGTGAAACCATAACTCAAAATCTCCTTCTCTACTCAGAGTCCTACATGATATACTGTGGTTTTGTGATATTCTATGGCTCTATGGCAGAGCAGTGGATACTGAGGCCTCTGTCCAGACACCCTCTTCAAGGCTGATATGCTCATCTTCATTTGTGGCTGACCACTCAGCACTGAATCCCTCAGTAGAAACTCCTTGATAATAGATACCTACTTCCTTAAAATGTGTGTCTCCTCCCTGGGGTAGCCTGTGGTCAATGAATGGTTCATAGGGGGGGAAAGCCCTGACCCTTTGGCTCAATTTGGGGTATTAGAAGTGCCATCCCAGCTCCCATAATCCTTGTGGAGCATCTTAAGCTTTAGTTGTAATCACACTGCAAGTTTCTCCCTCTTTGCAGTGTGACTTTCTCAGTTCCTTATTGGTGTATTCCACAAAAACACCTCCTAGCAAACCTGCATGGAATTCTCCATCTCAGTGTTTATTTCCAGGGAACTTGCTCTAAGACAGTTGGTATTAGAAGTGGTCCTAGGTAGTAGACTCAAAACAGGAAAATGGAGAGGATTACTCTCCAGTTGGTGGGCAAGGAGGAGCAGATCACTGATAGTAGATGACGTATTGATAGCCCACAACTCACCATAGCAATGCAGTTGTTCAAAAGTTGACCAGTAGGAACCGAGGTGGGTAGTTTGGTGCATGGGCTGCTACAGGGTCTCTGACACTGAAAAAGTGTGAGGGAAATGATCAGTTAAGGATTATGGAACCAAGTGACTGCTGCTGAGTCTTTGACTCTTTGTTGAAGAAAGATAATGCCTGGCTCAGAGTGATTAATCAATAATTCAAGGCAAAATGTGAAAGCCAGATAATCTCCTGGATAACATTTAATAAAAAACCCTAGTATCCTGCAGCCAGAAGGCTAGCAGAGCAGAGGAACGCTTAGGGTTTAATTTTGAGGGAGGTTTAGGATCTAATTGGAGGGTAGTGGAACTTTAGAGGGGGTTGAAATCTCAGCCTCAGCCAAGCCCCCACACCAAGTACACGATCCTGAAACTTGACAGGGGGAACCTGAATAATGCAGGTGAGAGCCTTTAAAAGTATACATTTCACTCTTGCCCCAGGACTATATTAACTCTCCTTCCCTCTGTTGCAATATAGTTCAAAGGCGCCTGGACCATCCAGATATTCTGCAGAATGTCTTGTGGGTCCATTATGTCAATAAACATCATGCTAGGCTAATCAGACTGGATGAACAAAAATAAATGGCAAGTATGACGATGGTCTTGATGTATGGACTACCGAGAGGTGGAAGCAAACTCCATGATAATTCAGGGTCCTGCCAGTGAGGTTTGTAAGAATTCAGTGGGGTTGGTCATGTTGGGACTTTCCTTCCCAGCTAAGGGCAAGCTATTGTAGCTTACACCACTCAAAACTAAAAAAAAGAAGCACAGAGTATGGTAGACCTCTTTGGGTTGTGGCTGTAGCACATTGGTATGTAGGCATTCTGCACTGGGGTCTATTTAAGGGGTGCACAGAAGGTAGTTAAATTTGATTGGGACCAAGAATAGGAAAGGCAATATGGGTCCCCTCCTTTAAAGTCTTATCAAGAGCAGGTTCTACTTACCAATATAGTCTCCAGGAAACCCCATGTCAGCAGGAGACACAGACTGGGGCCCCTAAACTAGCTAATAAGCACATCTGGTCAGTACCATGTTTCCTTATTAAGAAAGAGTCCAGTTTTATAAGAAATTGTATACCAGTTGAGGTTAGGTTAAACTTCAAGTTCCAACTAGTTATTCTGCAAGGAAGTGAATTTACTCAGTTCTGTGAGCTCTTCTGTGTTTTATCTCAAACATCCAAGTGTGTCTAGACTGTAGGCTTAAAAATCTGGGGCTACTGACAGGAGAAATGTGATACCTCTGAGACTAGGTAGCAAATGGAACATCTACTGAGCTGGTGTTTTACTTGATCTTTGTCTAAGTTCATTATGTGTATATTTATATCAAGAACCACGTGCAAGGGAGATGGAAGAACATGGCACCAGCCACAATGGACCTAAGAAAACCATTGTAATGTTAGGGAGTCTACGAAACCTGAGTTCACCATTTTCGGGGGTTTGTAAAATTCACCCTCAGTATTGGGGAAGGAAATGCTTTCAGAGTGCAGCAATGGACTTTGAGAAGGTGAAACAATTTCCCAGGTTTCATTTAAACACATAGAACCTCAAGTTTGCTTATCACTGGAGTCCTCACGAATCAAACCTAATCCAATTTCTAAAATGTAAAGGACAATATATTTTTTTTAAATTTTCAAACACGTAATACTAAAATACAAAAACCAAAACAAAATTATCTCAAAATGAGAAGTAAGGTGATTTTCTCAGAGAGGTAATGCACTTTTGCTCACTTTCCTTTTGTCTAATGGCATTGATCTATTAACTAGCTGACAAAGCCAGGAGTGAAACCATGTATTCTAATTACTCAGCAGGTTTAAACATATGAATATAAAAGAAAGAGAACGTTTTTTTAGTTGGTGATAAGAACTTAAAAAATTACTCTTCCTTAAATTTCTTGGTATTTCTCTGTGTTGATGACCACAAACATTATTTTGTTAATAGTCTGTTTTTTATTGAGATGTTATGTTATTTAGGGGAAAATAATGGCCTGTTGGAAAATCAATTTATTGAAAAAAATGTTTCAAATTGACAGATATGACACTTTTTTTAAAAAGGCTGAAAGCAGCAGAATCACACCTCCTAGAATTTGACATGTAAAATGAATGTAACTTGTAGATTTAGTGTTTTCACATACCTCACATTTCTCTATCTGAAATGTTTTCTCTTCTCTCCAGTTGCCTTTCCATTTTAACATTTTTCTACTCATGAATTTTGCTGCAATATTTCAGAGACTCATTTAATATGTGTCCCACATCACCCAGTTGTTGTTTTTATTACAACTTTTGCAGAGGAAAATCACAGTGCAGAATAATTGATTTACAAGTAATCTTTTCCACATTTAAACAATATTTTCAGATCCCTTTGTTTTATTTAACTCCAACTCTCCTCCAAATGTCATAATTTTTAGTTTATTTTCTTTATTACTTTAAAATGTGTTTATAAACAGAATATGTATTTATTCTTCATGAATCTTAAAAGATAAAACTTCTAGAGGGAAATGTGAGTCAAGACAAACTTCAGGCAGTATGGATGTGTTAATTTTTTTTTTTGCAGTTGTGAGAATTATTGTGGTTATCCTGTATTGCATCCAATTTTGAAAGTCCCTCAAGATGGGGATGTTCTTGATTGGCTTTGAAATAAATAATGCATTTTCACGAAAATACTTCAAATGCTAGAAGCACCAAATGAACAAATAATAAGAAATGGGCACTACTGTCAATGTATAGTAAAAATATACTTGCATGTTTGCTTGTGTGTTTATTTATTTATAACTTGCCCATTTAAGCAAAGATTTAAGGCTGGATCAAGTTGCATTCTACTTTAGAGGAGGGTATTTGAACTTCTCACAATTTAATTTGTTGGAGCAAATTGCAGTGAACATTTCAGATGGGGCAAATGCTTCTCACAAGAGAAGATAAAGTAGGGGCGCCTGAGTGGCTCAGTCAGTTAAGAGAAGATAAAGTAATTTAAATATTTTGGTATTATGTCTGTAGCAATTTATTTGTTTTCTAGTTAGGAATGACTCCAGGTTTTTTTTTTCTTTTTCTTTCCTTTTTTTTATTTCTTTTTGCAACAGACCTGTGAGGGAAAGTTGGAAGCAATAGCTTAGCATCTAATAAACATGCTAATAAATGTTCTTTCTTCTGCCAAGTAAAATTTTTTAAAAAGTCTGTCTTTTGAGAGTCAGGTAAATGGAGTTTGGTTTCCTTAACTAAAGTCCTAGGAGTAAGATTGGGGGCTGCTCTTATTTTACGTGCCTGGAAGAATTTTTATTACTCTTGAGAGTAAAATGAATGGAATTGGCTAAGGAAATCAAACTCTGAGGAATTAACAGGGACTTCTATGTTACAAAGGGAAGAGCCTTTAAAAGTTGAGGTATTGCTTCCAACTTCTCACTCACAGATCCTTTGTTTGAAAAGCAAGCTCTTTTGGGGGCCAAGCCAGCCTTGGTTGATGTAGATTTGTCCTGTGTCAACTTAGCTAAGCGAGTTCCCTTCTCTCAGGAGTCCTAGGTGAATATGGGCCACATTCTTGTCTTGCACCTTGTGCATGAGATTTTCATCTTTGCTCATATGCTGGTGCAGGAGGCATGGCATTACTACTGCTCGGCTCCAGTGTGCTGTCACTTGTCCCCTTGTGGCTGGCTGCCTCGCGTACCCCCCACCCCGTCTTCCTGCCTATGAGTGCAGGGCCAGGTGGACGTCGTGATGTGGAATGTGGTGGAGGCTCTGAGGACCTGGACTTCAGCTTCTCTTCATAGATTTTATTAGAGAAGAAATGTATGTTATAGAGATTTAGAGCATACAGAAAGCTAGTAAAAAATCACCTGTAATCCCAATGCCCCATCAAACTCCTCTATGTATTTTTATGTGTATTATCTTATCAGTCATGTATGTGTGCACATGTATATATGTATATACTCATGTATTTACACTTATTAAATTACATAATACATAAAATATGAGACAATATACAAAAATACATATCTTTACATATTCAATTGTATTTTTACACAGTTAAGATATGTAATGTAATTACATAATTAAATATAAAATGCCTAAATAATTGATATACAGAAATAAGTATTTTAATTGAGTTATATTGCTTATATAGATATTTAATTTGTGCTTTTCTCATTTTAATTGATTATGAACATTTCCCCAATTCCCTAAATATATTTGAGAGTATGTTGTACATAATTGTATCCAGTTTCTTCCTTTATTTACCCAATCATCAACTGAATGGATATTCATGCTCCTTTATTTCCTATTATAAGCAACACTGTCGTAAGAAACTTTTCACATAAAATTTTGTGTAGATCTGTGTTTTTTTCCTGAGAATAACTTCCAGGACTTGGAGTTTCTGATTTAATGGGCATTTTCTTTAATGATCTTGATACTTAAGATTAAATTGCTCTTGTTACAGACTGAATGTTTGTGCTTCTCCCAAACTCACAGTTCTCTTTATTTTTATTTCCTTGAGTAGTGAGGAGATAAAATATTTTCCTATCTTTATTGGTCATTACCATTCTTCTCTTGTGAGCTGCACATTCTTCTTCTGAGCTGAAATTTACATTGTAGTGTTTGCTTTTCCTTATGGTGAGAACTCTTTTATATAAATGATATTAACACTTTAATTGATGGGATATGACAAAGTAAATAAAAATATTTATTAGAGGATGAATATGTGGTGAAATATACGTAGACTATAGTTACTGTAAGTTACAATTGAATTTGAAAATGCTTGCTAACAGTTTGGCAGAGATCATAGGGCCATAAATACTTGGAAGGTTTAAGATTTGTGCTGAAATTATCCTGGTTGGCAAGATAAGGAGAAAGAATAATTGGCTGACAGAAAGGAGATAAAGACTAAGACCCAATTAAGTTTGCAGATCAACTAAGGACATAATAAGATTTTAGTCAAGTGGGAACAAGGTACCCCAGGATTAAATTGTAAAGCTTCAGATGTGGCTGCCCTGGTCATGAAGTCTAATCCTCATGATGATGGCAATGACATGCAAATAAGGTTAAGATTAAATACATTTGCACACTGTGACTTTAGGAGGTATTTCAGTGAGTTTTGTGGAGCAAAAATATTTGAGACTGAAAATAAAGGATACTGTGCTAAGGTATATATTTTAGACTTTCTCAAGGTTGTGGTTAATAGATGTAAAAATCACAAGAAATGCTCTGTGCACCCAGGCTGCCTCCCCTCTTCTACTTGGGTTCATGGTTGCATGGGAGAAAACTCTGGGACTGAAGTTGTCCCTTCTGTGACTCAGGCGCTTGGATTGTTGGCAAGGGTCGAGGTACGCTGCTTCAGCTGCTTTTCCAGCCTCTCTTTGGCCATGAACTGCTTAAAAGAGTGACAACTGAGACAAGCAAGTTAATACATTGCACACATTTATTTTTCCTAATTTCCATTTGTTTTATCTTCTTTATAGTTTGGTCACTGATTCCCATATATTTATTTGTTTGTTGTTACATTTCAGTCATACAGAATTTGCGTGTGTGGTCAGAATTTTCTTTGTGCTATCTTCCCTTGGTTATTTTTTTTTTCCACTCTACAATCATTTAGTATTAGCCTAGGGTTATCTCTATGGTTTCTATTTCTATAGTATCTTTTTTTATAGCTTAGTTCTAAACTTTGAAATCTTTAATAAATCTGGAAATTATTTTTATAATATGAAAGGCTAATTTGATTTTCCCCCCATGTATGTCAAGTTGTATATAGCATTTTAAATACTATTCTTTGTTCTCAAATTTGAATGACATATTTATCATACATTAACATATGTGTGTTTGTGGAGGGTTTTTTGCTTTGTATTTTTGTTTTCTATTCTGTTTTTGGGGGTTTTTCTTCCACTTGTATTTTCCTACTAGAATAAAGAATACTAGAATAGAGAGGTACTAGACTACTAGAGTACTAGAATACAGAGGAACCCTTGCTTCGATATTTTAATTGTAGGACCAAAGGGAAAACAATACAATACTCTTTTGAAGTGCACCTAGTGTTTCAACACAGCTTATCATGCTCTGTTCTTACATAGTTGTGTTTCAAACAAAGGCACACCTTTATCACAGTATGGAGAAGCCTAAGGCTGAGGTTCTCAGATATCAGCAAGCCTAAACATTGTCTTGCATGCACGTAAAATGTGCAGAATCTTAGCTGAATTGCCAAGGATTCCTATCCCATCAGTCCAGGGTGTGGCTCTGAGACCTGCACGTTTAACAAGCATCCAGGTGATTTTGGTATGAAGTCCATGGGACCAAACTTTAAAAAAACAATTCCTTAGGCCAAATTTTGGCAGATTCTTATAAACTCAAACCATCTCTTAGAAACAAAACAAAGCATATTTGACTTTGTTCTTAAAACTGGTTTTATGGCTGAAATCTGACAGTAGAATTATTTTATTTTATTTTTAATATTTTATTTATTTGAGAGAGAGAGAATGAGAGATAGAGAGCACAAGAGGGAAGAGGGTCAGAGGGAGAAGTAGACTCCCTGCCGAGCAGGGAGCCCGATGTGGGACTCGATCCCAGGACTCCAGGATCATGACCTGAGCCGAAGGCAGTCGCTTAACCAACTGAGCCACCCAGGCGCCCAGTAGAATTATTTTATTTTCTCATTTATTCTGTTCAAAATAGTTTGTTTTGACATAAAGGATATTAGTGAATTGTCATTCTAAACATAAAATTTTCTCCAAAAACACGAGGTCCCTTGTACTTCTACCAACAATCCTAAGGCCTTCCAGTTTTAGCGCATGCCTTGAGGAGTGGATAAGAATGGCTAAGATACATTATTTAACATCTGCCGATAGTTATCCATAGACAGTTGTGAGAAATACCCATATAAATGCCTCTGGGATGTTCTGGATCTCTGGAGAGGAATGTTAAGAGCTGTTGGAGTTCCAGAGTAGGGTACAGCTGGGTAGGAGCTAAAAACAAATGAACATATAAGCAAAAAACCCACTAGTTTTGTGTCTGTGTTATGACCTAATCACAAGGTTAGGTTGATGTCAGGGAGCAATTTCCATTAAAAAAATAAGTTTGTAGGGGCGCCCAGGTGGCTCAGTCAGTTAAAGCCTCTGACTCTTGATTTCAGCTCAGGGCATGATCTCAGGGCTATGAGATGGAGCTCTGTGTCGGGCCCCCTGCTCAGCGGGAAGTCTGCTTGAGATTCTCTCCCTCTCCCGCTGCCCCACCCTCACCTCTCTCTCTCTCAAATAAATAAATAAATCTTAAAAAAATAAGTTTGTAGAAAAATTAACAAGGTGATAATATATTATCTGTAAACCATGTAACTAATCTATAATTTAGGTCTTTAAGAGAGTAGAGTTGCTGAAGAACTACTTTTCAAAAAGAAGTCCAGAAAAAGAAAACAGAAATTCTTATTGAGAGAAAGAGAGAGAGAGATTGAGAATGAGAGCCCACAGCTGGTGAGAGAGCTCACTTGGAGCAGGGGAGCTAGAGAACATGACTGTTCAACCCTAAGTGCAGAGCAACAGTAAACAGTCCAACATATACTCTTGTCAAAGAGAAATTATTCCAGATAGAGATAACAATCCAGGAAGATTTTATTCAGAACTATTTGCAATAGGAGTCAAGACTATTGCAATATGAAAGAGGTTGAACTTAACTCTGCTAAGAGAAAAAAACAGGAGAGTTTTTAAGTGCTTGAAAAGTACTGGAGGGCATTAGGAAGGAGGTTGGTCAATGTGATTAAGCTATTTGTGTTTGTTGCTAGACTCCTACCATCCTCAGAGACTGGGAGGTAGGGGCACTGTTTTGCTTTTTTCTTTTTTTTAACATTGTACATAAATTCCAGTTAGCTAATGTGCAGTGTAATATTAATTTCAGGGTACAATATAGTGATTCAACACTTCATACAACACCCAGTGCTCCTCACAAGTGCCCTCCTTAATACCCATCACCTATTTCACCCAACCCCCCACCCACTTCCCCTCTGGTAACCATCAGTGTGTTATCTATAAGCTGTTTCTTGGTTTGCCTCTCTCTCTCTTTTCTTGTCCCTTTGCTCATTTGTTTTGTTTCTTAAATTCCACACATGAGTGAAATCATACAGTATTTGTCTTTCTCTGACTAACTTACTTCACTTAGGATAACACTCTCTAGCTCTATCCATGTCATTGCAAATGGCAAGATTTCATTCTTTTTTTTTTTTTAAGATTTTATTTATTTATTCATGAGAGACAGAGAGAGAGAGGCAGAGGGAGAAGCAGGCTCCCAAGGAGCAGGGAGCCCGATGTGGGACTTGATCCCAGGACCCTGGGATCGTGACCTGAGCCGAAGGCAGATGCTTAACCATCTGAGCCACCCAGGCACCCCAAGATTTCATTCTTTTTTAATGGCTGAATAATGTTCCATTGTGTGTGTGTGTATATATATACCAGTTCTTTTTTTTATCCATTCATCGGTTGACAGACATTTGGGGTGTTTTCATAATTTAGCTGTTATAAGTAATGCTGCTGTGATGGTGTATGTATCTCTTTGATTCAGTACTTTTGTATTCTTTGGGTAAATACCTAGCAGTGCAATTCCTGGATCATAGGGTAGTTCTATTTTTAACTGTTGGAGGAAACTCCATACTGTTTTCCAGAGTGTCTACGCCAGTTTGCATCCCCACCAACAGTGTAGGAGGGTTGCCCCTTCTATGCATCCTCTCCAACACCTGTTGTTTCTTGTGTTGATGATTTGAGCCATTCTGACAGGTGTGAGGTACTATCTCATTGAAGTTTTGATCTGTATTTCCCTGGTGATAAGTGATGATGAACATCTGTATGTCTTCTTTGGAGAGATGTCTCTTCATGTATTCTGCCCATTTTAATTGGCTGCTAGAACTGATAAACAAATTCAGTAAAGTCACAGGATACAAAATCAACATACAGAAATCTGTTGCATTTCTATACACCAATAATGAAGCAGCAGAAAAAGAAATTAAGGAATCAATCCCATTTACAATTGCACCAAAAGCAATAAGATACCTAGGAATAAACCTAACCAAAGAGGTGAAAGACCTGTACTCTGAAAACTATAAAACACTGGGGCACTGTTTTTCTTGATGATGACATTTCAGATGGAGGGCTCCCAGGTCTTTGTGAAAGTGAGTCCTGTGCTATAAACCTGCCTGTGAGATTTACATCTCAAAGGGGCAGAGAATGAATTTACAGTTGCAAGTTTTCTGAAATAAATGCTCTTCTTAGAGGAGTTCAGGGAGTTCAGGAGCCTGTAGTCAAGATGACACCTGTCTATAAAGTTTAGTCAAGCTGAGGGGAACATCTTGGCCTCTATCCCTTTCTATCAACCTAAGTAACATAGCCTGACAGTTAGTAGCAAGAACAGAGAGAAGACATGAAGGTCAAAAAAGGATCTAAATATCTAGTCAAAGAAAAGGAAATCCCAGCATTTATCTCCAGGACTTTTGATAGCGTGGAAGCCTTTGACACAAAGTTACACAAAAAAAGGGACTCTTCAGTTTCTTTGAAGATGAGAATTTGAATTCAAGGAGAAAAATACTGAGATCATGAATAACCGAAGTTATAGAGAGAGTTAACAGATTTTAAAAACAAGCAACATTATCAAAACTCAACATTTTTAGCTGACATGTTTGTAGTTGACATTGTCTGAATATCAAAGAAGTTTCAGTTTCTTTGAAGATGAGAATTTGAATTCAAGGAGAAAAATACTGAGATCATGAATAACCGAAGTTATAGAGAGAGTTAACAGATTTTAAAAACAAGCAACATTATCAAAACTCAACATTTTTAGCTGACATGTTTGTAGTTGACATTGTCTGAATATCAAAGAAGTGAAATTATTTGTTTAAAATAACATATTTAGTGGCAGAGGCAAAGTATATTATCCATTTTATTGTGGGTAAGATCCATTCACTTGTTTATTCACATTCTTATTCACTTTTTTTTTTTTTCAAATGCTCTAAGGGATTTTTTTTTAAATGATCACATGTCCAATATTATACTTAACTCAAATAATGAAGGAAACAATAAGATGTTACAATCAGGGTGCCTGGGTGGCTCAGTTGGTTAAGTGTCTGCCTTTGGCTCAGGTCATGATTCCAGGGTCCTGGGATCAAGTCCCACATTGGGCTCCCTGCTCAGCGGGGAGTCTGCTTCTCCCTCTCCTTCTGCCCCTTGCCCTGCTCATGCTCTGTCTCAAATAAATAAATAAAATCTTTATAAAAAGAGATGTTACAATCAGTTCAAAGAACTTTTCAAAGAACTCACATTTTGGTGGGAAAAATTGCTGAAATCCATTTACAAAGGGACACAACCCTGTTCTGTGTTCACAGTGTGATAATGGAGAACATTCTATTGGATGCAATTCATGTGCATTTTATGGACAAATTTGTATTATCTTAAGTTTTGCACAAATAACAGTGTTGTAAAATAGCTCAAAGACAACAAAAGAATGGTCCTTTATAGAATGAGATAATTCTGGAAGGTATGATCTTTTTTCACCTTTTTGATGAAAGATGTTGAAAGTATATATATATATATATTCCATTTCATAGTCTTTCACAGTTTTTCCTGACACGGCTGCTCACTAAGTAACTTATAGTGAAAGGTTAAAAATGTTACATAAAATAGAAATAAAATTGACAAACCCTGTTGAGGAGGAGAATATAATCCCAACTCTAAATTAATATAGTTATTTATAAACAATAAGTAAGTCAGAAAAGGAAATGAGTTGTATGGTTCTAATTACTAATAAAGGTAATAATTAGACTTTCTCAGTAATGCCATGAAAAAACAAGCTGGGTGTGTAAATGATACATTTAGCATTTTGCTATGTTCCGTCAGCATCTATGCCAATAGCATCAAACCTTCTTTTTGCCTCTGTTATTCTTTGGTATCAGGTACTAGGCTGACTCCTGTGATGATTTCTGTATTCCTTGCCCTCCCCTCTTCCGTACGTTGCCACCCCCATCTACCTTCATTATAATATGATATTTACTTGTAAAATGCTATATTATTATTTCTTATATAGACCCTGAAAGGCTATCTTTACTGCTTAATTACGCATTTTAAATACGTATTGTAATAAGCAACTATTTGATTGGCAACTGTTTCAAATTCAAATCAGAAAAAAAAAAAAAATTCCCTAGAGTCATGTTCCCGTGGAATGGGAGAAAAAAGTTCTCCATATCTGTGTAGGTGAAGGTTCTTGAATAGCTTTAATATTTACATTCTGAGAAGACTTTCAGTGTTGTTGAAAGAACAATGATTGCTGTAGACAAGAAAAAACAATGATTGCTGTAGACTTGACACTTAATAAACACCTGTTTTTATTAACACTAACCTTGAGATCTCTTTCAGTAATTGAGCTCAGGATTCAATGCTTGATTATGGAATCCAAGAAGTATATCTTAAATACTTCTCAGGATTGCTTAACAAATAGACAAACTAGCGACAGAATACATTTCAGTTGAAATAAGTACAATGCTTAGAGTATGGCACAGGATAAAGAAACCTTTCTAAAATTCTTTCTTCTTTCCTCTAATTGCCTCATTTGCTTTTATCTTTAATTTTTCTACTTTAAAAAGTCATTCTAAATTACAACAATAATGCCTGCTTATTATAGCAACTTAAGCAATGAAGAAAAAGTTCATAGTCTCTTTTTTATCAGTTAGGCATGCTTTGGAAATGCAAATAACAGAAAATGACTAATAGTCGCGAATATACTTTTATTTTTCTCATATAAACAGAAGCTTTTATGTTAGCAGTGGCTGGTCTTGATTGTATCTCTGCAGTTCCTTTGGTGTGTTTCTCATGATTACGATATGATTGCTCCAAGGATCATATTTGAGTGTGTAGGGAAGGAACAATAATTTTCCCTCTGCCCTTCTAAGTTCTTGGCTGAGACCCTTGTAATAAAAAACAGATAAGCCAGACAAAAACAAAGAGAAGTTTATTAACATGTATACTTCTGAAGACCTAGGGAATACTCAGGGAAAAATGAGTAATTCCTCGAGATGTCCTAAATACTGGTTTAAATACCATGTTCAGCTAAAGGCAAGAGAAAGAAAGGTATGGGAGGCTACTGCGAGAAGCAGGGTCAAAGAGGGTGAGGCATGTTGTGCAGATTGGAGTCGGAGCCTTCCCCGTAATGACAGTTCCCTGGGAAAGAGGCATCCTCCTCTTTCTGGTATGCAGAGGAAGACCGGCTTATAGATGGCGATTTCCTTCATAAATGTAAATGTCCCTTGCAGAAGGGCGTCAGTCTGCACTGTTTCCAGAGCTGCTCTTCTGTCTGTTGCTTCTGAAAATAATCAGCTCAAAATAATCCTTTGCCAAAAAGGCATGCTTTGGGATGCATATTTTGTTACGCTTCAAGTTTAAGGCAAGGAAGGAGGGAGGAAGCAGTGCTGGCTGCTTCTGTCCCTTTTATTCGGAAGCTGTGGTTGCTCGGTCCCCTGACTGTCCTTTTGCCTCACTGGCTAGAACTTGAAGACAGGGACATACCTACATGCAAGCACCTGGGCAACCTGACTTTCAGGCCAGTAGAGTGGGAGGAGGCAAGGGAAAAAGGCGGTGAGGAATGACTTTTTTTTTAAGTTCAATTAGCCAACATATAGTACATCATTAGTTTCAGATGTAGTGTTCAATAATTCATCAGTTGCATATAATACCCGTGACTTTGGAGAGGTCTTTCCTTCTTTCCTTCAGTCCTGCTCACCTGGGGTATTAACCCTTTGGTGTGTAGCCCTCTCCTTTTACACACACACACACACACACACACACACACGCGCGCGCACACACACACACACGCACACCCTTCCATACACTATACACATATATTAACAAAAAGGGATAATATCTGCCACATTATCTGCCACGTTTTTTCTCCTCATATTGTCTTCTTTATATAATATAAACAAGGATCTGCATATGTATATATATTAACAAATATATTCTATGTAGTGTAATATATGTGTCTATTAGAATATATAAAAAAAAAACATATTTCCAAAGGCTTCCCAAATCTGTGTGTGTGCATACATAAAGGTGGGTATACTCGTATATGCATGTGTGCACATATATGTGGAACAGCATTTATCTTTACATGTGTTTTGTTTATGTGTGTGTGTGTGTGTATGTACACATAGATACATAGATACCTTTGTAGATTCATCCATATGTGCAGATTTTTTATTTCCATAAGTGAGATTCATTATAGTTATATTTAGCATCAAAAGACATAAACATTGTTTTTTTAAGAGATACCAAAAAAGATTTTAACAAGTTATATCTCTATCTTCATGTGACTTTCTACTTCTCCCTTTGTCCAGCATCGGATAGTAGTGATATCTTAATGATTGGCAATCTGATGAGGTACACCAGCAGATTTATTATACACATTTTAATGATAGAACTGTGAAGCTCAGAGCCTAACTGACTAGCTCAAGGTGATAAATCACTGAGTGGAGCAGTTTGGTTTTGTTTCATTTTTGTATACTGGCCCATTCTGTTTTTAAAGGAGTGCATGTTAATCTCAGCTATGTGTTATTATTTTAGGTCTTGTTCTTTCTCCAGATTTTTCTTTCCTACATAAAGAACTGTAATTTATGTATTCCTTCTTTTTCTAAGAGCAGTGCCCTTTAGGATTCTACTCCTCTTCCTCCACCCAAATCCTCCTCTCCATCATAGGTACAGATTATTGCCTTAATTTTGGTATCTGAGAAAGGCTACTTGTAGAGGCATTCCAGGCATGACTCATCTTAAAATATTGCTGTTCTGTGTCCAGGTAAAACTGACTCTATCACTTTTATTTACATAAATGTCAGATACAGGATATCGTAGGAATAAAACCTAAGGTTAAAGGCACCTCTCTTAGTTTGAATCCCTGTAACTCCTCTCTCAATTGACTCCACAGGGACCTACTTATGAAACTATAAAGTTATCAATCTGAAGTTTCTCCATCTCCATCCCCCTGATACCACCACCACTTACTCAAGTGGAGTTAAAGTACTTGTGGGTTTTACGAAGCAAAAGTCACTTTTAAAGTCTGGCATATCATACTGGCATTATTATATTATTAGAAGTTTAAATATGTAATAGAAAATGTGTTTTAAACGCCAGAACGTAGATGTAAACATTTTAAAATTTAAGATCCCTAAGTTACCCATATGCTGTTTCTCTTCACTCTGTAAGGAAACTAATCAAATTTACAGTAAGTGTATATAAGAGTACCCTATTTTTATATAAACTTACATAATAACTTATGGGGACAATTTTACAACAACTTTTTATAAGAAGAATATGTTTCATGTTCACAAATACAATATGAAAAAATCAATATCCCATTTTATTTTCAAAGTGATACATGAAGGGGAGTTCCAAGATTTATAGAATTTTAAATTCCATTAAATTTAAGTTACATTAAAATCTTCAAGTTTAATGATCCCCATTCAAAGCAGAATCTTGTCTACAATATTCACTTTCAGCTTATTTTTAGAGGTAGTCTTTATATAGCGACTCATTCCAATTTCAGGAATTTTCAAGTGTTGGAAAGTTTTCTTTTTACTCTGTCGAAGCCAGCTTCACTGTAATTTCCACACACTGGCCCTGGTTCTATTCCCTGAAGCCACACAAGATACATTTCATTGTCTTCCCCATGACAGTCCTTCAAATATTTGTGAATAATTCTTCCCATAAGAATTTCTGCCCCGGCTAAACATGTCACTTAATTAAAACTTTCTTCATATAACTAGTTGTCCAACCCTTTCATCATCATAGTTACTCATCCCAGCATATAAGTTTATTTTTTTTTTAGTGTTATGAACAAAATTTGTAAGTATTGTAATTGATTTTCCTTACAGAACGTGGAAACAAGCACAGTGTAGTGAATGAGGCTAGGAGTGAACTGCAAACAACACTTCAAATGTTGTCTCACCAAAGAGAATATTTCAGACCAACAGCTCCCTTCATCTGAACATGCTGCTTTTATCAATGTAGCTCAAGGCTGTACCAGCTTCTAGAAAATCAACAGGAGAATGTAAGTTGATACTGAGTTTTCTATTATCTAAAGGTGATATTCAATTTTTGTAACACAATGATAAAATTATTCCAGCCTAATAATCATGTTCAAACTTATTTGCTAGGTTAATTTATAAACATAATAATAATTGCAGATATGTAGTTCCTTTTCCTCTTTAAATCAGGCAAGCACATTATCTCCCTCAGTAATTTTTATTTTTGACTTAGAGGATTTATCCTGTCATTCATGCCTGCACCCATTCACTGATTAATTTGGCAGATATTTATTGAGGTGCTACTATGTGTCAGATACTCTGACTGATGCTGGGACTGTAATTTTGAACAAAATAGATGTTGTCCCTTCCCTCACAGAATTCTTCTTCTAAAGTCTGTGTGGGAAGACTGATATTACTGAGATAGTTATTGTCTTCAGTGCTGAGTAAGAAATAGATGTGAGGTGACTGCTATTGATTCTAATATATAGCCAGAGTCGGGTACCACTTTAGTAGACTAACAGAGAAGTAGTCTGTATTTTTTGTAATAATTAAAATTAAAAAAGAAAGGATATTACTTATTCAAGGAGACACAGCAAGTTAATATTAACATTTTGTTGAATATCTTGTATCTGTAAACTCTTTGAGAGAGGCACAAGTTCTGTTTTTTTTTAAACATTTGTTTATTTTTAAAAATTGTTTATTTATAATATAAGTCAATTAATTTTATTCAAGGAAAGCAAATGGCAGGGAGAGTTACGTGTACCCTATAACCCTAATTTAAAACTGAAATATGGGGGTGCCTGGGTGGTGCAAAGAGTTAAGCATCTTACTCTTGGTTTTAGCTCAGGTCACGATCTCAGGGTCCTAGGATCCAGCCCTGTGTTGGGCTCTGAGCTCAGCAGGGAATGTGCTAAGGATTCTCTTCCTCTATCTTTGTCTTCCCCTTACACTCAGGAGCATGCACTCTCTCTCCCTCTCTCTCAAATCAATCAATAAATCTTTTAAAAAAATAAAAAATAAAACTTAAATATGGTTTTTGTTTTGTTTTGTTTTTACCTTTAAAACTGATTGGCAGTGACATTAGCAGGAATGGAGGAACAAGGATTTCTCAAAATCTTCTCCTCCATAAAAGCACCAAGAATACTGGCAAAAGAATCTGAGTCAACTGTTTGCAGGACTCTAGAAATTAATAAAAGTTTTACAGGAATCTGGGGAGCATTTATTTAAGTAAAACCATAGAATCTTTGTAAGACAGTTGAGTTTTCTGATGTTTTAACTTGTCTATATCCATCCCCTTCACCCCAGCTCCCCAGTAGCTTTGAAAACCAACAGCCCACAGTTACAGTAAAAAATCAACAGCCAGACATCCACTGGAAGTGGTAGAATGGGTTTGGAGCCCCTTCAAAGCCCTGTTCCCGAAGAAATGCTATTATTTGGCCTATCTGGTAGTTCCTTGAAAGAACAAACTTGCAGGTCTTTACTTAGTCTAACTCAGGGGTCTACAAGTCTTTTCCCCTGGGGGCATTTGTTAAAAATCATCATCAGCAATTGTTTAACATCAGAATTGCTTAAGGCAGTGGATAACATTTGGGACAAACAATAGACTAACCAAAAAGTTGAAAAGGGAAATCTTGAGGGTGAGATGTTTGTAAGGGCTTTGAAAAGCTCTGACATATTTATGGGAATCTAGAAGGTCACACACACGTGTAGGGCTATACACACTTACCCTGGATTGTATGCATGCTCAGGAAAACTTGAGAAGGCCATAAGTTCTCCTCTCTGGCTTTCCTTGAGGTTTTCCATTAGGAAGTGCAGGTGAAGGCAGAGTTATCAACTGCCTGACTTACTGTTAGAAGCATGCCCCAACACAAACACAGAGCCCCTTGGCAAAGACTGGGCTACTTATTGGCTCCAGACATTTAAGGAAATCATTGTCTAACCACTAAATTAATCAAGCAGATACTTCGGTGGCCACAAATGATAAAGAATAAAGATGTTACAGAATTAGTTTAGAAAATCACTAAAGGAGCACCAGGGTGGCTCAGTCGGTTAAGTGTCTGCCTTCAGCTCTGGTCATGATCCCAGAGTCCTGGGATCGAGCCACACATCGGGCTCCCTGCTCAGCGCGGAGCCTGCTTCTCCCTCTCCCTCTACCACTCCTGCTTGTGCTCTCCCTCTCTGTCAAAAAAATAAATAAAATCTTAAAAAAAAAAGAAAATTACTAACAGAACAAATAGCAGCACAAAGACGTAACCACAAAGACAACACCACCCGTAACACCAGCAAACTTGGGCAACAGGAAAGGACCTTCTCAGGTTTGTCATATTATATTATCTAAAATGTCTGGTTTTCATCAAGAACAACAAAAATATGACACAGAAAAACAAGAAAATATGTCCTATGTGAAGGGAGGGGGGAAGCAGTCAATAGAAACTATCCCTGAAGAAACCCAGACATTGGATTTACTCAACAAAAATGTAAAATTTACTATTTTAAATAGAGAACTAAAGGAAATCATATCTAAAGAACTAAAAAAAATTATGAGAGTAATATATCACAGAATAGAGATTATCAAGAGATAGATATTATTTTAAAAAGCAAATAGAAATTCTGGAGTTGGAAAGTATAGGAACTGAAGTTCAAAAGAAAAGAAAAGAAAAAACAACTCTCTAGATGGCTTCCCAAGTATATTCTAGGAGGCAGAAGAAAAGAATCTGTAAAATTGAATCTTTGTCAATTGAGATTATCCAGTCTGAGGAACAACAACAACAACATAAAGAATAAAGAAAATGAACAGAGCCTCAGAGAACACGGGTGCCATTAAGCATACCGACATAGGTCTAATGGGAGTCCCAGAATGAGAGAGGAGAGAAAAAGGGGCAGAAAGAATATTTTTAAAAAACATAGGACAACAGATTATCAAACTTGATGAAAAACTTGAATCTAAGGATTCAAGAAGCTTAACAAACTCCAATAAGGTAACTGAAAAAACAAACAAACAAAAAGAATCCATATTTAAACACATCGTAATCAAGCTGTCAAAAGCCAAAGTGAGACACTTGAAAGCAGAAAGAAAGGGCTAATTGATTATGTACTAGGGATTCTCAATAAGATTAATAGCAGATTTCTCATAAGACAAAGCCAAAAAAACCAATGGGTTGAAAAAACAAAACAAAAACAAAACAATGGGTGGATATATTAAAATTTCTTTTTTTTTTTAAAGATTTTATTTATTTGAGAGAGAGAGAATGAGAGATAGAGAGCACGAGAGGGAAGAGGGTCAGAGGGAGAAGCAGACTCCCCGCCTAGCAGGGAGCCCGATGCGGGACTCGATCCCGGGACTCCAGGATCATGACCTGAGCCGAAGGCAGTCGCTTAACCAACTGAGCCGCCCAGGCACCCCTATATTAAAATTTCCAAAGTAAAAAAGACTTTCATGCAAGAATTTTATATCCAATAAAACTGACTTTCAAAAATGAGGGAGAAGTTAAGATATTATCAGATAAACAAAAAGCTTACAGTTTGTCACCAGCACAACTTTTCTACCAAAACACTAAAGGGATTCTTTCAGGATGAAGGGAAAGGACACTAAAGGAAAAATCAAATCACTATACCAAAATAAAGACCACCAGTAAACATAACTACATAGGCAAATAAAAAATACAGTATAAATACATTACAGTTACCTCTCTGCATCAAAAGGCATAAACATTATAGCTTTTAAGAGATACTAAAAAAGATTGTAGCAAGTTATACCTCCACTAGCACTTTATGTTACTTTCTATTTCTCTATAGTTTGTCCAGCACTGGATAGTAGCAATTTTAATGATTGGCAATCTGCTGAGGCACATCAGAATATCATATAGTTGCGATCGTACAGTATGTAGCCTTTTCAGATTGGCTCCTTTCACTCAATAATATGCATTTAAGGTTCCTCCATGTCTTTTCATAACTTGATAGCTCATTTCTCTTTTGCATTAAATAATCCCATTATCTGGATGTATCACAGTTTATCTATTCACCTATTGAAGGGTGTCTTGGTTGCTTCCATGCTTTATATTCTTTATACATATTGCTTCCAAGTTAATATAATTCCAATTATATATAAAGCTACTATAACAGTGTACAGGTTTTTGTGTGAACATAATTTTTCAACTCATTTTGGTAAACTAAATATCGAGGAGTGCATGCAGTTGCTGGATCATACGGTAAGAATATGTTTAGTTTTGTAAGAAACTCTCAACTGTCTTCCAGTTGTGGCTACTCCATTTTACAGTTTACATTTCCACCACCAAAGAATTAGAGGTTCCTCTTGCTCCATATCTTTGCCAACATCTGGGGTTGTCAGTGTTTTTAATTTAATAGGTGTACACTTTTACCTCCCTGTTGTTTTAATTCGTTTCCCTAATGACATAGAACTTGGAGCATGTGTTTATGCTTATTTGCCCTCTGGATATTCTTTACTGAGGAGTTTCTTCAGGTCTTTTGCCCTTCTTAAAAATAGGGTTGTTTGTTTTCTTAATTAATGAAAAATGTTGACTTTGAAGAATTCTACTGATGTTTTGTCAATAGTTCTTTATCCTCTGTCTTATGCAAAGATTTACTCCCAGCCTATGACTTGTCTTCTCATTCACTTGAGTAGTTCAGTGTTGTAATTCTACATTTTAACCCCCCAAATAAGACACTATTTTTTTTTTCAAATTTTACTTATCTGAGACAGAGAGAGAGAGAGCACATGCTTGTGAGAGCACAAGCAGGGGGAGGGGTAGAGGCAGAGGGACAAGCAGACACCCTGCTGACTAGGGAGCCCATGCAGGGCTTGATCCCAGGACCCTGAGATCATGACCTGAGCCCAAGGCAGACGCTTAACTGAGCCACCCAGGCGTCCATATTTTGAATGATATATTTGTATGTGATATTCTATGTCATAAAGTGGGCTTTCAGACTAATTGTGTTATTTTAGGTGATAATTTTGTTTGTTTTATTGGCTGCTTTGAACTTCTACTCTTTGGCTTTGATGTTACCGAGTTTTACTGTGCTGGTTTAGAAATATTTGTATTTTTGTGTATTGATTTTAAGAATTCTGGTACATTGTGCTTCTTGTCTCTCTGAATTTATGTTTTTGACATTTTGGAAATTTTCATTTTGTTATCTATTCATATTCTCATTGGTTTCATCTTAACTCTTTGATGGGACTCTCATTAGGTAAGCATTTCTTTCTTGTTTTTCAGTCTGTTTTCTGTCTCATATTCTCTGCCCCTTGCTTTCTCCTTTCTTTCATCTTTGTTTTATCTCTATCTTTCTCTCCTGCAAATGAACAAACCAAACATTTCAGGTGTTTCTTCCAAGTAGATGATCTTCACTTATGCCGCCACTCGTCCGTCCATTGAGTTTTTAACTTATTTTAGTCTTTATTTTTACATTTTTCTTTTTCTTCCTTCAAACTTCCTGCTCTTTGTTAGACCCTTTTTATGGCCTTTTTATAAAAGAAATATGTTTTATATCTTTTAACATTGGCATGCATAGCTTTATTTTATTTTCTGTATTTGATATTTTTAATAGTAAGGGGCCTGAGAATCCAAATCTATTTCTTGCTATTTTTATTGACTCTTACATGTTTGCTTTATTACTTTTACATGTTTTCTGCTTTTTTTGGTTTGTGTGTTTTCAATCACAATAATATTTATGTCTATGTTGAATTGAAAAAAAAAAAAAAAAAAAAACAGAAATACCAGTCATGATGTAACACAAAGCATAGCCAAATAAAATCTTTCTTGGAACATCTGACTCAATCTGTATAGGCAGTCAACGAAGCTCTTTGCTTAGTTCAATGGGCCTTAAATTTATTTCCTTATCAACATTCAGAATAAAACATTTGGAAAAATATGATACTTTTATGTACAAATGTTTTGCTTCATGATTACCGCTTAATTAAAGATAATTCTGGGACACCTGGATGGCTCAGTCGATTAAGCATCTGACTCTTGATTTTGGCTCAGGTCATGATCTCAGGTTCCTGGGATAGAGCCCGGGAAGGGCTCTGCCCTCAGCAGGGAGTCTGCTTGAGATTCTTTCACTCCCTCTCCTTCCCCCTCTGTGCTTCCCCCTGCATGAGCTAGCTCTCTCAAATCAATCAGTAAATCTTAAAAAAAAAAAAAAAAAAGCTAGTTCTTTTCTTAAAGGAAGAGTCACAATAAATAGTATTTTTCTTTTACAAAGAGACTTACTTTTTTCTTTGGTTGACTTTTTTTCAGAATGAATGATAAAATCCTTAGACTGAAAAGGGCTTGAAGAAGTGGGAATGTTTATATCTGTTTATAGAAACAGGTGTAATAATGATTTAGATTTCTTTGATATTTTATGAATGGCTTTTGGCAAAACTGTATAACATTTAAAAAAATGACTAACTCTTGATTTAGTAATTCTACTTTTAGGTATTTTCACTAATATATGTGTAGCATTTTTCATCAATAAGAGAATGGTTTCTTAAAGTTGTTATATCAAACAATAGAAGACCATAAATCTACTGGGAAGTAAGCATAATTTTCTTTTTATTTATTTTTTATTTTTGGAATGTAAGCATAATTTTGTATCTACTGGCATGGAAATATGCCCATAATATACTAACACAGGAAGAGCATGTTTTGAGGAATTATAATCTAATTTTTTAAAAACTGTATATGAAAGTAGATATACTCATCAATTATGAGCAATTCCCCCTATTTTAACATAAGCCTAGGTGATTTTCCTTTCTAACTCCTTTTACTATAGTACCAAGGAATCTTTATTTCCATTTTGACCTCCATTTAGCATCGTTACCATAGAAATACATAGAGAAAGAATCATTGCTCAGAATTGACTTTTGAAGTCCATGGAAGAGAGAAGAGCTTTGAGAGGAACGAGGCTTTGTGTTATAAGAGCCATGATATATTGAGTTTGAAAGGCAACATTTACAACCATAAATAATAGATTTGAGAAAAAATAGATGAAACGCTAAGTGACCATATAAAGGGTAGGTAAACATGCTGAAAGATGTATGATTTTGGGATTTCTTAGCATCTCAGTGGACAGGACCATGACGAGAAAGCAATGGCAAGTAGGAAAATATATCTGGAAAGCTAAATCCCAAGTGTTAACGGCAGTTACATCAGGGGTTCCTGGAGTAGAAAACCTCTTTTTCGAGCTTTTGTATTCCTGTATTTTTGGCAATTTAAAATAAGTAAGAATTGCTTGTGTAATCTTTTTTTTTAAGATTTTATTTATTTATTTGACAGAGAGAGAGACATAGTGAGAGAGAGAACACAAGCAGGGGGAGTGGGAGAAGGAGAAACAGGCTTCCCGCTGAGCAGGGAGCCTGATGCAGGGCTTGATCCCAGGACCCTGGGATCGTGACCTGAGCCTAAGGCATAAGCTTAATGGCTGAGCCAACCAGGCACCCCTGCTTGTGTAATCTTAAAATAATCTTAAAAAATATGAAACAGAAGGAAAGAAACATTGGATTTGGGAAGGGACAAGAATAATCCAGTAAAATATCTGTGGTTTTTGTGATTTGTTGTGTTTTTAATGATGTTATTTAAAAATAATAAATTTTATTACTTCTAGTTATTTTCCAGAAATTACTAAATAATTCAGCCACTAAAACGACATAGATGTGAAACTTTTATAATTAGCACAAGCTTCATAAGGAAATTTGTTTCATGTTCCTCAGTTATTTTTAAGAGGTTAGAAATTGGGGTGTGAAAGAAAGGAATAACAGGTGAATACAAAACTTACAGGGCAGTCCTGGGAAACTACTGGAAGAAGAGTGGAGGCTGGGAGACTGGGGAAGGATGGAACAGGAGACCTCACCTTGGAAGAGCTTGTCAATTAACCCAATGGCAGCTGTTATCTGTATCTTACAAACTGTTCAAAGTCAAGGGGAATACAGCACATTTGATTTAAAAGAGAGTTGAAACAACTCCGAGTCGCTGTATATCACTGAGTTTACCAAAGCAGAGGTCAATTCCAGTGTGAGGACATTGCAGGTCTGGCCAGTGTTTTAGAGCTCGTGAGGGTCAGGGTTAGGGTTAGCTGGTGGCGTGGATGCAACAATGTGCTCAGATAATCCCTGTCGCAGCATTCTAGGGAAAATACTTTTTTTTTTTTTTTTTTTGATAAAAGTGTGTTATGACCTTAGAGCACAATATGCAGCAGGATGATATTGCTGGTTTTGAAATTTACATTGTGACCACCGGCAAGTTATTCAGGCATTATCTGCTTGAGCTTCTCCCTACTTAAAATGCCAGAAATATTCTTTTCCCTGGCTGACATATGTATATTCTTAGGGTAAATGTGATGGCACTTTGAGAACCAGGGAGAGGTCTTTAATGAATTGTTTTAGGTCACTGTTTTTTTTTTTTCATCATTGTTTAAAAAACAAAAAATCTAGGTGAGGAGCCTGCCCGTCCTACCAAATGCTGATAAGCTCTCAGTATGCCACGGAACGGTGATGATAGGAAGATCATTTTTTTCCTAGTGGTAAATATTGGAATATTTGAAGGTGATGACCTTTATTAATATAAACTTTATTGTTACAAATTACTCTAATATTAATTTGATTTTAGGTAATAGCATTGAGCAAATCTAATTAACTGTAATTAGTAAAATAATCATCTTAAGCCTTTAATCCAGAGAGGAAGACAGTTTTTTTTAGCTTTCGATATATTCAGTATTTGAAAAATGATTGTTTTTCTCCTCCTTCTTTTTAATCAAGAAATAATTGCTTGAATAATTAGGCAAATAGTCTTAGTGGACTATAAGCTTGTCCTCTGTGGAAATGATAAAAAAAAAATGCGGAAGAATGACACATTAATCAGCATATAACCCTATGCAATATTGAAGCTGACACCATTTTAGAACTTTTTATAAAAAACATGAATATCTTTCTTTTTTTAAGGAATATCTTTCTTGATCTCAATTCAGTTTTTTGTTTTGCATATATTTAATATGGCACATTATTTTTCACTTAACTAACATTTTTGCTGAGGATGCACAAGTGAGTATGAAACAGGAACTAATGTGTGACGGTGAGTTGAAGTTGTAGAAAAGGAGACAGGCGGATTGGAGAAATCTTTCAGAACCAAGCATATTATTAAGTAATAGAATAGCCACCTAAATACTCCAGGCTTCATTTCTCTAAAATGTCCTGCTCTGCTTTGTCTGTTGTTTCCTGGATTGCTGGAAAATCATATGCATTTGTGCAAATTCAGCACTGTGTTTTGAAAAACAACCACTGAACGGTTCTCTACTCAATTTGTTTTGAATTGGCTATGCATGATTTAAACTAGAATATCGTGCACATTGTACTGTCTTGCAGTGTCTTATTCTAGGTTATCTAATATTTAGAGCATGAATCTAGGTGTCCTTCAAAGCATCTAATTTATTCTCAATAATTTGTTCTTAACAACTGCCTCTCTTACATACTCTGATATAATGTGCCATTTGATTTCTCTTCATTTAATGAATTATTTTCCTGCTGTAGACAAAACTTAGGGGGAGAGGGCCTACCTCTGGCCTAATTTAGAAGTCTAGTTTTATTTGAGCAGACTTTATGGTCCTGTTACCTTACATAATTGCATGGGGTTTTGGAGCCTCTCCTGCCTCTAAAGTCTCCTATCTAAAATACCTGTCGAGTGCAAATGGTCCCAGTGAATTTATCTTTGACATTCCACCTCTCTCACTGGTGTTATCTCTTTGCTTCTAGTTTCTCCTCCTACAGTTTTCCATAACTTGACAGTATGTCTCTTTCTACGGTACAAATTGATTCCCACTTAAGAAGCTATGTGAAAAAGGAGAATCAAATGGAATTTAGAGTCCTTAAACATCTAATAACCAAAATTAAAAATTCAGCTGATGGGCTCAGCAGAAGAATGGAAGGAACAGAGGAAAATCGTAGAATTAAAAAACAGAAAAATATAAATCATTCATTCTGAACATGGAGAAAATAGACTGATTATCCTTCTTCCACATTCACTTTTAATGAGGTGTAAGAGTGAAGACCTAGGAGGAATCGGGGCTCCTCCATCTTGCCCAGAAGGAAAAGTCAGTGTCAAAAACATCTGTGTAAGTTTCAAGAATTCTGAGACCACTACCTAATATCCTTTTTTTTTTTGCATAATTCACACCATATCTTCTGTCATTTATGGTTTCAGCTTATCTGAAATATAAAGAGAATTTAGCAATGCTTGCAGAACAATTAGAATGCAGAATACTTTTGATTTTTAAAAAATTTTAAGGTTTTTTCCCCCACATGTAACAAATCACACATTTTTTAAAGCCACTCACCTTTATTGAGGTGTTTCAAAGAATTTGAATTAACCATGTTTGTTACATACACACATATACCCACATATACACACATACATTTAAATTGAATAATTAAGAAAAACATAGTATTTCTTTATCCTATAGTACTTACCCTAAAATTTACTACTGTAATCATTAGGGGCATTTGTAAAAATTACCTTTGTCTAAGCCCAACCTGGCAACATTAATTCAGATTTTGTGAGTAGGGCCCAGGTTTTGGTGTTAATTTTTAGAGATTCCCAGGTGATTGTAGAAAAGCCATGATGAGCATCATTGAAATAAATAACTTTATTACAAATAGAATGGGAACCAAAACCAACTTGTTTGAGACACATTCAACTCAGATTGTGGACTCAAAAATACCCAAATGTATTCAAGGGAGCTTAGCCTGTCAGGCTTAACCATTTAGCCTGCTCTAAGCAAGTATCAGTATGTTGACTAGCTATGGACTCCCAGTCAAGCAAGGGGACGGCATGCTGCTTCCTTGCTCACCTACCTCTTTAGGGTGAGGATATGTTCACCTAAAGGTTTAAAAGTTTGTGGTGAAGGTTTTGAAGTCTCTCTCTTAATCAGGTCTAAATATTTTCTAGACTTATCTATGTTATTTTTAACTCTATTTTGGGACAAGTTGGCATTTGCCCTTTTTAACGGTTGGTGAGGTGGGGCCTTGGATGCATCATTAGTTAAACCAGTCAAAACCATATTTAGAAACTCAAGTTTGGGATACCTGGGTGGCTCAGTCGGTAAAACGTCTGCCTTCGGCTCAGGTCATGATCCCAGTGTCCTGGGATAGAGACCGGTGTCAGGCTCCCTTCTCAGCGGGAAGCCTGCTTCTCCCTCTGCCTGCCAGTCCCCCTGCTTGTGCTCTCTCTCTCTCTCTCTCTCTGACAAATAAATAAATAAAATCTTAAAAAAAAAAAGAAATTCAAGTTTGTGTGTTTCTATTACTCATTTGTTTTACTTATGTAAAAGTTTAGAAAGAAGTGCCCTGGGATTTATAAAAAGCAGGAAAGTAACCCATTAGACCTAGATTGTATAATATAATGTTATAACTCATCTCTTTAGAAGAAAGAATTATAATTTAATGTGTAAAATACAAGTGACTAGAAGATGTATGGTTACTGCTCTTTTAGTTTTCTATACATTATCTAAACTAGATCACTAGATGTAAACGAAAATCATAAGGGCCATCTTGTAATTGGTAATGATTCTCAAAATATTTGTTTCATGCCTGAGAGAATGATCTCTTCTCTTCCAGGTGAATAATACATCCCTTACCTTTTGCCATAATATCTAAAAGGACCATTTTTATGCACTGAGGACACTCTTTGACATTTGCCTCTTTGTTTGTTTTCCTAGAAATAGAAAGAAGTCTTGTCTAGATTGGCTTATTCATCTGAAAGAGCTGATGACTGCAGGCATGGCATAGGATTGTCCAATGAATTCAGAAAAACAGGGAGTTTGAAGAGCTTTCCAATCCTAATGAATTAGACTCTCACTATGTGTTTTGACTTTTTTATAGGAACTATATATTCCCAGAGTTTCAGTCAAATCTATGTTTAAGTAAAAGCTAAAAATTCATTCTGAAACCCCTAATATGAAAGACTTTGTGTCATCCTTGTTACTTTTAACTGGTTTCCTGTTGTTCATTGGGAATGAAATAAAATGGGCTGTAAGAACATAGGGAAGAATGTCCTATAGAATGAATACTATATGATTATTGTGGTGCTTAGTTTTATGTGTCAATTTGATTTGATAGCTGGTAGAATATTGTTTCTGTTTGTGTCTGTGAGGATATTTCTGGAAGAGACTAGTATTTGAACGAGACTGAATGAAGATTGCTCTCACCAATGTGGTCCACCCTGTTGAGGATCCAACTAGGACAAAAGGGCACAGGAAGGGTGAATTTATTCTCTCTGCTTGAGTTGAGACCTCCATCTTTGCCTGCTCTTGGGCATTGATGCTCATCCTGCCCAGGTTTCCAGACTCAGTCTGAATCACACCATTGCCTTTCCTGGGTCTCTGCCTGGCAGAGACCAGGTTGTGGGATTTCTCAACTTCCATAATTAAATGAGCTGATTTTTGCTTCTGTTGGTCTTGTTTCTCTGGAGAACCAATTACAGTTATGTACCTATGAAAGAGAAAAACATACATTTCTGGTTATAAGAACATTTATAAATGATAATTTAACTGAGCTGAAAAAAATCATGCTAACATACCAGTATGCAGTATCTGGTGAATACCTAGGTTTTTACATTGTTTTTATGTGAGATGTTCACAATATTTTATTCTTTATCTGATTTCTGCTGCTTGTTAATTATCAAGCAATTTTGAACTTTGGAGTATCAATTGGTGGGTTTTTTGTTTATTTAAGAGGATCTGCCACTTGAATGGTAGAATATTAATCCTTGCTAACAAGATATTAATGATATTTATATTTACCAAGGTGAACTTGGCAACAATTCTGATTCAGAGGTTTTATTTCTGGTCTGGTGGTGAGATATCTAGAGTTAAAGGTCTATAAAACACTGGCAGTTTGCTAACACAACACATAAACCGGTTCAACAACACTGATTTGCCTGACTTAAGCAAGATTTTTTTTTTCTGCTACAATTATTTTTATTTTTTTTTCTAATGAAAGATTCTTTTGAGTGACTCTAAACACATTTTAAGGAATAATTAGTTTAAACCCCATCACCATATATTACCAAGCTAACAAAATTAACATGGCAGGGCGCCTGGGTGGCTCAGTTGGTTAAGCGACTGCCTTCAGCTCAGGTCATGATCCTGGAGTTCCAGGATCGAGTCCCACATCAGGCTTCCTGCTCAGCGGGGAGTCTGCTTCTGCCTCTGACCCTCTTCCCTCTCGTGCTTTCTATCTGTCATTCTCTCTAATAAATAAATAAAATCTTTAAAAAACAAAACAAAATTAACATGGCAGTCTTGGGCCGGTGATCAGCCTCTTCTTATCCATGCATCTAGCTCTGTCGATAAACCACATGTAACAAGAGACTTTTGCAGTGGCGCATTTATTTCTTTATGAATATATGTTGGTCTCTGGTGTTTCAAATATTCGTGAAATTCAACTTTAAAAAGCAATAGTTTTAAAATATAGAGGTACTGGGGTGCCTGGGTGGCTCAGTTATTAAGCGTCTGCCTTCGGCTCAGGTCATGGTCCCAGGGTCCTGGGATCGAGCCCCGCATCGGGCTCTTGCTCAGCGGGGAGCCTGCTTCTCCCTCTCCCACTCCCCCTGCTTGTGTTCCCTCTCGCTTTGTCTCTCCTTGTCAAATAAATAAATAAAACCTTTAAAAAAAATAGGTACTATTGGAAGAGAGCATTATTTAATTGAGACTTAGACTTGCTAGTCATCTCCCCCATTCTGAGTGGCTTTCAAAGGACATTTCAACTCTTAAATTGAAATTCAAGGAGGCTAATTTTAAAGTGATTTCAAAATAAGAAACATATTATTTTTCCATATTGTTTTTTTAAGTGTCTAAATAATTGCAACAAAGAAACCATATTTCCATAACAAAAGAGGGTATATGGACAGTCCTCTAATTTTAACTGGTGACACCTGATTATATTCTAAATAATCTGGTGAAATTTGCTTATGTAAGAAGATCTATCCTATTTCTTATGGATGTCCCATATACCATTCTGAAAAGTAAATAAAAGGTACTCTTTATTATGAGTTTGCATGGACACATTTGTCCAATGTAAGTAAAGTTTGTGCAAAAATAATAAAGATTATAAAGAATAATGTCTTGATAGGAAGGACTTTACTTAGAAAATTCAATATGACTCACTGATAGAGTTATATTAGAGGCTTATAACTAGGACTTAAATTACCCCAATATATTATGATGTAGGTTGTAATAATAATTCAATTTTAACATTTGTAGAAATAGAAAACTAAGAATGTAATGAAAAAAACAGGAAGAGTATACAGTGAGCTGCTGTAAATGACATCTGGTTACGAATCATATGATTTGCCAGATGTAGGAAGTTTCATTGGCATGTCTTTACAATCAAAATTATGTTTTCAAAATCAAAATCAATTTTACTTATATAGCTTTGAGATTATAATTTAAAGATCCAAAATATGTGCTCCAGCACTAAAATTATAAGTGAAAATAGAAATTCCTGAATGACAGTTTTAAAAGGTAGAATTTTTAGTAATTCAATATTGAATACCAAACGTTTTTAATCCACTATCATCAGTGAGATACTTTTTGCATAGCTTCCTTGGAAAAATGTGAAAAACTCATTCACATGGGAATTTTGGAACTTTAAGCTCCATGTGTGGATGGAGGGTATGGGGATGATACAGAGCCAACTTGAGGAGCGGTAGAGAAAGTTCTTGACCACATGCATTCATTCTTGAGTAGTTGAGAGTGTCTGAGAAGACAATGTTGCTACTGGAAATGACCCAGAATGGGAGGAAGTGAAATGGCACCTACTGTGGGTTCTATTGCTGGCCCCAAAGAGGAGCCACAGTTCACCCGGAGATGGTGTTGGGGAGGTCAACAACAAGAGAGAAATTAAGTCCAAGTATCTTAATATCAGGGACAAGAGTAGGTGAATGTTGATCTTTCAATATGGTCCTCCTAAGTAGAAGAAAAAATGCCCTGCCAGGAAATACAATGGGAATGGAAGCTTTTAAATGCTTTGTGTAAGCTGGGGGCAGTTGCAGAAACTAACTTTGAACTGAAACCCAGATCTTTGAGTTCGAATGGAAGATCTGGCTCAGACAAAGAACATTAAAAACCTATCTCAGCACTCTTGATTTTATTCTTTTATTGTTATTTTTTTCTTTTCATGATGGGCAGGGCAGGCTTTTACTATTTCAAAGGTCAATGCCTAATGCAGGTGAGAGAGAGGACACGTGGCTTGGTGCCGAACCCTACCGAATTTAAGAAGAGAACTCTGAAGAGAAGCTAGAATAGACAAACAAAGGGCAGGGAAGTACTGCTTCAAACTGACAAGAACTCCTTCTATCAAATTGCAGTTAAGAATGGTAGTCAAGTTCAATGCCTTTGAAGGAAGAGAGATCTCAATTCATCTCTTTTGAAAAATGGTTCCTATTTATGTATATTATTTTTGTTTCTGGAGTCAGGTGGCTGTATTCTTTTATTAAGGACGAAAAATTTCTCAGTGATTTTGCAGTGTGTGTAACTGATGCAGCCCAGGTTAAGGAGGCTGCCTGGTGCATCGGCACCAACATGACCCTTTTTACTGAGCAGATGTGGCAGGTGGGGTCTTGGCTCTGCATTGCTGAATAGTTGCGTGCCTTTATTCACATCATTTAACCTTCCTGTCCCTCATGTTTTGTTTTGTTTTTTTTCTCTGCAACAATAGGGACTTGGATCAAGTAATTTCTATCATTTTTATATTGAAAATCATATAATTGAATCTCTCTTATTTTACTTACTAAGCTTTCTCTTCTATGATATTTGCCATTATTAAAATAAAGTGTTACCATAGGGCATAGTCCTGAGAGATTTGAGAATGACTTTGGGGGTTTTGTGCTGTCATTCAGCCTTGTCAACAGCCAATTGAGTTGTTAGTTTAGTATTGATTGAGGGAGCAAATGTCTCTTCCAGCATTGATTACTAAAATAAGAAAGTCACACAACCCGTCATGGCTGATTGGCCTTTCTTTTTTTCCTGCTAATCAAAGTAAACTATTTAGTGCACAAAATACTTTTATAAACCCCACATTTTCTAAGTAATATTTATAAGTGATAAAACACCACTCTAAAACTAAAATCATTGTTGGTATTTATTGACCATGTGTGATATGCTAGGCATACATGTTGTAGGTACATTCCACGTATTAACTCACTTATTTCCTATAGCCACTGTGAGTTAAAGGCATCGCTAACATTTTATAAATAGTGAAATATTAAGCCCACAGAACCATGATCATATTGTAAGTCTATGGGAGGGGGAGTTTGAAACCAGACTGTCTTACTCCCAAGCCTGTTCTCTGAATTCCACACTGCCTTTCCATCAGCATAGGCTACTCATTTCTACTTTTCTGTCTCTGTTTTCTGCTCTTATTATCAAGGTCCTTAGTCAAGAGTTCCCACTTATCTTACCTCTTTTTAGATCCCGCACTTCGCACACAGAGATTTTTAAATGTATGCTGTTACTTCTGGCTTGGCTGGTCTGATGATGTAAACTTAGAATTACCATGAAGCCTTATCTGTGTCAATTTTTTAAAAATTAATTTCCTTCAAGACTCTAATGGCCTATTTCTTTTTTTTTCTAGAGCAGTAGCCAGTTCTGTCCCATGTTCATTTTCATTAAACTGAACAAGTTTTACAGCAATTGCCGCAGAGGATTTCTTCCCTGTTGCTTCTAGACTTTGCACTCCTCTTTTCACTGGTTTCACCTTTTCAGCTACACACCCTGCAGAAGAGCCCTGTTCTCTCCACTTAATGCAGTGCAGGCGGTTTTCACTGGTGACCCTGGGGAAATGCTCTGCCTCTTTGTCTCTAGGACACAGCACTGGCTGTCAGTCAGTGGCTGTTGACAAGTTGCCTTCTAATGGGACCAAAAAAAAAAGAAAATCGCTTTTAACAGAACATAACTTTGGAAGACAATTATGCAGAACTACCATTTCTCTACACCTCCAGACCGACAGTAATGGCATTTTAAAAGTAGATGCCTGCAGAGGGACTGCTCACAAAGAGTGAACTACAGATGATGAAATTATAGATCATCAGGAGAGGTATTTTTGGGCAGGCAGGCTCTTTGGTGTCCCTGAAAGTGTACTGCATATATACCCCATTTTTGAAAGACACTTTGATAAAACACCTGTGAATAAAAGATTTTAGATTAAAAAAAATAAAAAAATAACCCTGCTGGTTCTATAGAGCCTTCATTTAAACAAGAAATACATTGTATTATGGCATTTTTCACTCTGTACCTAATCTAACAAAGGGATCTGGAAACATGTGGGTTTTATATGCTTAACATAGATTGTTTTAGTTTTCATTCATAAACATGAAAGAGAAAATTTGTATTTCCTTGTAAAATCTTCAATGAATTGAATAATCCATAATGACATATCATTTAATTTCTATTAATTAATATTTTAAATGGGCACAAAATATTGTAGTCTTAACGTTATGTAAGAGAAGTTTTAGTAAAATATAGCATTTCTCATTTGGATGATAAGATCTGCTTTGTGTTTTGTTTCATTTTTGAAGAGAGAGCCCTCATGCCACTGTCAGGGGACAGGGGGCAGGAAGAGAGTCTTAGGCAGGCTTCACACCCAGTGCCAGCCCAGTGTGGCCTGACTTGGGGGCTCGTTCTCATGACCTTGAGATCATGACCTGAGCCGAAATCAAGAGTCAGATGCTTAACCTACTGAGCCACCCAGGTGCCCCGTATCGTTCTGGTTTAAATTCAGACATCAATTAATGCTTGAAAGTCTTTTTGAAATAACTTTTTTTCATGCTTGGTAACATGTATTTTTTAAAATATAAATTGAGCTTCATTTGTAGGTGTTAACATGCCTCCCCTAGATTCTTTTTTAGAGCCTAGGGATGGCTTTCATGGAGCTGTAAGCTCTGCAAAATTATATGGAAAATTTTGTGTGAACATGAAATTTTCTTTTCTTTCTTTTTTAAGATTTTATTTATTTATTTGACAGAGAGAGACACAGTAAGAGAGGGAACACAAGCAGGGGGAGTGGGAGAGGGAGAAGCAGGCCTCCCACAGAGCAGGGAGCCCGATGCGGGGCTCGAACCCAGGACCCTGAGATCATGACCTGAGCCTAAGGCAGACGCTTAATGACTGAGCCACCCAGGTGCCCCAGCCTGAAATTTTCTTGATGAAAGGTTCATAGCTTTGATAAGGTCCTTAATGAAACCTGTAAACTGAAAGCTAAGAACCAACAGCCTAGGTGAAGCACTCCTAAGTCATTGTTTATATTCCATTCCAATACATGGTTTCTTCCCCCTCTCCAAATTCTGGAAGAGATGTTGCTGGGCTTTGTCTTAGAGATGATTTCATCACAAAAGGAATAAACCTAACTGAGCCATCTTGAGAAAGGGTATGTACTTTAAGGAATCAGGAGATGTTAAGGAACTCACCGACGGGAAATGCAGTCATGCTTTGAGAGGGGCTAAAGCCAAGCTTTGCTGAAGCCATTGGACAGGAAGTGTGCTCTCTCATGTCCTCATCACATCTTTGGTCCCTGTGTGTTTATTTCATCCCACTACATGTGTTATATACTTATCTCTGTCCAAACCAGTTTCACTTCTAAGAGTTAATGTTAAATGTCTTTGTAAGCTATTGTCCTGCTTCAATAGCTTATTAACTTGACTTTCTACATATCAATTCCCAATTCCTAGGAGAGACAATATAATTGGATTAACTGATGTTCACTTCTGGATCCAGGTTATGGGTTCTCATGAATGCTTGCTCATTAAGGAGGGTCTGTGAAGCTAGTGGGCTTCAGAGAAATGCCTTTAGCACAGTCTATTTGTCATATTGGTAATGTTAATAAACATGTGCTAAATATGGCAGATAAGAATCCAGTCAGGAGACTTAATTCTGAGAACCATTCCATTCAGTGTAATTGAATAGAATCAAAATGCCAATTCTTCAAGGCTCCTAATGCTCCAGTACCCCCTAGCCACCTCCACTAAAGGCATGCCAGATCGCCCAGAACTCAACTGCTGGCACAGGAGGGGACCTCCAGAATGCTTTCCTGAATGGTAATTGTCTGGGACTAAAGAGTTAAGTATTTTTTTAATATAACTCTGCTCATTTTTAGAGCTCTCCATATTTCCTAAAGATTTTGAGAATTAAGATGAGAAATAGATTAATATGTTGCAGCTGCTGGCCTTATAAAGACACTGACTCCTGTTAATACCAAAGTAGATAAACTGGAGCCTATATAGAGAGGATAAAATGCACACATGCATGAAAGATTGTGAGGGGAATGAGAGAAGGTGTGGCTGCTCTCACCGTTGATGGCCTTCCAGTTTATGAAGCCAGGCTTGCCTGGCTGCCTTGGAGTGGGAGAGCACTTCCTATCTATGACTTTCATGATTTCCTCTGGCTCCTCACAAATAAATCTCAGTCCAAAAAGAAGTCAATTGGGTGTCTATTTCTTGTAAGCAAATCATTCCCAAAATAAGTTAGAGATAGGGGGCTGGACAAAACAAAATATTGGAATGGAGAAACTACCAGATTAGACACAGTTGAGAGGAAATTTAATAAGCAGGCTAGACTATGGGAAGAACTCAGAATTTAGCATACATAGATAAACATATAGAAAATAAATATCAAAACAGAGTTTGAGGATCTTGGATGATAGAGTAAGAATTTCCAACGAGCACCTCATAGAAGTTCTGGAAGGGGAGAATGGAGGAAGTAGAATAGGCATGTGGGTATTGAAAGATGAGTGCTGAGGATACCCTGAGAGTATTACTGCACTGATGAAAGACATAAATTCTCAGATTCAGTAATCCTGAGTAGAAAGAATAAAAATAAATGCGACTTAGGGAAAACAGGGTGACGCTGCAGAATTCCAGAGATTAAAATGAATCTCAATAGCTCCCAGAGAAAAGGCAGAATACCTACAAAAGAATAGTACTGATTCCGTATCTTGTAGATGATCATCTGTTCTTATTTTTCACTTTTGGAGAAACGAGAAGGAATAGCAATTTCTCCAACTTGAAAAATACGTATTCTCTCAACAGCCTCTCTACATATCTATATTTACAACATGTATTTGTAATGTAAGGCTGTATCTGTTTGTTTCTCTATAGACAGTGAGATCCCTTCAAAGAAAGTATTATGTCTTATTCACCTGTGTCTCCAAATTATCAAGGGCCTGGCAGCTAGTTGAAGCTCTTTCAGTGGTTGAGAGAATGAGTGAATGACCAGTTTCAGGGAATTTGCTCAAACTGCTCAACGAAGATAGTTCCGTCTTCCTCATAAACACCATTAGTATACCTCTCCTTATGAGAATTTGGTATATTTAGGAAGGCCATCTATATCGACACTTCTCATCTGCTAAGGATTAACTTTGATGATCTACAGTTAAATATTTTTTTGTAGTTGTGATTCTATCTGAGGACTTCAGTCTATAAGAAAGCCAAAAATTAAATTTTTTACACCGAAGGTAAATTTGTAGTATAGGTAATATTTTTTTTTTGGACACTCTGAAAATAGTGAGTAGAAAGTGAGATTAACAAAGAAAGAAAAGGAGCAAAATAAAGCAGGAAGTCTGAAGATCACATTTTCTTACTTCATAATTTTGTGTAAGCTATTTGTCTTCTTGATAATTACAACTTTAAATATCTTTATATTATCTTAAAGTCTCTTTCTGGCTCCAGTTAATGTAGAAAACAAACAAACAAAAAAGAAATGAATTCTTGAAGTGAGAAATTAGAGTGAAACAAGTTATCTGACATAAAATTATTTTAATCACGTTACAGATTCAAATGTAGTAATCATGCTCAGTGCCATTGAATTAATCAGTGGGTCATTCCTTATTTTAGAACTCAGTAGGAGACGGTTGTTTAGCTGTATCTCTGTTTTGTTTTTAACTACACTATCCAGTGATATCTCAGAAGATCTCATTAATTTTCAAAGTCTTATTGACTTAGATGCTCTTTTTTGGTTTCCTAAATGTCAATTTTATCTGGATGTCCAGACAGAAATGCTCTAATCTTTCAAGAATTTACATCACAGAAAGCTGGTGAGCTTTCTAGTGATGTTATTTATTTCATTATTAATAATCAAGGGTTCTCAATTGTAAAATATTACCTCCCTGAGTTTCATCAGTTTTAGGAAATTGAAATGTTTATATATTCTTGGCCAGTGTTCTTACATATTTTAATTTTTTTAAAACTCAGAGAAATTAGAGTCTTTATATTTCAATAAAGACCAGGTGTGCTTTTTAAAAAAATGCCTAGAACTGCAGCATTTTCTGTACCATGCTCAGTTTTATTTGGGTGATTTGCATTTTATCTTTGGACAATCAGTATGGAAATGCTTCCATTTACAAGTGGTCTAGACGATGAAAATCACAGCAACATATGCGACTTTGGAGACGTGCATGTTTTAGTGACTATTTGATATAATGTTCCTTATGTTTCATCAAGCAAAAGCCACCAGTGAAAGGAGAGGATCTTCCCCTGTGTCTTTAAGTTTGGAGTTCAGACTGGCAGTACGTGGGACCAACATTCGTTATTTACATTCAGTGCAGCTGTTTGCACTTTGAAAAAGTTATCTACTTTAAATGGGGGGAAAAAAAGCTTAACTGGTTTTTGGGTTTCCTTTTCATTTGAACAGCAAAACAAAATAAAACTGTATGAGAATGGGAGGAACCTGTATTGAAAGAGCAGGTGAAATATAATACAGTTATCCCTTTTTTAAAAATTTATAACCATATTTGTTTTCATTTATTCCTTAATGGAAGTTTCCTCCAAGGGATAATGCAGCTCTGTTAAAGCCAGAGATTTAACATTGCCGTAACCTTTGCTATTTTCAAGCCAACCAAACAGGAATGTACAGAGCAGATCGGCAGCACTTCTGCTTTTAGCACAAATTTGAGTCTCAGTGTGAGACTGTTTTCCCTTCTACTTCCAGTCTGTTCAGACTTGAATCCATTTACCCCCAGCCAACCTCGAAAGGAATGAGCTCTCTCTTTCTGGTGCTTCATTTGCTTTTGCAGCAGCATAACATGTAAAATGAGTACATCACGACTCCGCATTACAGTTCTCATATCTTAGGACATTATAAACTCTTCCCTTTCACTAAAAAATATTCGCCTGATGATATTCTGATCCGAATGGTCACTGTGGAAGCTAATAGAGAAATGAGATGCTACAATATTGTCTAAATAATCCATGCTTCTGCATTCAGAATACATGCTTTTAAAAGCTTTCTAGGGAAGCCTGGGTGGCTCAGTCGGTTAAGCATTTGCCTTTGGCTGGGGTCATGATCCCAGGGTTCTGGGATCGAGCCCCACGTCTGGCTCCCTGCTCAGTGGAGAGCCTGATTCTCCCTCTCCCACTCCCCCTGCTTGTGTTTGCTCTCTCGCTGTCTCTCTCTGTCAAATAAATAAATAAATAATTAAAAAAAAAGCTTTCTAAACAGAATACTCGTTAAATCAGAAGCACTATGACAATACGCTTGCAGAATACTCCTGGGGTTTTTGAGTATCCTTAAAACATGCCTCACTCGCCTATGCCACATTCCATTTTCACAAAAATTTTTCTTGTATAAATTAATTCAAACTTTTAGATTTCTACATAGGCTGAGCCCATTAGAAAAGGGTCAGGTTGCTTTTGTTTCCACATTTTCCCCTTGTTTGTGATACATTCTGCTCTCAAGAATTTTCCTACATTTTTGGTTTTCATCAGTTTTTTTATGCTATGTCTCAGCATAGCCTTTCTAATATATAGTCTGCTTGGAGGCTATATAAATGGTAAATTTGCAAATTTGCATCTTTCAACAAATTGTGGAAACTTGTAGTCATTATTTTTACTGTTTACTGTTCTCTCCTTTTGAGACTAATTACATTCATGTTAGACATTTTAAACTGTGTTAGGATGATTGTTGTAATAGAGATATACAAAGGTGTACAGGACAATAAACGGTAAAACCCACATTTCCGATTTTCTAAGTACTGAAAATAAAAGAGCTCCTGCCTGGTTACTTTGTAGCACTATCAGACATCTTTATGGTGACTAAAAATAGTCTTGATTCAAAGACATAAGGAGTTATTATGAACATATCTTTTATTTACTCTTTCATACCCCAAATCCTCCAAAACTCTTGAATTAGTATACGACTGTGTGTGCACGCATGTGTCTGCATGCCTGCATGCATATGCCTACAATACATTCATTTGCTTTATGGTGTTTTAACAAGTTGTTTTGTAATTGGCTTTTTTTTTTTTTTTTTTTTTTGCCCCATCCTTAAGCAGCAATGTGCCTGGAATGTTGAGATGTTAGACTTAAGCAAAGTTGAAGAAGTATTTTTCTTGATGGAAAACAAAAAAGAGAAGTCCTGTTAGCGACGGGTGCTTCTCTCTGTAAATATGAAGGGTATGCAGCAGGGGTTGACAAACGCAGAAGAGCATGTGATACCAGTTGCTTTCTAGACCAATGAATAGCAGAATACAAGTGACATGTTATCATGAGTCAGTTCTCCCACATAAAGAGCACTTTTATTATCTGTCTGTATAATAAGGAATGGCTCTAGACTACAAAATATCAATTATCAGTTGACTTGATGTCACTACTCAGAGCTACTTTACAGTTAATAGTAAGGTTTTCTTCAGAAAAATTGGAAAACACTAGCACTTCAATATCACTCAGCCTGAATTGTCCAGACATTCTTACTAGTGTGGTAGAAGCCCCTCACTCTGGATTTTTTTTTTAATTTTAAATTCAATTAATTAACATACAATGTATTATTAGTTTCAGAGGTAGAGGTCAGTTATTCATCAGTCTTGTATAACACCCAGTGCTCATTATATTGCATGCCCTCCTTAATGTTCATCACCCAGTTACCCCATCCCCCCACCCACCTCCCCTCCAGCAACCCTCAGTTTCCTTCCTATGATTAAAAGTCTCTTATGGTTTGTCTCCCTCTCTGATTTCATTTTGTTTTATTTTTTCCTCTCTTCCCCTATAATCCTCTGTCTTGTTTCTTAAATTCCATATACATCATTCTGAACTCTTGACTCTAGCCATTTTAGGTTGGCTAACTGGCTCAGAGCTTGATTTGGCCTTCTTGATATTGAACAGTATTCAGTATTTTAAAGGAATTTTGCTTTTAATTGGACATATTTCCAAGACTGTATTTATACTGTAAAACGACTTTAGATGATAACAGCACATTAAGTCCCTGTATTAGTTTCCTAGGGCTGCTGTAACAAAGTCACAAGAGGAGTGACTTAAACAACAGAAAATTTTTGTTTCGTAATTTGGAAGCTAGAAGTTTAAGATCAAAGTGTGGGTAGGGCCATGCTACTCAGGAGGCTCTAGGTAAAGATCTGTTCTGTGCCTTTCTCCTAGCTTCTGCTGGTTGACCGTTCTATGACATCCTTTGGTTTATGGAACTGTAACTCCAGTTTGCACATGATGTTTTTCCTATGTGTATGTCTGTGTCCAAATTTCCCTTTTTGTAAGAACGCGAGTCATACTGAGTTCCACTCCACTCCACTGTGACCTCATCTTAACCTAACTAATTACCTCTGCAACTATGCTGTGTACAGACGAGGCCACGTTCTGAGGTGCCAGGAATTAGTACTTTAACAAAAATTCTTTGGGAAAGACAATTCAACCCATAACAGTTATCAACACAGTAATCTTCATTTGAAACTGGCTTGTGGTGGGACTTATCTTTGGTTCTCAAAGCTGAGAATTGTGAAAAACAGTCTGCTGCAAGAAAATTTTATGGTCAGTCTAAACATTAAGAGGAGAGATAAGAAGTAGTGCAAGATGAGAAACAATTACTGTGTCAGATCAAAATTTAGAATCTGTAGATTTTTTTAATTGCATGCTTTTTATTGAGTGAATAGAAAGAAAATAGCAGAACCTCTCTTTGCCAAGGAAGCATACTCTGAAGGAACTCGGATTTTAGATTATTTAAATTCTTGTTTTTTAACTAAGAATGTTTGTATTTTAAAAATTGTCCTTCTACTCCTTTGTTTTGAAGTAAAATTGTCAGTCTTATTCAACACAGACCTCTGTGCTGGAGAGATATGAGGTGTATTCTCTTCCTCTGGGTTCAAAAAGTATCTACAGCTTTTCAGTGTTGACATAATACTGTGAGTAGCATACTAAAAAAAAAAAAAGGCATAGATTTAATTTAAAAGGAAAACATGAGTTTCATTTAATAATACTTCTATTATACGCTGTTCAGAATTTGAAGAAAATGAAAAGAATGGTGTAAGAGAATGGAAATTCTCTTTCTGAGTAAAAATTATGCCAAAAGTAACATGAATTTTGTCTTGTATCTCTTGCTTTCCAACACAAGTATTATTCACTGGGAAGAAAAGAAATGCCTTTTGTATAAAGTATTTTTACCTCCTTGAATACCAGATTTTTTAAAATTAAATTGGTACATTTTTTTTTTTTTGCTATTGTAATACAGTTGATCAATGATAAAAAATTCAAGAACAACAAAACAGCAAAGAACATATTTTGGATAGCTGAAATGAAACCAAATTCATTCTTACATAATTAATGCCACCAATATTTATTAAGTCCCTCTATGTACAAGTCACTGTGTTGAAATGTGTGATCTCTGTCATGAATTATGGACTATAATCTGGAAGGGCATCTACAAAATCCATAAATGATAAATTATAATACAAGGCTGCATTTCAAAAGTATAAGGAGAAGATTAAAAATTTCCATGAGTTTAAGAATACCAAGAATTCTTTTATTGGAAAAGGTCAGAGAAATCCTCATGGCCGTGGTCCATGTTGGGATTTATAGATCAGGTACAATTTTAACAAATGATGGAGAAAAAACATTTTGAAGGGCTGAAAAGCATTAACCAAAGTCTGGAAAATAAAAATTAAAAGTGGTAAGAACAGCAAGGAATGTAATTTTCACTAATGGTCAGAAATTGCTGATAAGACCCAGACGGGTCTGGGGGCAGAGCATAGGGGCTATGAAGGCCAGACCAGGGTGTTTAGACTCTATTTATTGGAAAACAATATGACCACCAGTATTTTTTTTAATAATGGAGCAATGTATTAACAGCAGTTTTAAGGATGATTTTATTAGCACTGTATAGAGCACTTGATTGGAGGGATGATGGACATAGACTTGATATTTGCTTCACCTACCAACCCGAGAAAGGAAATAATAAATCTACTGATTTGCAAAAGTAAAAAAGGAAATAAGGGATAAAGTGTCATTCTTTTGTATGTATTTTTTTTTTAATTTGATCATTCATGTACTCATTTATTTATGCAAATGCATTGTATGGATTTTGCCAGATCTCATATCATCTGTGTGAATAGGACCAGTATTCCTGAGTTCTAGACCTCGAAGAATTTGTGGCGATTTATTATCCAGATAATTTAATTAGTTTATGTTCCTGGTTGGGGAAGACATGAGAATATTCTCACAAGCCTCTGACTACCGGGGACGTAATGAATCAAGGGCTCCAGCTGCCATGCTTCCAACATCTGTGACAAGGCTATGCTTCCTATGAACTGCTCCCAGCAGTGACTGTGCTACATGAATTCTTAAGGCAGACCTGTCCCTGGTAGAGAGGAGAGTCCTCTAATGACCAGCTGGGGCTCCAGGATTCCCCAACAGTTCTGGTAAACCTTCCTTAGATCCTGTAGCAGCCTTCCATCTGGGCTTCTCTTCCTCTCTTTCTCTTTCGAGGTTAGACATGGCTCATGATCTGACAGGTTTCACCAACCTTACCCAGTATTCTCCCTATCTTGTCATACAAAGACATTTTTCTCAATAAAATCATTGCATATTTAATCTTATTTTGATATCGACTTCTCAGTGGACCCAGTCTACTGTGAGTGGTACTATGAGTGGTTAGCAAAACATGAAGCAACATAGGGTTTGGGACTGACTCTTACATCACCTCGTAGGCACGTAGGACACTGTCTTAGTTGCTAGGTGGGCTGCACATGGTTTCTGGCACCAGTGGGCAGCTCAAGTGCTACTAATATCCTTGGAGGTGTCTTGAGAAAATGTCCTGGTATAGGAGAATGCTATAGCAGTTATAATGATGCAGACATTTGAAAAATAGGAGGGAACAGTGTTTACAAAGACAGGCAGCTTCCAAGTTGCACTGATGCCATGCAGGTGATGACAGACTGAGAGCTGTTCCTTAGTACCCAGTGGTTAAGTCTGAGAACCAGGCAGCCTCTGTGGTGGCATATAATGAGGTCCTTATTCTCTTCAGTGGAAGGGGAGATGCAGTTAAATGGAAGGCAATTCAAGCAATTTTGCTACATGAAATGTTCTGCCAAATATATAACAAATTTTAGGAAACACTATTTTATGTCAGTGGGCCATATTACCAAATAGCATAATATGAAATTTAATTTGACAGACATTACATGTATTTTTTTGTGTCATTGTGATATTTGATGTTGATTGTATATTTTTTAATTTTATATTTATTTCTATATTGTTTTGTGAAGATGTTTTTTGAAGATCTAGTTTCATGCAGATAGGTAGTATGAAGTACAATGTTATAGAGAGCCTATTCTGTTATATTTTGGAATTATGTTTTATTTTTACTCAGAATTTGATCATCATTTGAAAAACCTAGATTTAAATAGTCTCTATTACAGTTATTCCATTACTTAAAAACTCTGTTTCTTAACAGCACAGAGCCCAAGCCGTTAAATGGATTGAGAATCCAGACACAATATTTAGTTCAGAAGGTAAACATTCATTTAAAATGGATGGAGGTCTAATTTTGAGAAACCTTGGATAATTCTTTATTGAACCATCAGTCTGAGATTATGCTCTGAGAAGTTATCGAAGGTGACCAAGTGACTACTCTGAGTCTGTGTGGCTGTGTTAGGCAGAGGGTTTGTGATTATGCTGTTGCTGGAGCAGCCTGAGTTTTTTTCCCTCTCTTCTCCCTATGAATCTTCTTCCTTTTGTCTTTTTTCTGAGACAACTTCTGTCTTCCAGGTAGCAACTCATTTTTCACTTCCTTGAAGATAATTTCCCTGTTTTACCCTCTCAGGACAAATTTCCTATTACATGGTCTCCTTTATAGCATGTTGTCATAATTTCAATTTTACTTTTTGTTTATTTAGTTATATGATTAGTGCCAGTCTCATCTGCTAGACCCTTTCTACTTAATGTGTGGCCCATGCATATAACATCATCAGTGTCACCTGGGATCTTCTTAGAAAAGCAGAATATTGGGTTCAATCTCAAGACCTACTGAATCAGTCTACATTTTAACAATACCACAGTGATTCACATACACATTATAATTTAAGAAGCCCTGCACGAAATTATAAACTTCATGAGGTGATGGTCTGTCAAATCCCCAGTTCTGAACGCAGTGCTAAGAATACATTTATTGAATAAATATATGCAATGTACCAGAAACATGTGGGCTCATTGAATAATAATCTTAAAAAAGCCCAGCTAAACATGAGTCTTTGAAATTTTCCATTTATTTATTTGGCAAATATTTAATTAATGTGAATCACAGGCCAGAAATAGTAATATTAATAGGTATTTATAGTGACTTTAGTAAATTATCATCTAGCTTTTGCTAGCAGGTAAGTATTAACATGTGCCAAAGGTTTAAGAAAAGTATGTTAGAGAACTACTTAAATTTGGCCAATCAACTTAATTTTCTGCTAACTTGAAAAGATTGTCAGTCTATTTTTAGTAATGAAACACCTCAACCGATATTTAGAACAGGGTTTATGGACCACTCTTCTAAACTGTGAGTTCAGTAAGGTAGGAGCCAGGAGGAACGCATTCATCCTAATGTCTTTAGTCTGATGTATGGTGCCAACAGCTACTCCATTAGATGGGGGTCAGGCATGAGTTATAGAAAAGAAGGAAAAGTGAAAGTTCTTGAGGAAAAAAATCCTCTAAATTGATGTTAGGATAGAAATTCTTTAGCTTATATTTCATTTCAAAAACACTTACTAAACTGTCATCCATATCCTCTAGGGAACAATACCAGATCTTTAACTTATTTCAAATAACTAGGTCTTTTAAGTTCTGAATTTTGAGTAGGTCTCAAAGGTCATGCCCTTAGGAAAAAGACTATGCCAGAATGTATGTGATGGGAGTTAATACATATCTCTTGGTTTCACTGCAGCTCTACGATATAATGAGATCAGTATGCAGAACATGCTACAAACTACAGGTTTCATGGAACTAGCAATCTTTAGCTCGAATTAAGCTGGAATAGTGCAAGCTTTTCTTTTCTTTTTTTTTAAATAATTTTTATTGTTATGTTAATCACCATACATTACATCATTAGTTTTTGATGTAGTGTTCCATGATTCATTGTTTGTGCATAACACCCAGTGCTCCATGCAGAACGTGCCCTCTTTAATACCCATCACCAGGCTAACCCAACCCCCTACCCCTCTCCCCTCTAGAACCCTCAGTTTGTTTTTCAGAGTCCATCGTCTCTAATGGTTCGTCCCCCCTCCGACTTACTCCCCTGCTAACTTTTTTTTTTCTTAACATATATTGCATTATTTGTTTCAGAAGTACAGATCCGTGATTCATCAGTCTTGTACAATTCACAGTGCTCACCATAGCACATACCCTCCCCAATGTCTATCACCCAGCCACCCCATCCCTCCCACCCCCCACCACTCCAGCAACACTCAGTTTGTTTCCTGAGATTGAGAATTCCTCATATCAGTGAAGTCATCTGATACATGTGTTTCTCTGATTGGCTTATTTCACTCAGCATAACACCCTCCAGTTCCATCCACGTCCTTGCAAATGGCAAGATCTCATTCCTTTTGATGGCTGCATAATATTCCATTGTGTATATATACCACATCTTCTTTATCCATTCATCTTTCGATAGACATCTTGGCTCTTTCCACAGTTTGGCTATTGTGGACACTGCTGCTATAAACATTGGGGTACATGTACCCCTTCGGATCCCTACATGTGTATCTTTGTGGTAAATACCCAGTAGTGCAATTGCTGGATCATATGGTAGCTCTATTTTCAACTGTTTGAGGAACCTCCATACTGTTTTCCAGAGGGGTTGCACCAGCTTGCCTTCCCACCAACAGTGTAGGAGGGTTCCCCTTTCTCCACATCCCCGCCAACATCTGTCATTTCCTGACTTGTTAATTTTAGCCATTCTGACTGGTGTGAGGTGGTATCTCATTGAGGTTTTGATTTCGATTTCCCTGATGCCGAGCGATGTTGAGCACTTTTTCACGTGTCTGTTGGCCATTTGGATGTCTTCTTTGGAAAAATGTCTGTTCATGTCTTCTGCCCATTTCTTGATTGGATTATTTGTTCTTTGGGTGTTGAGTTGGATAAGTTCTTTATAGATTTTGGACACTAGCCCTTTATCTGATATGTCATTTGCAAATATTTTCTCCCATTCTGTCGGTTGTCTTTTGGTTTTTGTGGACTGTTTCTTTTGCTGTGCAAAAGATTTTTATCTTGATGAAATCCCAATAGTTCATTTTTGCCCTGGCTTCCCTTGCCTTTAGCAATGTTTCTAGGAAGAAGTTGCTATGGCTGAGGTGGAAGAGGTTGCTGCCTGTGTTCTCCTTTAGGATTTTGATGGACTCCTGTCTCATGTTTAGGTCTTTCAACCACTTGGAGTCTACTTTTGTGTGTGGTGTAAGGAAATGGTCCAGTTTCATTCTTCTGCACGTGGCTGTCCAATTTTCCCAACACCATTTGTTGAAGAGACTGTCTTTTTTCCATTGGACATTCATTCCTGCTTTGTCAAAGATGAGTTGACCATAGAGTTGAGGGTCCATTTCTGGGCTCTCTACTCTGTTCCATTGATCTATGTGTCTGTTTTTGTGCCAGTACCATACTGTCTTGATGATTACAGCTTTGTAATAGAGCTGGAAGTCCGGAATTGTGATGCCACCAGCTTTGCTTTTCTTTTTCAATATTCCTCTGGCTATTCGGGGTCTCTTCTGTGTCCATACAAATTTTAGGATTATTTGTTCCATTTCTTTGAAAAAGGTGGATGGTATTTCGATGGGGATTGCATTGAATGTGTAGATTGCTCTAGGTAGCACTGACATCTTCACAATGTTTGTTCTTCCAATCCATGAGCATGGAACGTTTTTCCATTTCTTTGTCTCTTCTTCAGTTTCTTTCATGAGTATTTTATAGTTTTCTCAGTACAGATCCTTTGCCTCTTTGGCTAAATTTATTCCTAGGTATCTTATGGTTTTGGATGCAATTGTAAATGGGATCGACTCCTTGATTTGTCTCTCTTCTGTCTTGTTGTTGGTGTATAGGAATGCCGCTGATTTCTGTGCATTGATTTTATATCCTGCCACTTCACTGAATTCCTGTATGAGTTCTAGCAGTTTTGGGGTGGAGTCTTTTGGGTTTTCCACATACAGGATCATATCATCTGCAAAGAGTGAGAGTTTGACTTCCTCTTTGCCGATTTGGATGCCTTTGATTTCTTTTTGTTGTCTGATTGCTGTGGCTAGGACTTCTAATACTATGTTGAATAGCAGTGGTGAGAGTGGACATCCCTGCCGCGTTTCTGACCTTAGGGGAAAAGCTCTCAGCTTTTCCCCATTGAGAATGATATTCGCTGTAGGTTTTTCATAGATGGCTTTTATGATATTGAGGTATGTACCCTCTATCCCTATACTCTGAAGAGTTTTGATCAAGAGAGGATGCTGTACTTTGTCAAATGCTTTTTCTGCATCTATTGAGAGGATCATATGATCCTTGCTCTTTCTTTTGTTAATGTATTGTATCACGTTGATTGATTTGCGGATGTTGAACCAGCCTTGCAGCCCAGGGATAAATCCCACTTGGTCGTGGTGAATAATCCTTTTAATGTACTGTTGGATCCTACTGGCTAGTATTTTGGTGAGAATTTTTGCATCCATGTTCATCAAGGATATTGGTCTGTAATTCTCCTTTTTGATGGGGTCTTTCTCTGGTTTTGGGATCAAGGTAATGGTGGCCTCATAACATGAGTTTGGAAGTTTTCCTTCCATTTCTATTTTTTGGAACAGTTTCAGGAGAATATGTATTAATTCTTCATTAAATGTCTGATAGAATTCCCCTGGGAAGCCATCTGGCCCTGGGCTTTTGTTTGTTGGGAGATTTTTGATGACTGCTTCAATTTCCTTAGTGGTTATAAGTCTGTTCAGATTTTCAATTTCTTCCTGGTTCAATTTTGGTAGTTGATACATCTCTAGGAATGCACCCATTTCTTCCAGGTTATCTAATTTGCTGGCATGTAGTTGCTCATAATATGTTCTTATAATTGTTTGTATTTCTTTGGTGTTGGTTGTGATCTCTCCTCTTTCATTCATGATTTTATTTATTTGGGTCATTTCTCTTTTTGATAAGTTTGGCCAGGGGTTTATCAATCTTGTTAATTCTTTCAAATTACCAGCTCCTAGTTTCATTGATCTGTTCTACTGTTCTTTTGGTTTCTATTTCATTGATTTCTGCTCTGATCTTTATTATTTCTCTTCTCCTGCTGGGTTTAGGCTTTATTTGCTGTTCTTTCTCCGGCTCCTTTAGGTGTAGGGTTAGGTTGTGTATTTGAGACCTTTCTTGTTTCTTGAGAAAGACTTGTATTGCTATAAACTTTCCTCTCAGGACTGCCTTTGCTGTATCCCAAAGATTTTGAACAGTTGTGTTTTCATTTTCATTGGTTTCCATGATTTTTTTTAATTCTTCTTTAATTTCCTGGTGGACCCATTCATTCTTTAGTAGGATGCTCTTTAGCCTCCATGTATTTGAGTTCTTTCTGACATTCCTCTTGTGATTGAGTTCTAGTTTCAAAGCATTGTGGTCTGAAAATATGCAGGGAATAATCCCAATCTTTGGTACCGGTTGAGACCTGATTTGTGACCTAGGATGTGATCAATTCTGGAGAATGTTCCATGGGCACTAGAGAAGAATGTGTATTCTGTTGCTTTGGGATGGAATGTTCTGAATATATCTTTAAAGTCGATTTGGTCCAGTGTGTCATTTAAAGTCTTTATTTCCTTGTTGATCTTTTGCTTAGATGATCTGTCCATTTCAGTTAGGTGGGTGTTAAAGTCCCCCACTATTATTGTATTGTTGTCAATGTGTTTATTTGCTTTTGTTATTACTTGCCTTATATAATTGGCTGCTCCCACGTTAGGGGCATAGATATTTACAATTGTTAGATCTTCTTGTTGGATAGACCCTTTAAGTAGGATATAGTGTCCTTCCTCATCTCTTATTACAATCTTTGTTTTAAAATCTAATTTGTCTGACATAAGGATTGCCATCCCAGCTTTCTTTTGGTGTCCATTAGCATGGGAAATGGTTTCCATCCCCTCCCTTTCAATCTGGGGGTGTCTTTAGTTCTAAAATGAGTCTCTTGCAGACAGCATATTGATGGGTCTTGTTTTTAATCCAATCTGATAGCCTGTGTCTTTTGATTGGGGCATTGAGCCCATTTACATTCAGGGTAACTATTGAAAGGTATGAATTTAGTGCCATTGTATTGCCTGTAAGGTGACTGTGACTGTATATTGTCTGTGTTCCTTTCTGATCTATGCTGCTTTTAGGCTCTCTTTTTGCTTAGAGGACCTCTTTCAATATTTCTTGTAGGGCTGGTTTTGTGTTTGCAAATTCCTTTAGTTTTTGTTTGTCCTGGAAGCTTTTTATCTCTCCTTCTATTTTCAATGATAGCCTAGCTGGATATAGTATTCTTGGCTGCATATTTTTCTCATGTAGTGCTCTGAGGATATCATGCCAGTCTTTCTGGCCTGCCACGTCTCTGTGGATAGGTCTGTTGCCAATCTAATATTTCTACCATTGTAGGTTACATATCTCTTCTCCCGAGCTGATTTCAGGATTTTCTCTTTGTCTCTGAGACTCGTAAGTTTTACTATTAGATGTCGGGGTGTTGACCTATTTTTATTGATTTTGAGAGGGGTTCTCTGTGCCTCCTGGATTTTGATGCCTGTTTCCTTCCCCACATTAGGGAAGTTCTCTGCTATTATTTGCTCCAATATACCTTTTGTCCCTCTCTCTCTTTCTTCTTCTTCTGGGATCCCAATTTTTCTAATGTTGTTTCATCTTATCGTATCGCTTATCTCTCGAATTCTGCCCTCGTGATCCGATCCTGTAGTTGTTTCTCTCTCTTTTTCTCAGCCTCTTTATTTTCCATCATTTGGTCTTCTATATCACTGATTCTTTCTTCTGCCTCATTTATCCTAGCAGTTAGTGCCCCCATTTCTGATTGCACCTCATTAATAGCCTTTTTGATTTCGACTTGGTTAGATTTTAGTTCTTTTATTTCTCCAGAAAGCTTTTCTCTAATAACTTCCATGCTTTTTTCAAGCCCAGCTAGTATCTTTAAAGTCATGATTCTGAACTCTAGGTCCGACATTGTACTAATGTCCGTATTGAGTAGGTCCCTGGCAGACGGTACTACCTCTTGTTCTTTGTGCTGAGGTGATTTTTTTCGTCTTGTCATTTTGTCCAGAGGAGAACAGATGAATGAGAGAACAGAATGCTAACAGGTTAACAACGTCCCCAGCAAATATACTCTATACAAATCAGAAAAGACCTGAAACCAGGGGACAAGAAAGGGAAAGAAAGAAGAGAAAAAAAAAAAAAAAGGAAAAAGAAAAAGATAAAAACAAAAACAGAACAAAACAAAACAAAAAAAACAGAATATGATCAAATATGATCAAGCTAGTGCATAGATCAGTGCCACACACTAGCTTTTGGGCATAATTTGGTCTGTTAGAAGAACGTGCCAGCTAAAATTTTAAAGGTAGAAAGACTTATATATGTACAAAATGAGGGTTGATACAATGAAGGGATGGCAGATGAGTGTAAAGATGAAAATTATAAAAGATTTTATAAAAGGAATTGATAAGATAAGAAGTTGTTTTTAAAAAGAAAGAAGAAGATTTAAAAAGAAAAAGAAAAAAGAAAAAAAGAAAAAAAAAAGGGAGAGAATGTGATCAGGCAGGAGAATAGAACAAAGCCATACACTAGTGATTTAGCATATATTTTGATCTGTTAGAAGAAATTCTATCTCAAAATTTTAAAGAGAGAACAACTTATATATATATATATATGCCAAAAATAAGGGTAACTACTATGAAGCAATAAAAATATGACTCAAAATGAAAAATAAAAAATGTTTTTTTTTAAAAAAGAGATTGATAAGATGTTGGTTGAAAAAGGGAAAAAGAAAAATTAAAAAAAAACAGTTAAAAAATTAACTTTGAAAAACTAATGAATTATGGTAAAAAAGCCATGAATTCTATGTGCAGTATTCCTCTAGCGCTGGAGTTCTCCCGTTCTCCTTGATCGGTAAACTTGGTCTTGGCTTAGTGGCTGTTTGTGCTGTTCTTCTGGGGGAGGGGCCTGTTGCCATGGTTCCCAAATGTCTTTGCCGGAGGCGGAATTGCCCCGCCCTTGTGAGTCCCGGCTAAGCAAGGTGCTCGGGTTTGCTCTCGGGAGCTTTTGTTCCCTGCAAGCTCTCGGTACAGCTTTGGAGGACTGGGGTGAAAATGGTGGCCTCCCAATCTCCGCCCAGAGGAGCTGAGAACTCGTGGCCCCACTCCCCAGTGCGCCCCCAGAGAAAAGCAGTCAGTCACTCCTATCTCCCCGGTCTCCGGCCGCACTTCGTGCTCACCCGGCCTGTGACCGAGCGTTTCTATCTCTGGCACCCGACCCCATGTGGAGTCTCCAAACCCAGCACATCCCTGCGGTGCGCTCCCGCGCCGCTCCTCCCGGGGGAGGAAGGGGAGTCTCCCGGATCTGCCGCTTGTTGGGTCCCTGCTGGAGGAGCAGTGGCCTGACTGTGCTGTGGATCACAGTTTATGACAGCCCCCAGCTGAGAGCCCGCGCCTCGGCTCCGTCTCTGCAGCCGGCTTCCCCGCTCCAATACCTGGGAGCTCTGGCGCACTCAGGCACCCCCGGTCTTTCTGTGACCCCGAGGGCCCTGAGACCACACTGTCCCGCGAGGGTTCCACCCCCGCTTAGCTACTGCAGCAACGTCCCTCCGCGGAGCCGGCTTCTAAAAGTTCCGATTTTGTGCTCCGCGGCTCTAGCACTTGCCAGAAGCGGCCCACGGAGGCCCCCTCCCCCGCCGTCTATCCTCCTGAATATCGCCTCAGGTTCACTTCTCCGCACGTCCTACCTTCCGGTAAGTGGTCGCTTCTCTGTTCAGAGAGTTGTTGCTACTCTCCTCTTCGATCTCCTGTTGAGTTCGTAGGTGTTCAGAATGGTTTGATCCCCATCCAGCTGAATTCCTGAGACCAGACGAAATCCAGGTCTCCTACTCCTCCGCCATCTTGCTCTGCCTACTGCAAGCTTTTCTAAACTTATGCTATATACTTATGTAATTAGATTTTCTCTTCCTAGAAAAGTTGTACATGTGGTACAGCTTCAAAACTGTATGTACAACCATTTACATTTATCATTGAGAGAAATGTAAGTTTTTCTCAAAGTTCTGGACATCGGTCCTTTTGATGTGGCACATACTTTGAGATCACAGGGGGTATAAATATGGCTGATAAGATTTTTAAGAATATTTCAACAGTTTGATACCATTTTGACACTTTTTAAATTAACTGAAAGGAAAAATTCATAAAATTACTTGCAATAAAATATATACAGATTATTACATTATCATGTGCTCAAGTGTTTGATGCTTGTTAAATTTTAATAATAAAATCTTGATTTTTTTTCCTGTAGAGGTGAGTAAATGAAGAAAAAATATTCTCCTAAGACATTATAGTGAACTATTATCCATTTTAACAGAATTAACTTTTTAAGAGAAAACACTATCAGGCTCAGTGTAATTTGAATGAAAGTCAGTTTTTAAATATTAAACATATGCCAATTATTAACTATATGATTTAAAAAGAAGGAAGGCCTTTAAAGATCAACTGGATAATATTTTCATATCTTGACTCCAACTGGAGCATTCTCCACTGTCTGTATCCCTTCATTTGCCCTGCAATCGCAATTAAAGCTCCAGTTTTAATTCCTTTGCTCATGCTAACTCCCCAAAACTAAAATTCTATCTTCACTGTCTCTGTCAATTTAAACTGTATGTTTCATTCATATGTGGAATCTACAAAAACAAAAACTAATGAAGGAACAAACAAAAAGATTGAGAGCTATAAACACAGAAAAGAAACTAATGGTTTTCAGAGGGAAGTGGGTAAGGGATTGGCAAAATAGGTGGAGAGAGGGAGATTCAGGCTTCCAGTGATGGAATAAATAAGTCACCAGTACAACAGAGGGAATACAGTCAAGGACATTGTAATAATGCTGTATGGTAACAGATGATGACTACACTTGTGAGCACAGCATAATGCATACAGAAATTGAATCACTATGTTGTACACCTGAAACTAATGTAACATTGTGTGTCCACTCTACCCAAATAAATTTTAATTTTAACAAATAAAAAAATTTGAATAAATAAAAATTTTAAAAAAGTGCATTTCCAGGGGTACTTCTGGGGAAGATAGTGGAACAGGGGGAGCTCACCTTGTCCCACGAATACACCTAGAGAACACCCACATCAGTGTAAGTAACCCAGAACATGACCTGAAGACTGGTAGGACAGACTCTTCGCAACTAATGAGGAGAAGAGGCCACATTGAAAAGGGTAGGAAGAATGGACATGTGGTTGGGGGCTGATCCTGACTGTCTGGGAGGGCAGAGAGTGGTGAGGAGCAGACACCAGGTACCTGAGGCATGGGGAACCCACACTGAGACTATGATTTCCCATAGCATTTGGACTTGAAAACCAGAGAGACCTAATTTCACAAATTCTTACAATCAGTGGGACTTAACACCTGGAACTTTAAAAACTAGCAGGGCTCCACTCTGGGAGAGCTGAAGGCAATAGGAAACTGAGTCCCCACCCTTAAAGCGGCTGCACAACAAAGGGCCCTGCTGAGATAGAGCTTAGAAGCAGCAGCTTGAAAAACACTTGGGTAAACAGGAGGGAGATTTGTTTACTAATCTCAGAGTAAACCAGAGGGCCAGGGAGAGCTGGTGGGCACCATTTCCCTCCCCCGACCTCAGCCTAGATACACGTGATGAGGGAACAGAAGGCAAGCTGAGGACAAAGCAGAAACTGACACCCCACATCGCCCCCTCCATGGGATATATGTGACATTCATTCCTCATGTGCTCCTGGCTGCCCTAAAGCTAAGGGAAGGAAAAACAAATTGTTAACTTATAGAGATCACAATCCTGCAAAATATGAGTCTCCCTCAGTTTACAAATGTCTTAGAACCTATAAGAACAAAGCATTTCTATCAATAACCTAGCTTCCAGAAGGAAATGTAGATAGAATTAAATGTCTTTATAACCTGCAGCCCATTGACAGATAATTGAAGTGGGCAGAGTGTAATGTTCCTCCAGGAAGCTCCCAACTATCTTAATGTTAATGCCTTGCTAGAGGGAAAAACAACCTTAACTTGACATTGGCAAGGCCTCCAGGATCCTGTGAGGCTTCTTTAAACATATGAAAATCCTTTTGAAAACCTCTCTTTTCCTTACCTCCCCCAACTCCCAAGTATAGAATCAGCCACCCCTCACAACCCTAGTGCAGCAGCTCTTTCTGCCCATGGGTCCTGTCCCATGCTTTAATAAACCACCATTTTGCACCAAAGATGTCTCAAGAATTCTTTCTTGGCTGTAGGCTCTGGACCTCACCCCACTGAACCTCACCTATATTCCAAAAACACATCACATGGACACATGCCTTGGTGGGAATACTCTCCACCTAGCTTGCTGACATCAGACCTTGCTGCTGTGCCCTTCTGTGGATCTGCACCCTCCAACCCAGCCAACCATGACAGGAGTTTTCCCTAGAGGCTGTAGTTCCCCTCCTACAGTGGACCTGCACAGACCTTGCTGACATCTTACACTCCACCCGTTTATTCTGCAGACTCACCCCCTCCATCCCAGCCTGGGCAGATTTCCCAGGCTGCTGCAGGTCCCCTCCGGCACTCTCCTGCAAATTTGCCCCTTTAAGCCCAGCTGCAAGAGTTTTCTAAAGTGGCTCCAGGTCTCCTCCTACAGCAGACTGCACAAATTTTGCTAATACCACATGCCCTGCCCTCGTATTCTTCTGTGGACCTGCCCTCAGCAGGAGTCCATCCAAAGCAGCTCCACAAGCATGGCAGTGTGCAAGCAGCCCTGACAAGGGCCAGAGCCACTCCAAAGTGACTCCTGCCCTGGAGAGAGGGGAAGATAACACGCATACCAATCCAACTGTGGCCCTAGCAGAAGGCTGGGGGCAGAAAGTTGGTCTGACTGTGGGTGCTGCACCAATGAAAGCTTCTAAGGGGACAACACTGAATAGTGCCCTACAGTTTGGGGCTACTGCAGTTCTGGCTAATTCCTGGTCTGACTAGATTCAAACCCAAGGCAGCTCCAGATTGGCCCACTAACAACACAGGGACCACACCCTGCCCACATCAGGCAAGGAGAAAAATTGCAGATGATTGGATGAAGGTAAGTGTCTCAGCCACAGTAGGGTGCATGAAACACACGTAGGAGACAACCCTCACATGCCAGATTCTGGTGAACAGGGGGCATTGCACTGTAGGGCACTATAGAACCTCTTCTTTATAAAGCCATTACCTTCAAGAGGCGGAGATGTAGCTGACTTTCTTCATACGTATAAAAAGACACAGAGAATTAGTAAAAATGAGGAGAGAGAGGAAAGAGGAATATGTCCCGAATGAGAGAAGAAGACAAAAATCACAGCAAAAGAGCTAAATGAAAAGAAGTTAAATAATATATCCGATAGAGAATTGATAGTAGTGGTCATAAAGATACTCATTGAACTTAAGAGTGGAGGACCTCAGTGAGACTCTCAACAGAGACAAAAAACATAAAAAAGAACCAATGAGAAATGAATAACTTAATAACTGAAATTAAATATATACCAGATGGAATAAATAGTAGACTAGAGGAAGCAGAAGAATGGATCAGGGACCTGGAGGACAGAGCGATCAACCTGAACAGGAGAAAGAGAAAAAAAAATAATAAATGAAAATAAATTAAGGGAACTCAGGGACACCATCAAGCTTAATAAAATCCCCATTACGGGGATCACAGAAGGAGAAGAGAGAAAAAGGGGCAGAAAATTTATTTCAAGAAAAAATAGCTGAATCTTTAGAAGGAAACAGAAATCATAGTCAGTAGAGAAAAACTGAGTGCTTTCTCTCTAATATCAGGACAAGACAAGGATGTCCACTCCTACCACTTTTTTGGAACATAGTTCTGGAAGGCCTAGCCATAGCTTTCAGACAAGAAAAAAAAATAGAAGGCATCTTCACTCTTCACTCACTAATATTTGTAGATTCCATTTGTTTTCTTTACAGAGTAACACCTCATGAATTTAATCCTTTGCATTTTTTTAAGATTTTATTTATTTATTTGACAGAGAGAGACATAGCGAGAGAGGGAACACAAGCAGGGGGAGCGGGAGAGGGAGAAGCAGGCTTCCCGCGGAGCAGGGAGCCCGATGCGGGGCTCCATCCCAGGACCCTGGGACCATGACCTGAGCCGAAGGCAGACGCTTAACGACTGAGCCACCCAGGTGCCCAATCCTTTGCATTTTTCTTACAGCTATGCTCTTTCAAGTCCTACCATATACTCATGAATTAAGTTTTTTTCTTGTCTAAGTTCTTCTTTCCACAGTTGTTAGATTATTTTTCATTAACCAGAGTTTTTGTTATGTCACGCCAATAAATTTCCCAAAAGGATATATATAGCCTACCCATTTCTGTCTAAATTTCTAGCTGAATCAGTACCCTTTGGTATTTTATCACCCTATCTCTAAATAGTATTCAAATGAACTTTTATACCTCAATCTTTATTGACTCCCCTGTGCTAGTCCTAATATCCATTTTATCTATTTAGGCTCTTCCTCTTTTTTCACATCTCAGTTCCTTTTTTTCCAACTTAAAATCTAGCAGAAATTGGAACTTCTCAGTGAAGCTTTTCTGATTATGCTCACATGTGAATTTTCTTTCCCACCTTTGAATTCTAGGCACTTATTCATTAGATTATGTATTACTTTATACTATCAGGATCTTGGTTCTGCCACTTACCTGATGTATGTGTTTGAAAAAGTAATTTAGCTTCCTTTTTCTCTGTTTTAACATGTATAAAGTGAGCAACATAATAGAATCTATTTCAAATAGCTACAAAGGTTAAATAACTTAATATATCTAAAGCCCTTAGAACAGTTCCTGTCATATATTATATGTTTAATAACAGTTATCTTTTGTTCTCATAATTATTACGTAAGTCATCCCACATACTTCAGCTCTACAGTGATGCCATATTGGAGTTCCAGAGACTCAAGAGGAGTAGTCTCATAAGCTCAAGTTCAGCTTGAGGTCATCTCACTTAGAGCAGAAGGCAGAGTCAAGGAGGAAAATGTCAACATTTCAGGACAAACAGAGGATTAGATACAAGATTCAATTAGAATTTTTGCCTACAAGTTTCAAGTTAGAGGTCTAGGAAGAAACTGGTTGTAAAAGAAGAAAGTAATTTAGATCATCATTTGCAGGACCAAAAAAGACCTCCATGTGATCTGTTGCTCCAAGAGTTCTCCATTCTCTCTGTTTTTTCCTACATATGGTGAAGGGAAACAGTTGGCTCTGCCCACATGACAGAAAATTCCTTAAAGTATTACCTTCAAGTAAAGATAAGTATCTTCCTTCTTAGTCCATAGTTTATACATCTGAGAGTAGGCCATGGTTCCTGAGGAAATTACAATTTTTGTAGGAACTTTTAAATTTAAAATTTAAAATTTTTAAATTTTTAAATCTCAAGGGGTTCAGATTTCAAGAAACATGGCCCTGCTTTCTCAACTTTAGATTTATCCTATTAAACAGAGCAGGACAGTGTTTAGTTCTGAGCACTGTGCCAACGACTCCACACAAATTCAGCAGTTTGTGGAAGTCAGAGGGCTGGATGAGACCTGGGCTTTGACACATCTTCCAGTCCTCACACCTGAGTGGGCTCAGAGGAGATGCACATTATCTTTTTACCACCAGTGAGCTAGATGTTATTCTAAAAGAAGGACATGCACTTCTGACTGGACTACAAAAGCAAAGCCTTTTCAGTCTTGCAAACAGTGTGGTCATTTATCTGTGTCAGTAAAGAAATAACTTTACCTTGGAGCTCTGGAAGGAACCTTGAGGCAAGTTTTCTTAGCTCTTATTTCTGTAATCATTTTCGAGTGAACAAAATCAAACCCACTTCTGTTGCCTTCCTTCATCTTAAACTTGCTTGGTGATGCCCTCTTCAATTTATTGGTTTCTGCTCTCCTATTTGCTAATGTCATCTTCCCTTTGTGTTCCTAGTTTCAATAAGCCACAATCAGTCAAATTTTATTATTTGTTGGGCTCCTGGGTGGCTCAGTCGTTAAGCGTCTGCCTTCAGCTCAGGTCATGATCCCGGGGTCCTGGGATCGAGTCCCACATCGGGCTCCCCACTCAGCGGGAAGCCTGCTTCTCCCTCTCCCACTCCCCCTGCTTGTGTTCCCTCTCTCGCTGTCTCTCTCTCTCTCTCTCTCTGTCAATTAAATAAAATCTTTAAAAAAAAATTTATTATTTGTTATTCATGTGAACTTGGATAAGATATTTGAACTTGATGTGTCTAAGTTCTATTCAAAAGGGGCCTACTTGGCAAGACTATTGAGATTTAGCACAATATTGACTGTTTAGCATATTGAAAAATACTGAAAAATACTAACAGTCCTACTACACCAACTTTAATGATCATGGAGAAAACCCATCTAACTCACTAGCCTTAAAGTGTCTCCATCAACTCTAGAAAAGATAACTCAGAATTGCCATTTAATCTCCAAGTTTATATCCTGGGCCCTGTCAGTACATAGTGTATCACTTCAAAAATATGTAATTGCCAATGCAAATGACCTAGCTTTTGAGAAAAGGTGTAATACTATTCAAGAAAAGCATTATAAGATTTTATTGTCTCATTGCTCATTTTCTTTTTTTCTGAAATCTATAATATCCAAACAATTCTCTTTGTTTTTCTCTCTCTTTCTGTTTGTATGTGTGTGTGCTGTGTATAAAACTACCTTGTTAGCAATCAGAAGAGAATTTAGCTGCTTGAAGGCCCTAGGCCCATGAAAATCTTTCCAGATGACAATTAAGATCAACCTTTCTTCAACCATTTAAAGGAAACGGTTAAGAAATTAATATAATCCAATTACTTTCATTGACTAGAATTGGCAGAGTAGAAAAAAATACCTATAAAAATTATGTCCTAACTGTGAAAAGCAAAATGATAGTACTTTCATTTTTAGTATGCTTTTATTCCTTTTTTATCACATGTAACATGTATTACAAAATGCCACACTATTTTTGTGTTGCTTTGAAAAATTGGCAGATTGAGAAGCACAATCACAAAGGTTTTTAATGTCTTGCCCAAAATCTCAGAACTGCTGTTTAACTCCATTTCCTTTTTATTTTCCTTTCAACAGCTTCCCTCTTTCTGACAGCTAATTTACATATTGATTTCTTGCTTCATATATAGCAATTATCCATTTTGAGAAATAAAATAATTAGATCATTTAAGTAGATAAGAGACGCTGCTTTTAGGCAGATTCTGAAGCTATAGGACTTTTATAGAATTACTCTTTCCTTACATTTCCCAGTTTTCTTTCTCATTCATTCATTCATTCATTCAACTGGTACCAAATTGCTCAGTACAAATGACTTGCTGCCATGAAGAAAGAAATTTTAATGTATTTAGAACCATTGTTAAACTTTGTTACAGCATTTTTTAGCCCATTAGGAAAAAACATGGGCAGACCAAAATTAATATTAGGTAGTTATTCTTTCTTTATCTGGTCCTCCCTCTCTGGTTTTGTTTCTCATGCCCCCATCATTGTATATTCATCTGTTCAAAAATGATTGTGTACTTATTAGACACTAGCATTCTCTTAGGCACTAGAGCTGGATTTCCTCATATGGTTCCTACTGACGTGGAGCATACAGGTTCCCAGGTTATCCCATCCTCCCATTACCAGCACCACTGTAGTGTGTGCACATTCACACACACACATGCATACACACACACCTACATGGATTCACAGTATCCCAGGAGACATCAAAATTACCTTTGGTAGATGATGTCTTATCAGTTTTTCACAAACATTGGTCTGCTGACCAGCTGCAGGAGCATTACCCCATTTTCTTAAACAAAAGTACATTCTGGAGCTCCCTCCAGAATTACTAAATGAGAGTCTCTGGAAATTAAGCATGAAAACTTTTATTTTTAACAAGATTCCAAAAAATTATGGTGCATCTTTAGGTGTGGTAAGCCACTCTTATACTGTGTATAAAAACTCACTATTTTTTCTACCCATGTCAAAACTCACTTGCCCTGTTCCTGATTGAATAAATGTATCAAAAGAAATGATTAATAACTGCTAATGATTCAGTGTTGCTATAAGGAGAGTCTGCATTTGAAAAAGAGATACTTGAAAACAAATGTAACTAATTGGCCACAAGGCAATTTTACTATAAAAGAATAAAAAAAATAGCTGGTTGAGTTTGGTTTTATAGTTTGTTGATTTCATCAACTGATTGACAGTTTCGTTTCATTTCTCCATTGACACAGTGCTTCCATCTTTATATTATATAAATATTAGCTGCATACTGGTCTATATAGTGGTGCACCGTTTTGAACTTATATATCCCAAAGAACTTTGAAATGTCTATCAACAGACAATATGTCCAGAACAAACAACAGTGTAAAAGGTTTCACAATGCAATATAAAGCTTGGTTACAAACATGTATCCTAGTATTTGGAAACTGATACCTCTCTTAATGAAGGAAAAAAAATTAGCAAAAAAAGAAAAAATAGGATGCTAAACAAGAAGAAAAATCAGCAAGCAAGCAAGCAAGACAAAGCAAGCAAGCAAGCAAGCAAGCAAGCAAGAAAAAAAGAAGGAAAGAAAGAAAAAGAAAAAGGAGAGAGAAGGAAGGAAGGAAGCAAAGAAGGAAGGAAGGAAGGAAGGAAGGAAGAAAGGAGAAAAGGAAAAAAAAATGTAGAATCCTATAAATGGAAAACTTTGAAGACAAGTACGTAAGTGCAATCCACAAAATAAAATCAGTTATTTATGCAGTATTGCCATGAATCTAAACATATTTTAAATGTATTCAAATTTCTGTATTTCACAATAAAGTCTTTAATTTTGTTATTCATTTTTCATGTTTCATTATATCATTTTGAATGAGTGTCCCTCTTTTATTTTTCATGACATATTTTAGGGGAAAATTGCCTTATGGCCAATTAGTTATGTGGCAAAAATGCTTATGGCAAAGATGCTTACAGTGGAATTACCTAGGACCTGAAGGGATACATATACAGTGTGGACATTTTAGGAACTGTAGTGTGCTAATAAAGAACAATATTCCTGGGAAGCCAGGATTGCTGGTATGCCTCAAAATTCACCATGGAATGGGGATAGTTTCCTACTTAAAAGGTAGAAGTGTATATTAAAGGAGAAAAGTAAAACTTGGATGTATATACTAATCAATCATTTTTATTACTCAAGTTGTGGTGTGTAATGGAAGGGGGAAAATATTTGAACAAGTCCATTAAGATGAAGTGGTTGAGTCACTGTTGGCAGAAATACATTAAAATGAGGTTGATGACTCATACACTGTTTCACTTTTCTGGCGAGACAGCTGCTCACCATTAATGACCAACAATAGTGAGGAGTGATCCATCTGCCCAGTTCTGGCTTAGGGGAATACACCACCTGTTCAGTTTAGAACTACAGCTTTTGCAAATCAACATGAAAATGGAGTCTCTAGATTCTTTTAAAAAATGCTTGGGATTGCTGAACCAGAATGGCAATAATGTGTATCTTTTATGTAAAAACATCAAGAAATTCAAAAGCCTTTGTTTGCTCTCCCCACTTAGTGTTTGAAATAACTTGGAAGAAACAGTGCTGTCACTGGAAGATGAAAATCTTTGACACAATGCAAACTGTTAAATCAAGTGTTCCATATTAATAAAATGGTTTCAGATTCATTGGAGGCTAAATTCCTCTTGGATCTATACTTACAAACCCTGGTGGGAAAAGCAGTGCATTTTGTGAGTGTGAGTCTGGTATAACCTTTTCAGTGCTAGAGAAGTAATAGAATTCAGTAAATATGAATAAGAAAATTGTTCAATAACTTTGAGATAATAATTTCACTGGATATTAAAATTTATGCCATACAAAATAATTGACTCTATTTTGTTTTTTCTTGCTCACTCCAATTAAAATTCTTATCTTTTCTGGGAATAGATGTCTCATTTTTTTCCTTTACAGATTTCTTTTCCCATCACTTGGCTTATAATATTCTCCCAGCTGGATTTACCTCATACCATAATCTGTGTCATCAAAGTTAGACATCCTTCAAGACCTTGGTTAGACTTCTGTCTCTTCTCTGATGAGGTCTCAAAGCAGCCTAACTCAAGGGTATCTCTAGTACTTCTAAAGATAAATATTTAGAAATTCAACTATCTTGCATTAACTTGGATTTTTAAGTTAAAAATGATAGAAACTCAGAAACTGACCAAAATATTTTTCATATGCTTTTTAGTATTCTATATAATGGAAAAACTTGACTTTACTGTCCTTTAGGTAGCTAAAATTTAGTAAAATTAATGTACATTGTACATATTTTTGTATATTCAAGATATTTCTTGGTAATACTAATATTAGCTCTGGACTGGATATCTAGCAAGTACTGTGAAGATTTGACCCTGCCTTAAACTGTCAAGTTAGTCTGCCACAGTTTTATGGATCCTGGAAAAAGACAGGAGACTCCTGGGTCAGAGATAAAGGAATTTATTACTCACAGCACAGCAAGAAGCATGAGCATCTGCACATTTGCAACAGTTCCCCTTACTGCCAAGTCCCATGGGGATACTGCAGATGTGCCCAGATGGATGTCCGCACACATACTGCAAGAAAGGGATTATGGTCTTTACTTTCCACTTTAAGAATCCTCTTTAACATTTCTTGTAGGCTGGTTTAGTGGTCATGCATTCCTTCAACTTTTGTTTGCCTGGGAAACTCTTTATTGCTCCATCTACACTGAGTGAAAGCTTTACTGGGTAGAGTATTCTTGGTTGCAGGGTTTTTTTCTTTCAGCATTTTGAATATATCATGGCATTTCTTTCTCGCCTGCAAAGTTTCTGCTGAAAAATCAGGTGATAGATTTATTGGATTTGCCTTGTATGTAACTTTTCTTTTTTCTTGCTGCTTCTAAAATTCTCTCTTTATCACTACATTTGCTATTTTAATTACTATGTGTCTTGGTGTGGACCTCCTTGGAATTGTGTCTATGTTAACTTCTGAAGAATTTTAAGTACACTACTATGCCTACCACTGATAAATGTGACCAATAGAAACTGAAAGCACATCTGTTGGATTCATCTCAAACAGCCTTTATTTAGGACTATTATCAATATGACCTCAAATATCAGGATGAGGCCAACTTGCAGGATTGACCTCATTTGTCCCTGTGTTTCCCAGGATCCCAGACCCAACTGAACAAATCCTATCAGGGTCTATCTTAGAAATACAGGCAGCTTTCTCCTTAAATAACTGACATTTCTACTTGGACTGAGATAGTAATCCAGGCACCGTAGGAAGTATTAGAGTATTGCACAGACTCCACCTTGGCCAGCTAGAAAGAAGTTTAGGGCAATGCTACCATTCATAACCATCCTAACCGTTGAATTGTGGATGGTCTGATTACCTTCCAAGGTTAAGATGATATAATGCACAATGTCACTTAACACTAGGGATAAATGCAGCAATACCCTTTCTAACTGGAGAACTCCTATTGTAGGGATAAGTGCCCACCGGGTAAAATATAAGTCATAGTAATATATGTTAGTTATGCCTCTGGAAATCTTTCTTCAGTGTACATGGTAAACCTCATTTTTTATAGACCTCCATAGTAACCTGAGTCTTACCTGATCTATTGGTGGTATTTCTATGACCATCCCTGTAGTAGAAGCCACCATGTTTTGGGGAAGAGGGAGGATAATGACTGGCTTCCACACAAGATGTAGTCTTAAGGGTGCACATAATATTGCTGGAAATAAAGTGTTGTTCACAATTGTTGATGCTCCCTAGGAAGACCCACATCAGTTGGGGAGGGGCAGGTTGACTGCATTCTAGCCACCTGGTAGGCTTTAGAGTCTCAGTTCAGTTTGGATAATTGAGTCTAATCTTTGATTTTGGAAGGATACCTGAGAGTAAGTTCAACCTATCCTGATTGATTATACCATCCTCCTGGTGGCATTCATCTACATCACAGGACAATTGATGAATGGCTTTGGGAATGGAGCTGGAGGGGACAACCAGAAGATGCTATAGAGAGTCATCTTTGTCTTTCCCTTATTCTAAAATGGGAAGACTGTTTATATTTTATATCTATTTTTTAAAGATTTTATTTAATTATTTGGGAGAGAGAGAATGAGAAAGAGAGAGAGCATGAGAGGGGGGAGGTTCAGAGGGAGAAGCAGACTCCCCGCCGAGCAGGGAGCCCGATGCGGGACTTGATCCCGGGACTCCAGGATCATGACCCAAGCTGGAGGCAGTCACTTAACCCACTGAGCCACCCTTTATTTCTGTATCTATATCTATCTATCATCTATCTATCTATCTATCTATCTATCTATCTATCTATCTATCTATCTATCATCATTTATCATCTATCTGTATTTGAAAAACTATATCAGACATAAGAAATTTCTACAGGGAATAGGAGGAGAGGAGGTTGAGGTGCCTGTCTCACTTCAAACTTAGTGAGAAATGTTTGGTGGGGAAAATGAGAACTCAATATGTGTCCCCTGGTGGCAACACTGGTATTGTCCTGCAGTCTAGGATTTGTTAGGGCAAAGGATATGTGTTTACATGGACCAGATAGATACTAGACCACATGCTAAAGAGTACTTATGTGAAATTGTATTGGGTTCTGTTCAATAAATTCACATGGAGAGGTGAGACTTATTTAAGGTGTCATTATATTTCTAGGGGCTGATGTGGTATTAATTGACCAGGTAGAACTGGAATACCATTTCCTGCATTAAGGACATTGCAGATTACAGAGTCCTGGTGACGGGGGAAGGTCTTCTGTTAACCCAAGATGGGATTGCTTGGGACTCAACATATTACTGAATTGAGACTGTGTTCATTATTTTGGATGACTATAAGATTTTCTATTTTATAAGACTGACCAGAGAATTTTACATCTTGAGTTCTGTTTTTAGAGGGGCAAAGGAAAAAATAGCCCTAATGTGCAAATTTAAAGGAACAAAATAAAGTCATTTTCTGATTATATCCATGGAGTTATGTTTTTATAACATTCTGGTTACATGATGTACAATGCAATCTACTTATGATAAATAGGAATTAATACATGTTACATATTATATATAATAATATATGGTATATATGTGTCATATGTTGGTGTTGACATAACTTCCAATTTCTCTCCATTAGGAATTGATGAAAAACCTTTACCCAGACACAGTGAAGAAAATTTCTCTATTATCATTCAGTCTATATGCTGCTTTAACCTACATTTTTTTTTTTTGCTTCACACACTCAGATTTATTGGAGTTTTCATAGTAATTGTAGAGAAATTAGTCTTATTTAGCCTTCAGTAATTTTTAAACCTCAGTGTAAATAAATAACCAAGTACATTGTCTGATTTAAAGGATTTATTTTTTCTTTTCCTTTTCTTTGGCTCACATTGAAAGATTTCTACTGCTAGCTACATGTTTCCCTTAAATGAATTTTATTTTCTTTCATGTGGCTCAATCTCAATGAGAGTCTATTTTCTCTGTTTGGAATAATTTGAGTTATATCCCTGTGCCCTTATTTCAGCTCCTTCTGAAAGATGCTGTGTTCTGCATCATGAAATGGGTTTTATGGCCCCACTTATTTGGCACAAAGAGTAAGATTGGAGTTTGAGAGTCCAATAGCGCTTGATTGACAGTTGCAGTCACCTTGGAAATTCCTATGTGACTCCCATTAAGTGTCCCTTAAACTGTGGCATATTGATATTTCATTAACTAATGAAAAATTAATCATTTTTCTCCTTCATATGTGTTGCATTTATCATGATCACACATTAATTCTCACACTTCTCAGAATAAATATTGTCTGTTTTCTAAACTGACTCCATATACAGGGATATTGGAAAAAATGATTTTGTTCATTTTTAAAATATAAAGGTGTTTTTGAAATAGATAAGTTATTTGACAAGGAATGATAACTGTTGTGTATTTTTTAAGAAACCCCTCAACCTAAGACTTGATTTATGAAATAGCTGTATTGGGGAACCACTGCTCACATTTTTCATATTAAATGATTTTTTATTATGTAATAACCTGGAAGTTTTTAAGTTTAGTTCAGTTTTCTGTGATGTTCATCTATCAGGAGAGCAGGCTGCTAAACAGAAGTGGAAATCATAATGGAATGCCATGACTATTCTCAGAGTCCTTTCTCATATTGCCTCTTGGTTGTCCCTGGGGCACAGCCCCAGAAAGCAATAGAGATGTGTGTAATGATTCAGTGGATCCCATTTTGCTTGGTACTGTGCAGCTGAATGGTGCTTCTAATCTCAGAGCTGGTGTGCTCACTCACAGAGAGCTAACTCTATTTGGTCTATTTTCTGAACCTGGATATGAATCAATCATTTGCAGTTTACTTGATCTTGCTTACTTCTAATCATGTTTAGGAAAGTTCTGAAAATTGTCATTGAGAAATTAAATTGGGAAAGTAATGTATTGTCTAAAGCCCAATCTACAATTAGATTGATTCTATTAGTCATGGTGTACTTCACTGTTACTTATTGTTTATAGACTCTGTATTTATGAAATGCTCCATTTAATCCAGATATCCCATTTGACATCACTGCCTCCAAACTGCAGGGCTGTATTTAAGACATGTCAGATTATCTTCAAATATTTTTGCCATTTGATGAGATCAATCTGTGATCTTACGATTTGAAAGTAGATTGACATTTCCAAACAAATATAACAGATATGTTCTCTGGATATTCAATATGCATTTCTGATTATTTATTTTGGTGTCTCCTCCAAATTCATTTGTCACTGGAAATTTACTAGGATATTGGAATGAGAATTTTTTTTTTTAAGATTTATTTATTTATTTTAGAGACAGAGAGCACACACGTGTGGCGTGAATGGGGGAAAGGGCAGAAGGAGAGGGAAAGAATCTCAAGCAGACTGCCACAGAGCATGGAGCCCATTGTGGGGTTCAATCTCATGACCCCGAGACCATGACCTGGGCTGAAAGCAAGAGTTGGACACTTAACCGACTGAGCCACCTAGGCGCCCCTGGAATGGGGAAGTTTTAATCCCATACACTAACTGCTAGCCTTCAGCACTGAACAGTGCCTTACTTTTGGTAATCAGGAAAATGTAGTGTTGCTCAATATACAGGGGTGAGGTATCTGACTTCCCTGTAGCTTCTGAGAAATTTGTAAGAATTTGTGTATATACTTATTGTTATTTTTACATTTGTTTCAAAGTATCAGTAAAAATTTGGGGACACCTATTTTAATATTATAACTCTATTGGAAGTCTCTAAGTTAGGAATACTCTATCAAAAGTATTTAGCTCTATTATTATATGGGGGTGGGGGAGAGAGAGACAGAGACACAGAGACAGAGAGAGATTATGTATAACTAAAACATCTGAAAATGGAAAAATGGCTAGGATTGGACAATGCTCACCTGCAGGGCTAGGAGAACAAGCAAAGTCTACGCTAGGTTATGTTCACTGCATCATTCTTAGGGTTAAAAAAGGTAGAAGCCTCTGTTCCTGAAAAAGAAAGACATCTGACTTTTTACCATCAGCACTGTTTTGAGCAGCATCAGGTGCGACACACCTGTTTTCGTGGGTACGTTCTGCCTGTACTCCTGACTGAATCTGAACGCTCAGGTTCAAGAGCCACTATTGGTACCCGAGATGCTAGGTTTTGATCTGAATTTTTTGTTGTCCTTGTTTTACTCTATATTTTAAAAACTGAACTTCTTTTACAATATCCTGAAAGTACGTTCCTAGTAATTAAAGTTCTGTGCTCCAGAGAATAGACATTTTGTTTTTTTAGTACAAACGTTTGAAGTGGCAATTTTCCAAGCACATTTTATGTGTATTTTAAAATATTTTAGTTTATATTATAAAAAACACAATACAAGGAGAAGACTGTATAAAATACATGTATACCCTTTTAAAGTAATATAAATAAACACCCATGTCACCATTATATAGTTTAAGTAATAAAATACTGGCAGTGCCTTAGAAAATCTTCCTTCCTTCCTTCCTTTCTTCTTTCCTTCCTTCCTTCCTTCCTTCTATTTATGTCTCTTTGTCTCTCTGTGTCTCTCTCCTTTTTCTTTCTCACACGCATAGAATTTTATATTCCATAAGAACACAAACTCTGGAGTTAGACTGGCTATGTACCGAAGATGCCTGGGCTACTTGCTTGCTATATGATCTTGGGTACAATATTTAACTTCTCTGTGCCTCATTTTATGATTTACAGGAAAAGTAATTATAGTAATACCTAACTCAGGGATGTTTCATCATTGTTCTGAGAACAATACTGACATATCCTTAAACACTCCATAAAAGTTAACTTTAAAAATTCTCTTTGCATATTGTGTTGTCTATCATTACATTGGGGGTAGGATTTGAAATGAATCTATTTTATAGATACATTGATATGAAAGAGATATGTCTTCTTTATATTAGGCTCAAAGGGGTTTTTGAAACTGATGCCTTGGTTAATATATGACAGATAAGGATTGTTAATATAAATATAAAAGTATGTGGAATACCTCAAATATGTTTTTAAGTAAAAATGCAAGTTATAGAAGAGTAGATATAGAAAAAATGAAATTGTCAGCACTCAGACTGTCTTGGTAAACTGCGTTTTTACTTCTACGTATTTTGATTCCACTTATGTAGTAATACTTAACTTAGGCTTTAAATATTTAAAGTAAGGCATTCGTATTTTTGTTGCATCTTTAACAAGAATACCTACAGAAGTTCTACTGGTTTTGAGAAAGTAAATTTCATACCCACTTAAACTATTTTAAATTTTCATCTCAGAATAACAATACTTATGTCTTAGTTGAAAATTGATTTTATTTGATTAATATGTCAATCCAGTTGTGTTACTACGCAATTACTAATGGATCTGATTCTTTCTGAAAAATACAGTAAAAGTTAAAGTTTATTGTTTTTTCAAGTTTCATCTTTCTGATCTTAATTTATCTTGATTTGAAGACACCAGTTTCCTGATGCATTTGAGAGCATTCACTAAGTATGTCATATTGAAATGTATTACATTAATGATAATGTTATAGAAAATAGTTGGCATTATTTCTAAAACTGCATTGTCTATTGGCTAAAATAATCCATGTAAAGAAATTTAAAGTAATTTACACACTATCAACATTCTATTGATAATGTTACTGTTTTTTTTAAAGACATGGGGAAATAAAACAGCCTAACACACAAACAGCTGGTAAATACAGATTGAAGAAAGCTGAAGAGATTTACCTCTTATGAGGGTAGTGTGGGCCTGACTCATGAGAAGAGGCAATATTAACCAAATGTACTTGCCGTCTTGTGATTAAAGATAGTAAAGGTACCATGCCTTACTCAGGAGAAAAGATGGAGGACGAACAAGAGGTCATGGTGTAGCCACTAGATGGAGAGTCAGATCCAGGCTGCCAGCTTCTCATGTGACTAGCTCTGAGACCCCCTAATCTGCCTGTTTAAAAATCTCCCTTTTTTTTTTTTTTAAGATTTTATTTATTTATTTATTTGTCAAAGAGAGAGAGAGAGAGAGAGCACAAGCAGGGGGAATGGCAGGCAGAGGGAGAAGCAGGCTCCCCACTGAGCAGGGAGCCCGCGGCGGGACTCAATCCCAGGACCCTGGGATCATGACCTGAGCCGAAGGCAGAAGCTTAACCAACTGAGCCACCCAGGGGTCCCTAAAAATTCTCCCTTTAATATATTTTTTCCCTGGTTCTCTCCAGTCCCTTAGGTGTTGGTCAGCATAATTAATTCTATCACTTTGCACAGAGAAACTACTGGCAGATCGAAAAGTCTGATAAAGGCATCTGAAGACAGAAAAGTGTACAGTTGACCCTTAAACAACAGCTCAGGTCCACTTATATGTGGATTTTTTACAGTATAGTACTATAAATGTCTTTTCCTTGTGATTTTCTTAAGAACATTGTCTTTTCTCTAGCTTACTTTATTTTAAGAATACAGTATATAATACATATAACATACAAAATATGTCTCATCGACTGTGTGTATTATCAATAAGGCTTCCATCAACAGGCTAGTAATAGTTAAGTGTTTGGGAAGTCAAAAATTACATCCTGATTTTCGACAGTACTGGGGCTTGGCACCCCTAACCCCCACCTGGGTCAAGGTTCAGCCATACTTAAATCCTATATGCCAAGGCTAAACGACAGGCCCGTAATCACGCTTCCATCCATTTCTAGCCCATCCCTAATATTTTTTTTCTTTTGAAAGAGATTATAGGTGCTGGTGGTCAACATAGATCCCTTAGGGAAGAACACTGTGAAGAGAAGGCTATTGTTTTCCCCGGCATTTAAAACTCAGATAAAAAAGGAGACCCAGTAAACATACTCACACATAGATAAATTGGTGGTCTACCCTAGAGGAGCAACAACAAAGCCAAGATGACTAAATGCGTAGAAATGCAGCAATTCAAACCCTAATTATTAATGATACCTTTCTGCACACAGCTTAAAACGCAAGATGTAAAGTCTAAAGGTAACTAAGTATGAATTCTCCTGTAAGCAATGTCTTTAAAAGCAAAGGAATGTTAATATATGCAGGCCTGAGCACATCATCATCAAGAGTTCACTTTTTTATTGAGACACAGCAATTGTGTGACACCGTCTTGTCAACTGAAGAACTTAATAGTGGCAATTATCTTTTGTAAAGAATTATAATTCACCTTGGATTGAAAAATCATGTTTTTTTGGCAAAAATATTGAAGAACTTTGAATCTTTAAGAAGTATTGCTTCTAATATGAATAGATTTAAAGTGCAAACTATTTGAAGATGTTGGGGCTGTAAGTATGAGTGACAGAGACAGAAGTAAATAACACTTAATTACCGTGTGGCAGGTGGCAGAACAGGTACGTGGAGGTGGAGGAAATAGAGTTTCCCTCATGACTTGGGCAGAGGGGAGGGCTAAGCTGAGTTTTAAAGAGGACGTCACGATGAAGGGTAGGAGCCATGGATGTGAGAGCAGGAAAGGGGTGGTCGGAGAACTGCTGGTCCTTTGAAGTAGAGAGCCTGGCAAAGGCATGTCCAAGGAAGTTTCTGGGAAAATACCCAGGGTCAGGTGAGGAGGGAAAAAGAGGGTATTTTGTATGCTGCATTTCTTCCTTTTTTGTGTCACACTTTTAAATGTCTTTGTTTCTGAGAAATGAAGGAAAGCAGCCCTACACCCTGCATCCCTTAGTCCTAACTACACGGACTCCTTGATCACATGAAGTTCACTAAAATAGTTACTTAGTCATTGTTTTTTTCTAGGTTTTGACTCCTGACGTTTAATGGCAGCAGCTAAAAGCCGCCTGTGAAGCATGACTGACATGAAAAAGGTGAAAACAATATTAGTAGCCTGAGTAAAGGGGCTATTTGGGGTCCCGAAGCACTTTATTTTTTGAATTTTCACAGATGTGGGTGAGGATTTTTGAGCTTTAGGTGAGAAGGAGAATCATTCTGAAAAAAATTAAGATGCTTAGTTTCAGAGGATGATGATGCATCAGGATTTAGGAAGGCAGTTTTTCTTTTAGGTGATAACAGCTTAAAATTAAAGCTATTATTTTTCTACTACATGCATATCTGGTCTATTAATTATGCATTCAACATGTCATGTGCAAAATGAGTTAAGGGATAAGGATTAACGGATCAAGAAAATCACAGCTGTAAATAACAAAAATATCATCTTAAATTTCATAATTTTATGCCAATTTTAATGTACCATTTTTATTAAATACATTTTTTTCCAGAAAAACATTACGGCTCAAAAGTAAGTAAACATCGCTGTATTGTGATCGTAGCCAAAAGTCCTCACTTAAAATATATTCTGGTATAGACTGAACAGATTTCTGTGTCTGGAATTTCTTTCCGTCATACCTGTTGGACATTCATGAAAGGCCAACTCTACTTTATTTGGTGCCCCACACTCAGCATCTGCCACTAATTTGCTGAAGGACATTAGGCACCATCAATCTGATCCCTGTTGGTATTATCTAGAACTGTACTCTCTACCAATATGATAGCCACTAACGACCTGCAGCTACTGAGTGCCTGAAATGTGTGTAGTCCAAATGGAAATGTGAGTGTAAGATACACACCAGATTGCCAATATTTAGTAAAAAAAAAAGAAAGAAATGTAAAAGATCTTATTAATAATTATTTATATATTGATTACATCTTAAAATGATAACATTTTGGATATATAATATTTGGATATATATAATACTAGATGAGTACATTTGGTATATATTATTAAAATTAATTTCACCTGTTTCTTTTCACTTTTTGCTTTTTAAATAGGGGCTACTAGGAAACTTGAAATTCCTATGCAGCTCACATCTCTGGCTCATATTATATTTCTACTGGGCAGCACCAATCTGGAATGTTTTTGCTGGGCTCTTACATGTATACATTGTGTTTTTTTTCCTGGTTTTTAAGAGGACATTGTAATTTACAACATTATAACTTACACCTCTATTTCTCAGTTAGCTTATGTCATCTTCATGACTTTATTTCTCTCTTAACCACGTTCATTTTTCTAAGAAAGATTTCTAAGAAAGTTTGCCTATTACAGACTTGTGAGAATTTTATGATTGAAAATAGACTGTGGACTCTGAGAAACAAACTGAGGGTTCTAGAGGGGAGGGGGGTGGGGGGATGGGTTAGCCTGGTGATGGGTATTAAAGAGGGCATGTTCTGCATGGAGCACTGGGTATTATATGCAAAGAATGAATCATGGAACAATACATCAAAAACTAATGATGTAATGTATGGTGATTAACATAACATAATAAAATTAAAAAAAAGAAAATATTATTTTACCCTTTCATTGAAAAATATATTTGGCTGTAAAATTCTACATTCAAAGTTCTTTTCCTTTACACTTTCACACTATTTTCTTTTTTTAACATCCTGATTTGCCATTTACATGTCTGATTTACAAGTTAATTCTTCTGTGTGTGTGTGTGTGTGTGTGTGTGTGTGTGTGTGTGTGTGTGTGTGGTGTGTTGGCGGTTGTGATAGTTAATTGTATATGTCAGCTTGACTGGGTTCTCATGCTCAGACATTATTCTGGATGTGTCTGTAAGGGTGATTTTGGATGAGATTAACATTAACACTTGAATTGGTAGATTTGGAATAAAGGAGATTGCCCTCCATAAAGTGGGTAGGTTTCATCTAATCAGTTGAAGGCCTGAGTAGACCAAAAGACTAACGTCCCCACCCCAACTAGAAGGAGTTCTGCAGTGGTCTGCCTTTGGTTTTTAACTGCAACATCAGCTATTTCCAGGGTCTCCAGTGTGCCAGCCCACCCTAGAGATTTTGGACTTGTCAGCCTCCATAAATATGTGAGCCAATTTCCTAAAATACTTTTCTTTCTATATATATATATAAACACATTCTATTGATTCCATCCTCTGGAGAACCTTGACTAATTCATAATTTCATTATGAACTATTTTAGGAACTTCTTGAATTGATGTCCTGACGAATCTCAAACTCTTTCCAGGGTTTTTTGTTTTTGTTTTTGTTTTTTAACTATGCTGTGTGGCTCATGACCAGCCTTTTCAATTCTCTTTTATTCAGAATTACTATTGGTCAACATTTCTTCAAATATTTCCTTAATTTGTTTTTTCCTCTCTTGAACAGATTTTGACAATTCATTTTTCTTTTGCATTTCCAATTTTTGTTTCTTTTATTTCTTTTTCTTGATCTAAACTTCTTACTAATTCATTCGTGGCTATTTCAATTCCGCTATTTAGCTTATCTGTTTTATTCCTTTTTCAGACTATTGTAATTTTCATACACAATATTTCTCTTTGGCCTTTTATAACTTCTTATACTTGCTTCATTTACATATATCCTTCCTTGTGTCTTTGAAATGATTATTTTAAAGTCTTATTCTATATTCCGTTATTTCTGCTTTCTCTGGCACAAGTCTATATAGGTTGTTCAGGTTGTTTGTTTTTTTAAGTTTCCTAAATACATGTTATATCCTTTACATGCTTTTTATTTCTCTCAGAAGAATCCACTATCTTAATGGATGATATGGTTGTAGGGAGTTCTTAAGTCCAGAAGTTTGTACATCTTCTACTAAATTTAGATGAGTGTGTACTGCAGGGGAAGAGTCATCTCAGGCATTACAGTCCGGTGTTTGACCACTCTCAATTTGCAGCCTCCTCTCTACTAGACTACTTTGCAGTCATGAACTATCTACATAGATCAGTCATAGGATAACCAACAGCTAAATAATTTAGAGTTTGTTATTTTGTCGTTTGTGATTACCTCTTCAGCAATTCCCTAGGGCACTGCTCAATTGGTTAGTCATCTTCCTTCAGCTCAGGTCATGATCCCAGGGTCCTGGGTTGGAGTCCCATACGGAGCTCCCTGCTAGGTGGGGAGTCTGCTTCTCCCTCTGTCCCTCGCCTCGTACCCGCTCTCTCCCTTTCTCTCTCACAAAAATAAATAAATAAAATCTTTAAAAAATATAGTAAAATAAAATAATTCCTTACTTCTCTACTCTGATTTGACTTTATAAAAAGTTTCTCCCCCAGTATCTCAAGAGACCATAGCACTGGGGTCCTTTGGAGTACAGACAAAAATTTAAATTTGGAAATGGACATTAAATTAAAGCTGAGTCATCTCAACAGAGTACTTGAAGATTGGCATTAACATGCTCCCAAAACCCCTCAGTAGTACTTACTGGAAAAAAATACTTTTATTCCATCTCTGAATCCAGTAAACTAAAGCATCTTACTGTTAGCTCTGCCCTTGGTGTGAGAGCCAAGTTTCTTGTTGGTCTCCTCTGATGCTTTGTTCTCTATTCCCTAATGTGATTTTTGTTACTGCACATCTTTCTTGAACTGTCAGATAAAATGTATTGGGCCAAGGTCCCTGAATCAGACAATTTCTCTGCCTGAACTTGCAACTTCAGCTCAAGTTGTTCCAGTTGGCTCTTTCCTGCCTTTTGAGCCTCCACTCAAGGTGATTAATTTTTATCCTTTTATCTGTTTAGCAGAGAAGAATATTGTCAGTGGTCAGGAATTTTCATATTGACCCCGAAATCTCTCTTTGAGAGATTTCTTAAATCTTTCATTTCCTCACATGTATATTTTCAATTTGGTTTTATTATTAACCTCAGTAAGGCTAGTTACATGCAGATCATGCATTCCAGAAGTTGTAGCCAAATATTCCCCTAATTTCTTCAATAGTAGTGATCTAGGAAGACCTGCAAATTGTGCTAAAAAGAGAGAAGAGGGGAGATTAGCTGGTCGCCTGTCAGGAAATGCTGGTCAGAAAAATATCCTCAAAGACAAATATTTTGTTTTTAAAGTTGGAAAAAGCTGGGACACCTGTGTGGCTCAGTTGGTTAAGCGTCTGCCTTCAGCTCAGGTCATGATCTCAGGGTCCTGGGATCAGGCTCCTTGCTCAGTGGGGGGCCTGCTTCTTCCTCTGCCTGCCACTCCCCCTGCTTGTGCTCACTCTCTCTCTCTCTGACAAATAAATAAATAAAATCTTAAAAATATAAAAATAAATAAAAGTTTGGAAAATTCAAAATACAATTTAAATTATTTTCTAGACCCCAGAACATTGCTGTCTAACTATATATTGGCCAGTTCTTCCTTTGCCATGATATTTTCACCATAATCTGAATGTGTTGTAAGATGTTCTTCAAAAAATTTTCTGAGGTGCATTGTCTCTGGAGACATGAATTTACAAAGATGACCATTTTGTTTATGTAATTTCTGTAGAAACACTTTGCAAAAGCTCTTTCTATAGCCAAGCAAAGAATTTTAAATGAACAAGGAAAGTTGCCTGAACTTCAGATTCTTTGTCCCAACGGACTTAACTTACATATTTTGCTCACTAAGAGGAATGCCACTTAAGTCATTATTCAAAGGGTATTTTCTTGGGGTGCATGGGTGGCCCAGTCAGTTAAGCTTCCAACTCTTAATTTCAGTTCAGGTCATGGTCTCAGAGTAGTGAGATTGAAGGTCCTGAGATCAAGCCCCAAGTCAGAGAGCCCCGTGTCTGGCTCCCAGCTCAGCGGGGAGTCTGTCTGAGATTTTCTCCCTCTCCTTCTGCCCTCCCCCCCCAACACGTGCACATTCTCTCTTTCAAATAAATAAATAAATAAATAAATAAATCTTTTAAAAAGAGGGTATTTTTCTATAGTACATACAATTTTAACATGAATGGGTATTTTTGTTTGAAAGATTAGATCCAGAAATTTATAAGGATGTAGAAGGGGACTGTCAATCAATCATATTGGTTACAATGAGAAGTTAATAACTTAATAGAAAAAGACTGTAAATGGAGACAAATACATTCCTCACATATGCTAACAGGCATACTTCAACAGAGACGTATATGTATCCACAGAGCACATATAACACTCACCTATAAACATCCATCTCAATGCATACATGCTCTTCCTAACATACACACATACATACACAGACAACTCCCAAACCTTGTGTACACACACTACCTCATATTTACGTACATACTGTTCTAAATCCCAACATACATGCAGACATTACACCCATCCCATACATATAAACACATAGACCACAGCCAATATTAACGTATTACTATTATTCACAATCCCAACATATATACTTCTTAACACATACGTATCAATATTCACAGGCTTCAGCATACTTCCTCTATCCTCTCCCTTACCTTCCTTGAAATTAAACTTTTCCCCCTAATTTCCTGCACTATTCCCCACCCCCACCACTCTTCTATACTCTCCTATATCTTCTCCCCAACATCAATTACCCATATGCATCCTGTCCCATTGTGCATATGCAAGTACACCTGAGTACATACACATAACATTTAGCGAATGACTGATATCCCTACCAACTTCAAGGGTATCCCTTCAAGAGCATTATAGTATACATCAGCATATTCTCATAAGCTAATGATCCAGAAAGATTAAATCACATTCATCCTCCTTGATTTTAGAAGGTAAGAGAATATTTAGCATGTTTCAAGAAGAATCCCATTAAATCTATGGCATAAGAAAACACTGTAATGTTTAAAAATCTATGGGGAAAATTTTAATGATCCAGAAAGGCATATGTCTTAAGATTTGCCATTTGTTGATGTATTATTTCTTGGATAATCATAGATCCTTACCTGCCACTCTAATAATCACACCATTTATATCTCAACCCCTACCTCTTCATCACAGGGTGACCATACAATGTGAACACTTTTGAGTTCAAAAGGGGATACTATTTATAACTCTGCCTTAACAACAGACATAACTCAGGACTCTTTAGGGAAAACTGTGGTCACTCTTCTTATGCACAAAGTATAGATACTCACTTCATGGCTTTCCATTCACTGATGAGCCCACTCAGAACCGGTGTTGCCCTTTTCTACTCTTTGAAAATTACATGTGGGATGCTAACTAAAGGTCTTAATGTGGCAAATATCCAATGAACATATTGCTCAACTTCTTGACCTCACAGTTGAATATCCATGAAATACTCCTTTCCCTTGGCTTCATGACACCATGCTTTCCTGCCTTTCTACTTCCTTCCTGGATCATTTTGTCCAGGCTCTTTCCTTTCTACTTTATTGATATGTACTAGATTATCTTTGGACCTTGTTCTTAGACTACATTTTTGTTTTCTCTGCGTGTTTGTTCCCCTGGTTACCTCATCCACTTTTTAGAGTTAAATATGACCCCTCCACTGCCAATGACCACCAAATTTATGTCTCTATCTCAGAAAGTTACTGAGGTGCAGCTATGTGTATCCACCCTCATTTGGATGTCTTGTGGGCATCTCAAGTGTAAAGTGGCAACACTGGACTCTACTTTCTTTCCCCACACCTCACCTCCAACCCTTCTCTTTCCCCAATGTTTTCCATTTCAAAAACATCACCTGGATGCACCCACACCAAAAACACCCCATAAATCTTTTTTCCCTATATGTCATCTCTCATAAATCCTTCTTATGAAAACAATGTCTCTTGAACACATTCCTTTTTCTTCATCTTCACTGATACTCCACCTGTCTGAGCTGTGATGGTCTCTGCTGCAAATAACTAAATGAAACTCTTTTATCCAATTCTATCCTTCTCCACCTCCTAGTAATTAGCGATGTTGCAGCTCAAGTAGTTGTCATGTCTTTGCCATAGAAAGAAGCCTGTGTGGAAGTACAGGTAGACCATGAAGGGATATAGATCATATAGAAATGATCTCTATGTAGGGGGATAATAAAGCTCTAGGAGCATTGTCATAGGAAAGGATCAAGGACACAAGTATAGGAATACACCTAGAATAGAAGAACTTTTTTTTTTTCATTTGACACTGCAAGAAAAGATATAATTTTGAGGACAGATAATTATAGCTTTATAGATAAGTGAAGAGTGGGGGTAATGAAATGGTTTTTACTCTTGACAACTTCATTTTATTCTCTTGGAATTTGGAAGCAATATCATTAGTTGATGGAGTGTGTGGGTTATGGGTTGTTAGAGCAAAATTTCTTAGAAAAATTGATCTTGAGCACATGTCAAAGTATATTAACTTGTTAATGAAGGAACTCACAAGAAGATAATAATGTGTCAGGTCAAAGAAGTATTGGGGAGAAGGATTTTATATATCATAAATGAGAAAATGTTTATACAAATAGCTAAGTTGCTAAGGGCAGATGCTCGTTTACTTCCTGTGGTTATAAATCTGTTATAGCTGGAAAATTACCTTGCTTTATCAGTTGGCATGGGTTAAACTTGGGAGCTCAGCAATTAGAGCCAAGTTCCCAGTTTTGCCAGGCATGAATCATTATTCAAAAATAACAAGTCATATAACCGAGAAGCAGACAATATGCAATTGACCTGTGACTGTTAATCAGTCACATTAAGTTAGAAGTTTCTGTTCCCTTTCAAAGATATATTTAGCACAGGAATGCCAAATGGCAGCCATCACTAAATTTCTCCAGCATGCATCCAAAAATATTAATGACACAATTTGCTTATTTTTCAGGTTATAACAATTTTTTTTTTTATCTCGGTCCCCTCTTTGGAGCTAGACAACCATAGATATATCTTGACCATGAATATAAAAGTCCTCATTAAAATTTTGTGTTAAAGCCCTTAAAGAAATTTCCTGCCTATTAATTCCACTCTGAAATTCTTGAAGGCAATGGAAAGTTAAAACATGCTCACCTAATACAATATGATTACAATTATGATTACCAGTAACATCATTACAAATTTGTTATTATTCCTTTAGCTCAATTTATAATATTCGGGAGTGGATTTCCAGTTAAAGTGCAAACATTTACTATGAGACTGAAAGGGAGGAGAAAGATACAGAAAGGGGGCTTTTAGGCAATAGAATGGAGGGGAGAAATCCCTCAAAAGTCACTTCTCAGCCTCATTTTTTTTTCAATGAGTTTGGAGACAATAGCAGGAGCTAATGTGATTTGGGACTTGTGCTATAATGGCATTAAAGAGAATAAGATTTAACTTGTCCTCAAGAAATATTATTTTTCCTATTCTTACTTGACAATAATATTTTCCCATTGGGTGCCTGTTGATCATATATTTCTGGTCCTAATTATTTAACAAAGATTGATTGATTTATTTTAGAGAGAGCAGGAAGGGGCAGAGAGAGAAGGATAGTCTTAAGCAGACTCCACACTCAGCACAGAGCCGATGCGGGACTCGATCTCCCGACCCTGGGATCAGGCCCTGACGTAAAACCAAGAGCTGATGCTTACTGACTGTGTCACGCAGGTGCCTCTCTATTCCTAGTATTTTTGTCTGTACTTCCTGACAGGAGCAGATAGCTACAGAGGAAGTTGAACCGGATTTCCTTTTGTATATGGCAGAGGTCACCAGGAACAGACTCAGAGATTCCCACTAAAGCTAATGCTCCTTCCCACAAACCTTAAATAGGTCCGAATTGGTCAAGATGAGCTAGGTCATGCACTAATAAGAGAGGCCCCTAAATCTCAATGGCTTTAACAGACAAACGTTTGTTTCTTGTTTATGCAGTGTGTCCTCTACGGTTTCAATGTCATCCTCTATTGTCATCCTGCAGGATCCGGGGTACTATTACTATTTTCAGTTTCATAGGGTTACAGACTCTTAATCCAATTTTTTATCTCTTTGTCGGTATGATGTTTTCAAGATTCTAGTAGGCTTCTTAACTATTTGAATGTGACTTTCTATCAATAGTTCACATTTCAGATGTACTTCTTAGTGCTCTATTTCTTTGTGCATCAGTCAGGTTCTCCAGGGAAACAGACACAGTGAGAGATTTATAGAATTGGTTAATGAAATCTTGGGGCTGGCAAGTCTGAAATCTGTGGAGTAGATCGGCAGTCTGGAAATTCTGGGGAGAGCCAATTGTGCAGGTTGTGTCTGAACTCAGGCATGATTACTGTGTTGTAGTATTGAGGTAGAATTGTTTCTTCTTTGGGAAGCCTGCTTTTGCCTTTAAGGCCTTCCAGTGATTGGATGAGGCCCATCCTGTAGATTAATCTTATTTGGCTCAAAGTCTATTAATTTAAATTTTAATCACATTCAAAAAAATGCCTTCACAGAAACATCTAAACTGGTGTTTGACCAATCAACAGAGGACTACCACCTCGCCAAGTTGACACTTAAAATTAACTGTCACACTTTGCTTCTCTGCTCTGTGTTTCTCTGAACTTATTTGTGGCTACATTGGCATTGTGGAGGTGTCACTCCTTTATTCCTTTATCCTTGATCCATTTTGTTCGATTGAAAGGATTTACTGGGCACCACTTAAATCCAGTGCAAAATTTTTACCGTGAGAGTGAAAGTAATATTGAAATAATCACAGGATTATTTCACAGGGTTTTAATGTACTTTGCCATTCAATTTTTATTTCTACTCTTTGGAGGTGAGAAGCAGTTACCTCCTCCAAATACTCAACTCTATAAATTTATGATTTTTTCTTTACCTCCTATCATTTTTGCTTACAAATCAGACAATTCATTTCTATGTTAATATATTTTTTCATACCACCTTGCCAAATGGAGCCCAGGCTAATAATTTACTGTTATCAGGAACACAAAATTATTACATACATGATATGCCTTTGACAAGTTTTCCCATATTGTATACATAGATGACTATTACTCTCACCACTCCAGTAACTGTATCTTTGTTGCCTCTGCCATTTCTATTATGTATTAACTTTCTGTTGTATTAGTACCTACTTCCTATACTGATTCTTGCATCAGCCAGAGCAGGTTAGGTTTTGCCACATGATATACATGATACAGCTGGATCTTTACTATCACTATCTAGAACATTTCTTGTGTATATAGCAGAAGAATAGCACTTTGAAGAAGGCATATACCAACAACTGCTCTGGTTCAGAAATAACAGCCATAATTTCTGTTATCCACTTACTGGACAGAACTAATCACTTGGTCTCTCTCAAGCACAATGGTCCTAAGATGTACAATGCTTTTCCATACCCAGAATGCAAAAAGCCAAAAATGTTTAGTGAACAGTAGTGATCAACACTGCAAGTCCTATCATCCCTATCTACACTCATGCACATTGTAAATTCCTAAGGGAAATTACACTTCCAAAGAATGATTTTCTTCTTTTAACATAATTATTTGGTAAATGTTATGGACCGAGTTATGTTTTTCTCCCCCACCCCAGATTTATAAGTTGAAGCCTTTACCCCCAATGTGACTGTATGTGGACATGAAGCCTTTAGAGACATAATTAAGAATAAATGAAGTCATAGAAGTGGAGTCCTAATTCAATAGGACCAGTGTCCTTGTAAGCGGAGGAAGATATACCAAGAGTGTGAACACACAGAGAAAAAGGCTATGTGAGGAGACAGAGAGATGGTGGAAGTCTATAAGCAAAAGAGAGAGGCCTTAGGAAACCCAAGCCTACTGGCAACTTGATCTTGGACTTCCAGCCTCCAGAAGTGTGAGAAAATAGATTTTTGTTGTTTAAGCCACCAGTCTGTAGTGTTTTGCTATAGCAGCCCAAGTTGACTAATATCATAAACATGGTCATTTTAATAAATAATTTGGTAACTGTATTTAAAATTAACTCTCTCTCTCTTTCTCATACACTTTCCAGGGGTGTTTGTTATTTTATAGTCTTTTTCTAGGAAAATCTGTAATTGAGTTTGAAATATGCAGCCTCATTTGCATTGTGTAATTTAATTGCCCAAAGGACTGCAGCAAAATTATCTGGCAGTATTTGTGTGAGTTGGGTGGGATCATGAAATCAATGTAACGTAATGTACCTTTCAATAGTTACAGAAATTCTCTACTTTAAAATCTTATTTTTATAAAGAGACTTTGCAAGAAATGTACACTTATATCCACTGAACTGAGATTTAGTGAAAGAAATGTGTTGACATATGTTTCTTAAACCCATATATATTTAAAAACACATTAGGGAGTGCATTGTTAAATATATGAATTTATGTTGCCACTAATTTTTGAGGTTTTAGAATAGCAAAAATATTTTTTATAAATTCATTTTTGTTTTTTAAGTAAATTCAATGTGTTCTGTTATGTAAATGGATATTTTCAACACAGCATAGTGGATGTGAAACATTTTCTATTTCAGCATTATATTTAAAATTTTTTCTCATTACAAACTTTTTTAAAGTCAGTATCATGAGATGAAACAATGTAATGACTTCATTTTCCATAGGAATTGTTCTTCCAAAAATATCTTTTTTATATCTGTTATATGTTATACATTTGAATCATTTAAATACATTAATTACAGGCCTTGCTTTTATGCTATTTCAATTGTCAATTTATTTTATGCTTTTCATTTGTCAAGAATTTGGACTCTTTAAATGAACCCTCAGGAGAATCCTTTCTTTTGTACTTTCCTTATCTACAACTAGTTCAGAGTAATAGACATTAGGGAGGGTATGTGCTATGGTGAGCGCTGTGAATTGTGTAAGACTGATGAATCACAGACCTGTACCTCTGAAACAAATAATACATTATATGTTGAAAAAAAAGAAGAAGTTAGTAGGAAGGGAAAAATGAAGGGGGAGGGGAATCAGAGGGGGAGACGAGTCATGAGGGACTATGGACTCTGAGAAACAAACTGAGGGTTCTAGAGGGGAGGGGGTGGGGGGATGGGTTAGCCTGGTGATGGGTATTAAGGAGGGCACGTATTGAATGGAGCACTGGGTGTTATACGCAGATAATGAATCATGGAACACTACATCAAAAACTAATGATGTAATGTATGGTGATTAACATAACATTAAAATAAAATAACATAAAATAAAATAAAAGAGATAAACCAAAAAAAATAGTGTGATAAGAACACATGAATAGACAAGCAGATCAATTGATTAAATGGAAAGTACAGAAATAAACTCAAATATATATGGAAATTTAGCATATAATAAAGGTGTTTTGAATTAAAAAAAAGAAGTAATACTTTTAATTCTGATAAAGCAGCTAACATTTACTGAGCACTTTCTATAAGCCAGACCTTATGCTAAGTACTTTATATTGTTTCACTTAATATTATCAAAAACTGTATAATTTAGATATTATTACTAACATTATGTAAGAGAAAATGGAAACTAGCAGAATTAATGTGAATTTTCTGAGATTACACATCTAGTAAGTGGAGTCCAGATTGGGACTGAAACAGGCCATTTCATGATCCTTGTTAAGAATTATGCACTTGTCCTCCAGTGTAGTATGTCTACATAGCCCCAGGGAGTTTGCTTCAATGTCCATTCCCAGACTGTATCCATGGAGATTCTGATTCAGAAGGTTTTGACTCATAGACTACTATCCTCGGAACTACAGTTTAACAACTACCATGAAATGGTATCTGGCTTTCCAAAATGGTAAGCTTTTACTTCCAACCAACTGAAGTTTAAAAATTCTGTACACTTACACTGTGGTAGATTGAATAATGGCCCCCAAAGATATCTACATCCTAATCTCTGGACCCTGTGAATGTTATTTTATTTGGCAAATACTTTGAACACGTGGTGAAGTTAAGGATCTTGAAATGGGGATATTATCCTGAGTTTTCTGGCTAAGCCCTAAATGCCACCATAGTGTCCTCATAAGAGGGAGGCCGAGGGAGATTTCAGATGGAAGAGAAGGTAATGTGATCACAGAGACTGAGATTGGAGTGTTGAAGCCACAAACCAAGGAAAGCTGGGAGCCACCGGAGCTGTGAGAGAATACATTTCTATTATTTTAAGCCACCAAGTTTGTGGTAATTTGTTACAGCAGCTCTAGGATTCCAATATACAGACCACATGATGACTTCATATGTTTGCTTGTTGCTCTTGAAATTAATCAATATTTGACCTGTGTTGAAGTTCACCGTTAGAATATTTTTGAAGAAAAGCTTTGCTTATCAAAATAGTATTCTAGATTCTGTGTTCTAGCTCACTGCATATGGATGAATTGTCAGATTTAGCAAAATGAAAAAAAGGTACAGGTGGCTCAGTTATATTTCAATTTCAGAAAAACAACCAAGAATTTTTAGCATAAATATGCTCCAGGCAATATAGAGTAAAAAAATTTTGTTATTTATCTAAAATTTAAAATTAACTGGGTATTCTGTGTTTTGCTGGCATATGAGATAAGTTAGAAAAGGAGCAGATGTTCTTGTCTTCTATCAGGGCTGATGTTCAGAGTGTAGGTCCATGCTACTGAGTTCATAGCCCAGGAGAAACCTCACCAGAGTAAACATTTTAGAAGGATGGGGTAGATAAGGTGTGATGAAATAAAATCTGTGTTTCAGGGCTCTCAAGGAAAAAAAAATCCAGAGGGAAGAGATAAATTCAGAGCCCTGACCCAAGTTAGGTCAAGGCTGAGGCTGAGGTATTCCAAGCAACAAAACTACAGGGTGGCCCCACGTAGAACTCTTAGAGATGCAAAGAAAATGAAACTCTCTGTTATTATCAGCCTCCAGAGTACTAATTAATAAAAAGTAGCTACTTTCTTTAAGCTCAAGCCAGACACACACACACACAAAAACCTGAAAGAAAAGCAGAAATTACTGCCCTGGCCCCTCTCAGGGCCAAGGAGGAAAGTGAGTACCTAGTAGTTATGTTTAGATTTTGGCAGGCTGCATTTCACACCAAAGTTATTACTCAACACTCAACAAATTAGAATTGTTATTCAATCCCATCCATCACTGAAGAGAGTGATGTTTTCTTCTAGGTGGTGGGAGTGCAGACCAAATGTGTCTGGAATTTACTTGTGAAGTCATGATGGGAGATCTAAGTGTCCTACAGAAGTGAAACTGCAATCACACTGTGAAAAGTCAAACGTACTAGTGATTGTTTAATTTTTTGGTGAGACCCAGCAACATTGTAACCTTGTTCTACTTTGAATTTCAGTGAGACATTTTGAAATGTTTTATTCTTTGTATTAATTTACTTAATTTGCATGTATCTTCAACTAAAAAGTTGAAACAGTCTATGCACTGAGTTACAAAATATCTTGCATCTATTCAATCCTTTTGAAAGATTAGGACTTGGTATCAAATCTGCCTTTGCTCAAGGGTCAATAGTGACATTGGTGCCCAAGAGCAGGAATGGTTAAAAGATGGTTTTGAACAATACTTAGGGCTGCATTTGACTCACAGCAGTATTTACTCTCTTTGCTATTGTTTACTTTTATTGGGTTTTCATTGGATCCAGAGTGTTTTATGTTTAGTGATTCTTTGATGTTCCCTTGGAGAAAAGTTTATTTTTATTTTTGAGAGGATATTTGGATATTTGTTTTTGAATTGCTGTGCCCAAATGATGCTGGCAGGAGGGACACTTCTGGTCCTGCCTGTTTGGAACAACTTCCCTGATACATGAGCAGTTAGTCGATTAAAAAAAAAAAAAAAGAGCAAAAGAGATGCTTCTAAACTCAAATTTGAAAATATTTTTGGCATCTTAACATGTAACAGGTACATTAAAGTTTTGAAGTAGAAGAAAAAAGTTAATTAATGAGATCTTATAAAGGAATAAAGGGAACTTAAAGTGAAAATACCAACCGAAATATACAACCATTTAACAAAATTTTAATTATTCTGCTTAGTCCCTGAACTATAGTAGAATTCATATACAGTAAAATGAACAAATCTTATGGGTATACCTTAAGGTGCATCTTTACAGATATATACAGATACACACGGATACACACACACACATGCACACACACAGATATATATATATAGATATAGATATATATACATGTATATATTTGTGTAAGCCCTTCTGAGTAATACAATTTTTTTAAAGTTTCTCTGGCAATCTCTTACACTATCCCATGTACTTAATGAAATTAGCCAAATTTATTCTCTATTACTATTCTCTGCCTAAAGGAATGAGGGATCCTTAAAAGATTAGTAGATTGATATTTTAGGTCAAAAAGCAAAACAAAACAAAATAAAATAAACTTCTCTGTTGGAGTAGGAAGAAAATGATATGCTGTCAGATGTGCTCCAAGATGGTGATAAAGTGTCAGGAGGTCTGCCTGAAGAGGGCTGTCTACATCCACAGGGGAACAACTTCAGGACCGATAAGAAAATTTTGATTACAGCTCTTTGGAGCCACGTGAGCATGAAAATTCTTAGGTGTTGCTCAAAGTAATGTGCAAAGCCATACACCTAATATGAATGAATGAAGATGTCCAAAGCCTCCAGAAAAGGGAGAATGTTTGGAGACCATGGGATTGACTTGTTTGGCTGATGCTATGCCTTTCCCCTCTTGGGGAGTTCAAGCAGCTACTGTCCCAATACAGATGGGTCTGTATTCTGATCTCTGCTTGAAATGCAAAATACATGTGGAAAAGGAAATGCAGAATAGACTTGCTAAGCCAATGCTGCTGTCGGGTCACTGAATGTGGGTACTGTAAAGCTTAGTCCCATTAGGATTGTCATATTCCAGTGTGTCTGAGATGCTGTTGGTGGTCCATCTCTGCCTGCTGTGTTTGTCAGGAGTGCCAGTAGTTGGCCACATTAATTATCCAACGATAAGAGAATTAGCTAAATACAACCAAGGCAGGTGTTCTGGTACTGCGGCACAGTTATTTTAACATTTTTTTAAAGATTTCATTTATTTATTTGAGAGAGAGCATGAGATAGAGAGAGAGAGCACGAGAGGGGGGAGGGTCCGAGGGAGAAGCAGACTCCCCGCCGAGCAGGGAGCCCGATGCGGGACCCGATCCCAGGACTCCAGGATCATGACCTGAGCCGAAGGCAGTTGCCCAACCAACTGAGCCACCCAGGCGCCCCACGGCACAGTTATTTTAAAGGAAGCACTTTGGTCTGAGAATGTTTAGTGACACAAGGCCCTAGAAATCCTGCCTTGAGAAGGGCCCAGGTTCTCTTCCCTGTGGTGTTTCTGCAGACATGTGGTACCGTTAGCAGATGGCTGCCGTAACTGGGAATGGGGACCCTAGGAGGGGGAAACTGACCTTCTAATGGGGAAAAATGCTTTGTTATGTACACCTTCATTACTTCTGTTTAATTGCCATCTTCCAATCAATCACATCCCACGTGCTTCAACTGTGTGGCAAGCAATGGTAATTTGAGGGAAGGTCTCTCCAGAGGGGAAATTTTTCTCATAGGTGACTTTCAATTGGAGGAGAGAAGAGGGACTAGAATTTAATAGATGGTTTCAACCATTTGAGGGGATCTGTCATTCTTGCAGCAAATAATAAATAACTAAAATCAATTTACTTTGCAATTGCTTTAGAATTACATTTTTCATTTTTTCCATCAAAGAATTCAATTCAATTAAAATATGTTAGATATAAAGATGTGTGGCTCATACTCCGTCCTCTATAAAGATGTAAAATAATATACGGATGTCTGTATCACTATAGTCAGTGAGAAAGCGAGGTAAATGACAGAAGCACGTGCATACTTTATGCACATCAATCGTATATTCATCTTCTTAGTACAACCTATGAGAAATGTGTTAATTACTGCAGTTTCATCAATTCTAAGACTCTTTGATTTTCACATTTTAACGTGAAACGTCTTTACTATCTGAATTTGCTTCACAATCATGATGTCTCATGATTTTTGTTAACTCTGGTGTGGATGTCATTACCTCCGCATTCAGGACTACCCTAAGTGCTGGTATAAAACTTCAGGTTCCACATCAGAAGTTTGAGGGGGAACATAAGAAACAACAGTGGAGCCCTTTCTTAAGTCCCAGGAATCAACAGGTGATGGATATTGAATGAGAAACTTTAAACAGCTTTCCTGGAACAGGAATCAAAAGCAGATTGGCTGTCTATAATATCTAAGCCAGCCCAGAAATCTAGCAGAGATGACTTTCAGTTCTTTTACATATGTATTATGTTAAGAAACACTAATTACCAGCTTCTTTGATGACCATAGAACTCGATGGTGTGAAAGAAAACAGATGTGGATGAATTCTGAATCAAAAGGGATTCAGAAAAGTCAGACGCTGCAAGATTCACAGATAATTTGACAAATGTATCTATCTTAAATTTCCATTTTATTCATGCCTAAAAGTCATATATGATAAAAGTTTACATCTAATCAGGTTTAAAGAGCTAGCCCAATTAATATAAAATTATTCTAAATGATAAAACATTAAGGCATATTTTAACTGGCAGCATCTTTGACTTGTTTAGCAGAACAAAATATAATGGTGTGTAGCAATTACTGTCTGTAGTTTAGAGATGAGAATGTTGAAACCTGGCATAGCCTCATTTTGAACAAAACCACACAGCTAGTAGTAAATAGTGGCACGGCCTTACTTTCAGGTTCATCCAACACCTGACCATGAAGGGTTTCATTCCACATTGTGTCACTCCTACAAAGGAAGGATTACAAGCCTTTGAAAGAGGGAGAATGTATATCTTATTAGAGAACAAAGCATTCATGTTTTCCTTCCCGCTTAGCCTTAAATTAATCAAAAGTCCTCCTTTATAAGACTTTTCCTCTTTGCATCACCTAGCAGCAAGTAGTATTTTGGCAATGGGACAAAGACAGAAGAACCGGTTTCAGAATCAAAACAGTGAAAAGCCAAGAAAACTTGAGCATATAATGCACAAAACAGAAGCTTCTGAGCAGAACCAAGGCTTTGTGTTCCCATAAATGTTGTAGTATCTTCAGGGACAATTATTGATGATGTTATCCTTGTTGGTGATAGATATGCAAATCTGAGTAAAAACAGGTCAAGATAAAATTCATCAGTGACGGCTGGATCCAGATGTGTAGATGCCATCCTGGAACATGTTTCCTAGTACCTGCCTCTAAAAAAGGTGGTGTCCATCTATGGTTTGCCAGTTGAGGTCAGTGAAATGCAAATTCCCACTGCTGCAAGCAAGCATTGCAACTCTGGTTACACATCTTTACTGGGGATCATTTTTGCCCATTTCAGTGTGACCTCATGAAATTTTACTCTTTAATAAAGTAGAGTCCATATTCAAAGGTAAATTGATTATAACTTTTGATCTAAGTTCAATTCTCCAGTTACATATGCAAAAAATTCTAAATATGATACACAGATAGGGATATTAATCATCTAACATCAGATCAGACCTATATCAATTTGAATTACTAACATACAGAAGGGTATTTAGTCTCCATGATTAAAACAATTAAACATTAAAAACTCTTCTCATAAGGGAGACTGCTTAGCTCTTACACTACATCCTTCAAAGTGATCTAAGAAAAATTTCTAATGTCTCTGTGTTCCACAAATATTAGTTAATAACATTACTATTCTGTACTATTTAATAAAACTCATAAATAACTACATTTGCATAGGAACAGGTAATTTTCTTTCGGTCTATGATTATATTTTCCCTGTCTGTTTCACCTGCCAAAATTTATAAACAGATTAAAAATCAGAAGGATTCCAAGTCAGTGTTTCTGAGCCATCTCCCCTGCATAGCCATGAATGAAAATTACCAATTTAAAACAAATAGGTAAAAACTCTGTTTTAAAGTCGGTGCCATTCCACCTGATTTAAGTCCAGGCTGAACTGAATAGTTGAATAAATTGCTTATCTATATGAGCTACAGAACTTTGATTAGTTACGATGAAGGAGGAAAGCTTAGATGGGACTCATCAGTACTTTCAAGTATAATGAGAAATTGTTATATAGGGAATTCTAGTCCCCATTTCCTTTTGCAGAAAATCAACTAACTTTAGATTGCAATGTGATGAATTATGACCTGCAATTTGGGGAAAAATTTTCCAAGAGTCAAAAATGATAGCAGAGTGGGTCCGATTTTATTTAATTTTATTCACTAGAATTTAGGAGCTTTAAGATAAATTATAACATTTTGTAGAGTTTTATGAGAAAGCAGAGAGTACTGATGAACATGCTGCTAAAGTGAGATGTAAAGAAAAATAGGTTCTTCTTCAGCTCTGCATGTCCTTTGACCCCCAATTTTCCAAGATTAGAGGGTTACAATTTAGGATATTAAATTTTTTGTTTCCAGGATCTCCACCTAATGTCAAATACTTTTTCAGGCTTTTAAGTCTTTGCCAAAGTCTTATGGGTGAACACCTTAGGGTAGGACATATTTTCTTATTTCCGATTTTTCTCATTGTAGGCAAGGCTGCTGGGGAATAGGGCCCAGAGCAACAAGAGTAGAAATGTTACAAATGGGCCACTGGAACATACTATAGTAGTGGTCAGTAAACATTTATTATTAAATGTGTGAAATAATAGTTATCAAAGGGGATGCCATGTATATGTGAATATATGTACATATATGCTATGTTTAATATATAAGGTCTAATAAAAGAAAAATATTCCTGTCAGAAGATACTTCCTATTAGACACTGCTTAAGGATTTGTTGTCTGGATTTAGATAAACCTGGGTTTGAATTCTAGTCTCCCTAATTTTTAGCTTTCTCATTTATATGATACAGATAATAATACCTACCTGGTGATATTTTCTTGAGGGTAAATCTATTATTTATTATGTATTTCATAAGGTTGCTGTATATATTAGAAGGCATAATATTTATAAAATACTTAGTACTTATCTGACTCAGAGAAATTGTTCAATAAATATTGTTCTAGGGTGCCTGGGTGGCTCAGTCAGTTAAACATCTGCCTTCAGCTCAGGTCATGATCCCAGGGTCCTGGGATTGAGTCCCGCATCGGGCTCCCTGCTCAGCGGGCAGCCTGCTTCTCCCTCTCCCACTCCCCCTGCTTGTGTTCCTTCTCTCACTGTCTCTCTCTCTCTGTTGAAAAAGAAATAAAATCTTTAAAAAAATATTGCTCTAATTACTATTTACTTCAAAACTGCCAAGACTGATCCTTAGCAATATGAATGTTTGATGCAATGAGTAGAGGTAAGTGGAGATGAGCAAAGTCCCTGCTGTATGGATACAGCAGGGACTCTCAAGACAAAGCCACTTAGGAATGCAGAGAAAGGAGGCTGATTAAGAGAATCAAGAAACATTTCTCAAGAGTTAATGATATTCAAGAAAAATTTAAAGGGAATACAATAATTATTCAGATGAATGGTACAGGTAAGAGCATTCCATGAAGTAAGATTCATAGGTGTGAAAACACAGAGGTATAAGGATTGAGGTACCTTTAGGGGGCTATAAATTAGTCTGTGGAGGTAGCATTAGAAAGGGGATAGGGTGACTTATTAAGAGGTCTATAGACACGGGCAAGAGTCATGCCATGAAGGACTGTTCATAGAAAAAATACAGTTGGGCTTGACCAGAAATAGAAGAAAGAAACTCTAAAATATTTTAAAGGAGAGATTGGTGTGATTGGATTTGGAACCATTCTAGAAGTAGTGAGAATAATGAATTAATACAACAGCACCAACCACAGGGTAATCCATTAGTGATCAAAGGTCTGCCAGGTGTGGGTGTGTACTATAGTCTTTATGGAGCTCAAAAGGAAGCATACTATATAAAAGAATGTATGAGGTAAAACAGAGAGAAATTAATAATAGAGGACATGAGGGAAATGAAAGACAAAGAGACTTCTCACATGACTTTCAGATTTCTGGCTTTCATGGTTGAATTCTGCCTTTCACCAAGATAAAAATTAAAATAGGTGGGATGGGTTTGAGAAGATAATCAGGATTTTAAGGAAAGAAAATATTTCTTTCCTAAAAAGTTGAAGACCTCCTCTTCTTTTCTTCTAGTTTTCTGATTCTTGACTACTAACAAGACATTTTTTAAGTGATTTATTATTATACCACTCATAAACATATTGACTGGTAACTTAAAAAATGTGAATACAAAAGTTTGGTACTGCTACTAACTTTTAATTGCCTTGCTTTATTTATATTTATTCCCTCGCTGTATATTAAGATTTTCTTCTTTTCTACAAAAAGAAAGGTCATACTGAATATCTTCTTCAGTTCAACACTTGTCACATTACTAAGATTCTCACAGAAATTCCTTTTGGAAAATCTTAACAAGGAACAAATTATCTCAATGAAGAGGTCAGCTCAGGAGCAACTTAGACAAATTGGGAAACTTAACCAACTCTTCTCACACTAAGTTACTTAGATTAGAGCATAAAACACTTTAATGACTATCCCTTGAAATCGTTAGACTACAATTTTTAGCTTCAAATTTATCAGTAGAAATAGGTCCATGAGTGCCATGTATACATGCTGATCAGTGAGTCCATATTGTGCAATGAAAGTTGAAGTTATCATCATGTCGCCAGGTTCTTATTTTATAACTGATGCATTTCACTAGGTGCTGTAGACACAGGTACTGGAAACTTGTAGCTGCAGTAACTACAGAGACAGTTTAATATTGGCTAAAAAAGCTTCACATTCCCTCCATAGGAAAAGTGACTTCATGGACATTCAGTATGTTTTGAGAGCTTTTTAGCATTGTGAGTTACCTCAGACTTGTACTCCCAGAGTAAGAATCAGCAAACTTTACCTGTAAAGGGCAAGATAATAAATATTTTCATCTTTGTAGACCAAATGGTCTGTGTTTCAATTCTCGGCACTGCCATTTATTGCAAAAGTGGCCATACATAATATGTAAAGAAATAAGGGTGTTTGTGTTCCGGTAGAAATTTGTTTATACAGATAGACAGTGGGCTGGTTTGGCTCAAGCAACAGAGGTTGCCAAACCCTACCAGAGAGCCCAGTCAATGGTCTGTAAGTGGGTGAAATGCTCTTGCAGGGCTTTGATTCAAACTGCACTACAAAGATTGCTTCCTTATCAGTCACCAATGGTATAAGTTCCTTCCCTCATAAGAAATCAGAGTTAGTATAGCAGGGACAACTTTGATTGATTCTCAGGAGATAGACCTTGCAAAGTAGTTGCTAAGCTAGAATCAGTTGAGTTGTCTCATTCAGTCCCTTTCTGTACGCCCCCTCTCTACCTCCACTTTCTCCCCTGATACCAATTGTGTCCTATCATATATAGCCACTATACAGAACCTTTTCTTCCCTACAAGGAACTTTATGTTGTCTTCTAGCCACACTGATCTCACTTCTCTTACAATACTGTGAGATTTCTCTTTTTTTACCTGGTTATTACATGTGACTTTTGTTATTAATTGGTCATTTCCAGTCTTGGTTTAATTGCTATTTTCTTAGAATCTTCTCTCTTTTTTCCACACTTTCCTGAAGCTACTGCAGAGACCACATGTTTAATGGAAGCAGAATATCTACAATACATGATAGACATAATTACATAGTTATGATCACATATTAACCTACACATTTGTATATGCAGAATGTACCAAATAAAAATTAATTTTAATTTTTTAATCAAATCATATTTATAAGTTTAACTTTTTTTTGGTATAAGTTTAACTTTTATTATGAGGTATTTGTAGATGCACATACAGTTGTAAGAAATAATACAGAGATTTGGTGCATTCTTCACCCAATGTCTCCCAATGGTAGTATCTTGCAATCTGATAGTACGATGTTACAACCAAGACACTGACATTGATACAGTCAAGACCAGAACTTTTCCACTGCTACAAGGATTTCTCATGTTGCCCTTTTATAAAGTTATACCCACTCCCTCCCCTATCCTCCAGCTTGTCCCTAAACCCTAGCAACCACTAATCTGTTCTCTAATTCTACAGATTTGTGACTGCAAGAGTGTTAGACAAATGAAATGATCCAATATATAACCATTGGGAATGGCTTTTTTCCACTTAGCAAAATCTGGAAATTCATCCAAGTTTTTGCATGTGCCTATTGTATCCCCTTTTTTTTTCTTTTCTTTAACTGAGTCATATTTTCTTAGAGTGTTAAGTTATTTGTAGTATTCCCTCATCTTTCCAATGGCTGCAGGGTCTATGGGATGTATGCTATTTAATTCCTCTTATTGGTGACTTATGTCTCCTCTCTTTAATCTTGTCAGTCTTGCTAGAAGCTTGTAAGGTTTTTAAATTATTTCAAAGGATCAGCATTTTGTTGCATTGATTTTATCTATCATTTTCCTGTTTCAATTTCATTGATTTCTGCTTTTTATTAGTTTCTTGATTTTGGCTTTTACGCCTAGTTTCTTGAGATAGGAACTTGGATTATTGATTTAAGAACTTTTCTCTTTTCTAATCTAATCCCTTACTGTTATAAATTTCTCTCTCAGCACATACATTTTACTGTGTTGTTCTACCTATTTTGATATGTTGTGTTTGCACTTTTGTTCAGTTCTGTGTATTTTTAAAAATTTTCTCTAAGACTTCCTCTTTGACTTATGGATTATTTAGAAGTGGGTAGTGTAACTTCCACATACTTAGAAAATTTCCAGTAGCTTTTCTGTTACTGATTTCTATTTTGCTCCCTTTATGGTCAGACAATATAATCTATATGATGTCAATTATTTTATTTGCTAAGATATGTTTTATGGTCTAGAATATGATCTATTTAGGTGAACTTTTTATAGATGCTTGAAACACTTGTATATTCTGCTATTGTTTACTGGTGTGTTCCAAAAATAATCACTTAGATCCTATTGATTCATTTCATTGTTCGGATCTTCTGTACACTTGTCTGGGAGTTTTATTAGTTTCTGAGAGAGGGGTGTTAAATTCCCCATGTGTAGTTGTAGATTTGGTGATTTTTCCTTTCAGCTCCATCAGTTTTTACTTCAAGTATTTTGAGGCTGTCGTTCTGTGCATTTACAGTAATTATGTCTTCTGGTTATCGATCTTTCATTCTTGAATGTCCCTCTTTGTCTTAGGTTGTTTTCTTTGCTCTCAAGTCTACTTTCTTTGATATAAATTTGGTAGCATGTGCTTTTAAAAAAATAATTATTGCATGGTGTAACTTTTTTTTTCCATCATTTTCCTCCGATCTACCTGTATAATTAAAGTTGCAATGAGTTTTGTGTAAATAGCATATAATTGAGTCATGACTTTTTAATCTACTGTTCTTATCTCTGGGTTTCTTAGAATATTTACACAACTTAAATTTAAGGTAATTATTGATATATTCAGGCTGAGATCTGCCAATTATTTGTTTTCTATTTGTTTTCTCTGCTTCTCATTCTTCTTCTTTTTCTCTTTTCTCGTATTCCTGTGGATCACTTGAACATTTTTTAAAGGATGTCATCTTGATTTATTTACGATAACTTTTAGTGTATTGTTTTGTAAAATTTCTCTAGTCACTGGTCTGGATATTATGAACTGCAGTCTACATGCGACTTATTATAATCTGTGTTATGTTTTTTCAGCTTGAATGATATGTGAAGGTGGAAAACTTAGTTAATTGGGTCCCTTTGCTGTCCTTTGTTTTGAGTTTGAAGCGTTTTACAACTTTTATTTTGAACCTCACAAATGATTTAGGAAACACACGAGGTCAAGTATGTCTTTTTTGTTTACCCATATTTCTGATCTCTTCCATGTTCTTCCTTCCTTCCTGATATCCCAAGATGCCTTCTTTTATCTTCTCCATTTTATTTGAAACTTTCTATTTTCATTCTGATTTTTTCTATTTTTTCTTTCTGTTTGAGGCGCCTGGGTTCCTTTCTTCTGTTGGCTGGGGGTGGCGGTGGAGGAGAGGATTGTAAGACACCGTGTCAGCATGCGGTTCCACTAGCCCTGGGGTCCCCAACCTGTGTGCCTTCCTCTTCCCACCTTTCAAGTTCTTTGGTTTTCGGGGGTATGGTTGTGCCTAGTGGAGAGGAACAGGGAGACACTAGTCCGTGACATCTTGTTCAGGCTGGAAGTCACATGAAACTAATACTAAGACTTTAAACCCATTTTTGAGGAATTCTAAAATGTTATTAAAATTACCATAGGATATAGGTACATGCATCCATTATTTTATTAATATTTGAGTCCCAAAATTTATGCGACTGTATAGGGAAGAAACACTTACATTAAGAAGATATTTACTAATGAATAATACAGTTATAAAATGTTTCTCAGTTTCCTCTGTACTCCCCTCTGCCAGGTAAGAATACTATCAAATCAAGCATTTGTATCTCTTGCTGTCATGAGGTCTTTTCTAAATCCAATTCACTTGGTATGAGAGGCTAAGTTATTGTGAAAAGAAAGAGCACTTGATAAGCAAATCCTGAACTCAAGAGAGGTCATAGTGAAAAACTGTTTGCATCACAAGCAATGTCCGTGGTGTTGCAAGATCTGACAGAGTTGCACCAAATAACATGCAAAGGAAATAAATCTACAAGATAATACAACTAAGATAAACATATTAAAGGAAATACCGGCTCATTGAAGTTTATAAAGCTGAAGTCCTTCTGAAAATGAAGTTTTCAAATACTTTTGCAAAAATTATACTTTTTAGTATTATGTCATGACACCTAAACATGAAGTGGAGAATTATGAATTATGCTTATATAATTTTATTAGAAACTTCAGACTGACTTTTTTATTCTAATATTTAGCATAGAGTCCCTAAACTAACTTTAGAGAACAATAAAAAATAAATGCTGTATTAGTTAGGATTGGCTAGACTATGGCGTGGTAACAAATACATTTTTAAATCTCAATGGCTTAACACAATAAACATGTACTCATTCAAGATTCAGTCTGATGGGCCCAGGACCCCCTGCCTCTCGTAGTTTGATCTTTAGCAGCACGTTTCCAGGATTGCTGTGGCAAAGGGCTGTCACTTCACCAGGAATAGCTTATGGACCAGGCCTCTGTGGCTTACATGCCTTTGGTCTACAAGGCATTGACTTATGCCCAGTCACAGGACCCCAACCTGAGTGTAGAAGGCTGGAAAAAAAATATTTTTTTTTCTTTTGGCTTTGCATGTATAAACACATAGAACTTTTTCTGTCACCAGTACTTCTTTTTACAAGATATAATGGAAAGCCAGCTTTTTCACTATTACTCTGACCTTCTAGATGCAGTTTTAATTTCATATTTAAGGAAAACTTTACATGCCAGTTTTTCTGCAATAATTAATAAAAGTCCCATGTGTACGAGTCTTTTTCCTTTAACAAAACAAAACAAAATAAAACAAACCTCTATTTAAATAGTGCTTATTTGGGGTGCCTGGGTGGCTCAGTTGGTTAAGCGTCTACCTTCAGCTCAGGTCATGATCTCATTGGGCTCCCTGCTCAGAGCAGAGCCTGTTTCTCCCTCTGCCACTCCCCCTGCTTGTGTTCCCTCTCTCCCTATGTCTCTCTCTGTCAAATAAATAAATAAAATCTTTAAAAAAAAATAGTACTTGTTCTGCAAGATTTCATAAACGCTAAGTTTCAACCAACAGTGTCAATTGATGGGGAAATTTAGCTAAGTTAATTAACATTATATTAAGCCTCTTCAGAAGGGTAACATAGAAATAGACTGTTCTTAAGACAAGATATAGTTTCCGTTTAGAGACAATTGTATCAGAATCCTTCACTAAAATGTAAAAACTGACTCAGCATAAAAAAAAGTATCCGCTATCAATTGCATTGCCAGCTACACAGACAACTTTTTTTTTTTTTTTTTGGTCAGTTCCCAGGAAATTAATGAACAGATTTGATTCTGCTTAGCTTGGAGAACTGATAAAATCTCACTCCAAGGTAATGTGAAAAGAGGTATAACCTTTGATTTTCTATTCTTTCAAGAATAATTAAAAGACTTAATTTAAAAAATCCCTACACCATTCAAAGTTCTTTTCTACTTCAAATTATAATAGTGCTGATTTATCAGATAGATCCAACTATCTATACCCTAGGCTATAATAATCTTTTCTCTGTATTCTGACTTTGTAAAAGGTTGAATTTTTTTTTTGTAAAGTGATTTTTCTTACTTCTATTTTAATTTGTAGTCTAATTCATGAAAGTAATGAGATTGAGCTTTTTTCTCCCTATGGAGGAGGAAATTACATAGAACTGTATATGCTGACAGTATACATACAGTGCAAATTAGGAATAACTAATTTTCCAGAACTAAAATGTATTTAATTGTGTTATTTTAAAATTTATTGCTAAGAATATACAGATGGGGGCCAATTAATTTGACCAGGAAGGGAAGTGTCAAAAAAATGTGGAGAAATTGTAAAATTCTTACCAGTCTTTGAAAAATAATATGAGAATGCTAAGTAATTAAGAATGAAAGACAACATTTCACTATAAATGCATCAAAGATATAAACTGTGTCTAATCTGTTGTTAGAATATGGGGCATATGAACGATGTACATGGTGATCAAACTGGAAAACCAATACTCCAGAAACTTCTCAATATAATTAAAATGTTATTTGGATCCTTTCTTAGTGAATACTTACACTTATGCAATCTAAAAGATTCAATTATAAATCAATTTCCTAGAAATGAATGATAACATATCAGTCATTTCTGTTCTTTATTTTGATACAGTGACTTTTGCACCATCATTTAGTTGCTATGACAAAATTCAACATCTGTTTTTAAGGTAATTTCCAAATTGAATGTCAAAAGTCTGATTTATTCATGTCAATGTTTAGAATATTGCAGAAAGGCACCAGAATGTGAAATGTATGTTGGTGTGTCAAGATAAAGTCAGTATCATAAGTCAACCACATGGAATCTATTGACACCAGCACCCCACTGTCAGCATGCTGGTATTGGTTAGATTATTGATGAAGAATCGACAGACACCTTGCAGGGATTTATCATTCAAGGGGATACAAATGTTAAGTTGGCTCAAATTACTTGTTCTAAATGAAGGCTTTAACAGTAAACACTGGATAATAGCCTATTTTAAAATCATTACAATAGGTCTGCATATATTATTCATTTATTCATTCATCCACCTATTTCCTCATTCATCCATCCGTTCACTCATCTACACACACACACACACACACACACACACACACACACATCAAGTATGTTCAAGGCATTATGCCAGATAAAGATGATCATTATGAACTGGCCCTCAAGGAACTGATAATCTATTACTGGGAGAGAAATGTAAGTACACTGCACAATTCTTATGGAAAGAAAAAAAAAGATCTCTGGGAGAAAACAGAGAAGGATTAATTTAAATTAGACCTTAAGGAGTAAGGGAAATGTTGACAGAGATGTTGAAAATGTATCCTAGGCAGTAGTGGAAGAAAGTAAAAGGGAAATTCCTCAGGGGCCATAGGCTGCAGTAGGTGATCAGGGGTAGGTTAGGCTGCATGGTACTGTTCTTGCTTTCGTCGAAGTCACAAAAAAAGTAGAAAAAGTTATGTTGGGTGTCTGAAGTTTTCTGTGTTACCAAAATATTATAAATTTAGAAAGAATCAAAGAGATTTCAGATCCAAGAAATATTTTTATGTTGCATTATTAATATTATTTTTATGTTGCATTGCATGATATTTTTATGTTGCATTCTGTTATGACTAAATATACATACATATTATCTGTGAAAGGATGCAAACATTTTGTAATTTGAAATTTTTCTAATTTGTTCCCAGAAGCTATTTGCTTTCCATGTCCTGGGATTCACCTAGTATTTATCAATTTACTTTAATTTTGTGAGCCTGACTTCACCACCTTGATTTCCATTAAATGTGTGAAGGTGATGAGTAACTTTAATCTTTTCTATTCACAGAAGCTTTGAAAACATTTGATTTTGATTATCTTAATAATCACTATCCATTGATGGTCAAGTCAGACACATTATCAAAGTTATTGAGTGACTGGATTTTCTACTGATCGTCTCCAAGACTATTTTTTTTATCTTTTATTGTTATGTTAATCACCATACATTACATCATTAGTTCTTGATGTAGTGTTCCATGATTCATTGTTTGTGCATAACAACCAGTGCTCCACACAGAATGTGCCCTCTTTAATACCCATCACCAGGCTAACCCATCCCCCCACCGCCCTCCCCTCTAGATCCCTCAGTTTGTTTCTCAGAGTCCATCGTCTCTCATGGTTCTTCTCCCTGTCCAACTTACTACCCTTCATTCTTCCCCTCCTGCTATCTTCTTTTTCTTTTTTCTTAACATATGTTGCATTATTTGTTTCAGAAGTACAGATCTGTGATTCAACAGTCTTGCACAATTCACAGCGCTCACCATAGCACGTACCCTCCCCAATGTCTATCACCCAGCCACCCCCTCCCTCCCACCACCCACCACTCCAGCAACCCTCAGTTTGTTTCCTGAGATTAAGAATTCCTCATATCAGTGAGGTCATATGATACATGTCTTTCTCTGATTGACTGATTTCACTCAGCCTAACACCCTCTAGTTCTATCCACGTCCTTGCAAATGGCAAGATCTCATTCCTTTTGATGGCTGCATAATATTCCATTGTGTATATATATCACATCTTCTTTATCCATTCATCTGTCGATGGACATCTTGGCTTTTTCCACAGTTTGGCTATTGTGGACATTGCTGCTATAAACATTGGGGTACACGTACCCCTTCGGATCCCTACATTTGTATCTTTGTGGTAAAGACCCAGTAGTGCAATTGCTAGATCATATGGTAGCTCTATTTTCAACTGTTTGAGGAACCTCCATATTGTTTTCCAGAGTGGTTACACCAGCTTGCATTCCCACCAAGACTATTTTAAAGCTGCTTTGTTTTCTTCAAAAAGTAAACTTTAAAATGAGTAAGAAAAGCTGTTCCATGCTTTATTTTATGATTGAAACTAAACTGAAAATTCAGTGGTTAAATCTGTCTCAAAAACTTATCTTGAGAAATGATAGCATAATTTGATATTAATCGAGTACTCATTCACAACTTCCAAGTTTTTATTTTTCTGTTACCCTCTGTACACCAGGATTTTCAACAATTAAATAGAGTTTATTGTTTTTTGGTGGCTTTTTTGTTTTGTTTTTTTTTCAAATTTTTGATGTTTTACAATAAATATATTTTCCCTCATGATCCAGTACACACACACACCCATACACACACACACACACACACACACACACACACACACATACAAAACTGAGACAAAGGTCTCATGAAACAGTATTGTTATGTTCCCTGATAGTTTCCATTTTATTTTACTTCATTTGGTTTTACTTTATTTTGTGAAAAATATTCTAGTTGAGATCGACTAAATTTATTTCAGCCCACACTAGTGGGTTGAAGCTTACAGTTTGGAAAATTTTAAGGCAGTCTGATTTTCTTCCTTTCTCGCTCATTTTAAAAATAAGATTGTATTCTTTAATCAGTTGTTTTTCTACTTTAAGTAGTTCTCCTAACTATATTGTATTCAATTGACTTTTTTTGTCTTTTATTAAAATGAAAACAATTTTATCTTGACTTGAGGCTACCTATGTTTACCAAAAAAATGAAAATATTTTGTGGTAAGAATCAAATTGTAGTATTTTTCTCCTTGTCAGTGCAACAATGGATTAATTATTTTGATACTGAGAATTTTAGATTTAAAGGAAATCTGTGGAAAATTGATTCAGTGAGCTAAATCAAAATGCCAGAAAGAGCTTGAGGTAACCATGAGTTTGGTTGTTGTATATTTTCACATTAATGAAAACTGCTGTTATGTGGAACAAAAACAAGTCACCTATTGTGCCTATAGGAAAAATTACCTTCTGAAAACTTTTGGTCATTGCACTTAAGAGTATCATCATTTTATAATTTGTTTTATCTGTTGAGCTTGATATTGATCTGGCTTCTTAAAACTTTGAAACCTAAAAACAATAACAAAAATAGATTTTTAGGGAACTATAAACAAACTATTTCTGTGCTATGAAAGAAAATATTGTGGTGTCAATTCTCACATAGACCTATATTCCTTCAAAAATCTGAAGTGAAAGATTAATGAAATCTACAAGTCTTTCAAAATGCTAGCTATGCTAGGCAATATGCTAAGCACTTAAAGTATCAATCCTCACAAACACCTTTTTTTTTTTAAGATTTACTTATTTATTATTTCAGAGAGAGAGAGAAAGGTGGAGAGGGGCAGAGGGAGAGGGAGAGAGAGATTCTCAAGTGGACTCCCACCTGAACATGGAGCCCCATGCAGGACTCCATCCCAGGACCCTGAGACCATGACCTCAGCCAAAATCAAGAGTCAGCTGTTCAACTGACTGAGCCACCCAGGCACCCCTTCACAAACGCCTTTAAGGAAGATACTATTTTTCCATTCTTCGAAGGTGATATATCTTTAAAGGCAATAGTACCGAAACATTTTGAATTCAGTCACATCTGAACCCTTAACCCTTATGCTGTACTGGTATCTTTATCACCACATTTAATTATAATCATAGATTCAGACAACTATGGTGCTAGCAACTGAACAACCTTCAGAATGAAATATATGTATCCACTACATTGTAACATTTTTACTTCAGTGTGTTACTTCACCAAAACATATACAAAACCCCATTTTCCCTTCTCAAATTGAGACCTCAGTGTTTGACCTCATCAAAGGAACAAAATATGATAGAGTCCAAAAAATAATAGGAATTAAAAAAGTTTTTTGAAGGGTGCCTGTGTGGTTCAGTCATTAAGCATCTGCCTTCGGCTCAGGTCATGATCCCAGGGTCCTGGGATCGAGCCCCGCATCGGGCTCCCTGCTCTTCGGGAAGCCTGCTTCTCCATCTCCCACTCCCCCTGTTTGTGTTCCCTCTCTTGCTGTGTCTCTCTCTGTCAAATAAATAAATAATATCTTAAAAAAAAGTTTTATGAGCATCTTAATAATGCTTATGCCTAAGGGAAGTTGAGAAATTAATAAACATTTATTGTGCAAATGTATGTAAATGTGTTCATCTTCATAAAACTCAAGGGGACATATAAACGAATGTTTATTTTCTTGATACACCCTTGAAGTAAATACATGATTCAAGATTATGTCTCTAATATCATTAATTTGATTCAGTCATTACAGTCATTTCTTTAATACAGATTACATAGTAATATGTTATAGGAGTGAAGTTTTAAAAAGGAAATGAGGATGGTCAAGTGTTGTCATGAATTAGAAAGCATGATTTAACATACTACCTTCCTTTATCTGATTTTTTTCTCCAGTTCACTAATCTTCCTAAATATGTATAATTTAAAGCTTTAATGAACGCACACTGGATTTAGGACCTTTTAAAAATGTTTATTGATAAAAGGCATTCACTGGGTCCTTTTCCTCCTTAGGGTATGTTACAAATTTTACCAATAACCAAAAAGTCATTTTGAATTAATTTAAGACCAGATATTTGTAACATATTTTATTCATTTTAAGCCATTCTATTTTATCGTTTTTCACGAAGATGGTGAAGAAGATACATAAATGCAATTTAAATAAATTATCAGAAGTGGGTAGCTGTTAGTTTTGTCTATTATCATATATTGATAAAAATTTGCATAAGGCATTTTTAGAATACAAAGCACATATTATCCAGGCACATCACGTATCATGTACATTTAACTAAAAATTTTATTCTTAGCCAATATGCCCTCTCCTTCACACAGCTAAAATAGATAATATAATGGTATAGTAACTATATTTTTGAAACTTAAGCAAAATGAAATTTGGGGAAAGTATTTCCATAGGCAGAACAAAGTTACTTTCTGAATGAAGTAGCACTGATAATATACTTGAAAATACGTTGCATGTCTTAAATTCTGTGTGAATTATTATTAAGATTATACAGTTAATTTGGCTTCTGCAATTAAGATATATAGTATAAAAAAGATAAACTCTAGTAAAAATTGTTTAACAAAAATATATGATAATTAGGAAAAGATTCTGTATGTACGTATTCTTAGTTTCTCAGTTGCAATGGTTGAGAAAAAAAAAAAAGCATTTCTCTATCTTTCTAAGCTGGAAACTATCATTCTCTAGGTGAACAGCTTGGCAAACAGATTGCTTATATCAACATGCTCTTTACAGCAAAATACCTTACAAAAGATTTATAGTACATATACCATATGAGTCTAAGGGCTTCATTGATTTTTATCATGTATTTGCCTGTTTCTAGTAATTCACAAAGATGAATATCATATTTCATCTTTCATCCCTTCTTAAACGAGATGTTATAAGTACATGTTGGTGTCTTCATAGGGTTGGGGCATGGGAACAAATGAAGCAACAGGATTGTGCGGGTTTTGCTTTGTTGTTTTGCTTTGGTTTGCTCTTGCTTTGCCATGCTCGGACACTTAGCTGTACTCTCATTCTGACAGGAAAAGGTTGCAGCTGAGTGACTGGGGTGGACATTCCAGCGTCAACATCGAGGAGAGTTCTATAGCTCTTCTGTTTAACAGGCACAGAAGTAGACTCATGTAAGTCACTACAGAAGATGAGTCTATATGAAAGCTATCCACCTGCATTATGAACTCACCTTTTATTAAGTTACAGGACTCAGACAGATGTAATTTTTAAATACAGCTGTTTGCTACCAGAGGCCATGATTTTATGCTAGATAGTCAAGCAACTTTAAGAAATGGTTGTTTCTCCTAGATGGACAAAATCTTACAATTGGTTATAATTATGCAGAAAAGACAACCAAAAAAAAGTGATTTTACTTTTATTTGTTTATTTTCTCCTAACCCATATATTTTATGTTTTGGAGTGTAATTCTTTTAGTTTCAGAATATTGTAATAGTATAATTATTGAATTGGATTTTAAGTGGGACCCTCTTTAAGTTATATAAAAATTGTCAATAGCAAATCTTAAAATGTAAATTGAAAGAAAAGGGGGAAAGTCTGGAAAAAAATATGATGCTTGCCTCTTTTTATGCTTGAAAGTGGGATATAAACATCATCATTACTTAAATTTATTTAACTTGCTTCCAATGCTTTGTGGAAACTTAAATTAATCTCCTTCCAAATGTATCCTCATATGTTAAAGTGTCTGAAACAAATGTGCAATGTACAAACCAGCTTAGGGAGAAAGCATTTCTGAGTGCTTCCTCAGTGAAACTGTTCCCACGTGAACACTTCCAGATCACCTCACCAGGAGAGGCTTTTAAAAGTTCTGGTTGCAGTGTCTTTGCCTTAAGCACTGCAGCAGCCCTTTGTTGTCATGAGATTTCTCTGTTTATTCCCTCTTGCTGAGATTTTTTCCACACAATTATCTCTTTGGTTGATGAGAGATTCAGTTTAATCAGCGGATCCCTCAGGGTCTTTAGCTGGCTTGTGAACACAGGGAAACGAAGAATAGGGGAGGAAGAAGTCCCCCCGCCCTTCCTCGTCAGGATCTTGCTCATCTTGTCAATCTCCGGTCTTAGGCATCACTCGTGTTTCCGGTGGAGCAACCGCACGGCAAGAGATGAGAACCTATGAAGACGAAAAAAAGTGACAAAATGAAAATGAAAACCACTATAAATAGAGCCAAGGAAGAGTGACCTGCTTCCGTCTGTCCTCCGTTCCCTCTCCCGCTCCCTTCTCCCTCCCCGCCCCTCTCCACCCTCCTCCCGTCCCTGCCCCTTTCGCTCTAAACTGTACACATGCTCATCTCTTCTTACAACGTTCAGCCATAACTTCCTCAGTATTACAATTCTATATTGTTTTATTTCTCCGAATGCTTTCACAATCCGCCAGAAGGTCTACTCTTCATTTTAATTTCTTCTCACTCTTAAACCTTGTTTCTGCCCTCTCTCCCACTCTTCTGACATAAAGACCTAATATACTTATGAGACCTTATCAAATGTATAATCTAATCCCCATGAGGGCAAACTATTCTGTAATTAGTTCTGTGTCAGCAGGCATGAATATACTTTAAAATACATATATATGTGTGTGTTTGTAATTTTACCTATAGTTTGCACCCACAATACAATGTCTGAACTCCATATCAATATGGAGTATCTAAATAAAGTAATCTCTACTAACAGGTATAAAAAGGATGGCACAAATGAGGTTAACTTGCTTTAATGATCTTTAAAAAAAATCAAATTAAAAATGTTATTTTGGAAAAGGTTTCTCACCAGTTTCTGGAGCTTTCTAAATTTAAATCCTTTCAAAATTAGCTTCCTGTTTTTTCCTACATGAGACTTGCAATTATGCATCATAAATATATGATTGCTGATAAGTTAATGTATCGTAAATGCATTAGTGTTCTGTGTTAGCCAAATGTATTCAACACTGGCTTCCAGTAGAAAATTACGAAAGAGAGAAGGTGAAAAGAGATGTATTACAGCCAGCAATCTTGTGCACACTTAGCCACTTGAAGCTGCTGCTGTGTCCTAATGAGGTTAAAGGGAATTCACCTTTTTTTTTGCTTTTGTCTTCCTTGAAAGAAATTGATTTTCTATTTTGACCCCTACCCTTCTTCTTCAAACTTTATTTTCTCTTGTTTCCCTTGGTTCTTCCCAGCTCAGTTCTACTTTACCTTTCTGGAAGCTTCTTTTAGTATTATTTTCCTCTCTCTGCCCTTCAGATACTAAAGTTTTTGGCAGTATTTTTTAACATGTGGATCATATCAAAATTATCTGACAACTTTTTAACAGAAAACTTCTGGGTGCCTGCATTGAAAATCCACGCTAGCAGATCTGGGATGGAAATGGTATTAGTTTGCTGGAGCCAAGCCACAGAGTGCCATAGACTAGATGGCTTCATATCAGAAATTTATTTTCTCTCAGTTCTAGAGGACAGAAGTTCAAAATCAAGGTGTCATCAAGGGTGGTTCCTTCTGAGGCTGTGGGGGAAGGATCAGCTCCCAAGTCTTTCTTGATTTGTAAATGACCATCTTCACCCCGCGTCTCTTCACATTGTTTTCCTTGTATGTGTGTATCTGTGTATCTGCATCCAAATTTCCCCTTTTTATAAGGATACCAGTCATATTAGTTAGTACCCACGCTCATGACTCATTTTAACTTTATCATGTGAAGACCTAGCTCCAAATAAGGTCACTTCTAAGGTTTGGGGAATTAGGACTTCAACATATGAATTTGGGAGACACAACTCAATCCATAACAGAGTCTTCTTAAGATCAGTATGTTACAGTTGTATTAAGCCTAATAGACAAATTTGGGAAATGTCCTAAGACTGTGTCTTTGGTCTTTCCCCTGTTTGTTTGGTGCACTTTCTAAGCTCCTGGGAACTGCTCCAGTCCTTCAGTAAGCACGCATTTCTCCACAGCACCCCTGCTGGCATTGTTGGTACCTGCTGAAGCAGGGAAGGAGAGAGGGAGAGTTCAGACGCTCCCATTGTTCCTCCTGCTGGCAGATCATGGCAGTGGGGCTAGAATGATAAGACTACTGAGACTTTAAGTATATTAGATGATGCCTTTGCACCATCTGAATCTCCTCCCCTCCCCACTAAAATTTAGGCAATGGAGTCTTAGAAGACTTGCTATTGGTCATTAGAAAAAAAAAAAACTCAACAACGTTCTATGCTTGTACATCGCTGTGTTGAGGCTGATCAAAATAAACCTTTGTAATTAGTTTCCAATACGATTTTCCTTTTAGGTGTGTTGCCCAGGCTTTGGGTAAATAATCAAACGAAAAAATTTTTTGTAATTAATTTTTTTTCTTATGCCAGTCACACTTCTAAATCCCCTTTTTACTTTCTCTGTGTGTGTGTGTGTGTGTGTGTTAGCTGTATTCAGAAATTTTCTCTGGGACACAGAATTCACAGACATAAAAGCAGATGAATTTTATCCCTCTAACACCTTCCATTTGTTGAATCAGAAATGATGATAACTGTAGCTCTTATTCAATAATCACAATCATCTTCTGGGTTAGATAGTCTGTCAATGCTTTATAGATTTAAAAAAAATGAGATTCAGAGAGTCTGAGTAATTATTCTCTCAGGAGAACATAGTTTTGAGGTCAGAACTATACACAGTTCCCATAACTCCAAAGACCATGATTTCAGGCACTGAATATTTTGATAACTTGAGTTAGAAGAGCATCCTGTCAGTCCAAACCACTGCTCCATCAGATCATAATAAGCTCTCATCTGGTCGGGACAGATATTTCTACTGTTTCAGAGAGATGAGGAAGCTGAATTTTAGAAAATTAAATGACCTACCCAAGCCATGCCATCATTGCATTACAAGAACCAATGTAGGTGCCTGGTCTCAGATAATTCTTGCTTAGCATCTATTTTGTTTGACCTGTTTTACAAATTATCTTGATATAAAATTGAATTTTATTTTGGTGAAATTTTAGGAAAATGTAATTCATCATTTTTTCTTCCCTTGGTTTAAGAGTGAATGTTTTTCCCAATAAATCTACTGAAAATTTATCTGCATAAATCTTACTAAAGTGACTTCGTTTCTGAGAATTATGTAAATCACGACTTTTCTTCATTAATTTAATGTATAACATACATTAACATACAAGTAGTTTATAAAATTGAAAGTGAAGAGAACAGAATTTGGACATATAAGTTTTAAAAGTGAGAGTTATTTAAAAACATGGAACATATGTGGAAGATACTTTGAAAAAAATGACATCTGTGGTATAAGAATACTTGATTTCTATTTTCTAATTTGTCCTTAAATAATTTCCCCTGATTACTAAGTGAATGCTTTTATTATATGAAAATGAATGTTTTTATTATTCATTCATCTATGCTCCTCTAGTGTACATGGAATGGTTTCTGAATTTTATATGCTTAGAAAACTTGAGGGAGGCCTGTTGTGTATCTAAGAGTCAGTGGAGCTGAACAATGTAATCATAATTGTAGTAATTAGAGAATCTGGAACTTATCTCTCCATTCAACTCTAGTTATTTAAGTTTTATAGTGATTCCCAAGATCTGCTTGGATAGAAGTCTTGTAGTTTTTTAGTGAAGCTTGGAAATAATGTATACCCTTCATGGAGACCCCACTGACTGCCCAGGGAAAGAAAAATTTATAACAATCAATTGTAACCAGGGATCCAGATGCCCTTTCAAATATTTATAAAACAGCCCTGTGATTGCTTTTGGCTCTTTCTAGGCTTTGGGTAAGTGATCCTACAAAACACGTTATTGTAACTGGCTATTATTTTCTTACTTATATCTATTAGACTTCTACATTCCCTTTCTGTATTCTGCCCTGGAACAGAATCCTGGAACTTTTTTCCTCTTTATAAACATTACCTAGATTTCTTTAGGTGGGTCCATACCTTCTCATGCCTTTAATTATCCACTGTATGTTTATAATGCACAAAATCTTAGTCTAGGCCTTTTTACTGAACTTCTACCCTATATATCCAACAACCTACTTGGGTAATCTACAAGAGTGCCTTATGAACTTCAGAAGTATATGGCATAAGTGTCTATTCCCTTCACATGCATTTTTACCTCTGTCTCACTACCCATCCACCACCATCCATTTTTCTTGGTGCCTTTCTTCAACCAGTAGTGCCTTCCTTCAACAAGTTCCCCCCAATTGCCCAACGCAGAAAACAAAAATCACCTTTTATTTTCTCTCTTTTTCCTTCCCATCTGTTGGAATTGTCACCAAACCTATTTTATGTAACCTGTATATATAGTCTGTAAAATATATCTTAACTCCATTATTCACTCATTCAGCCAATATTTTTGAGCATCATGTACCAGGCACTGGATTACACACCAAAGTATACAACTATGAACAAAACAAACAACATCCTTGCTTTCATGGACTCTGTACTATTATGGTGAAAGAAAGAAGAAAATGCTGAAGTAAATAAGCTAAATACAGTAATTTCAAAATATGTTGTCATGCAGGAAATAAATTGTATGCCATGATCAAGCATAATGAGTTAATCTTTTAATATGGTGGCTAAGAAAGGACACTTTTGAACTGAGAGCTGAATGATGAGACCAAATTAGCCCTAAAAAAATGTTCTGAGGAAGGGCATGTCTCACTTTTGTATTGTAAACTTCATTGTCTTCTTATTGTAAACGTTAATTTCCTTATAATGACTCTTGAGTTCCTGCACGAATTGGCATCTGCCAAGCATATATACCATAAATGTGTCAGAAAGTATCTAAAATATGGTGATACAGCTGCAAATAAGACAGAGAAGTTGAGTCATTGCAGTACTTATATTCTATTGGGAAGTTAGAAATAAACTAAGAATAAGAATATAAGAATAAGAAATCAAGAAGAATGTCAGACAGTGAAAGACTCAGTGAAATTCCTGGAAGGTCAAGGAAGGCCTTCAGAGACATGACATTTAAAAGTGAGATTTGAGTGAAAGAAGAGGTCAGTCATACAAAAGGAAATGCCCAAGTAAAGGTGTTAGGGTCAACAAAAGCTTAGTGTGTTTGATCCCAAAATGAAACAGTTTGGCTGGAGGGTGGGGCATGGCAGGAGAGGGTACAAGAGGCTGTAACATAGTCAGTAGGTAATCATGGTGGGGGTGTGGATAAGAATAAGCATATCAACTATTATTGCATATAAAACATCATAGAAATTATATATATGTAACTTAATCAATATGGATCATTTCTAATCACATAGCTATCATGTGCATTCTCGTTTGTCTTTTTTTTAATCAAAATGTATTGTTCTACGTGCAACTCTAATTAATTAGTTTAACAAGGAAACTTACTTATCCTGATAGAATTTTAAAACTCTTACGCTATCAATTATTTAGCAAATATATAGCTTCCATAATTGGGCTTTGTTTTGGGTTTTCCCATAAAGAATTATAAATTTTCCTCTACTTCTCTTACAGAACAAAAATGCAACTATTTTGAGGCAGTGTTACCTTTTGCAGTTTCATCTAGAATTTGACATTTGGATTTGTTGACCTCATTAAAAAGTGCTGCTATAGTAACAGAAAAAGTAGATACCAAATGAGTTACTACACACCTGGATCTTCAGAAGAGCGGATGTTGGCTCAGTTAGAAGAAATGGCAATGTTAAGTAGCATCAAACAAATTCATCACGGGTATATTGCTGTTTATTTTCCCTAAAATGGATTCATACTCAAACAGTTGGAACTGAGGCATACCACAAATATTTTAGAAATTAAGGAAAACCTTAATATGGTTTGTATAAACCAAAATATTTTCAAAACCATATTTTGCCTTTTTTAGTGTTACATAAGTTTTAATGTAAAACATACACAGAGGGACGAAGCAGTTGAACACAGTTCACACATGTCATTTATGAGGTCAAACTTGGACTCATTTATTTTTTATTTCCCAGAATTTACTGATTTATGAATATACCTTTGTTCCCTGAATTGTAGGAGTTGTAAAATGGAATAAACAAACACAGCAGGGCACCCCTATTCTTTATAAATATGTGCACAGAGAAACAAAAGTGTCTTCAAATTCTCAAGCAATTCTCTCAATTATCAGATAAGTTAAAAATACATCTTGAAGTCAAATTAAAATGGAACATGGTCTTTACTATTTAGGACTCATAAAGCAACAAAGACACATCTCATTTGCTAGGTATAAATTTTAACTAATGCAGGTACTGTAATAACATTGGAGTCATTATGCCCATATATTCTAGGCCTTTGGGTTTAGCAAAATATGGAAAAGAAAAATTTTATAATTGGATTAATGTCCAGAACCTTGGGTAGCTACTTTGTTTGCAAGCAAACAATTCTAAACAATATTTGAGGAAGACTTAAGATAAAAAGAGATATTGAAATAATTATCATAAGGATGATCTTATCCCCTCCATCTATTTCTAAGATGTTTCCTCCTTCACTGTGTGGGACCATTACCAGATATAACTAAGGCTTTTTATAGTTCTGAAAGTCTATTCGTGTAACAAAGTTATCATACATTTTAATGAAAATTTAAGAGGAATTGGCTGTTATTTGATCTTTGAAATTAACACAAAAACAAAAGCAAGATGTTACTAAGTTCTAAACAAACATTTGGTAGTTCTCTGAAAAGGGAAAGGGGCTTCCAGAGTAGAACTTTTATTATGGATTATTTATTTTGAGACAATTTGTTAAATTTCCAATAAACAGCTAGAGAGTGAGCAATGTTACCTAAGTGAAAGGACATAAATGTAAATACAGGTTTGCAAATCCTTTAACTGCCAATCTCAGCATAGTGGAGCCAAGCGAGATACTTTATTTATTTATTTTTAAAGATTTTATTTATTTATTTAAGAGAGAGAGTGAGAGAGAGCACATGAGAGGGGGGAGGGGCAGAGGGAGAAGCAGACCCCCTGCTGAGCAGGGAGCCCGATGCGGGACTCGATCCCGGGACTCCAGGATCATGACCTGAGCCGTAGGCAGTCGCTTCACCAACTGAGCCACCCAGGCGCCCCAAGTGAGATACTTTAAAACTAGAAATTCCCAAACAAGATATAGAGAATGTGTTAAGTCTCTGGCTTTGGAAGTACTTGTTACTCACTCTTTTTATCAGTATTCTCTATCCCTGTTCCTGTGACATAACAGGAGTATAATTTTTTTTATAATAAAGCATAGTAGAAAAGAACAATATTATTATGATTTTATAAAAAGGGATAGATATCCATTACTTATATTTATAAACTTAATAGATTAGTCCAAAATGGTTCCTTGCAGCAGGGGGTAGGAATGTAGTCAAGAACCCCAAAATTATTGCCCTTCATTTTAATAAAAGAGCCCAAGAATTGCTAGAGATATGCTGCGTGGTACACCGATCCTTTTCTTTCTACTTTGCTCATAGAGGTGACTTCATATCACACCCAAATGAAAGCAACAACTTCATTACAGATTTGCTACATTTAATGTCCTGAATGAAACATGGTTTGAATGAATGAGTGAAAAGTTTTTTCTTTAATCCAAATGGAATTTTCTATTTTATCTGGATTATATTTGTAATTACATTGAAGTTACTATTTGTTTATAATTGGGCCATAATACAACACAAACTCAGAGGAAATAACTAGCTGCGTTACAAACCATTAATTTTCATGGACAAAGTTGACACTCTGCAGATGTAATTTGCAAGGCAAATACATGCTTTTTCCCTCTTGGATCCTTTTTTATTTACAGGAAGTCTTGGTTGAATTAATAAATAAACAGTAGCTGAAATATTTCACTTTAATTAGTATGAGGTAGCATTTGTGGAGGAATGTTTAACCAAGAGATGTGAGATGCTGTCAGATGAGGGATTAACACTAGAACAAAGATCTGAATAAATATGTGGTTTTTCAAGCCAAATTCAGTAAGCACACAGGAGATCACACTTTAGATAAGACTCTCACATTTAATATGAGATGGTATATCCATGTTCTTTGAACTGTGATGAATTTCTCAGCAGGTGTCTTTGGGGACATATGACAACAAGATATTATTCTTACCCCTGAAACTGTCAAACCCTATTATTTTCTAAGAAGCTAGACAGTTTTGGAAGTGAAAAAAAAAGACTGTTGGTTGGAATTATAACGTTCTACAGGTATTTTTTTTTTTCAGTACTAACACAAAATTAACATCAAGGTCATTCTTTTACAGAATGCATAACAGTGGTAAAATGGAAAAGCATAGCTCTCCTCTAAGGATGATAAGTAAGCAAACCTTTACACTTTTGATCTTGGTTTTTACTTTTTGAATTCCCAATTTGTTTTTTAAATTCCAAATTTTATAGTGACTAGTCACTTTATGCATTAGAAAAAGTGTTCTCATCTGAGAACATCTCATCCTTTTCCCTCTATAGTTTCTATCTATGCTAAAACAAAGATAGGGCCACCTCATACTTATATTTTTCATATCGCCAATTAGAGTGTGTTCATCCGTGGGACAATTGTACTCAGAGTCATGTCTTTGCTCAAAGATTTTCTGGGCGCTGTCTAGAATTCAAAGATAAATAAGATGTGCTTTCTATCTTCAATGAATTTACTATAATCTTGAGGCAGTAAGACAAGTACACAATATTGGGGTAGAAGTATTATAAAGGTATTACAAATAATGCTACAAAAGTTCACCAGAGGCAGATTAGAATTCTAGTTGAAGCAATCAAGGAGAGATTAATTTATCAATTTTGGGGGGCTGTACAGCTGTCTACACCTTCATGCGTGTAACATTCATATCCATTGCATGAACATTCGATTTAAGTGGAACCCCACCCAAATTAAGAGAAAATGTCCAAAAAATTCATAAAGCTCCAATTTAGAATTCAAGTAACTTAATAATCAGACCAAAATGTTCTCCTTTGAAATCTCACTAAGTCTTGCACAGGCATGCATTATAGATAAAAATTATCTACCATAATTTTTCATTGATTTACTTTGCTCTTGGCAAGGTCCTAAAACTCCCAAGTTTTTATTAAAACAATGAATCATGGAACACTACATCAAGAACTAATGATGTAATGTATGGTGATTAACATAACAATAAAAAATTTAAAAAAATAAAAATAAAATAAAATAAATGGTAACCAGCCTTTATACAATTATGTTGATTCAGTGTCATATTTGGTGGGATGTATGTGAACAGCAAATCTTCACTGTTGACCAGGACAGTTCCTCAGCCTGATTTTCCAGATTTGGTCAACGCAGAAAACCACATTTTGGCAATTTTATGTGCAAAATTTCAACTTCTTAAATGGATAGAAAAAAAGACCTAACATGTAAAACTTGCTTGTAGGCATGTGCTTATTAAAAGTGTAAATAAAAATGTACTTTTAAAACTTTTTACTCTAAAGAAGATGCAGTAGTTCATTGGATTCATTCTTCAGGAACTTCAGGAAAATGTGTGGATAAGCTAAAAAAATTATTGACCATTAAATTCTGTTAATTTGTATTTGATAGTTCCTCAAATTTTTATTGTAGTTATTAAAGGAGAAGATAGATATTTGCAGAAATCCCATTTTTATTTGAATATAATTCAGATAATTTTGAGTTTATGTTTCAGTATGAAAACTTGTCTTCATTATATATACTTTTGTTTATAATAAATTATATGCTTGATTTCTCAATGTACATATTTTTAATGTTTTGCTTTTTAAGTTATTTTATGTCCTGTGGGAAAAAAAGCAGGCATAAAAAATATCTACTTTACAGATACACATGTTTAACATTATGAAAGGAAAGAAAAATGCTAAGGTTCACTTAATAAAGACCATGAAAGTGCCTGTCAAAATATTCCAGGATCAAGGAGACAGTAGCAATTTCAAAAGTGCTGTTCCAAAGTTCCTTTATATTCAAGGTGCAAGTTGTTTCTCTTAATTGCTCATAAAAGAGCTTTTATAGTCTCAAGTCGCACAAAAACAAAACTATGAACAAAACATTATATGAAGTTACCTAGAACTATTTTTTAAGTTAGCTCTTTCTGAAACTTTCTTAGTTGCCTTAGAAGACATAGAGAGCCAGAAACCTAAGGAACCCAACGCTGTACTGTATGGATTTGTATTCTGTTGCGTGCCTTTATTCTCAGACCTAAATAATTTCCAAACCAAGAACCTCTTTTTAATGACAGATGTGCATTTGTTCTACAGCATTAAACAAATAATTCCTCTTTTATGAGCTTCCCTACCTCATTGGGTCCCTGTAAGTTTTCGCCACTGCTCTCTCTTTTTTGAAACACACATTTACTTAGAGCACCAACAGTCAATGGGGATAACTACTTAGGACCAATATTGGCTTTAAGATATTTATTTTATATCATTTCATGTCATCTTACTACATGTATGCCACCCAGAAACTATTGTACTCTTGTGAATACAGGAATCTGTTCTATGTGCTGTAACAGGTTGTAAAAGAAAAGAGAATCACACTTGCTTAGACAATAAGAATGTTTATTCCCATATCAGGAAGCTTACTAATAAGGTAGACTCCAGGTGTAGGAAGCATTTGCGAACAAGAAGCTGTCTGCTTCATAACACTGATCTTTTAATAAATAATCAATTACTGATGATACATTTGTGAAAAGAAGGTTAAAAACTGAGTTCTACATTTGAAAGGACTCTCCAGTGAGGTAACAGTTTTTAGAAACTGCAACTAGAGGTTATTTCACAAAATCAGGCTTAGTGGCAGAAATGATGCAATGTGTACTTATTTGTGTGACTGTGTGTGCATACATTTGAATTTTTTCTTTATATTGATTCACCAACACAAGCTCTATAGTCTCTTGTACGTAGGTATATGGACAACACCTCTATAAAAATATTTTCATTAATCTGTTACTATAAAATGAGATCCAAAGACAATTCATCTTTGTTAAATGTTGTGTTCTTCATCTGAAGTGAGAATATGTGCTCTTAATTCTACCTGGATTGACAAATGCCAGGGAAGAAATTATATGACTATTATTTTCAAAGATGTGACATAGTTTTAATTGTAATGTAGGTCTTCTAAGTAATAAATATCACTAAATTTTTTGACCAGAAAGAAAGAACTTTCAAAATCTTAGGTGAGTATTTTTAGGGTCCCATATTCATTGCTGTGTTTTCCATATGACTATGGGCCTCAGCTGCTAAAATATAAATTAGGATTTTTTCTCCTGTTTGTTTTTTTGAACTTGTCTGTCAGATTGTTCATACTCAGGAGTGCAGATGGAACTTCAGTGAAAACAATTAATCTGAGGTTTCGCTTAAGCAGTTCCATAGTTCAGATCATTTAATACAAAGTATGTGCTAAAAACTGTGGGAGTGAATAATTCTTGTCAAGGAATTTACAACCATTACAAGAGCATTTGAAAATTACACTACTGTAGCATCTGGCAAACAAGTTAAGTTGTAGACTCAGTGTACAAGTCCAAAACAACATATAAGCAGAATGACCCCTGAAAATCCCTAAGAAAAATATCAAAATTGTGTAAACCTAAACTTAAAGCAATGCCCCAGCATTGTAATAAAAAGCTATTTCTCTGGTTGAATCATGCTTAGAGTGATGAGCTTCTGCTATGATAAACATTCTAGAAAAAAAAAGTATTCTGAAAAGAAGATACTTGCTGTCCCTCTCATATACTAGTTGGGTCTGTACTCACTTATTGGCCTATTTAAATAATTATCTGCCTCTCTGTTTCTCTGTATTTTATTTTTGTTTTTATTTGTTTGCATCTTTCTATTTTGCCCACTGTTATGCTCCTCTCTCTTTCCAGGTGCTAATATTTGAATATTTAATGCATGGCTCATGCAGCGGCACTGCAAACCAATGACTATTCACTGCTCACAAGATGGCTTCAGGTGAGCATACCTGTGTTCTACAACATCACGTGAGGTTCAAAAGGAAAAAAGATAACCTCCACTTATGTAGGGAGTAGGAGAACTAGTATGGCAAGGTGGCATTGAGATTAGCCTCTTAGACATGGATAGGATTCTAAATGGTACAGGTGAAGAAGGATATAACATTTCAGGTGATGGAATTGCCCAAAGACACAGAGTAGAAAAGAGTAAGATATACCTTTGGTATGACATAAAATTGGAAATTTTATGAATTTGAAAACATATTAAGGATGGATTTTAATGCTGGAATAGAGACCACACTAAAGTAAAGCTCAGTGGAAACTGAAAAAATATATTTTTTTAAAAATTGTGTCTTGATGTAACTGGAGCTCTGCTTCAAAAAGAATAATCTCAGCCATTTATGGAATGTACAATATAGAAATAAAGAGAATACAATGAACATGGTAACAGAAGGGACAAAATGATCAAAGATGACTTTGAATTTTTTGAGTTTATCTTACACAGAAAATGATTGTGATATTTAAAGAATTAGGAAATTCAGGAAACTTTCAATGCCCTACATCAGAAAATAGTCACTGATTTTGCTTCTAGTGTTTATTCCTTTGGTTTTATTTTCTTCATTTAATTCTTAGTCCATCTCAGTTCGTTGGATCATGATACAAGACCCAGTGTGATATGTATTTGTACTAGTCAAGTTTCCCTGTAATATTATTGAAAAGTTAACCTCTTTTCTAGTGGTTGGACTCATGTGGCTTTATTATATATGATACATTGACTATGATATATATTATAGGACTAGTCTTTATTATTAGACACAATATCTACCATTATACATGACATTTAATACCATAGTCTGTCTATCCATCTAACCCTAAACATGAATGCATCTTTTTCAGAGTTCCTCTGTTTGTTATATTTGCTTATTTTTAAATAAAACATTTGATTTTTCATTACTTTTTCTGCACTAAAAATCTTTCAGGCTACACTATGAAATGGTACTTGCATTGCTATCATCTCCTCTGTATTATTAGTTTCAATATCTTTGAAGAAAGTAGAGGTGCCTGTTTTGAAAATAAGGGGGTGGGGATAAGAAGCCTAGAGAAGCCCATATATTCAAGGAAAAGTTAAAAATGGTGAAATACTTAAAGAGGTAAATTCAACATCAGTTATAAGTCTGACCCTCCTGGGTGCCCAAGCTGTCATCCATACAACAATTTTTATGTGTATAAAAATGAGGGAAAATATAAAAGTATGGTTAGTTTGGGGAAACTCCACTATATTACTCAGAATAGTATCATATCCAAGTTTCTTGTGCAGGGATGGAGAGACACCATCAGTTTCAAATGGTGTTAGATGTCACGCTGAAACAGCACAGGGTCCCGGACATTCTCCAAGCTCTGAAAAATTTGAGAGAGGTGGGAAATCTGTAATGAAGTAGAGCTCCATATCAACTCTGTGTTGTGTAAAATGAATAAACAATTTATGTTCAGGATTGGTGGGGTCCATGAGATTGAAGTCCCAGGCAAGTCCACATAATTAGAAATCACCAGTGAAAGAGCTACTGATTTGTTTTCTTTATTATTATTATTATTATTATTATTATTATTATTATTATTATTATGTTCAATTAGCCAGCATATAGTACAGCATTAGTTTTTGATGTAGTGTTCAAAAATTCATCAGTTGGGTATAACACCCAGTGCTCATTACCACACATGCCCTTCATAATACCCATCACCCATTACCCCATCCCCCTGCCCCCCTCCCTTCTGTAAGCTTCAGTTTGGTTTCCAGAGTCCAGAGTCACTGATTCATTTTCTTCCTCTCCACATCGAAACACTTAGGCAACTGCTATGGACTGAATGTTCATATCCCTCAAAATTCACATGTTGGAATCTGTCTCCAACATGATGGTATTTGGAGATGGGGTCTTTGGGAGGTAATTAAATCATGATGGTGGAGTCCTGCACTTGTAAGAAAATATATGAGAGAATTTGTTCTATCTCTCTCTCTCTGTTCTCTGCTTTGTGAGGATACACAAGAAGATGCCCATCTGTAAATGAGGAAAAGGGCTGTCACCAGACACCGAATCTGCCAGCACCTTGATCTTGAACTTCCAGCCTGCAAAACAGTGAGAACTAAATATTTGTTAAGACAACCAGTCCATAGTATTTGACAAAGCAGCCTGAACTAAGACAAGCAACTCTTCTGTTGTTGAATCATTACATCTTTCTAATTTCTTTATTTTACTTTATTAAGTATTATGTACATTTTTTAAAAAGATTTTATTTATTTATTTGAGATAGAGATAGATGGAGAGAAAGAGAAACAGCATGAGAGGGGAGAGGGTCAGAGGGAGAAGCAGACTCCCCGCTGAGCCGGGAGCCCGATGTGGGACTCGATCCCAGGACTCCCGGATCATGACCTGAGCCGAAGACAGTCACTTAATGACTGAGCCACCCAGGCGCCCTGTACATTTTTCAAACATACTTTTAACTTACCACTTTCTTATTTACTCTATAGTATATGTTTGTTGCAGTGTAGAAGAAAGTGTATTTTGTTACCATTCTTATATATATTTTAATTACTGCAAGCAAATATATTCACTAACATATTTTTAATTGTTAAATAACTGAGTAACTTGTATTTTTTAATGATTTACATTTTGCAAAAAATGATGGAATATTGTATAAGAGTTTAAGAGTTTTGATCATAATGGAAAATTTCTATTGAGATTTAAGGTAAACTTAGAATGTGTTACTATTTTTCTCACTTAAAATAATGGGATATAGACTCCTGCTATCTAAAAATCCACTAACACATTTTTTTGGATGTGTTATACTCAGACAATGAATGGTTTCTTTACTATTAGTACTCCTACGGCGACTGTTACTAGTAGTACTGTTACTATTCCTCTGGTACTTCTCTTCTTACTCCTTTTCCTTTTCTTGCTACTTCTATTACTGATAAAAATACCAGTGCTGTACTAGAAGCAAGTAAAGTAGTAATCTCCTCTGGAGACAATTAGAAATTAAGAGTGATGGGTCCACAGGTGAAAAACCATATCTGTGTATGTTACATACAGTTGCATGTACAGTTTAAGAAAAACACATTTTATTTTTATTTCTTCGTTGAATACACAACTTATTTTTAAATTATAGCATTTTTCAAGAATGTTAATGTGTAGCAAAATCTATTTAAGCAAATATAAAATTGCATGGCTTATATTTATCCCCGAACATGCCCACTTATTTCCTAGGATCCTGACACAATAAAATGAGAAAATAAAATAAAAGTTTATTAATTTTTGTTCCCTAAGACCTTTCATAAGAGATAGTAGGTCATAATGAAATACTTGTAGTTACTGTAAATTTGATATTTATGTCTAGTTATCTACTTTTTTCTCCTTTCTTTAGTGACATTTTTTAGCTTTATTGAAAAGAGGTATATGCTTGTGGGACAAGAGAGGAAAAAAAGAAGTCATTTTTCCTGTGGTAGAAGCGTGGTACTCACATGTGGTAATTATTTTCCAGTTAGTGTTTAAGCCTTTGCCCTTGGTTTTAGGCCAAGGTGAAGGAAGGGCAGCAGACTGTTGGGTCTCTAGTTGTTACACCTTATCCTTACCCAAGTAATACAGAGATAATGAGGGTAAAAAGGCAAAATTTATGTGGTTTGAGGTCTTAGACGTACGGTCATAACCCTCTCCATTCTATTATTTTGCTTTAGTGAGGGGCAGACAGCTTGACATCATTCTTTTTTCTACTATAGGAATAGTTTTTAAAAAAAGAGCATATTTTATTTAATCCATATAGACTATATGGTTGCTTTTAAGTGCAGAAAAAATTAAGACTTTTTCTTCACTTCTAAAAATAAATGTATACAATGTGTGAATAAATGTAATATACTTTACTGAGATGAGTGGTTTGAAAAAAGGACAAAAGCAATTTGAAAAGAGAACGTTTTCTGGATAAAATGTTCCTGAAGGCTGTGTATATTCTGTCAGAGAAATGCAGAAACAGAATTCCCTATTGAGATGTATAGAGTTAGTAATAACCGCTAAATTATCTACAAACTCTCAAATGATACTAAAGCTGCTATATTTTTATCTTGAGAATGCAAGGCTCTTTGTGATGGGTTTTCCCTGTCTACCCATTGCCTATCAAGAACTGCATTTGTTTTCTAAAAGAGTGAGCATGCCTGCAAAGAATAGATTATTACTTTGCCTCATGAAAATCAATTAAGGATTTTGTCTAAAGCTTTAACACAGCAGAATTTATACACCCTGGAGACTGTATACATATCAGGATTGTTCCTGGGGTATGATTTGCATATACATCCCATACTATCTGGACATGAAATGTAACAGATTTTGGGCTATCACCAAGTCCCCTAGGATCAATGGGGCACGCTTTATGAAGAAGAAGGCATGCTTCATACTGCAGAAATGAAGACAGGCCCTCCTGAGAGACGTGGAGTTTCATTCTGAGGCCAGGGACCATTAATGGAACCCACTTGTATCTCAGGATGAAGCACAGAAAGCTTATGAGCAGCACTTAAGAGTGTAAGGAATTGCACAGGTCTGTGGCCTTACTCTACGAAGAAATTCTAGAAGAAAATACTTGCTGACCTCTGAATATCTTATACCTTTTCCACTAACAGTTTTGCAAATGCGGGCTCCTTTGTTTGGGATGCATATTAAATCCCTCTTCACTTGGAACTTTTCAGAAATTGACTTAGACATTATCTCTTCTTGGGGTCTACATAATTTGTCTTTTGTTTTATCAACTTTACTTTTTATAAAAATTGTTTCCTAGAAGAGTGAGTATGCCTGCAAAGAATAGATTATTACTTTGTGTCCAAAAGGCATGAACATGAGGTCCTACAAAATGGACGGGGAGCTGCTTTTCCAGCTGCATCTCTGCTGACACCTCTGCTTTGGTTGCCTAAGCAACGTACTCTTTCCCCATTTCTCAGGGCAGATTAACCTTAGCATTCTCCATGCCCTGTGTGGTCGTGCTTGCTTGATCTATTCTTCTCTGGTACACTGTGCTTGATCTAGAACAATGTGTATAATTACGGTCAGAAGAATTCTTTGGAGAGGCTGGAGTTGCTATCTGATTTTTCCTAAATAACGTAAAGTTAGAGTCGGATGTCATTTGACAGATGTTTTACACTTTTCTTGATTTAGAAATTTAGCTAAAAGTTGTTGGTACAGGGGACTAAATATATATTTATATGTGTTAGGTACATTTGCATATATAATTTAAGAAATGAATTAGTAGATTCTGTTGTTCTGCCCAGCATCCTGGTGACTCTCTAATTCTAGTAAAGAAGTTGGCTTTTATTATGTAAGTAACACAGAGCCAGATTCCGCTCTCTCCATGTATGAAAAATACATGATTTTAATCTGAAAGAAAACCAAAGTTGAAAGGAAAATGTCTTAGTCACATTGGTTTATTTTCTGATGTCATTTAAAACAATTTACTTGAGGGGCACCTGGCTGGCTCAGGTGGTAGAGCATGCGATTCTCAGTCTCAGGGTCCTGAGTTCAAACCCCACTTTGGGCATAGAGCCTGTGCAAAACAAACAAAAAACATACAAAAACCAATTTAGTTGACCAAATTAAAACTTTTTTTATTTATAAAATATCTTTTTTTTGATATGTGGCTTGTCATATGTGATGTAAGGACTAAAAACATAATTTTCTTCCTATTTTATTTTTGTAGTGTTATTTTTAATGTCTTCTTAACCTAGATGTGAAAAAGGGAAGGCATAGCCAGGCATTCGGAATAAATTTGTGAACCAAACAGATGTGTCCTTGCACACAGAGCTTAGTATCTAGTGACATACAGAAAGGAATAAACAGATATATCAAGCATACATTGCTCTGTGATCCAAGAGGAGTGGGATATGCCACTTTTCTTTATTTTAGAATATAAAAAAATCAGGTCCCAACTAGTTGAGAGATTCCTTTTTCTCCCCCGCCCCCTCCTCTCTCTGTTTCTTTCATTAGATTATACAAGAACTCTGAGGCCATTTGTTACAGTTTTAATTTAAGGAATTTCTGGTCCTATGCCATGGTGGCTCTCATTCCTCCCTCTATTAGAGATTCTGGAACCAGTGCATCATCTTCTTCTTCTGGTAGTAATGATACAGAGGAGACAGTTCTCTGTTGACCAGTCCCTCTTCTGTTGCTAAGGCTCTGGCAGGAGGCCAGGCTTAACCACCAGGTTCTACATGGGAGCGGGACTCCTGCCTGTGCGTTCCCTCCCCCCGCTGTCTCCTTACCCATCTTTCAACCTCAAAGTCCAGTGGGTCTAATTTTTTCTTCCTGCTGGGATGACTCCAGTGCATCCCTTCCCTCATTATGGACCACCAATTCCACCCCAACCCCACCCACTGCCAACAAACGCTGTGGTGTGGATTGTCTTTAGGGAGGTTACTGAAACACATGGAGGGACCTGTGGATTTTTTTGTAGCATGAAGCCCTACACCCAAGAATGCAAAGGAGAAAATTATGTTTTCATTACTTTCACTATTGAACCTGCTCCTGCCCAGTGACAAAGCATAGGGTCATTTCCACGTTACATTAATGGGAAATAAAAATAGTTCACCATGTTCTGGAGTTCACAGAAGTCCAGATGCAACCATGGGTTTCGGGGAACTTGGCTTTTTGGAAATGATATCTTTATCTAAGATTTCAAAGATGAGTTGTTGTTTTTAAGGTAGATTAAGGAATAAGCAGTAGACACATTTAATGTCCTGATTTGTAGAGTGAGGTGGAAAAAAAACTGAAATAAATATTTATCTACCCCCTAGGTAGTTATAAGACTTAAAACACTTAAACTCTGAAGTGACAAAGAAGTGTAAAATTTATGAAATGGGATTGCATCTTATTTACTTGTTTAATAATGCAGAAAGTCCTTTCTAATGTCTAGGAGGGAAATCACTAGGCCTGGAATTGGCAGGCTCTTGAAGGCCAGCCAGAGTGGACATTCAGGTTCCCACTCACCGTTTGGTGATGATGGTGGGAGAGGCTCTGTTTTTCTACCATTGTGTTTGACTTGAGTAGAGAAGTTATTGCTAAACAAGTTGTTTTCCTAAACTGTCCTTTCCCAATCCTTCGGCTAGAAAAAGTAGTCTTTTCTTGGACTGTTGTTTTATCAGTTGCTAGCTTCTCCAGCACCCTGCCCAGGATATACAAGAGGCTAAAAGAAAACCTGACAACTCAGTCATATGGTTTCTTGGATCTGGACATCCCTGGCCAATCTGTCTTCTCTCTACCTTTCTGAATTTTTCATGTCAGGTCCCAGATTTTTAGCTGTGCCTGGTGGGAGGAAAGGGGATAAAAAATGTGTGTAGATCGTCTTGTCTGGATCAAAATATCCTTTTTAAATTTTGCATCTGCATTCATTAAAATATATTTTATTGCTTGCCATTTCATGATCACTAGCTTAACTGAACTCCACGACACTGTCATCGGCTCTGCAGTGGGTATTGTGTGGGTGACCAGCTGAGACTTGTGTATTTCTGGGGTGTTGCCCTGTGTTCTTACCCCAGCTTGTGCTACCTTCCCTCCCATTGCTGTAGGAGCTAAATGCTTAGTTATGAGATGCAAAGCAACTGCAGGATATGTGCACTTATCTTTTCTTGACATTTTCACTGTCAATCAGGAACTCTGGGGAAAAGCCTCATGAGTGAAATTTATTTGATTTTCTTTATCATGCAGTAATACTGGAGATAAAAAGTTAATCTGAGCAATGGTATAAAATCACTGCTTTAAACTTTTAATGCGTGTTTCTTCCAGGCAGTGTTTTCATGGATTATTCTCTAAGGTTTACTGTTATAGAGAAATGTCTTGTGTGAATAAATGAAAAAAAAAAAAAAACTAATATATAGATATATTGGTAAATGTTGAATGAAACCACACTAGCCATGTTTCCCTTCAGTTGTGAAGATTGTACCCATGGGTTTTATTGGTTTTAAAATTCATCTTTACAGCCATAGAGGTTAGTTCACTTTTGTGCCTTCTTTTTCTGCAGAAGAAATAAAATCATGTGTCTCTGCATTAAATTTTGTACTGTTCTCTGGTAAGTTTCTTTCATAATTCAACAGAGAAAGACTTACCAGTTTATCATTTACAATGTCTCAATTTTTGTAGTTTCATCTGTTTTAAAATGTTTCTATGTATAATTCACTGTGGGTAATTTGAAGTACATAGTCTGTTAGTAGAAAAAAACTGCTTTTCTTTTCTAAAAATGTCATTTAAAATAAAAAGATTCTTCTTTTCATTTTAATCAGATTGCTTTTTCACATCATCTACAATTTCTTGGAACAAAGAACCACAAATGACAGGAAAACTGCTTATTACCACGATACACAAGATTAAGAAAAAAACACTGAATGTGATTTTCCTGTCAAGCTCATTTGCTCCTTTTCTGGGATTAAAACAAAACAAAACAAAACAAAACACAAAACAACATACATTGTATAGAATAAAAGTCACATTTTTTTATGTTTGGCTCATAAGGATGCTTTAATGAGCCCTCTGCTTTGCATAAAATTTTCTAAATGTCATTTGTAACATTCATCTTGAAACAATTTAATTCAATCAATGTTGATTTTAACAAATATTAATCTGGGTTTATCTCTGGAGGGACATAAGGTACTTTATATAGTTACAAAACATTAGGAAACATAAGGTCTTTACATGTATCACTTATGTTACACAATTCTGAGGTAAATCCACGAGCTGAATTTGAGCTCAGTGCTCATCGCTTGAAAGCGTTGGGTCTCAAGGAGGAGGTGGGGCTAATTAATTATCTTCCCTCCAGGGACATCTGGCAATGAGTTAAATGTCCAGGGGCATTTTCAGTTGTCGCCACAAGGAGTGCTACAGGCATCTAGAGGGTTGAGACCGGGGATGCTGCTAAACATGCTAGCACATACACAGGACACATCCCACAGCAAAGAGTTATCTGGTGCAAAATGTCAGTAGTGCAGCTGTTGAGGAGCCGTGGCCTCAAAGGAATAATTCCAGGGTCTGGCAATTGATGGATTTTTGGAACCTGAAAGAATAAATAAGATCCATGCCAAGAACTTTATTTTCTGTGTTAATAAATGCATAATATATGTCAATTTACAGAGGTTTTTAAACATTGTGGTAGCGATTCTTTCTCCCCAATGTATTTTCTAATTGTTTACTTTGTTTCTCTGTGCTTATGAGCAAATACACTCTGTTAAAAAAAGAAGCCTCTCCTGCTTCACTCTTGATGAAATAGACGGAAATGAAAATAATCCTCCATTTGTGGCTTTGCAAATCATTAAGTAATGTCTGCCTAACGTCTGGGCAGCAGATACATTGGAGGTAAGATTTAGGTCACATTCATTTTAATCTGCGTTGTGATGGATGAAAACCCTTACCTTTTCACTCAGGCATGTGGCTGTCTGTCATTCCCCCCCGGGCCCCATGCCCCTCTGGAAACCCCCATTGTCTGTGGAACCTGAGTTCACATGGGCAGCTTGGGCCACACTGCTTCTCAGGTCCCTCACCCTGGTGAGGGGCAGCACAACAGAAGCCTGATTCCTCCACACGTCCCTGCCTCTACCAAGGGGCGAATTCTTGCCAATTTCCCCAAAGATACTTCCAATCTTTGTGTTGCTGTGATTATTTCTTGCAAAGGAAGAATCGCTGCAATTTTTGCCCCTGGATAGTTGCTCTGAGGCGGTTCCCAGAATGGGGTGGGTTTTACCTCTTAACGTTCCAACTAAAGAGAAGTGCCTTTTTATTTCACACAGACATGCCTCCCCCCCCACCCCAGGGAAAATGGGTGTCACCAGAGTATCCTGAGGACTGGCTCAAAACCTAGGGGCTAGGAAGCACCAAACAACCACTCTCCTCCAACTTTTAGCCTCTGTTGCTGAGTCTGGTTTTCCTGGCAACACTTCTTTCTCGTGGGTAAATTCTGTGTCAGGGTTTCTGGCATCTTGCCCTGTAAGAACTTGCCAACTGTGGTTCCACCCTGCTATCCTAGACACTCTTCCATATATGTTTAAATCTAAGTGTGGGAAAGGTCCATTGCTCCCACCCGACACAAGGCTCCTAAGCACAGGCAAAATATTCATTCAGGTTCCCTGTCTTACATATAATTCATCATGACAAATTTGAACCAATCTTATTCTAACCC